>NW_024870817.1:25577500-26180000 GCF_019054845.1 Dipodomys spectabilis
CAATGGGTGTAAATTGCTATCAACATTTTGGAAAACGCTATTAAACTTAAAAGTATGTATGCTCTATAGGGATACAGGTGGACCCATTACAACAATGGGTTATGTCAAAAACCGCACTTTACAACTTTGTCGCAGTGCGGGGGAAAGGAAGAAGGAGAGAGGAAGGGATGGGAAGGAGAAACAAAGGAGAAGGCAACAATGCTTGATAAGAAATGTACTCATTACCTTGCTCATGTAATTATAACCCCTCTGCACGGTATTTTCACAATAAAAAAGAAGTATGTACGTTCTATGATGAAAGATAGCCAGTATAGGCACACAAAAAGTGTTTTAATTCAAACGAAACGTTTATTTTCAGGCTAAGCCAAATAAACTGGTGACAATCAGTTATAGGGGCACATAGACAATCTATATCCTCTAGTTATGCTTTCATTGAATGTGAAGAATGAAAATAGAAAAGCAAGAGAGACCTTGAAGTCAGGAAACAGACCTCAGGAGAAACTAAGCTTGCCAACACCTTAACTTGGACTGGACTTCCAACCTCCACTACTGTGAAAGAATGAGTTGCTGTCATTTAAGTCTCTTCATCTGTGGCATTTCATTATAGAAGTCTGAGCAAACTAATACCACATACCATCCCAGCCTTGATTTTCCTTTGGCACTGCACTTCCCCTCAGTCCATCCAAATGCCAGATCAACAGGGTTCTGTTCATTTTTGTTCCAGGACTTATCCCAGTGCTTGCTTTGATTCATGCACTTGTCTGGTGGATCTTCACTTTGTGCCCTGTATCATTCACTGATTTCCTCTCAGCTACTGCCTCAGAGTCCTTCTGCACTTTCTCCTCCTAGATCATCTTCTTTCAGCCTCAAGCTAGGAAAGCAGTTCTCCACGCCACCAAGACTTAAGAGTCCTTGCTATACCCAACCCTTGTCTGGCAAGCCAAGTGGTGCCGGAAACCCACCAGTGTCAGAGACAGTGGGAGGAAGGGGGAAGCATTTTAGAAGATGGCAAGAGACTAAAGCTTTTTGTTTTTCTTTGTCTCTCTCCAAGAACTTCCCATTGATTGATTGATAAATATTGCTATGGTCCCTAGCAGAAGGTACGGGTTGGTTCTACGCTCAGATTTTACTCCTGTGGGTTAGCCAAACAGGTGGAAGGCTTTCCAATAGGAAGAGAAAGCCAGACACATTCAGAGTGATCTGATGGACGTGCTGAAACCCTGGCACATGCCTGTCTACACTAAACCTTCACTCCAAGAACACGGAAACCAGACTATTTGGGATGGTGGCCACGTGATGAAGTGGTGAGCAAACAGCTTCCCCCGCACTCCCTGCTTAGGAGGCAAGTTTGAGGATCTGCTATTTGTACCAAGACACTGTCGATCTCTCTCCCATGTGTCTGTTGGAATTATCTGGGGACTATTGTTTAAGAGCAAACCTTATTTACTTTTTCCTAATTCAGTTGCTACCAGACCAATGGCTTGGTTGAGCTCTTGGGCTTCTTTCTCATGATAAAGAAAAATACCTTCATAACCTTACTTGTCCTTTTCGAGAGAGCAGATATTGACATCCTCAATCCCCCATAGAACTGTATGCTGAGTCTTAGAATTCTCAGGGAGAGTAATTTAGATAGAGACAGTTTGGACTCACCTCGGTGCACGTCTCATTCAAGGAGGTGATGATTTCACAGCTGATAGAAAACAGCACAGCCAAGAAGCAGCAGCTGAACTTGGGAGCCATGCCAGGCCCAAGGCAAGCCTAGCTTGGCTGGTTTATCTAAAGCTTGCGATGAACAATTAAATCGATGGCCCCAACCACTTGACAGCAAAAGAGGTTCCCAGAAGACTGATCTTGGGACCAGAAATGCTACTGACTGCTTGGCACTTAGTGGCTCTATGCTATGGGGTAGGAAAAAGTTAAAAGGGGAAGTTGCTTTTTGCATACTAACCATCTATGCCCCAAAATAACTGAGGACCCAGGCTCAGTGCATTTCCGGGCAAGTGTGAATGATTGGTGCAGCCCCATGACCTCTCACTGAGATGGTGCTTGAGCAGCATCAAGGGTTTGGCCAACCCCAAAGGCTTCAAATTCTTCTGCATGAGAGAGGGCACATACTTCGTTAGTTGCCTAGGTGAGTGATGCAGAGAGGCTGAGAGACAGGCTGGCAGGGCAGGGCACCCCATGGAAGCAATTGGGAGGGCTGTGGAGTGGTAACCAGAGAGGGAAGCAGCAGGTTTGCCAGAGTTAACTGTTCCTTCAGTCTCAGCTGCTGCCAGGGTTAACTCATCCATCCCCATCACAGATCTTCCCATGGAAGGAGGATTCCTTTATCTCTTATCCTAGTGATTCAGGCCTGCTAAAGCAACTCCCAATGCTCCGAGATTAAACAAAGTAGCTTCTGTAAGTGAAGCAATCTGCCTAAGGGGAGCAGAGTGGAGGATGCCACCTGGACTGTGTTTCTCCTTTGCAGCAGGATTGTAATGACTTCTCATTAGGGTGTTAGGGGAGAGTGAAAAGAGAATGTCAGAGTTGAAGCTTGTCCACAATGAGTGGGATTTCCCCAACCCCAGGCCCGGTCTGTCCTCCAGTCATCTGGCATACAAGGGGGTGATTGGTGTTGCGGTTCTTCCAATCCCCTTCTGAGAGCCCAGTTCTTAGTTTTAGAGGTTGTGGAATTCCACAAGTGCTGAGCACTTCCTATGTGCCAGATACCGGTCCAACCCTCTGAGGTTATTGATGTATTTCATGCATTTCCCTATCCTGGGATATTTTTGACTCTGCTAAAGAGTTGATATTGTATATTTCATTTTATAGTAGTAGAATCTGCTAGTTAGGGAAATTAAGGATCTCTCTGCTGCCAAACAATGAGAGCAGAGAATTTGGAGGAATTCAGATACGGAGAGTCTCGTTCCAGTGACTGTGATACTCTGCTCCACCGTTTAAGAGAGATGTTTGCCAGCTGAAGAGAAGATGGAGTGAAGAAAGTTCTTCATCTGGAAATTTCAGAGCAGATGCTAGAAAAATAGAAGGGATTGGAGAAAGTGCATATTTGATGTTATGTGAGAGCTGTTTTAAGAAATCAGGCTTTTTTTTTTTCTTCTTCAAATAACATCTTCCTCAATAGAAGTCCTCTGAAGATACTGTTGGCCTAAAGCAAAAAAGGTGAGTGAAGGCCACCTGGCTTCAAAGAAAGAATCCATTAAGGTATATGGGAAGAGTTAGGGATAGGAAAGTGTCTGTTTACTAACCACTGACCTCCTGCAAGTCATTTCACTTTAAAGTCTCTTTTACCATCTGAACAAGCAGGAGTGAAATTCCTGTTCTGCTTACATCACAGGATAATTATGAGGATCAAATGGGGTCATAGGTAGGAAAATGCTTTCTTAACCTGAAAGCCCTACATAAATATGAAGAATGTGAAGCAAAGACTTCTCTCGGAGTCACCAATTCTAATGTCATGTAAATATCACTCTCAGGAAATTGTCTCCTGCCCCAGAGACATTGAAAAGGCATATTGCTTTCCTTCTTAAAGAAAGGTTTGATGGCTCGGTTAAGGCCAGAAGATTTTGTCATTTTCTGAGGCCATACCATTTGCATATGATTTGCATGTGTTTGCATAATGGATTCAAAAGACTCACTGCAAGTGTATAAGAGTAAAAGAAAATAAATGAATATGAGTGACCTTCTGCCACAGCATTCAAATCAAATATTCAGGGCATAATACCCTGAAATATGAAATAGATTAAAATTTAAACTATTGCAAACAGATAAGAAGATAGGTTTTAGAGTTCAGAGGCGAGAATAAAACTCTTATTTGGTCCCAGGTTGTAAAGAATCACATCCTCCTAAAGGTCAGCCCATCTAACTAATTTTCATGCCTGAATTCTCTCCTCCACACCCCTTTGCTCCACTTCTCTATAGACAAAAGCCTACTGCTCTATTTTCCAGTCTCTTCTGAAATGCCTCAGTGACAGAAAACTTAACTTTCCTCCAACAAATTGTTCTGCCAACTTGGACCATTTAAAAGATTCAGTCTTCCACTGAGCTATTAAAATCTTCCCTCTAATGTCCACACAGACTTGCTTGTTTTCTCCACTGAACAGAGTCCATTCAAATTCCTATCTGCCAACCTTTAGGTATTTAGAAATAATTATGTCTCTATCTCTTCCCCTTTCTAAGTTAAAAATACCCAGTTCCGCAAACAGTGTCACAAGTTTATTCATTATAATCCCTAGCAGTCTATTTATCTGAACATTTCCTAAATCTCTCAAGAAATACACTGATTTGAATTGTAACCCTAGCTTTTGCATTAACTGGTGGTGTGTCATCGGGATGATCTCTCTGTCTCAACTTGCTCCTCTACAAAATGATAGAGTTGTACAAGCTTATTCAAAGATACCTCTTCACTTCCAACTCCATTACTAAATTACAATTTCTAGTTTTACTTATATAACAAAGCTGTTGACTTGAGCCAATGAAATGGAGTTTTACTTACTGTTTTGTGGACAATCTGCTCTCTCTGTCTTCCTCCAGATGGTATTGCCCTTCTTGGCAATCAAAAATAGGTGTAGCTACAGCAACCGGTGCCATGACTGCTGTAATCCTGTCACTTGTAGGGCTATAGAGGGATGGAGCAGTCATCACCCAGGCTAAGGACCGTTTCTTTCAGACACAAAGAAGGAGAGGGGAAAGCTGAGAAAAGGCATCAGAAAACCATTTACCTCTACTAAGCAGCCACCACATTAGTGGAGAAAGAACAAACTTGTGGACCTTAGAAGTTTTCATGAAGTTCAAGTCTCCTTATGTTAGAATGAATGTAGAGTCACATACACGCCTCAAGTCATTCTTTTGGTTGTTGTTTTATTATTTCTACTGAGATTTCATGTAGTTAATTCTTTCTGGTCAGCTGCTTTTCTGGATGTTATCAGAGCGCTGCCCACTTCCTTGTCTGGTAAGGCCTATGCCACTACACTGGAACTATAGTATGGTATTGACATGGGGGTCACTTCAAAGGTAGTCCCTTCTAGCTTTGTCCTATGATAATCCCAAACCTAATTTACTTTCTTTCAATGTTGTGCTATGCTTTTGTGATTCAAATGTGGCAAAGAACTAAGTGTGTAATTGTACCATGCTCACTTGGTACAATTGTCCTCATTCTGTTTTTGGCTTAGTTTTAGTTCTGCTTTTGGAGTCTACTTCCTTTTTACTACACCCTCACCTCTACTTGGTATCTAAAATGTTAGTGCAATATTTGAATAAGACTTTGTGGTCATGATATTTCCAAATACTTTTCTACTTGTTCTTTCTTCCATATATATTTTTTTTATTGTAAAAATACTGTACAGAGGGCTTACGGTTACATGAGTAGGGTAATGGGTACATTTCCTATCGACGATTGTTACCTCCTCCTTTGTTGTTTCCTCTACCATCCCTACCCTCCCTACCTCCCAACTCCCAACTCCTCCCTTCCTGGAAATTGTGAAGTTTGTTTTCAACATAGTGTCTTGTACATCTCATTGTTACCATGGGTCAACCTGTATCCTTATTTAAGCATTTTGTTATATCCTTGCTCCTCCCCAAATTATAAAAATGTATATACAAGATGCAGGACACCAGAATCAGATACAGTGAAAACAGGGGTTATATAGTAGGGGAAGAACATACAAAAGAAACAAGAGACTCACAGTGCATTATACTACTTTTTTTTTAAAAACTAAATTCTTCTGACACAAGGTGCAGAAGCCATAAAGGCCCAAAGTAGAACTCTCTCTGAGGGCAGCCTGGTGCTGTCTTGTGGGCGTATGGGGACAGCATCTTCTGTTCCTCTGATCCTGCCTTCTTATGCTCCAAGCTGTTCCTTTTCGGTTAATGACACTTGTGACTGGACAGAGCAAGTGGTACTACAGCCTCTCTCACATCTTGGAGAGGATATCACTTTCTTTATATCCTGCTTGATTTGGTAGAGCAGGGAAGATTTTTCCTCAGGTCCTGTGGCTGGAGTCTGTGAAAGGAACTGACAAAAGACAGATGGACAGGAGATAAAGCATAGAAATTTAAACTGATGCCAATCTATTTTTGCAACACAAGTAGTGGTATACAAGAAGGAAAAATGGCCAATTAGACTCAAAGGTTTATACACCATTTTAACAAAGATCAATAAATTGCAGAGACATGGTGAGAATCGAGGAAAGGCATATGAACAAGGAGCCAAAAACTAGAAAATTGTGCAAGAAATATATTGGGGAAATTAATGGAAGATATAGGGAAGAGTGACTTTCTCATGGGAAATTTTCGCCCTGCTCTTAGGAAGAAATGAGGCAGGCAAGAGGGCCTTTTCTCAGTTCCTCCAGCTTGAAGTAATCAACCCACCCAAGTGGCACATTTGAGGTGGAATTTTCTGTGCATTCTGGATGGCGTGGCTGCCAACAGCAGCAAAGCAGGCAGAGTGTCCCCACACGACACTGACAGCTTGCGTTTGTCACGAATGATGTTCTAGGTATTTTCTATCTTCAAGTCAAAGCCGTCTTGTCTTTGGCACTTAAGGGAAGGGAGAGAGAAGTCCTCCATTTTCTAATCCAAGGAGAGTTTTCATTTCCTGTTCTAGGATCCATCTCTTCCCAAGATGACTGATATTGGAAATATTCCTTCTCTGGAGGATCTCATTAAAATTAATTTAAAAATTAACATTGAAATATTTCCCCAAATAGGGGTTTCATTATTTTTTGTGGGGTCATCCCTGGATATATAAATATATATATATATATATATATATATATATATATATATATATATATATATTTCTAGGAAATGTGTGCAATATATCAGAATATTTTTCAAGCTTTTAACTTTCAATTAACCATAATGTTAGTGTTATTCATTAACTTATCTTTCATGTGATGTATTTTACAAAGGCAGAAATGCTAAAGGTATTTTTACGGTTTTCTCTGAAGTTATACATTAATGTAATATTGACAGGCAGAGAGAGATAGTAACTAGAGTGTAGGGCTGGGAAATGGGCCTCAGAATTAAACTCTTCTTTGAAATACAGTGGTCCTAAGGGTGGTACATTAAAATCAGAGATTTTAAAGTAAAAAAAAAACCTAATCCAACGCTGCCATTTTGCTAATTAAGAATGTAAATGAACAACCGGTGAGTCCCAAGAGTTAAGATTATGCATATTTCACTCAGCTGTCTATTTTTGGTCCTTCTGACACAGGGTTTTTCATTTAATTTTTTTATTGTCTTTAATTTTTGTTTTTTATATTCTCTTTAAATAGTCATACAAAGATGTTTCAGGTCAGTGTACCAGTGTGTGTGTCCAGTGCATCTAAATCAGTGTCACCCCTTTTCCTGTCTGCCGTCAAGCTTTTAGCCCTTTATAGAGAACTTGTGATGGAAACACTTCCTTAACCAGCACAAAGGTAGGCCACAACTTCCACAAAGAGCAACATGACACCCTTGCCAGACTAAAAGTACCTATGGGAGTCAGTTCCTGATAGTTTATTTATTGTTACATGAGCAACATTGCCTTTTCCCCTTGTGAGTAGAAAGAATTACCAGTGGATGAAAGATGAGAGCCTGGAGTTTCCATCTTCAGACATTGGTTCCCAGGTGCCCTTGGAGCAATTATTAGCCGCTAAGTGTCCTAACTTCTGCAAAGAGAAATTACTCTTTGCCTTGCTAACCACTTAAGCAGTCCTTGTGAAAAGAAGGGGAAATCTCTAACAGCCTATGAAGAATTGTATCATATGAGCAAGCTGGTTCCTTGTCCTCATTCAGATTTGTGTTTTTCAAGGAACAGTTCCTGAAAAAGCAAAGCAAACTAGTGGCAGCAAGAGGAAAATACATGTAGGAAGCAATGAGGAGGTGCCAGGTGTTCTTGGTAAGGACTTTGACATGTACTGTCGCACATCAGCTCAAAACTTACTCATGTAAGCTCTACGTGTATCTCACATGTACAGATAAGGAAACCAAGCATAGACTGTTCCAGGGATATGCACAAGGTCAAGGTCAGACAGTGGAATACCTCAGACGCTTAAGTGGCTCTGCCTGATCCAACATAGCTGGCACCATCTTACCATCTCAAGAAATTCCTTTGCTTGTCATGAAAAGAACCCGAGAGTCCCAGGCCTATGGCAAGAGAGGTGCTTGGCATGCATTGTCCCAGGCACTGAGGCCCATGTTGGAATCCTCTTCTCCATCCAGACCTTACTTCCTGAAGTTTCCAGACCTTCCCCAAATAGCACCACCAGCCTAGGCTTTAGCATACAAGCCCGTGGAAGAGATTTCATATTCAAACCAAACACTCTCACAGGTTTCTCTCCTCTACAGGGATTCCTCCTGGCACTTATTTGACATCTACATTTTCATAGGATGGAGCTCGGATTTGGAAGAGATGTCAACGTTAGAAATCTAATCGGCTGGGCTGAAAGCAATCAAGATGCCATCTGGACAGGCTCTGACTTCTTGCCCAGAAGATAAAGACATCTGGACTCTATAAATGCCAAGGACATGCTGACTTGGTCTTCAGGCCTGCAGGCCACTCCTGGCTTCACACAGACACGCTTTCTTAATTACACAGTCTCTACAGCTACGAGCTACCGCTGCATCTACGGACAGCCGAACCCTGTCGCCTATCAAAGCTTTTCACTGCTCACAGCCAGTGAACACTGAGCCAGCGTGACTTCCTCAGCTATGGAGAGAGGTTGACTTCAAAGGCCATTCTAACTAAATAGACCTCTTTAATGATGGGGCAGGAGGTGGCTGCCCCAGGCCTAATTTCTTACTGATGTGGAGTCTCTGAATGAGGGGACATGATTATCATGCTGATCATTCAGTAGAGAAGAACCGTGTGTGTACATGAAGAAGCTAATTAAGGTGTCTGGTCAGGTTTGAATACCCAGTTTCTCTTAACTATGGTCTCCCTCCTGTAAGGGAGACTTTCTCCAATTGCATAAGATCTGTAGGCCGTCTATATGTAGAAGAAGATAGAGGCTCAGGAAGAGCTGGGGAACTAGAAGTGTAAGGCCAAGGTGCTAGATGAGGAGCTTTTCTGTGGCAATACCTGAATATCTTTTCTAAATATGTTTCCGTACATGGCTTGAATCACAAAATCATTCCTGTCTATTTTAAATCAGACTTTTAGTCCTTGTGATAGATGCTCAAAGGGAACAAATGTGGCAGAATTGGAACCAGAACTCTTTTCCCCCTTCCCAATAATCCTCCATGGGATTATTTGCACCAAATAGACTCGTGAAAGTCCGTTAACTTATTCCATGTAATTCTCTTCTGACTCCTGTATGGAACTTGTTGAAGATACATAGTTTGAGGCTGAAGTTTTCTTAATTTGGGGAAATTTACATTTGATTATTTGGATTTCAAAATCACATAAAAATGCCTACTAAGTTTTCAACTCTAACTTACTATCTGGAACAAATCACTAGTTTTGACTTAAACACTAAAGCAAAGCAATCCTAACAGTAGGAATTGTATTACAGTTGTAATCCCTCTGTACATCACTTTTACAATAACATTAATTTTTTTTATTGTCAGTTGTGGGGCCTGAACTCTGGGCCTGGGCGCTATCCCTCAGCTCTTCAGCTCAAGGCTAACGCTCTACCACTTGAGCCACGGCACCACTTCTGGCTTTTTCTGCTTATGTGGTGCTGAGGATTGAACCCAGGGCCTCATGCATGCAAAGCAAGCACTCTACCACTGAATCACTTTCCCAACCCCAACATTTAAATTTTTTTAAATGGGCTTTTCTTAATTTTTAGGGTATGCATTGCATTTTTTGGCCACGTAACAAAGCAGTTTATGCATGTAATGCATCTTGATCTGTGTGGGGGATGGGTAAGGTGAGAAGGTGGTGAGAATGTCGGAAGGGCTACTTGGATCAAAATACGCTGTATTCATAAACTCCTTTGTCGAATGGCAACTCTTTTGTACAATTACTTAAAGACAAAATATTCAAAGAAATTGGCTTTTGCCTGTGATTCTAGCAACTTAGAAAGCTGAGATCTGAGGATCACCAATTTAAGCCAGCTTGGGCAGGAAAATCCATGAGACTGTTATCTCCAATTAATCTCTCTCTCTCTCTCTCTGTCTCTCTCTGTCTCTCTCTGTCTCTCTCTCTCTCTCTCACACACACAGAAGTACAGGGATAGGGCTGGGAAGGTGGCTCAGTGGTAGAGCGCTTGCCTTGCATGCCTGAGGCCCTGGGTTCGATTCCTCAGCACCATATAAGCAAAAAAAAAAAAAGAAAGAGAAGTACAGGGATAGTGCCCAAGCCCTGAGTTCAAGCCCTAGGACCAGTGAAGAGGAAGGAAAAGGGAGGAAACAGAGGAAGAGCAGGAGGAAGAAAAGCAGACGGAAGAGGAAAAGGGGAAGAAAGAGAAGAAAGGAGAAATTCCGAAACTCTCTTCTTGATTTCAAATATAACTAAACTCAAATCAATTTAATACAAAAATGTAAATTTGTAGAACAGATAACATTTATTTTTTCAAAGGGTTCAGATTCTTTGTGATTTCAGTGCATCACAGAAATTCTTTAAACATTTTTTGATGGCCTATTATTTGATGACTACAATTTTCAAATTTAGCCGCACACCTCTTTTCTGCGTACGGTGAGGTTGACATGGACCTCACATAGTCAAGTAATTATAATGTTAGCAAATGATAAAACATTGCTTCCTATGAGCAGGTGATATCATACCTCCTCTCAGAATTGACTTGGGTTTCTAGAATGAACCACATAGTCGGGGCAGGGCTGCAGCGCAGTCCTTTATGAAGCGGGATTGAGGGGCTGGATGTGTCCCTATAAGATTGAAACTAACTCACTCCCTGTTTTTTGGGGGAGGAAGTTGTTATTTTTCTGTTTATGCTTTTATCAACAACACTGGGATTTGAAGGTTTTATTTATTTATTTATTTTTAGTCTGTTCTGGGGCTTGAACTCAGGACCTGATCACTGTTCCTGAACTTTTGTACGCAAGGCTAGCATACTACCACTTGAGCCACAACTTCATTTCTGACTTGTTGGTGGTTAATTGGAGATAAGAGTATCATCTACTTTTTCTTTTGGCCTGGCTTTGAGCTGTGATCCTCAGATCTCAGGCTCCTGAGTAGCTAAGATTATGGATATGAGTCATCGGTGCTTGTCTGATCATTTATATTTGAGTTACAATTTGGAGTGTTAAGCATTTACTATCAGCCTCCAAAAAAGTTAAACAACATTACTTAATCCCTGAGAAAAGAATTATAACACCTAGTACATAGTTCTCACAATGACCAGGTACTATTCTAATACTAGGCAGGTATTAATTTATTTAATCCCTAGGATTAGACTCTCAGTTGTCATTTCTGTGTGAAATAACAGTTTTAGATTTTTAGTACCTACATTAAACACATAAAAAGGGGGAAAATAGAAACTATCATTGCAAAAAAGAAAAAGTCTATTGCTGCTTCCTCCCTCTACATTTTGCTTTTTACTTCTTAAAAAAATTGGCATGGATTAAATTATATAGTAAAAGGTTTCATCATGGTTCTAGCATGCATGCATATAATGTACTTTGATTTTATGCTACTCTCTCTACTACTCTTTCCTATCTCCCATCTTCTTCCCCATTTGCTTTTCTCTCTGCCTCCTAGTGGCCTTCCTTTCACTTTCATGAACTTGGTTAGTTGCTTTGTTTTCCCTCCACGTCCACACATATGAGAAAGCGTGCGATACTTGCCCTTGCGGAACTGGCTTATTTCCCTTAACATGATGATCTGCAGTTCTGCCGACTTTCCAGTAGCACACGATTTCATTCTTTTAATGATTGCACAAATTCCATTCTATATATACAACACATTTTCCTTATCCATTTATTTGTCTAAGCCCATATCTTACCATGATAAACATAGGTGCGTAAGTATATCAATACTAAGCTGACTTTACTTCCTTAGAGTATATACCCAAAGTGGGATGGCTGGGTTTATTTGTTAGCTCTGTTTTTAATTTTCAGCGAACCCTCCATACTGATCAACCCAGTGTCCAAACTAACTTTGTATTTATTTTTTCAACTGTTGAAAAATAGCACCTGGGAGAATTTATGATCAGCTACACAAGGAGGCTGCAGCAGGTCTGGGAGGGAGAGGAAAGGGGAAGATCTTTCCATCCCTGTAGGACCAAGCTAGAAGGAGGGATTCTCTGGTCAAAAAGAAGGCAGGGAAGAAGAGAATGAAGAATGGATGGTAGGGCTGAAGGGGAAGGGAAAGAGAGACAGAAAATGAAAGATCATCGCTGTTGGTGTGAATCTAGAGAAAAACGTCTGGTGCAATATGAAGGAAAGGGCCTTCAGAGAGGGAGAGGGCTAGGTGGA
The DNA here is from genome assembly GCF_019054845.1 of Dipodomys spectabilis. Classification (NCBI taxonomy): domain Eukaryota; kingdom Metazoa; phylum Chordata; class Mammalia; order Rodentia; family Heteromyidae; genus Dipodomys; species Dipodomys spectabilis. The sequence continues at coordinate 25,589,864 of NW_024870817.1, forward strand.
AGAAGTAGCTGTAACCAGGTAAGAAAGCAGCAGGGACCAAGGGAGCCTGGATGGGGGCTCATGCTATCCAATTGCCCTGTGCTACCTGGGCAGTTCCCTGTCTTGTTCCATTTTCTTTCAATAACAAATGACATGGCACCTCCAAAAATTAAGGGAAAGAAACCAGGGTAAATGTTTCAGTTTAAATGATGCATGGCACTTAACCTCGCGTACCAAAAATCTTACTATCTAAATCAGTATGAAATTAGTAATATCAATGTAAAATACTAATGAGATTTTTACCAGATGGTAAAAACTGCATTAGAGCACAGTTCAATTTCAGCATTTTCATTGGAACCACTAAACCTGTGCATAGATTTCATATAATTTAGAGCTGAAAAAAATAGATTGACCTATTCAAGTTGTTTCGGGCATACTTAAAACCTTTAACCAATCAGGGTTCAGGTTTTGCATTTAAACAAATTGAAATTACAATTCCACTTTTGGTTTGTCAGTTGCATTTGCCACATTTTAAATGTTACATACGACTACTGGACAGAAATAAACTATACTAATCATGGGGGGGGGCCAGGTCCAGATTAAACAACGACCCTGAATCAACCTGTATTGCTCCTGCCTCCCGCAGGACTCTGCAGGCTGCTACAAGCATTAAATGATACCAAGTTAGTTGGCTGCCTGCTCTCAGCTACAGACAGTTGTTTTTGCACATGTTAACCCTGCCACCTAGTGACCACTTTCCAGATATCACATGAAGATTGCTGCAAGAAAATCCTATTTGCTCATGCGTTTCCTGCCTCAGAGCTCTAAAACTTTTCCCATACGGTGCTGAGCTGCGGCTGTGTCATTGCTGTTTTAGGTTGTCCTAGCTCGCCTTGGAGAATAAGAGCTGAGTTGTCATCCCCACTCCACCCCCCATTTCCCAAAGGTGCTTGGAGAGCAATGAGCATATCTCAGGAGCATCCTGTGTGCCAAGAAGGTGACTCCAACTTCAACAAAGATTGGAATTCTCTTACTGTCTCCTCCACCCACCCCCATGCTTGATGCTGTTACTTTTCTCTCTCTCTCTTCCATTGAATTGGGAAACAGGGACAATGTCACCTCCTGAGGATCGTGTGTTATACAGTCGGGGGTCCTTGGGGACCTCAGTGTCTGTCTGGTGTTTGTCAGACAATTGTGGATTGAATGAATGAATAGGAGGTCTAGCTTGAAGTTCATAATCCTTTCCAGAACTCTTACTCCACTTCTCCAGATAGTGTGTCTTCTCTTTTCCACCCAGAATGAGCTATGCCATCATTTCTTCCTGCCTTTAGTTTCTTTCTTCCATTAAATAATTAGATGCATGCCAGGTATATGACCTAGACTTGAATTTTGGAAACACACAGTTCCAGTTGGGATCTCTCAAACTTATAGCCATCCACCCTGTTTGTATCTGTGTCTACTCCTCCTTGGACATAATGCCACACTTTTCAGATAGGCTCTGAGCACCCTGGATATGTATTGAAAGCATATGGGAAGATTTAACAAGCTCCCTGCTAAACAAATCAGATATCCTTGGTCCCGTATGCAGGACTGGCACTGGGCTTCCCAAGGGATCCTGACTAAACAGGATTGAGGTCTGCTCAACTGAGGTCTGCGTCACCCCATTGAATCCCCTTCTCAGTAGGCCACCACACTCTCACCTGCATTTCTAATCATTTTCATTACCAAGTCATTTCCCAAGTCAAACTCGGTGCTTTTGCCTCTTCCATCTGTGAGTAAGAATGAAGAATCCTTCTTGGATCCAGTAGTACCATCTGCTCTCTTTCTAAGACCAAGTTCAATATTAGGTTGTTCACACAGCGCATCTCTGCATCCCCATCCCCATTCACTTCTAAGTCTACTCCTACTTGGGTCCTGCTCTTAGCTGATCACTCTGCCATTCAAAACCCCTAATCTCTTGTGGCTCAAAGACCCCATGTCTTCTGCTTTCATCCTTAGGTGACTTCCCAGTGCCTGGGTTTCAAGATGTGGTGTTTAGCTGGCTTCCCTTCTCATCTCTTAAGGGTTTCTTGTCTTGATGGTCCTGGGAATAAAAAGCTTGCTCAGGCCATTTTGTCATTCCATATTGGCATAAAGAAATCTTTGCCTGCCTCTCCAGTCAGTGGATGACTGGCATCTATGATGTTATGTTCCAAACAAAATCTTGATCCTTCTCCTTCGTCCTGAGGTACTATTATAGTAGGTTCTATCTTATAAATCTCCTATGGTCTTTAAACAAGTTACTGCAAACAGATAGATTTAAAACCACACACTTTTATCTTTCACTGACTTAGAAGGCAGAAATCCAAAATCAGTTCCAGTTAGTTGGAATCAAGATGTTGGCAGGACTCTGTTCCCTCTGAAGGCTTTAAAGGTAAATGTGTTCCTTTGTTTCTTCCTACTTACAGTGGTTGTCACCATTTGATATATTACATTGGTTTCCCAAGAAATAAAACCAATAGAATCTCTGTCTGTCTATGTCGTCTATATTTATCTAATTTATCATCTACTTGTCTATCCTATGTTTGATCTGTCTGTCTGTCTGTCATCTATTTGTCTATCTTATGTATTATTTATCCATATGGAATTGACTCATCTACCTATAGAGGATAAGAAGTCATATGATCTGTGATCAGCAATCTGGAGCCCCAGGAGAGCAAGATGGGAATTTCAGTTTGAGAGCAGAAGACCAGTGATCTAGCTCAAGTAGAGAGAGAAGAGAAATTCTAAGAAACATGCTTACAGACACTGAAAATAATATTTGGCCAAATATCTGGGGTACTCTCAGTCAAAATGACACACAAAAGGGCCCTTCCCAGTTGGCCTGTGGCTGCATCACTAAACAGTTAAGGCCAGCAATTCGCTCTAGGCTCTTGGTGTGTGTGTGTGTGTGTGTGTGTGTGTGTGTGTGTGTGTGTGTGTGTGTGTGTTGTGTGCTCTCCCATTGTTCCTATTTTTATAAGGTTTGCACATAGAGCTCACCTAGGACAATCTCAACTTAATCCCATCTGCAAAGACCATTTTCCCAGGTAAAATAGAATTAATATGCTTCAAGGAATCAAATATGAATTTTTTCATATGAATACTAATATTCAGAATACTATATCAGTTCATGGAATAATAATTGCCCCCGAAGTTTCTTAAATTATAAATATGAGAACTTATATGAAAAAATTCTCAATTTCATTAAATTTATCCACAATTCCTGTATATTTTATCTCACAAATAACCCTTCAATTTCCCAAGCAATGACTATCTCCTCTATGTTCAACTTAACCCCAAATAGACTGGATCTCTCTCTCTTTTTTTGTTGTTGGTTGTGGGTCTTGAACTCTGGGCCTGGGTACTGTCCTTCAGCTCTTTAGTTCAAGGCTAGCACTCTACCACTTGAGCCATAGCACCACTTCCAGTTTTCTAGTGGTTTATTGGAGATAAGAGTCTCACAGACCTTCTTGCCTGGGCTGGCTTTGAACCATGATCCTCAGATCTCAGCCTCCTGAGTAGCTAGGATTACAGGTTTGAGCCACCAGCGCCTGGCTAGAATGGATCATTTTAACAGTTCATTTATGTCAAATGTAGCTATGTCTTTGCTTGGCATGGTTTATCTATCTCCAGCCACTCAGCTCTAAGCTCCTTGAAAACAGAAACATGCATGTTTTGTGCAGCTTGCTGTTTTAGGTCCTAGTCTGCGTATTGAGTAGGTGCTTGGTCATTACTCAAAATGTGTTTGATTGGAGGTTGATGCATGGAGGAACTCCTGGTCTGGTGAAGGTACCATTTGGTGGCTTTTATCCCAAATTACTGTATTTGTTTATTTAAGTTGTCTCTTTATGTAGATAACTGTCTCAGTGCCAGCCATAGGCTCCATCAGTGAACACACCATATGGAGTTCCTTGTTCTCACACAGTTTCACATTTTAACACAGAGGGTCACATAAAAAGCTAATGAGTACATCATGCACTCATTCTGTCCATGTCGCTACTGCTGCATAACAGCCTTTCTAGCAATGGCCGCCTGCCTGTAGGATGGTGGTCCCAGTGCCTGGCCTACTGATGTCACTACTGTCTTACTTTAAGGCAGTGCTCTGATGTTGCACTGCGACAATCACACACCCCTGCCCCAATGACCAGTGGCTCATTCCTTAGACCGTATCCCTGTGCCTGCAGGGATGTGTGTTACTTATAACATTAGAAAGTCATAAATGGTATGAGCTCTTCAAAGAGGTTTTGGGTGCACTTATAGGTCTAAACCGGGTCAAGTCTTCTGAGAAGCTGACAGTTGAGGAAAGGCCTGAAGGAGGTGTGGAAATAAGTAAGGAATCTATCTGGGGAAAGAGCTTCAAGGCACAGGAGCAGTGTTTTTAGGAAGTCTTCAAGGTGGTAGTTGTCCTGGTCGGGAAGAGGATAGGCCTGAGTGAGTGAGGTGGTGGTAGGGTTTGCAAGAGGTGGGGACCAGCATCTATTGGGTCTTTTAGGGTAGTGAGGGGCCTTAGGCTTCTTCTCTGAGTAAGACGGGGACCTAGTACGGGGTTTCCAGTAAGCAGAGAAGGGATGCTATCTGATTTATATCTTAGAAGTATCTCTTGCCTTGAGGACAGAGGGGATTAAAGGTGGAAATGGGAACCCTGGGGGAAATCACTGGCAAGACATGATGGTGGTTTGCACCAGTGGACAGCAGGGAAGTAAGTGGTGAGAATGACATTTGGATGTATTTTGCGAACAAGGCTGGTAAAACTTCCTGACAGAAAGATGTAGAAAAAGAGAGGGGGAGAGAGAGGGGGAGAGAAAGAGGGGGGGGAAGGAGAGATTCTCATTGTATCACTACGATCTTAGCCCCTAAACAACTGGAAAGCAGACTAAAGACTAAATTAAAAGTTCTGTCTGGAACTCCTACCCCAAACATCTTAATTCTCTAAAGTCACTGTAACGGCCCTGAACTTTCTAAACAGCTGCATGGTGGTGTCATCCATCCTTCCCCAGAGAGTGTCTGATCCTTTCTGTAAGGGAATGCCCTGGTCTGGGCATGGTGGACTTGGCCCAGTTCCATGCTGGGAGTGGTGTGCAGACCACTGCTTGCCTTGCACCCGTGCTCAGCAGTGACCATGCTTCTTGGACTCTCCTCTCGTCTTAGCACACTGTTTGGGTGTCATTCTAGCTTTCACCTTTCCTTGACACTTTAGGGCTATGAGAGGCTGACCTGATTATTATTTTTGCATACAGACATGTCTCCTTGTTCTGGTCTGGAACAGTTAAGGTCATTTCACTGGATCTCAGCTGCACCCAGAGGACTTGGCCCAGGGCCATTTTGAGGTACCTGTGCTCTGTTTACTCAGCTTCTCCCTGTGTTGTAAGTATTATGGGCTGGGCAGGCTGGGTGACAAAGAGGACGCAGCTGTTGTAGAGGAAGGCGTGTAGTCTGTGGTATGCACGCGGACTGCTGCAGGCTTTGAGGAAACAGGCTGCAGAGTCAGAGGCAAGAGCAGTTGTCTGCACTCACCGGACTTTGTTTTGACCCAGTCTCTACCCCACAGATGCCTCTCAGAGAGGAACACAAAAGGGCCAGACATCTCATGTTTCTCTCCCTGTTGGGGTCCTGAGTGCCACTGTGTGGCACTTCTCCCAGCTTTCAGTTGGGGGTGGGTGCACATGTCCTTGAGCTCACACACCACGTGTATTTTGGAATTGAAAGCTCCTGAGGAATGAATTTAAATTGACCCTCAATGATTTGTTCTGGGAATGTTCCATGTTTATTTAAGTCACCAGCCTAATTCCGAAGCGCAGTCACAAGTTCCCCCCCATGGCTCAGACATGCAAAGAACCCCCTATTCAAAGAGTTCCTGCCCTTCCCTGGAACCTACCCCAGGCTGCTTTGGCTGCTGGGTCTGACAGGTGCATTCTGGGTTGGGTGCCCCAGAAAATTGAAAGACCTCAGCTGTACTCAACACCGGAAAGAGGAGGCCTCCCCACAGGGAACTGAAAACGGTATGGACAGACTGAGCATATGCTCTTCAGGCCATTGGACAAAGTCATCTGAACTGAAAACTGCTTGTGAGGGAGAATGGAAAATTCTCTCATCTCCTCCTGAAGTCGTGCCCTTGCCCTGATTAGCTTCTGAATTTACATCTCTTGTGAATTTGGCTCTCATTAGTGGATCCATGGTGGAAAACTTGGGATGCAAGCTAAATGCAAGGGGACTCTCCCCATCACCTTTCAAAAGTGCTCATGACCTGGTGCTGAGCTGAGCCCATTTTGGCCAACCCATTCAGGGTGCCGACTCAGCACAACACCCTGTATCTGAGTGAATCTAACTTTGTTACCAGGTAATCATATTAAAGTGCAAGAAAGCATTTTCTTTTGTTTTCTGAAAGCGGGTGCAGGAAACCCCACTAATTTCCCCACCTATTCTTTAGTGGAATATGAGGGAGAGAGGGGCGTGTGACTAAAGAAGCACCTTTAGGTTTTTGATGGGCAGAAACATGTCATTTTCCTATGTGCTCTGATGGTTTAGGTGGATTAAACCCTTAAATCCTGGGGCCTTACTGTGATATGCCCCAGGTGAAGGACAGTTTTCATTTACCATGGGCCTGGCACCAAGGGCATGAATAATTGGATTTACAAGTTGCTGAGTGCTATATAAAAAGAAAAGAGTGCAAGAGTATGCTCTATTCCTCTGCTCTGATAAGTACATATATATGTGTGTGTGTATATATACATACATACATACATACATATATACATATATGTTTGCACTCACATACTCATATTTGCAAGTAAGGGCAGGTTTTGAAAGGGTGGCCATGAGAATGGTATTGTGCTTGTGTGTGTGTTTGTATGTGTGTATGTGTGTGTGTGTGTGTGTGTGTGTGTGTGTTTTCTAAAAACTAGGACTCTAACACTTCAGGATTCCACTTATGACTTATTGATAGTTGATTGATAATAGAGTCCCAGGCTGGATTTGAATTGTGATCCTCAGATTTCAGAGTCTGAGTAGCTAGGATTACAGGTCTAAGCCATTGGCATCAAGCTTGTGGGTTTTGTTTGTTTGTTTGTTTTTTGGTCAGTCCTGGGGCTTGAACTCAGGGCCTGAGAACTATCCCTGAGCTTCTTTTGCTCAAGACTAGTGCTCTAGCACTTTGAGCCACAATGCTACTTCTGGTCTTCAGGTGATTAATTGGAGATAAGAGTCTCATGGACCTTTTTGCCTGGGTTGGCTTTGAACCGTGATCCTCAGATCTCAGCCTCCTGTGTAGGTAGGATATCAGGCATGAGCCACCAGCATCTGGTTCTTCTGCTTGTTTTTGAGAAGATGAACTGAGGGAGTACAGTGTGAGACAGGTTTTCCACTTAGTACACATTTCTCTGTCTGAATTACTTTTGATCATGTGAGAGTTAACCCTGTTTGAATAAGAAAAAAATTATACTTGTCAATCATAACTGGGTAGCACTGGTCATTTAGACTTATTCAGGAGAGAAGAAAATTGTATGGATATATTTATGACTCATCCAAGTTATTTAGCATTTAAAGAGTGAACACAGCTCAACCTACCAGAGGCTTAACATCCCTGAGCCTTAGTTCTCTTATTTTAAACTGTGTTGATCTGGGATGGAGTTTAGCAGGATAGCTGGTTTCAAAACTTCTGTCTTTTAGGGATGACTTATGGAATTGAAACCTCTTTGTACAACTATAGTAAATAATTAATGATAATATTACCAAAATTTTCCTTTTTAAAATGTCTAGAAGCATAGCTAAGCTCTGGTGACTCATGCCTATAATCCTAGCAAGTCAGGAAGCTGTGAACGGAGGATTGTGGTTCAAAGCCTGACTAGACAGAAAAGTCTATGAGAATCCTTATCTCCAATCAGCCAGCAAAAAGCTGGAGGTAAAGTAGCTGTAGTAGTAGAGTGCTAGCCTTGAGTGAAAAAGGCAAGCAAAAGTTGGAGGCCCTGATTTTAAGCTCCAAAACTGACATAGACACAATTGTCTAGCACCAAGAAAACAAGGTAGGAAGGTGTTCATATTGAATATCAGAAAAACATGAAGATACCTGTATAAATTTCCAGGCTGAGAGACATTTTGAATTGGTTTTGTTTTGTTAGGAAAACTAGGCCATTTAGTTGATTGATTGATTTTGTCGGTGGGGCTTGAACTCTGGGCCTGGCACTATCCCTCAGCTCTTCAGCTCAGGACTAGCACTCTACCCCTTGAGCCACAGTGCCACTTCTGGTTTTCTGGTAGTTAATTGGAGATAAGAATCTCATGGACTTTCCTGCCTGGGTTGGCTTTGAACCTCAATCCTCAGATCTCAGCCTCCTGAGTAGCTAGGATGACAGGCGTGAGCCGCCGGCACCCAGCTGGCCATTGATTTTTATGACCTCAGAAATGCTTCAAAACCCCAAGAAGGCAATTACTGTCCATTCTGTTTACAACTCCTAATAACCAGGATAGACATTTGTAGGCTCCATGTAGTAGAGCTCTTCAGAGAATACAGAGTGGCCTTGTACAATCAGTGTGATCAATAGATTTATTTATTTTACAGAGCTTAGGAGATAGTATTAACAATGCTGGAAAGGATCCCAGTGATATATGCCTCTTGCTTCATCCTTGTTTTCCTGTGTATTGTGGGATGTAATTGTTGTTTCTCATTCAGTACAAGAACCTATGAAAAGAATAGGCTTTCCTGAAGGTACAACCTGAAGGAACTAAAATATTCCTAGGGAAATTCTTAAGGTGTGTTTCAAGTATCAATTTTGTGGTTTTGCCTATCATCCCTTTTTGAGCAGTTAGTCCCTAAGCACTGTCCTTCATGGTTGATCACAGATGAATTATGGGCCACTGTGGTGGTGGTGATGGGAGACAGAATCTCTGTGTACCTATTCACTGACCGGAACTCCACACTTAGCAAATCAGCAGATAGATCTTATTCATGGGAAGGGAGTCACCTGACACTATTCTATCAGGTGCATCATGGATTTCATGATTGGACATCTGGAGTTTTACTTTAGTAGCCCAGCTTTGTTTGTGTCTGGTCCCACTGGGGCAACTCTGCATGGAATCTGTTTTTCCCTGTCTGCACTTACTGAAGGTCATCAGGAATAGTGGTAAAGTCTGGTTTCCTGTTATGTAGCTACCAGGGGCTCTAAACCTCATTCCCAGTGGGCATGCAATGCCATCCATTGCTTCCTTATCAAATATTGATAATATGGTAATACCATCAATTGCTTCCTTATCGAACATTGTGTATTATTGGCTTCCCATTCCTGGAATGAGGAAAATCTTTTCACTTTAGAAATGGGACTAGAAATGAAACAATATTCTGTCTCTGATTTAGCAATACTGGGATTAAGTGCCCTGAGAAGGTTCTAGTGATTTGAAAACTTTGAAGCTATTGTGGTCTATAATAGGTAAATAAATGAGGTGTGTGTGTGTGTGTGTGTGTGTGTGTGTGTGTGTAAGAGAGAGACAAAAGGAGAGAGGCAGAGAAACAGAGATGTAGAAGGACAGGCTATGAAAATATTTTCTTGGATTCCTATGTAGAAGGGATGGGTGGGAAAGCATTGTCCTATGTTTTGGATGATTGCTATATTAATTATACATGGAGCTTTTATGATAGCATACAGCTCTGAGCTGTTTCTCTGAAGTTTCTTGGTGAAGTCTATGTCAGGAGGAGAGAGACCTCCTTTTCAGCCCCATATCTTCCTGACAAGAGTATGATGTGTGACAGAACTGTTTCACCATCACCAAGAGAACAAGGCCATTCATCCCTGCCTGCTGACCCCGAAATACACCTGCCAGTTACTACAATATGACTTTATTAAATATATTTAGCAGAGTGCATCCTCTTTATTTTCTTATTGTGAAGGTCTCAGTTTTTTGTGTTGCTATGACAGGACACACACATACTAGATAATCCATAACAAAGAATGGCTTGCTGATTGGGAGCTTGCAAAGTCCAAGGTCAAGGAGCTGCATGTGGCAAAGGTTTTCTTGATGAGTCTTGGCATGACTGAGGGCACCACCTGAGTCTAAGGCCAGTGCCCTCAAGTCCCAATTTTTCTTCAAGTCCCCATCTCCCCACACAAGTGCATTAGGGGTTCAGATTCCAATGTGCAAATTTAGGAATACATACTCAAGCCATAGCAGAGGGTCCTAATTATTTCATTTAGACCAACCTCTTTATCTAACTGTAAATGGCTTGTTGGAATCTAGGCAGAGACTTGGAGATGAAAGATTGAAGCGACTCCAGGAAAATACGAGTTTGACTTCCTATCCTGCTAGTCACTGATTCAGAAACTGGAATGAGATATATTGCCTTACTAGCTCTCAATTATGTGTCTAAATACATCTTTAACAGCAATAATAATAGTAAAACAGTAGCCAGGTGCTAGGAGCTCACGCCTAGAATCCTACCTACTCAGGAGACTGAGATCTCAGGATTACGTTTGGAAATCAGCCTGTGAAGGAAAAGCCCAAGAGACTCCTATCTCTAATAAACCACCAAAAAGCTGGAGGTGGAGCTATACTTTGAACAGAAAAGCTCAATGACAGCACGCAAGCCTTCAAACTGGCACAAAAACAAGCAATAACAACAAAATATCTCCAGGAAGAGAATTTCAAAAAGCAAGTTGCTTTTACCTGAAAGAATGATAAACATGGTAATTTCCACATCCCACCTGTCTTCTACCCAGCCTGATTGGTCAGGTGATTTCAGGGGCTTCAGTCAGTACCAGTGAGGTGGAGAAGACATTCATGCTGATCTTGAGTGCAATGATTTCCAGGCTGGGCCCTGATGTTGGTGTTAGAGAACGTGAGCCAGCAGTGCTACGCATGAACATCCCTTTCATGTTACCAATCACGGGCATGCATTCAATCTGTCAGTGCTGAGTATGATGTTAGCTGTAGGTTTTTCCAAGATGCTTTTTTTTTTTATCAGAATAAGAATGCTCCTTTGTCTTCCTAGCTTGTTTATTTTTGTTTTTCAAATGAATGGATGAGTGGGTCTTATCAAAAATTTCTCTGAATGGTTGGTGATGATGCTATGATTTTTCTCTTTTAGTCTGTTAAGGTAGAAAATTGCATTGAATGGTTTGGGATATTGGAGTCTTCTTACATTCCTAGGGTTATACCCACTTGATAATGAGATACTGTCTGCTTTTGATAATGCAGATTTTCATTTAGTAAGATTTAAGGCATTTGCAACTATGTTCACAAACGGTAGAATCTACACGTTCCTCTTTTCTTGTAATGTCTGTTAGATTTTCATATGAGGGCTAATCCAGCTTTACATTTTCTGGATGAGTTTGTGCAAGATTGATATTACTTTTCCTTCATTGTCTGCTGGAACTCTTTAGGAAAGTTATGTGGGCCCTTGACATTTTTTATGGTAATGTCTTTCATCACAAACTTAATTTCCTCAATGTGTTTTACAAATGATAACATTCATAAATTCTCTAGTCATGGGTCATGTTATAACTTTGGAGTTTTATATTTATTGTTGTGCTTTGGTGAGTTGCATTTTTCAGGATTTTCTCCATTTCGTTTAAGTTGCCAAAGGTATTCCGATTTTTAAAAATTATTACATGCCATTATTATCCTTTGCATAGTGGTGATGGACACTGTACAATTAGCCCCTCTTTTAGTCTATTTGGTAACAACTTGTATTTTCTGCTGTTTTACTTTGGTTAATCTTTCTAGAGATTTTACAATGATATTAATGTTTGAAAATACCAGGTTTTTGTTGTTTGATTTTGTTCTTAGTTTGCCTGGATATTTGGGTTGTTTTAGTTTGTTACATTAGGGATTGGCTTCATAGTGGCAAAAGGAGATTGTAGTAGCTAGTGATAACTAAGAGCTAACAATAATTTATTGAACTTCCCGCAGGGCAGAGTTTGAGGTCATGTGCTCTAATTAATTGGTCATCCCCAAGCTTCTGTGCTAGTTTCTTTATAGCCTATGAATTTTCCCAGGATGAACTGGCTGTTGGGATGTGACTTGCCCGAGGTCACACAACTGCCAATGATTGACCAGGAATTTAGAACCTGTTAATTGGCCAGCTTGGGAACTCCAAATTTTCCATTACACCATGTCTGCTCTCAGTAGGACTTCCAGAGTTGAGTCGATGGACTTACTTGCTCTTGTTTCTGGGTTGCGCCTAGCTTCACAGCCTCACTCGTGAGCTATTTTGACAGAATGTTCTCCCATTCTCTCCTCAGAACTTATCTTTCCTACATTCAGCCTCTGCTAAACATTCAACCCCTCTGCAAAGCCATCACAACCTAAAAGTTACCATTGCAGTGCTGGGCTTATCAGAAGTCTGCAACTGAAGCCAGAGAGCAGGAGCTTATCTTTAAAGATAATACGGTCAATTAACAAGTAGTTATTGGCTTTCAGAGTTACAGCTTTAATAATTCAATCTGTCTGATTACTCAAAGCTCACTTGGGCAGTTTAAAACAGCGTATTTGTACTTGACACTTTATGGGCGCTGTCCTTGTTGCCATTAAAAACTCAGGAGGGCTGGGTGCTGGCGGCTCATGCCTGTCATTTTATCTGATAGTCAGGAGGCTGAGATGTGAGGATTTTAGTTCGAAATCAGCCAGGGCAAGAAAATTCATAAGACTCTTATCACCAATTAAGTATCAAAAAAAAAAAAAAGCCAGAAGTGGAACTATGACTCAAGTGGTAGAGCACTAACCGTGAGCAAAATACCTCAGGGACAGCACCCAAGCTCTGTGTTCAAGCTCCAGGGCTGGCACAAAACAAGCAAGCCAAACAAATTAAAAAAAATATAAAACCGACATGAGAAGAAAGTTATCCCTCTCTAGGTCCACATAATGAGAAACAAGCAGACTTGAATTCAATGCCCTCTTTTTTCCAGTGCCCAATTCTTTTTAACATACCTTGCCATCTCCTTACTGTTCATATTACAGAGCAAAAACATTAAAATGTAAACTACACAAAATTTGTTTATAATGTCAACATTGCAATTACTAAATGCCTCTATTACATTCGTGTTTGGAAATTAATATTAATTTTTTTCTCTGTGCTTCCTGGAAAAAGGGAATATGGAATGAGGGAAGAGAGAGAGAAAAAGAGAGATTCACTTATTTAAATATAACAATGACAAATATGATGGGAAATGTTTCTCTAAATTAAAAGTCAGTCTGTAAGTCAACAAAAATGTCAATTTCAAATGTCAATTTCAAAGTGATTTAAACAATGATTTGTTTAAAACAACAACTAGGCTGGCCTGGCTACAGAAAAGCCAAATTGTACCCTACTTTGCTCCCTTGATGCATAGGTCCTAAATTCTGACTTGAAAATAATTCCACTTGTTTGTAGAAAAACCTTTTGATCAGAAAGCTCTGATAATGTGTGACTTCAATATAATAAATCCATAAGCACACATGTCTATTCCTGTATTTTCTTCTGTTTGTAGGGCTTGAAGGCAGGACTTGAGCTCTTTCCCTGTGCTTTTTTGCTCAAGGCTCTATCAATTTGAACAACAACAGCTCCACTTCTGGCTTTCTGGTGGTTAATTGGAGCTAAGAGTCTCACAAATTTTCCTGCTCCAGCTGGCTTTGAACCATGATCCTCAGATCTCAGCCTCCTGAGTAGCTAGGATTACTGGTGGGAGCCACCAGCACCTGGCTTTCCCCTTTTTTTTTATTGTGAAAATACGTACAGAGGGGTTACAATTACATGGGCAAGATAGTGAGTACATTTCTTATCAAGCATTGTAGCCTCCTCCTTTGTTTCCCCTTCCCATCCCTTCCCCTCCTCCCTCCCCCCCACCCAATCCTCCCCTCCCAAGTTGTAAAGTTCGTTTATGACATGACAACTTGTACTTCTCATTGTTGCAACAGGTCCACCTGTATCCTTATTTAAACGACTTGTTTTTCCCCTTCCCCTCCACAAATTATACCGACATCAAATACAGTGAAAGCATGGGTTATACTGTGGGGGAGGGACATACAAAGCAACAAAGAAATAATCTTATAATTGTGTTAGAAACAAATGCATGAAAGAAAAAAAAACATTTAAAATACATATCTTAGGGTTCATTTTCCTAACATCACCTTATCTGACCTTTTCTGCTTGACTCAGACATATACTAGTTATTGCAAATAAGGGAAACCATGGGACCTATGTTTCTTTGGGCTTGGCTTACTTCACTTAATATAATTTTTTCCAAGTCTTTCCATTTCCTAACAAATGGGGCAATGTCATTCTTTCTGATGGAGGCATAGATATATTACAGATTTTGTCTCCATTTCTTGATTCTAAATTTCTTGCAAGTGTAGGCCCCTCTTATAGTTCTGTTAGATCCTTTTAGGGAACTTACTGGGGTTGGGCAAATAAAATACTCATTTACAAGGAGTAGGGAACAAAACACTATGTTGAAAAAGAACTTTACAACTTTGGCGCGGTGGAGGGGGTAGTTGTGGAGGGGGAGGGAAGGGATGGGTAGGGGAAAACAAAGGAGGGGGCAACAATGCTCTATAGGAAATGTACTCATTACTTTACTCATGTAACTGTAACCCCTATGTACAGCATTTTTACAGTAAAAAATGTGCAAAATAAAGTTAACTAGTACCTTTTACACTTATGTAAGTTTCTTTAGTAATTTTAAAATTTCTAATGAAACAAGAAAAAAATAAAAGGGGTAGGGAGACCACAAGAGGAGATGTTAGGAGTAAACAGGAGAAATTGAAGACACAGTGGATGCGTAGGTGGAGAGAGTGGCTAGGTAAGAGGAATGCAGCTGGGCCTACATGCAGGACATCTCCATGTAGACATCCCCAGGCTCAGATGGAGCGATCATAGCATGTGTGCACTCTCCACTGTGCATGTTGACCCTGGGTAGCGTCATAAACATGCGGTGACCCGCCCCGACTCCAGATCGGGTGGGATATTTAGGCAGAGATATTTGTGTTGAACAAGCAGACACTCTGTCTCCTGAGAGCTGACCCAAACTGGAACTTGGAGGAGAGTCAACTGGCCACTGTTCAAACCAGACATACTGAAACAATGTTATGGGCCATGGGGAGGAGTCTTGAGACACACAGCACAATCCTACTCACCGTCACCCACTCAGCATGGGGAAAACTAAGAGTTCCTCTGGATGTCTGCATGATGAAGAACCATGAACACAGGCCATTGTTTTCATAGTGGTAAAAAATTGGTAAAAGTTGGTAGATAATGACATTTGGCAATATTGCAGCCATGTAGACAAATCACTGGCCATAAGTAGCTGTGACAGAACAAAGGAGAAGTTTCTCAGGCTGTAGATCATCATACCAACTCCTGAGGGAAATCCTCAAGATCTCCTTTGCTACCTGTTGACCACGTCCAGAATGTTTGGCAATTCTACCTATCTGCACTGAAGAAAGAGAATATTTCCACCTATGGAGAAGAGATGGAGGGAGTGAGAGTTGGCAAGGATTCATCAATTTATTGGAAGCAGGTAGTCTGCTAAGGCAGGTGCCAGCGCCGTGACCCTATGGATCTTGAGGCCTAATCCTGGAGCTTTTTCAGTCTTTGGGTTGGTTTTGAGCAGCCAGGTTTGCTTATAGTGCAGTGCCCAGGCTTATTCTATGTCTTCTCTGTTTCTCTGTCTTTATCTCTGTCTGTAGGAGCAAAAGCAATGTGCTTTGCTCGGAAAACGTGGTTTAACTTTCCGAGCCCTAGATGAGAGCTTCTTTGCTAGAGTAAAGCAAACACCACAACTGTGGATAGGGTGTCAGCGTGTTCTGGAATGCAGAATTGTGTGTCCCCAAACAGCTGCCTGCTGTTGTGGGTTTACATGATGTTTTAGCAAACTGAACGGATGGGGGCGTTTCCCATTGATTCTCGCTGAGCCATAAAATCAGAGCGGAAGATGGGGGTCACTACTGTCTGATCTCAGTAGCCTTCAACCAATAGCTCTGCTCAGGGTAAAATGCCTACTTAGACCAAGTAATATAAGTTTATTAAATATCTAATGTTTTGCCAAAGAGTATGGATTTAAAGAAAAAAAAATAAGACCCACTCTGCTTTATGCCTTCCAAGTGTAGGTTAAGAGCTAGCTGGAAACAGAAATAAATAATGGTGATGCAATTCTTATTCAAGTAATTTTCAATTTAAACCGAAGAGCAGGGGGTGAAGAAGATGGCATTTGAGGAGAAATTAAGGGAGAAATTTGAGGGAGATGGCATTTGAGGTGAAACTTGAAGGAAAGGTCAGAATTACATGCTGGAGGGGGTGGGGTGGCCAGGCTGTCCGGGAGTGAGTGCAAAGCATGAAGAATAGAAGTGTCTTAGGAACTCCTAACACAATTCAGTGTCTCCAGGCTCCACATGGGGTGACAGGGAAAGGGGACATGGAAGGCAGCAGCCATCTCAAGAGAATCTTGTGTGTGCATCAGATGATGCTTATGTTTTGTGCCAATGTGGAGAAAGAGATACTAGAGAAGGAAATGGCTTGTCTATGCTTGGCTCTTAGAGAGATGACTGAGAAAGCCTCAGCATAGGAGGCAGGTTGGGTAATGATGTGGCTCTATAAAGAAAGGAAGGAAGGTTTTCAGTAGATGATAGGCCCTGGTAAATGGCTAGAGATCCTCTAGGCAGCTACAGGGATACTGAAGGAGACAAAAGGACAGCAGAAGTGAGCTGCAGAACAACTCTATAGCTTTTAGCAAATGCCCACTTGGAGAGTGGCCACACTGGGTGTCCATACTGGGCAATGTCATCACCGTGGGTCTTGGGCAGCTGGGGTGGGAGATCCAGGTTGTGTCTGTTCTGAGGCTCTATCTGATGCAGGGCTTCTCTGTAGGGCTAGAGGTCACCAGTGATTTGAATAATTATTTGTGAATTCAGTGGGGTCAGATACTGGTATAGGAGCTGGAAGTACAACAGTGATCCCATGAAAAACCTGGCCAGGGGGCACAGGTCTTCAAGCAGATGAAGCAAGTAATCAGCACTACAAAGAAATGATCTTGAGATCCATGAAGGAAAAGTAAAGTGGAGAGCACGGTTCATAATTCCACAGAGAGTGGGACCGAGCTGACTTGTTGGAGGGGAGGGATGGCTGCTTTAATATAATGAAAAAAGCACCCAAGTAAGGAAAGTTGGTGTTGAGATCTCAAGCTAGACATGTGCTTCTTTACAAATGGGGAGTAGCAAGAAGGCCAGGGTGGCTGTGAGGGGAATTCCTGAGGG
Source organism: Dipodomys spectabilis (assembly GCF_019054845.1). Lineage (NCBI taxonomy): Eukaryota > Metazoa > Chordata > Mammalia > Rodentia > Heteromyidae > Dipodomys > Dipodomys spectabilis. Next base: position 25,607,075 of record NW_024870817.1, read on the forward strand.
CAGAGAAAGTACAGGGGGATGGTGGAACACTTGGGGCTGGGGAGCCTCTACTCTGAGTAGAGATGGAATATCAGAGTCATTCTCCTATACCATAACACTACTTTCCTCCTCCTCCCCCTCCGATAACAGCTCACTCCCATCACAGTGCTCATGAAGGGCACTCTCTAAGACTACTGGCTCAGATACACAGAAATGTTATTGTTGTTAAGATAAAAGTTAGGAGAACTGCTTTTTTTAATTAAATGATACCAAGAGCTATAAAAATTAAATACAATGCTTGGATTTTCAGGATAGAGGGAGGGAATAGAATGTGTCCTAACAGAAGATGATATGATGAAATTACTCATAACTTGCTTAGATATATTAATAGTATTAAGGTTACATGGAAAATCTGAGAAATCATGCTGAGATGTTTGGGCATGAAGTGCCATGATATCTCTCTCTCTTACACACGCACACGCGCACCTAAATGGACATGTCAATAGATAAAGTAAAAATGGCAAAATAGGAGCCAGACATGTCTGTGAGCTACTCAGAAGGCTGAGATCTGAGAACTGAAGTTTCCAGCCAACCTGGGAAGACAAATCTTTGAGACTCTATTTGCAATTAACCAGCAAAAAGTCAGAGGCAGAGGTATGACTCAAGTGGTAGAATACCAGCCATGTGTGACCTGGAGTTCAAGCCTCAGTTCTGGTGTATACACACACACACACACACACACACACACACACACACACACACACACACACACACACACACACACGCATGCATGCACACAAACATATGCTAGGAAAACTCATTTATGCTATGATCTGTTTCTTTTATACTTGCTTTTGGTTGCTGGTATTTATTCTTCTGAGATTCTGTCTAGCTCACTAGGCCAGACTATTGATTTATTCTGGATCAGAAATGCTTGCCTGGGAAAACTCAAAGGAGATGGAGTACAGGATGGGCGGGGAGCAGAGCTGGTGGCATTCCAAAGGCTTTTTGACCAGGAGGCCTATAACAGGATAGGACAATGAGCCAAAGGATGGTGGATGGGTTACAAAACTTTAAAAGACGTTTCCAGGACAAGGGAAAGGCAAAGAAAAAAACAAAAAAAACAACCAGCCTTGGAGAGATTAATTCCTTTCCCAAGTGCGTGCCTTTCCCTGATGTGGAGGTTCTAAATTATTCCACTGTTTACCTGCTGCGTGACTTGACAAAAGGGTAATGTGATTTAGAAACTCAGCGGTCATCCAGAAAGCCTATTTTCAGCCAGACGGTTACTAAGCAATGTCAGGGGATTGGACTGTGGTGTTTCAAATCCCAAATTTAATCCAGGAGCCAATGTGCCTGTGAATATGGGAAAAGCTCAATGCTCCGTGCAAGAGTTACATCAATTCCTTACAGTATTTGCCACATGGAAGCAAGAATTACAACATCCAGAAAACTAGGCTTAGCACCTTTGCTTCTCTGATGAGAATTTCAGCCTGTGATTAGGATGTGTGCATGCATGTACACACGGCTTCTCTGCCAGCCATGAAAGGCAGAAAATATTTTTTAAAAATCCCTGGAAAAATTCCTTAGAACCTGGGGAAAAGGAGAACATAGGATTCTCTGAAGGTACAACCCTTCACAGCCTCTTATTGTGTTAGAAAAACGTTTTTTTGTTTTACCTTGAGACCCTCCAGCAATAAAAGATTTAAAAGAATCTTTGAAAATGGAGGGAAAAAGCAGAAAAAACATGGTCTTTATTTCCCGGTCTATTCAGAACAATAGCAGCCGAACAATACCTGGGAGGGACCAAGGGGAAAGGGTTATTTTGGCTCATGGCTGCAGAGGTTTAGCCCATAGTTGCCTCAGCGGTGGGAGGATATCATGGTGGTGGAAATTTATGACAGAAGAGGTTGTTCACCTCCACAAGGGAGGAAGGGTCTGAGGGCAAAGAGGAACTATTCAAAGGCACAACACCAGGGACCGACTTCCTTCAATCAGGCCTCACCTCCAATAACCCACTCCATTATGAGTTCATCAACAGAGCAAGCCACTGATGACACGGCCCTCCTGAACCACTCTCAATAGTTCCGCACCCTGCGGGCCAGGGTTTTTTCCTTTTTTTTTTTTTTTTAATACTTTTTTTTATTGTAAAAATAGTGTAGTGTACAAAGGGGTTACAGTTACATGAGTAAGGTAATGAGGACCTTTCCTATCGAACATTGTTACCTCCTCCTTTGTTTTTCCCCTTCTTTCCCCACCTCCCCACCTCCTCCCTCCCTCCGCATCACAATTGTAAAGTTGGTTTTCAACATAGTGTCTTGTACATCTCATTGTTACAATGGGTCAACCTGTATCCCTATGTAAGCATTTTGTTTTTTCTTTTCCCCTCCCCAAATTAGAGAAGTGTATATACAAGATGCAGGGCACTGACATCAATACAGTGAAAAGAGGGGTTATTCCATGGGGGAAGAACAAACAAAGAAACAAAAAAAATCACATGGTACATTATAAATAGGTTAGAATCAATAGCAAAGAACAAAACACTTTTGTCCCTATCTTGGGTTCATTTTGCTTAACATCCATCTTGCTTAACATCTGGTCATATGTACATAGCTTTTGACTTTTTCTGCTTGTCCCAGACATATACTAGTTATTGCAAATATGGGAAACCATGGGAACTATGTTTCTTTGGGCCTGGCTAACTTCACTTAATATAATTTTTCCCAAGTCTTTCCATAGCCTAACAAATGGGGTAATGTCATTCTTTCTGATGGAGGCATAAATTCATATATATATATATATATATATATAATTTTCTTGATCCATCCATCTACTGAGGGGCATCTGGGTTGGTTCCATATCTTAGCTATGGTAAATAATGCTGTGATAAACATAGATGTACTGGTAGCTTTAGTATACCCCTGTTTGTGATCGTTTGGGTAAATGGGGGCTAGGCTTTTGACACATGAGCCTGTAGGGGACATTTTTCCTAGTGAAGCCATAATAATAGTAAATACAGCATCAGCTAACATTTATTGAATGCTTACTATATGCCAGGCGAAGAATACACTATATACCTTCACCTGATCTCATGGTAACACCATGAAGAAGTTGTTGTAATGATGATTATTATTATCATCACCCTATTTTTAGGAAGCTGAGGCCCAGAGAAATGGGATAGCTCAAGTGAGGTCATATGGCTGTATTGATGGAAGCCAACTCAACACTATCTTGTTTTCCTGTGTCTTAATTTTGTTCTCTCTTCTCTTCATAGTAAATGATTAGAACATATTGAAAATGCTGGTCTACCACGTGCCTTGCAAGTCAGCACGTGCCTTGCAAGTCAGATCAGGAAGGCAGCTTCTCAGAGGAATGGTCCTTACCTGGGACTCTATGACATTATCATCAGTAACTAGAGCTTACTGTGTACCAAGTCCTCGGTTACAGGTTTCATTTCAGTACTTGCAAGTATTTTCCTTTTTTTTGTTGGTTGTGGGGCTTGAACTCTGGGGCCTAGGCGCTGTCCTTCAGCTTTTCAGCTTAAGACTAGTGCTCTATCATTTAAGTCACAACTCCACTTCAGATTTTCTGGTGGTTAATGAGAGATAAGAGTCTTACTGACTTTCCTGCCTGGGCTGGCTTTGAACTGTGATAGTCAGATCTCAGCCTCCTGAGTAGCTAGGATTATAGGTATGAGCCATCAGCACCTGGCTTTAAGCATTTTTTATCTTATAGCTTTGAACTCAGGGCCTTGTATGTTACTCTGTTGGCTGGCTCAACTGGTGCTCTACCACTTGAGTCATGCCTCCAGCCTGGATTTTTGCTGTTGGGGGCCTATCACTCCTGGGGCTTGAACTCAGGGCTTGGGTGCTGTCCTTGAGTAACTTTTGCCCAAGACTAGTGCTCTACCCCTTGAGCCACAGCTTTACTCTTCCTCCTCTTCCTCTTTTTCCTTCTCCTCCTCTTTCTTTTTGTGGTTTATTGGAGATAAGACTCTCACCAACTTTCCTGCCTGGGCTGGTTTTAAACTGTGATCCTCAGATCTCAGCCTCCCAAGTAGCCTCCTGATTACAGTCATGAGCTACCAGTACCTGGCTCTTGCTGGTTATTTTTGAGATAGGGTCTAGCAAACTCTTTTGTCTGTTGGCCTTGAATTATGATCTCCCAGATCTCAGCTCCTGAGTAGCTAAGATTGCAGGCATAAGCTATTAAACCCTGGCTTGAAGCAACTTATTATAACATAGTAAAAAATTATTTCTAAAGGAGGACTACATTGCACATATACATTTGGAATGGAAGTCATAATAGAAACACCTCACCTTTACCACATGTGATATTTTTCATTTCATTCTATTTTAATTTTTTAAAGCTGATTGTGAAATACTAACTGATAATTTTATGTCCTATTAAGAGGTTTGTGGCCACATCGATGCAGATGGGGTTCTGATTTATAAAAAAATCATATACTCTTAAACATCTCTAGATTCTTGTAGCTCCTACCTTTTACACATGACCAATCAAATGACTTCAAAATGATACCTCTGTCTGATGGATCTCCTAAATTCCCTTAAACGGACATTTTTTTCTCCTTCAAATTTTCCTTCCAGGATAGAATTCAGGACAGAGGCCCTGTCTTTGGAAGTGCAGTCTTAACTTGCAATTAGCAGATGCATCAATGATGTTAATTTTTTTGTGTGTGGTTCTGGGATCAAACCCAGGACCTCAACCTGCTAGACAAGTGCTCTGCCATTGAGTTACAGCCCCCACCTTCCCGCCAGTTCTATTCTTGCAGAGACAGTCTAGCCAAGGAGAACTTGAGCTGTTCATTGGCCACTTAAGTCTTATATTCCTATGTCTGCCCTGACTTCTTTCACAGCCTCACATTCTCCTCTGGCTGTCCTTCATGCATAGGTACACCTCTGTCTCATATAAGGGCCTTAGGGTTCACTGCTGCATTTTTGCCACATTGAAGGTGAGAAGGTGAGAAGGTTCACTCACTGAACCAGAATCTAGAGGGCGTGACCTTGCTCTCGTCAGCATATGCCAGGCCTACACTTCTGGATTGAGTATTGAAAAGTTTTCCTGATTTATTGCATTACCTCACAGAGATGAACAGCTAGGTAGGTGACTAGGGGTTAGTTACTTCTAGACGGCAGTGTAATGCATTCGGAACACCACATAATAAGCAACAGACCTCTACCCTTACCAAAGTCTCCTTTTTGATGAGGACTTTGCTGTCTCGTGTTTCATTTAGTCTCGTGTTTGATTTAGTCATATCATCTCATACATTTACAGAACAGGCCATTGTATGTACTAGGACTTGAAATGTTTGACAGAGCTGAATGGTTTTAACCTTGGACCCATCAAGATACACAAACTCTAATTTACTTCTGGCATGCCCTTGAGGTGATCTACACTCCCTGTGATTGGAGTGAGGCTTTCTTGAAAGCCATCTGAGTAACTTCCTCTTTTCTTCCAGGTCATAAGCATCTGTAGCTTGCTAAAGCACTCTACCACTTGAGCCATACCCTCAATCCTTTTACTTCTTTTTAATTTACTTTTCATCTAGGGTCTTACGATAACGTGAAGGCCTTTAACACAACCCTTCTACCTTTGCTCCTGAGTAGCTGGGATTAAAGGCTTGTGCTGCCGTGACTGGCTCCCTCAGCCCTTCTTTCCAACCTCCTGCGATGGAGTGCAGCATTTTTAGGATGTGATTCATGTTCTGGGATCTGCCTATCTCTTTTGCCTCATGGAAGTCCATTTCCTTGCACATATTTTTCTTCCATCTTCCTGAAATCTTTGTATAAATATGGATCTCCTCAACTTGAGTGCTCTGTGCATAGAGATCCATTCTTCCTTCTTGCTTTATTTCTTTGGTCTTTGGGAACACCTGTAGGGCACCCCTTTTCTGTCTGAAGACTTCTTTTTTGTTGACCTTCATTCATTGCTACTTATTCAATGGACATAAGAGAATATGCCTCTGTTCTCATCTTCATGCATGGTGTTGATCTGAATGCATTAAATTGGTTAGTTTATTAAATAAGTGGAACTTATCAGCCTGTGTCAGAGGCACAATCGATGTTGAAAGACTATTGTAGTCATGGTAACCTAATTGAGGGGATGTGTTGGGAGGATGGAGTAGCAAAGTTAGCATCATACACTGTATGGGTCACCACACATGTCCTTTCTAACATCTCCTCGGCCTACCTTTTGTCCCAGCTATGAAGTCTGTATGAGGTTGGAATCTATTGGCCCTCCTCCTTCAGCTGCATCACAGAACTCTTACTTTGTGAACCAAGGTGTCTCTGCGGTTGTTGTTGACCAGGTGGAAGCTTGGGCAGCCATTTTGCCCACACTCCCATTACTACAGTAGGTAGTAGTAGTACTACTACCTACTGTAGTAATGGGAGTTGCATCCCTCAGAAAGATAGACCAGAGGTCATTGTACAAGCCAACTCAAAGAGCTCCAGGAAGAGGAAGACACTTACCCTTAACTGCCCTTTATGGACCAGTTCCCTACAGGACCTCTGGGTGGCTTCCTCCAGTTTCTCTTTTCAATATGCCTACTTTCCCATTCTTGTTCCTCCCAGTCAGCTCCCCAAACACTGTCATCTCAGGCTCTGCTTCTGGGAAACACCCAGACTAACAGAGCTCATTTCAATCAGCTTCACTCAGCTAACACTTGTCTTAAATTTAGAGATGTTTGGAAACTATTTACAAGTCTCATCAAATAGACACGAAATAACGATAGCATGGGAAGCAAGTAAATAGGATAAAATCCATTATATTGTGTATGCATTGCTGCAAAGTATGAATTGTCTCGCGAATTAGACCTTCGTTCTTCAGTGCAAAGCCAGACTAGACAATTGCTTAGCTTTGGGAGAACAAGCCTCTATGATTCTACAGCTGTGTCTTAGCTGGGAATGTTTTGATCACAGTTTTGCAGATGGTGAGCCCCAGGCACAGAAGTTTTCTCAGAGCAAGTGCTGAGGCCCCTGAAGACACGGGGCTTTACACAGAGGGTCAGTGCATAAAGGTTGGGTGTGAAAACCTACACTTACGCCAGTGTGCTAAGTGGCCTGCTCGTGTGTGTGTGTGTGTGTGTGTGTGTGTGTGTGTGTGTGTGTGTGTTTCTATACACATAAGGTATAGCTTCCAATCTAATTATTTTCAATACCACAATCCTTAGATTACAAATAGGAAAAGGATATTGTTTCCGAAATGGGCAGGCAGTAATTGAAACCCTGTGTATTTCCAACTGTTGAAATAATGGAATTTGTGTATGTTTTGCAGCTAGAAGAGTCACTCAGCAGCTGCAGACCCAGCTGGTTTTTGACAGAGACCGAACCAGAATTCAGGCCTCAGGAGCTCCTTCCCATGGCCCTACAAGACAACACAGTGCTTTATCTTAATGATTGTTCTGTTGAACAGAGGTCACCATGCTTTTCTGGTCAAGGGCCAGTTCATAAGCAATTTAGGCTCTGCAGGCCATGGTCTCTGTTCTTGCTCGTCAACTGTGCCAGTGTGTAAAAGCAGCCGTATGGGGTACTTAAATAAAAGCATGGCTACGCTCCAATAGAGGTTTAATTACAAACACAGGTACAGACCTGATTTTCCAGGGGTGTTGGGGGAGAGGGCGCTGTGGTTTGTTGATCCTACTTTTATGCCACTAACACCATGGCAATTTCTGTTTTAGGTTTTAACCAAAACACTCTTGGGTCTTAGGGAGTTAAAACCATCACCCAGTGGGTGGTGAGAGGAGATATTGTATCACAGTCCCCAAGGGACTGGGCTTCTTTCCAGGCCTGTGTATGCTTGGACTCTGAGCCAGCAACCAGGAGAGTAGGCCTGGCACCCACAGAGATTTCCAGAAGGAATCACAGATTCCTTTCCTGAGCAGATAAAGGAACAATTGTGTGATGGGAGAATTTACTGGAAAGTAATGCAGTGTCATCAGGAAGGAATGGCAATTTACTCCTCAGTCATAGTCTTTGTGATCTGGCCACGAGTCAGACCTGGAAAGGTGTGTGTGGGGGGGGGGGGAGGGGGAGGAGGGGAGGGGAAGCGTGTGGGGCTTTGGCAGGCACCCAGGGTCCTCTACTTAAGGAGTCATACATTAGGGTTTGGTGAGTTCTGTAGACCATTCAGAGTTTCCTGTATCTGTTCTGGTCATCTCATCCTCCTCACAGCCAAAGTATACAATTTCATTCATATATATATATATATATCCTTGATTGTTCTCTTCCAATACAAAGCTATTGTTTTCTGTTCATCCATATCACCAATAGACAAAGATTTTTTTTTTCTCTCTTAATTTCATCTTCCATAAAACTTGACTTTTGAGTTCCACATCTTATGCTGTCCTCTCTGGGATCTAGCTGAGGTCTGATCACTCTACAAAGAAAATTATTTGCCATATATGTTTATTATTTGGGTGAAATCCTATACATATGCCAAAGGGCATGCTTGTATGCATGCATAAGTATACACATGTATGTGTATCTCAGCTTGGCCTTTAAATTAGGTCACCTTTCTTGGGAGCCTCTACTAAAGAAGCTTAGCAGCAGCCTAGGTATTCACACATATATTCTCCAGCCATCATTTCTAGGTTCTTCTCTATGTTTCTCTCTTTCTCCCCCACCCTGATAAGATTTTACCTCTGTGGTCTGTTTCAAAGTTCAAAGAGATGAGGGCTTTCAAAATCTGGATGGAGTTTTCAATGGACCTAATGATGTAAACCCATAGGATGGAAAGCACATAGGACTGCTGTCTGATGGGACAACAGGCCAGATCTGTTACTGGACATAGGTTTCTGATGAATGTTGAAGTCTTTGGAGTTGAAATGATTTAGAGGGAAAAAACCCCTCATGTTATTGTTATTTTCTCCAAGTAGTACTCTATCCCCTGGGGAGGAACAAGGGGAATAAGGAAGGGGGAGGGAAAGAGTATTTGATTATTGCTTCATAAAAATCTAATTCTTTTACTACCTGGCTTTGGTTCCTGCTGCTGTGAGGAGAATATCAGTGCCTTTAATATTCTATCTGCTGTGGCCCAGAAGCTACGTCCAGCTGCTCTGGGCTGCCTGGTTTTTAGAATGGCAACAGAACAAAATAGGTAGCTGATTTAAATCAGGTTCAGCTTCCCCTTTAAACCTTGGAATTCATTGCTCCCCCCCCCCTCCGCCTTTGTTCCATCATAAAACCTCTGGTTGATCTTTAGCTGCATCTCAGTCACTTGTATAGGCATATCCTAAGTGTACAAGTTTGGCAGGTCTTCCAGCATTAGTGATTATTTTTTGTTAGTTTTTTTATGACCTACTTTATTGTCATGAAATTTTTATCTTCTTCAGTAACACTAACGCCAAGGAATGATTAATGAGTACTAATGGGTGGGGGGCAGGGGAAAGAACAATTCACTAAAAACAAAGTGGAAATAAAGTGGCTTAAAAAGAAATGTTACCTTGAGTGCGTAGAGTTAAAATGATTGATTGCCACAAGGTGGCGATGTTAAAACACCTCATATTAAAATCCACAAAAAGATTGCCAACAAGAAAAGAGAGACTATAATAAAAGAGTGTAGTGTACGCTTCTGGTGCTTATTTGTATGTATGTGTGTTTCTCTGTGTGTGTGTTTCTGTGTGTGTGTGTGTCTGTGTGTGTGTGTGTCTGTGCACGCGTGTACGTGCATTGCCTGGGTGTTTACTCGTGTATTGTGGATATAATTGTTCTAGGAAATTAATGTTATAGAGAGTAGTAATATATGGTTATGTGTGTGTGTGGATGTGTGTGTGTGTGAGACAGAGAGAGAGAGAGAGAGAGAGAGAGAAAGAAAGGCATTCATGATGAATACTTTTACAATCCAAACAAGAATTTTTATATTTGTTTAAAATTTATATTCAGTTTTAAATGAATATAACACAACTACATATTTCCTGGTATCTGTGACATAGTGACATCAGAGAGATAGGCTGAATTCATAGTTCCTTCATCTGCTTTTATTCTATATAGAAGCGTGAGCACCAGGGGTATTTATTTGAAAACAATTAGTGTCTCACTAGGGTAAACATGAAGCCAGTTGGTCACAGATGTTCTTGACAGTTTTGGGAACTTAGCATGAAGAAAGTTGGTAAATTAATACTCTGCAGAAAAGAATTCTTCACTTTAAAACATGCTGTCTATTATGCGACTTTCCTAATGCTGGCACCATTGTCAAAGTGACTATTTTTGTGTTTGTGTATTCTGTGTGTACATAAGGTATCCGTTTACTGACAGAGAAATGAAAGGCTGGTGTTTCACAAGTTTGCACACTGAAGATGGGATGTTGATATAATGGTTTGGGTAATCTTGTACTTGAAGAAATGCCAAGACTGGAAAGAAATGATCTTTTGCAAAAAAATAAGTAGACATACCTAGAACTTTCCAGTGGTTCTTATGTATCATTCTCAGAGGATGCTTGGGATTAGACTTCCATTCTCAAGGTGAGGGTCCAAAAAGTTAAGTAGCCAGCCAACTGCCAGAAGACAGTACAGGATCAGAAGCTAGACCTGGAGGTTATTCTAAGGAAAAAACCAGAAGAAAATGAAATGGAAAAGGTTTAGGTTATTCTATAGTCTGGATTTGGATAAAATCTAGTAAAAATGTGCATTAAAAAAATGAGGATAGTTTCTTGCTCTTTCCCAGTGTCTCCACTACCATTAGATGAGGGCCATAAAGAGGGAAACACATGTGTATATGTGGGTGTATATGCATAAATATTTAAGTTGGGACTTTTTTTTTTGGTTGGTCGTGGGGTTTGAATTCTGGGCCTGGGTGCTGTCCTTCAGCTCTTCAGCTCAAGGCGAGCGCTCTACCACTTGAGCTACAGCGCCACTTCCGAAGTTGGGACTTTTATAATGCGATATTTTTAAATGGTCATAAACTTACAGGAACAAGCCATCCTCTTATTTCAGCTTTCCAAGTGGCTGGGACTACAGGCTTCGGCCACCATTCCTGGATTTTGTGCTGAAACTTAGACCCAAGACCTCACACAAGTTAAGCACATGCTCTCCTATTGACTTATACTACCAGGCCATATAGATATTTTTCTCCCTCTGTCATGCAAATTTCATTCTTTTCTATCTCAGTCTTGCTATAACAATTTCCATCATCCACAGAAGAGGAGGCCTGGGGAAATTGTCTAGATTTTCCCTACCAGGAAGGCAGTTCAGGTTGCTTATGAAAACTATGGCTACTATAGCTCCCTAGTGATTCATTCTGTAGAGGCATTGACCTTGAAGGAAATGCCATTTACAACATAGAAATCAACTGGTTCTAATTATACCTTACTTGGTTAAAAAATTATGTTAATGAAAATATTGAACACCAAAGGATTACGTGTGCTCCATACTAGATACTCAACATGCTAGAAAAAGCTGAGCCTGCAGCAGCAGTATAAATAACACTACCACCACGCTTCTATTGTTTTGAAGTAGTCAAAAGAACTATGTATTTATTATTATACTTTCTAATTGACTCATATTCAGGATAGTGGTTTTTAGGCTATATTTAGCCAAGATCTTCAGGGTTAGCTGGGAAGTTATGTGGAAGCAAGACTGCGAGATGATGAATGATGGATGGGTTATTTTATATTGGAGCAAGTGAGCTATTTCTGACATACACACATATATTTGTATGTGTATATATATGTGTATCTATGTAAGTATATGTTTTTATGTGTATATATATTGGTTACAATTACATGGGCAAGATAATGAGTACATTTCTTATCAAGCATTGTAGCCTCCTCCTTTGTTTCCCTTCCCATCCCTTCCCATCCTCCCCCTGTCTCCCCACTCAATCCCCCCCCACCAAAGTTGTAAAGTTCCTTTTTGACATAACAACTTGTACATCTCATTGTTGCAATGGGTCCACTTGTATCCCTATTTAAACGATTTGTTTTTTCCCTTCCCCTCCACAAATTATGACAACATCAAATACAGTGAAAGCAGGGGGACATACAAAGCAACAAAGAAATAATCTTATAAATGTGTTAGAAACAATCACATGAAAGAAAATAAAGCATTTGAATACATATCTTAGGGTTCATTTCCCTAACATCAAATTAACTGACCTTTTCTGCTTGACTCAGACATATACTAGTTATTGCAAATAAGGGAAACCATGGGACCTATGTTTCTTTGGGCCTGGCTTACTTCACTTAATATAATTTTTTCAAGTCTTTCCATTTCCTAACAAAGGGGGCAATGACATTCTTTCTGATGGAGGCATAGAATTCCATTGTGTATATATACCACATTTTCTTTATCTGCTGAGGGGCATCTGGGTTGGTTCCATGTCTTAGCTATGGTAAATAATGCTGCAATAAACATAGTCATGCTGGTAGCTTTAGTGTGGTCTTGTTTGTGAACATTTGGGTAAATGCCCAAAAGTGGGATTGCTGGGTCATAGGGGAGCTCTATGTGGAGTCTTTTGAGGAACCTCCATACTACTTTCCAAAGTGGTTGAACAAGTTTACACTCCCACCAACAATGCAGTAAGGTTCCCTTCTGTCCACATCCCCTCCAGTATCTATTGTTAGTAGAGTTCTGATTATAGCCATTCTAACTGGGGTGAGGTGGTATCTCAATGTTGTTTTGATTTGCATTTCTTTTATGGCTAGAGAGGTTGAGCATTTCTTTAGGTGACTATTGGCCATCCTTCTTTCCTCTTCAGAGAAGTTTCTCTTTAAGTCTTTAGCCCACTTATTTATTGGGCGGTTGTTTCTTTGAAGATTTGTTGTTGGGTGATTTAATTTTTTGAGTTCTAGGTATATTTTAGATATGAGACCCTTGTCTGTTGTATGGCTAGTGAAGATCTTCTCCCAATCTGTGGGCTTTCTATTGATCTTGCTAGCTATGTCCTTTGCCATGCAGAAGCTCTGCAATTTCATGCAATCCCATTTGTCCAACCTTTCTTTGATTTGTTGTGTTTCTGGGTCTCTACTAAGAAAATTTCAGCCTGTGCCAAGGATACCTAGGGTTTCTCTTATTCTATCCTGTAATGTTTTCAGAGTGTCTGTTTTGACTCCGAGGTCTTTGATCCATTTGGAGTTGATTCTAGTGCAGGGTGATATATAAGGATCTAGCTTTAGTTTTCTACAAGTCATTAACCAATTTTGCCAGCACCATTTACTGAAGAGCCTGTCTTTCTTCCATTCTATTTTTTTAGCTCCCTTATCGAAGATTAGATGGCTATAGGTCTGTAGGTTCATTTCTGGGTTTTCAATTCTATTCCATTGGTCCTGATGTCTGTTCTTGTGCCAGTACCAAGCTGTTTTGATTACTATGGCTTTATAGTAGAGTTTGAAATTTGGTATTGATATTCCTCCAGCACTGTTCTTTTTGTTGAGGATCATTTTTGCTATTCGGGGTCTTTTATTGTTCCATATGAATTTTTGGATTGCCTCTTCTATTTCTTTGAAGAATGAGGTTGGAATACTGATAGGTATCGCATTGAATTTGTAGATAGCCCTGGGAAGTATTACCATTTTCACGATGTTTATATATTTCTTTTGTATATGTAGAATGCTTGACTGTGATGTCATATCTCATAATATACCAGAGATCTAAGAGCTTGATTTGTGACAGTTCATCACATTATACTTAAATTACCCAGACATTTACATTATTTGTGTGTGTGTATATGAGTGAGGGAGAGAGAGAGAGAGAGAGAGAGAGAGAGAGAGAGAGAGAGAGAGAGAGAGAGAGAGAGAGAGAGAGGAGAGAGAGCTTGTACTGGGGCTTGGACTTAGGGCTTATGATTTTACTGGAGCCTTTTTGCTTAAGACTGGTTCTCTTCCAGTTGAGCCATATCTCCACTTCCTTATTTTTAATTTTAAGAAAGATTTTCTGTGACTAATTATTGAAAGTGACACAGTATTTGAGAAAAAATAATTTAAATCCAGAGAGATGTGTCACAAAGAAACTAAATTCTTTCTTAAGTTGATTAGAAAAAAGGGATAGACTAAAATTGTCAGACTCTAACTCTTGAATGAGTTAGTGGCTAATTAATATGAAAGAAGGAGGAGCAATTAAGAAGCCTTTTAATAGAAACAGGAGACCCAGACCATAGGAGATAGTTGTGAAATGTTGATATGGATGATATTTATTGATTGATTATTCATTTCTTCATTTGCATGTATTCTATTGGTACTTTAAATGCTGTCAGGAGAGAGGCTTGGATCAATTGCTAACTTTGCTTTCATTGACACCTGGGTGTGCTTTCTGTCTTAGATTATTAGCTATGTTTCCAGTATCTTTGGTGTGGAAAAAAATATCTCTTGTTTGTTTACCTGATATTGGCTTTTTTGGATGATGAGATGCTGTGGTTGAGTCTTTCTTCTAGATCTACTCCTGGAGACCACAAGCTGCACAGGGAGCTACCTGCTTGAGTCCCAGTCAGCAGATATCCCGATGTGTGCCGTGTAGCACATGTATTGTATCTCCTGTGCCAGCCTTACCTCTCACATCCGGCAATTTGGCCTCAGGGTCAAGCAATCTATTTTAGAAACCTGAGAAGATTCTGCTTAAGGAATATTTAGAGGTCTCATAAAAAAGCTCAGCAGAATTGGTGAGCAGTGGTTTTGTTAATAAGACCGGAGAGTCATACCTTATCTTGGCATTTCATCAGTTGATAAATTATTCCAATATGTGGTATCATTTTCTTTCTTTAAAAAATTTTCCTCCCTACCCCCCCCCCCGCACCCCCCCACAGTAGAGAGTTGCCAAGATTTTGCAGATTTTGGTAATCTCTTGAGGAATATGCCTTTTGCCTGTCCTTTTGTGAGGTCCAACCCTCTCTAAGTCAGAGAAATCACAGTGGGAAAAGGAAAATGGAGGGAAACGGGCCAATGCTGAGTCAGGGGTCACATTGAGATCTGGAGATTACAAGTCCAGGGTACAATTTTAGTTTTGTAACTTTCCAAGTAACACTTAAGAGCTAATCATGTAAGGAGTTGGGGGTTGTAGTTCCATGTTTGAGATCAACACACACCAGAAAACCAGCTCTCTGGGGGCAGCCTTCGAAGTATGCACATACAAATAATCCATTTCCACAACCCTCATTCTACAAGAAAAAGAAAAGGATTGTTTCACTACCTAACACCCACAGTAGGTAATGGTAAAATGTGTAAAGGAAGAGCTAGGAGAGAGAGAAAGTAGGGTGAAGGCTGGTAGAACTAGCATACAGCATGGAGTGGTCACAACTCAGACTCGGATCAGGAAGCCAGGCAAACTAAATTTCAGCGAAAAATACACCACATGACACAATGCAAGCAATGAAAATGTCTTCTCTACCCAAGTATCATTTCTGAGTGCTTTGAATTGCCATTAACCCTGAAATCCCTCATTTCCCTGCAAAGTAGATAGGAAGCAGTTCAGCAGGGTTCATTGTCTATACATAACTCACCATGTAGTGTTAGAGAAGAGGGCCACAGATAGGTATGTTTTGCAGGCAAAACAAGGTCAGACTGAGCAAGACAGAGCAGCACATACCTGTAATCTTAGCATTTGGGAGGCTATGACAGGAAGACAATGAGTTAAGGACAGCCTGGACTATACATGGAAACACTGTGTCAAAAAGAGGAAAACAAGAAAAAGCAAGAAAGGCCAGGTTGGGGAGCCTGATCTTGAAGTTGAGATCTCAGAATCTGGGCAGGGAGACGTAAGTATGGAGATGACACACTCTGAAGACAAATGTGAACAATGTCACTGATTTCATATTCAAACATTAGCCTGATTGTAGTAGATGAACAGTTAAGGAAGGAGAGGACTTGCAGTTGCTTTGTAGAGAAATATGGACTTCAAATCCTCTTCTTGCAAGAAGATGTGAACACTTTATTTGACATTAGGCAACAGGATCATTCTATTAAGGCCAAACTAAGACTCAGGCAGGCAGAGAGTTCAGGTGACTTTATTTCTTGGTCTTTTATAAACTTTCCTGTGACATATTGTAATGTATGTGCAAATGAATTTAGATGCCTTCTTTGTATTGCTTTGCTGGTAATCTACTTGTTGTTTACACCTGTAATCCCAACTGCTTTGAAAGGCAGGATTGAAATTCGAGGCCAGCCTGTGTGCACAAAAGTTAGTGAGACCCAACTCCCTCCCCCCATCTCAATAAATTGGCTGTGGTGACCCATGACTGTAATTCTAGCTATACAGGAGGCATAGATATGAGGGTCATAACCCAAGACCAAGTCAGACAAACATGTAAGAACCTATCTGAAAATAGGCAAAGTCAGAAGGGCTGGAGCATGGCTCAAGTGGTAGAGCACCTACCATGCAACTACCAGGTTCTGAGTTCAAACCCCAGTACTTCTCTGAAACAACAAAACAACAACAACAGAACTATCACCCAGTAATGAGGGTGTTGTCTCTGTGCACATCAGATTCTTTCAGGTAGTCTCTAAGCCCCCTGACACTTTGGAGTCTGTGTCACAAGGCTATATTTGAATATGTGCCAATGAAAGCTAGAGTCAGAGCTTGGGCTTTAGGTTCCTTTACATGAGTGCTCACAGAGTTTCTTGTCCCCTTTCTGGGTTGGGACAATGAGTGAGCTTAGCTGTGTAAGTCCGTATTTTCCCCAGCAAAGCCCATCCATAAATAGCCCACTTTCTGTGTCATTCTGGAGTTTCCTCCAGGCTCTTGCAATTCACAAGAGACTCCTTTTTGAAAATCATTCTGGAGACAACAGGACTGGTGATCATTTAGAGCCCAAGTTGAAACTGTGACCTAGACACCCCTCGAAAAGACATAAAGCCAACCAACGTTGTCATCATTCTTATAAACCCTCTTGTGAGCAGAGTGAACTCTTGTTTTGTGACGGCCTGGCCCTCTTTAGGTCTTACGTTAGCCTCACAGGGTAGGAAGGTTTCTCACACGTAAATTCTCATCTCAGTACTGTTAATCGCGTCGTTCTCTGTAGGTAAGCACTGAGAAGGCCATAAAAAGAATTGCTTACCGTCAATTTTCCTACTGAGCTCAGTGAATGACGCAGAATGCAGAGGCAGCAGCAGGCCTTGTCAACGCCATCATTGTCACTAGTGATTATTTATCTTGCTTGGGTGAGATGTTCGGCTCTGTGGGCCTCACACTGAGCGCGTCCTAGCTTTGGTAACAAATAAGGTCAATAATGTCATAAAAAGCCGTGCAGCCTTATGCAAGTGTAAGGCTTCGCTTCGTTGTTATTCTTTCCATCATTGCTGGAACATTGGTTAATTCAATTCTGTCCTCTGAATTGAACTTTAACCGGGATTAGCTTTTATGACAAGTAGGGGACACTGCTCGTAAGTGAGGGACCATAAGGCTTATATTGGGGTGGCTAGGTCTTTCTTTTCTACTTTATATCTGGATAATGAAGCTCTGTGGTTCTTGCCACTGTGGTTTTCACAAAGTTTTCTATGTACATTCAAATGTAATGCCCACTAGACCTGACCATGTGCTTATAATCAAAGACTTATGTTGCCTGGAGAACTCACTTAGAGACAGTAAACTCTACATTTCTGCCACTTTGCGTGTTAAACTTTTGAACAAAAATCTTGATCATGAAGAGAACAAGAAATTGTGCAATTTAGGTTGAAATGTAGCTATTACAGTATTAGATGAAGGGTTGTACATTGCAGCAAGACTGGCTTTCTTTCAGTGTTAGATGCACAGAAGTTTATTCATCCTTGATCATTTGGTTCAAGATACTTGTGGTTCAATATTTTGAATAGCATTATGACCACTTATTGTATCCTACAATCCCATGATGGAACAAGAATGTCATCAAAAGTAAGATCTACGGTTACTGTTCATGGCCAGTTGAGTTGTAGTACCTCCTACTGGTTGTTTTAATTATCATTGTCATCATCAATATTTCTTTTTTATTATTATTTTTATTATGTTTAATTGTAAAGATACTGTACAGAGGGGTTACAGTTACATGAATAAAGTAATGAGTACATTTCCTGTCAAGCATTGATACCCCCTCCTTTGTTTTTCCCGTACTATCCCTTCCCTCCCCACCTCCCCAACTCTTCCCTCCCTCCGCCCCTGATATTTTTTTTTAAAGTAGGAAAATACTTGCACATAGATTCTGGGAATATAACAGCTATTCAATTTGATCCCTACAGGTTATGTCATCTTCATTCTGTGAGATCATTAAGCTAATGCAACCAATACTGGGTACTTCTGACCAATTGAAAAGTATTATGCTCCTCTGAGAACCTTCTTTTTGCAAGGAGCCTAAATCATTCTGTACATAATAAGGGAATCATTACCCTAGTGTATATGAATATCCTGTATTCCCAGAGTTGGTGGATTGTTTAGTTGCAATCCGTGGCTCATTCATCCAGTCATTTATGCAGCAAATTTTTTTTTAAGCACCAGGCATTGAGTTGGGTACTATGATTTCAAACTCAAAATTGGTGATACAGGGTGGCAGAGAGATCACTGTAGTTCAAAGAAGAGTTCTCACAGGAAGGGGAGGTACTGTGAGCAGAAATCCAGGATATTTCTTTGTGTTCTGGGAAAGTTAGGGAAGGTCACCAGAGGAAGTAGTGAAGAGTTGGAGATTCCACATAACATCAAATAACATGACTTTAATGGAAAACAGGGAGGAAGATTTTAGAACTCTTCTTAGTCTCCTCTTTTTCCCCTGGATGCCTGAACTTTTGCTCTTCTTTATACCTACCACCAGTCAAGAGAAGGAAGGACACATGATTGATAAGATGCTATTGTTGGCTCATGTTTATTCTATGAAAATATACTGGAGTTCAGTTTTTTGAACAAATGGAAAGCTTCATGGTACTATGTCAAATGCACAATAAATGATGAGCAGATATAATGTGCAGTATGTACATGTGTGTGAGAAGAAGTTATGATGTCAACAGCTTCATGAACTCCAAGGATTAAAAACAAACCTACACTCTCATACTGGTGATGTAACAATGTTAACGTTGGTGACATAACAATGTTATTCCACAGTAGTTTGGTTCTGATTCAGGTTCTTAGTTTTGCCTTTTCTCCAATGGATTACAAACACATCTGCAAACCCCAGCAGAATGTCATGTTCTGTGAGGTTTGTATCTCAACTGCCCAAAAGAGATCATGGGGAAGAGGTCTCATACACAAAGACAAGGAAATCATTTTGTGGGCACACAATCTATATTTTGATGCGGTTGCAACAATTCTTTGTTTCTCTCAGTAATTGAATCAAGGGCTGATAATAATATGATTCTACAGTCAGAGCAGACATCAGATTTCTGTGGACCTCACTCTCTCAATTAGATTTCTGTGGCTTAGCCACAGGAAGCCATCAGAGGTTAAAGGCTTAATTTTTCTCAATAGGATGTTCTGAAGGAAAATGATCAGTATTCAGTCTTCTACTGCCTCTCTGCCTTGTGAATTTTTATTTTTCCCTCCTCTTGCTGCCATTGTCATTATGGCTATTTGGTATTACAGTCACGATGAGTAGATGGGTGGTATCTTTTTTCTCACTTTCTGGAGTTACGCTGTCATCAGGACAGTTTGCTGTGGGAGTTGGGAGACCTACCAGTCACCAGCATTAACCCAAAAGCCTCTATAATTGGAGCCCTGGGGTCACTAACTGCATAACCTCTCCTCCTCATAAATCTTGGCTTTAAAAGCATAGATCTTGAGTTCCTCCACACTCTTTCTGGAGATGCCAGGGTTTGAAGCCAGGGCCTCGAGCTTGCTAGGATAGTGCTCTTAGCTCTGTTGAGCTAAGCCTCTAGCTCTGTTGTTGGCCAGTTTGTTATGGAGATTGAATCTAGATAACTTTTCTACCCCAGCTGGCTTCAAAGCATGATTCTTTAGAGCTTATTCACTTGAGTAGCTAAGATTATAATTATGAACTATGAGTGCCCATTCAGGGTGAAAGGATCTGCATCATCTATCTAATGAAATGTACCCACATTTGGGACAGACATTTGTAAATGGCTAATGAGTGAGTGAAATATTTTGGTGCATAGGTTTCATATGAAAGGCAAAAATGTGCCTAAGATAAAAAGTGCCTAGCTATGAAAAGAAGGAGGTATGGATTCTTGTATATGCATACACACATATTGTGTGTGTGTGTATATATATATATACACACACATACTATATATATTCTATATAGCTACTGTATAACTATGTCTATATGTGTATGTATAGAATATATTGTATATCCATGTGTATGTATCATATATAGTATTATATATACTATATGTTATACATGTGTATGTATTATATGTATATATAGTATATAATGTATATGCAGTTATATCATCAGTTGTATATTTATATATAATGTATATAGTATATGCATATTTAGTGATAACATCAGCTGTATGGATACATATGAATATATGTAGTATACATGCTATATGTATGTGTAGTTACATTATCAGCTATATAATACCTATATTATCTATAATATATTATATGTAGAATTAATATAGGGGAGAGAGGTTTATTTTTCTCTTCCTTCTTAGGATGTAAGTTCATAGAATATACTCATTAAGATTCTCCTTTGAGTTGTCTGAGAGGTACAGACAGGCTTGTATAAGCTTTACTGCATTTTTTAAAATTCTAGCACACTAGATTTTATTATAATCCTATCACATAGGTGCTACTGTTATTATTCCCATTTTTCAGAGAAAAGTGAGGCACAGAAGGACCAAGAAACTTGACAAGTTCACACACCTAGCAAAATGGAGAACAGGGATTTCAACTGAACCGTGTGCTCTTGATGCCCACTCTCAGTCTCTAGTCTTGGCCTCTGCAGGTCTGCTAGTCTTGCTCTAGTATTCTCAGAAAAAGACATGCTCCAAGTTTGTTTGTTTTTTAAAGGATATGAATATGCAACATCTTTATCACAGGTGACCTGTAGTTTATGTCTACTGTTTTCTAGGTACTGTTTGAATAGAGTAAGTTCTGATCCCAATTAGGACCAGTCACAATTTGCAGTGTGGCACAAACATGGTTGTTAGTCCTTTTGATAAGTAGCCTACTCATCCTAAAAAAAAATGTTGTCCGGAACTGGTGGCTGAATCCTATAATCCTAGCTACTCAGGAGGTTGAGATCTGTGAATCATAGTTAGAAGACAGCCCAGGCAGGAAAGTCTGTGAGACTCTTATCTTTACCACCAAAAGTCCAATGTGGAACCATGACTCGAGTGCTAGAGCTCCAGCCTTGAGCAATCAAACTTACACACCATGCCCGGGCCCTGAGTTTTAGCCTTAGATCAGTACACATAATTTGTGTCTAGGAGTTTAAACTTCAGATATGTAAATATAAGAGACACAGAATGAATTGACTTCTCAACTGTACGGTCAAAAGCGTAGAATTATTAATGGCAGTATTTTGATGGTTAAAACCAGCACCTTCACTTCCATTTTCAGAATGAGCACTTTTATAGAGTCAGACTTTATAGCCTTGTATAATTTATGTATTCCCCTGAGGTTGGAGGTTCATGGAAGTTTGGAAAAATTGCTCCTGGAAATGGTAAGCATCTATTTATTTGAATTTTGGGTCTTCCTCTAGGGATTGTATTTAATGTCTCCTTTTATAATTTCAATGTGTGGTGTGACATCTATGCAATAAGAATTTCCCCTTGTGTGTTATTAAGATTATGGACTCAACTCGTTTTGATTTGTAGCAGTATGGCAATAAGTTATTTGTTGAGTTGTTCAACTGTCTTTGTTTTGGGACTTTGAGTTCCAGTTTAGGGTAGGGAGCAACTTGCTGAAATGTTAGTCCCTTATGGATTTCAGAAAACAAGTATTCCGCCAAAGACCCATCCCAGAGGGCCGCACTTCCAGTCTGCACCTAAAGTGAAAATTTAATTGTAAGGCTTCCTGTGCATTAAACTCCAAGCTCTTCAGTTGAAAAAGACAGTATAGGAAAAGATACTGGTTGGTAAGTGGAATGGGCAAGGAATAAACTTATCTTGAGTAGCTACTGAGTGTCCAGAATACTGATACTGTTTATATGATATGTATCTATATATAGAGAGAGCTATATCTATCTATAGATAAATAGATAGAGGTATAGATATATAGGAACTGTTTATATGATAAATATCATATACTTATGATCTATGATGTACATGATATATATTTATATATAATATATATTTGATATGTATGATATATATTTATATGATATAATATATATATATCATATAACCAGTACCTATATATCTATACCTCTATCTATCTATCTATCTATCTATCTATCTATCTATCTATCTATCTATCTATCTATCTATCTATCTATCTGTCTCTCTGTCTGTCTGTCTATCTATTTATCTATAGTTTGTGTATGTTTTCTCTTTTAATACTCAAACCAACCTTGAGGCAGTTACCCTATTTTATGGTTAAAGAAAGTTATATTCCAACTGCCCAATAAATAAGTGGGCTAAAGACTTAAAGAGAAACTTCTCTGAAGAGGAAAGAAGGATGGCCAATAGACACATGAAGAAATGTTCAACCTCCCTAGCCATAAAAGAAATACAAATCAAAACAACATTGAGATACCACCTCACCCCAGTTAGAATGGCTATAATCAAGAACTCTAACAAAAACAGATGCTGGAGGGGATGTGGACAGAAGGGAACCTTACTTCATTGTTGGTGGGAGTATAAACTTGTTCAACCACTTTGGAAAGCAGTATGGAGATTCCTCAAAAGACTCCACAGAAAGCTTCCCTGTGACCCAGTAATCCCACTTTTGGGCATTCACCCAAATGTTCACAAACAAGACCACACTAAAGCTACCAGCACGACTATGTTTATTGCAGCATTATTTACCATAGCTAAGATATGGAACCAACCTAGATGCCCCTCAGTAGATGAATGGATCAAGAAAATGTGGTATATATACACAATGGAATTCTATGCCTCCATCAGAAAGAATGGCATTGCCCCATTTGTTAGGAGATGGAAAGGCTTGGAAAAATTATATTAAGTGAAGTAAGCCAGCCCAAAGAAACATAGGTCCCATGGTTTCCCTTATTTGCAATATCTATTATATGTCTGAGTCAAGCAGAAAAGGTCAGATAAGTTGATGTTAGGGAAATGAACCCTAAGATATGTATTCAAATGTTTTATTTTCTTTCATGTGATTGTTTCTAACACATATATAAGATTATTTCTTTGTTGCTTTGTATGTCCCTCCCCCACAGTATAACCCCTGCTTTCACTGTATTTGATGTCGGTATAATTTGTGGAGGGGAAGGGGAAAAACAAATCGTTTAAATTGGGATACAAGTGGACCCATTGCAACAATGAGATGTACAAGTCGTTATGTTGAAAATGAACTTTGCAACTTTGGTGCAGGGGCGGGGTAGAGAGTGGGGGGGCAGGGAGGATTGGGTGGGGGGATGAGAGGTTTGGGTGGGGGAGGATGGGAAGGGATGGGAAGGGGAAACAAAGGAGGAGGCTACAATGCTTGATAAAAAATGTACTCATTATCTTGCCCATGTAATTGTAACCCCTCTGTACAGTATTTTCACAATAATAAAATAAAATTAAAAAAAGAACAAAGAAAGTTATGTTCTAAGTCAGTATTTTTCCGTGACTTTGAATTATCATTAGGGCGGAGCCATAAATACAGTTCTGCCCAGTTGTAAAATGTGTGCTGTTTCCCACAATGCTCATCCTAAGCCAGAAAGCCTGAATTTGTTCATTCATTCATGTCACAGATTTTTACTGGGGCCCTACTGTATGGTTCCAGTTACTCTTCTAGTCCAAAGCAATTAGTAGAATTTATGATAAAAATGTATAGAAAAAGTCACTAGGATAACTTTTTTAACCAAGATTCACTAATTATTAAATGTTTTGCTGTATTTGTTTTCTGTTCTCTTTCCATATGTTCATAGCTGTATATGCTGGATTAAAGTGGTTAGGAAACATTCCAAATGAATTAAGACATAATACCTTTTTATCTTTTTAACTACCATAAAATATAATAATGAAACAATCAGTTATGGTTTTTTTATCAGTCAATAGAAATAAAAGTAGATTTAGGGAATAACAAAAAATAGATTTTTTAAAATGCTATGGTAAATAATTTCAGAGGCTTGGCAGGATCAATATATTTACTTTTGAAATCCGAGCAGTGGGTTAAAGGAGGAAATGTGGAATCCAGGGATCAGATAGACAGTTCTAATACCAGCAGCACATAGTCGCTGGGGCTGCCATCAGCTGGTGCGGCAGGGAGGTGCTGCACATGGGGGCCTGGAGTCCTTGGGACTACCTAGTCCTCTTCATGTTAAGTTGTGGATGAAATGAGCGCCTTTCCCTAGGACAATTAGTGTCTCTAGAAGTTGGCCTTTTCCTTGGAACAATGGAGGTAACGTGAATTCTGGTTGTACAGGTCAAAGCTTCACATAACTAGTGGTAAAATATAGCAAGAAGATTGCCTTCACAGAGCAGCTGACAGTGTAACACATATGAAAACAGTGAATGCATTAGTGAGTGAGATCAAAGAGGACTTGAATAAATAGGCACACCTTGCTTTTCCTGGAAAGAGCATTGCTCAACCTGTAAGACTATCAATTCTCTCCAAATTATTCTAATGGTGTAACATAATTCTTTTTTTTTCTTGGGTCAAATTCTTTTTTTTTTTTTTTTGGCTTTTATTTTATTTTATTTTTTTATTGTGAAAATACTGTACAGAGGGGTTACAATTACATGGGCAAGATAATGAGTACATTTCTTAGCAAGCATTGTAGCCTCCTCCAAAGGAGGTGTAACATAATTCTAACCATAATACCAACTTGAGGGTGGGAGCTGACAGAGGAATTCTTAAATGCATTTGAATGAGTAAACAGTTGATAGCAACAAAAGAGAAAGTTGTCCTTGGAGACATTACGGTGGCTTGAAATGCTATGGTAGGTAAAATTGAAAATGGTGACATAGAACTCAGGAGAAAAATCTACAGTACAGAGCAATATTTTCAGAAATAAACACAAGCATATGCAAAGTTTGAAATAAATGGGTCATTTAGTAACTGTTAACAACATTTGATTAAATAAATTGTGTGTGTCTTTTTTTTATTGTGAAAATACTGTATAGAGGAGTTACAATTACATGGGCAAGATAATGAGTACATTTCTTATCAAGCATTGTAGCCTCCTCCTTTGTTTCCCCTTCCCATCCCTTCCCATCCTCCTCCCCACCCCCACACCCAATCCTCTCCACTCCTCCTCTTCCCCCCACACACACCAAAGTTGTAAAGTTCGTTTTAGACATAACGACTTGTACCTCTCATTGTTGCAATGGATCCATCTGTATCCCTATTTAAATGATTTGTTTTTCCCCTTTCCTCCACAAATTATACCTACATCAAATACAGTGAAAGCAGGGAGGGGTTATACTGTGGGGGGGGGAACATACAAAGCAACAAAGATGATTAAATAGATTTTAAGAAGTAAACTCTGTGTTATACCAAGAAGACATGCATTACCCATTTAAATGTAAAAATCCTTTGGAGATGTAAAAAAAATATTAGATGAGTAGTTTTATAACTCCAAAGTAGAAGAGGATTTTAAAAATGCTATCAGTAGCAAAAATATATAGGGACAAATATATGACACATCATTTTGGAAAAAATTATCATATAGTATGCTCTAAAAGAAAAATAAACTCTGGGCATGAGTAAAAATTTCACAACACAAATAATAACAATGCACAGTGGCAAACAAGGAAGAGCATCTACAACATCGTGAAATTTCATTGTCTTTCTTTTCATACTGGCAAAGGTAAGATGCTAATATCCAATGTTGATAACGATGTGGAGAAAAGAAATTTTAATATCGCACCAACAGAAGTAAAAATCTGCATTTACTTGCCATATGTGAAAAATGTATATAGTATTTTAGTTCTAGAGTTTTATCCTTGAGAGATAAAAATGTGTATAAGAATTCAGCTATTAGGATAGAACAGAATTCAGACATTTACCATAGCACTCCAGTTAAGACGCTTGATATCTAGGGACTGCTTACATTTACTGCATCCATGGAATCCCTGGAAACCAGCCATTGATGATTATGTGGTAGAGTTATACCAAGTGATATAAAGGGACTACCACAGTGCATCTCAAATGAAAACACAAAGCTTGTGCAGAGCTTGTGACGCTGATGTCTATCTCTTTTTTCTGATAAGTTGTAGATACACATTGAATGTATATTTGGAAAGAAGTATAGTGTATGAAGTATGGTTATTTTGGTTTTCCTCATTGTGTGTGTAATTTTTAAAAATCTAACATGAAACTGTTGACAGCACAGGCTCTAGAGTCAGGTGAGTCTGTCTATATCCAGACTGGTGCCTTTTGTTATCTGACACCAGACAAGTTAACTCATGGAGCCACAAACTTGCACCTGTGGGATGTATGTGATAATGACAATACCCATTAAACCTGCCTGCTAGATGGCTGTGTTGAAATAATTCATAAAATGCATAGCATGCTTTTGTTATCTGTATTACTAGCATCTTTATTTTACAGTTAATATTTTTTAGTAAGTTTTAAAGCACTTATTGAGGTGTGGCACTTTAGTAGGCTACAGTAATAGTGTTGAGGTACCAGAACTGTTTAGACAGAGAACTAAAATGAAAAAAAGAAAACCCATGTTACCATCACGATAAATGATTCATTAGTGTTTGGGAAACCACACTAATTGATTCTGTACAAGTTATTGGTTAACTCTATCTTTTGCTTAGGATCTGAAAAGTTTATTACAGCAAAAGCTTGCATTTCTGTATGGATACGATTTAAGGACACATGATAAGAAAATCTGCCATTAATATTGAAATAGAGTAATATTTTATTAATGATAACATTATTTTAAAACAGAATGAATTGAATTTGTAGTTGAGGGATGATTGGAAAATAGCATTTTTTCCTGGGCAGGTCACAATCAGGAGATTCCCTTTCATATTTCTCAGCTATGTCAGATGGTATCACAAGATGACACAGTGCCAGTTGCCAACAACAGCCAGAGTGAGGTGGTTACCACTTCGATGGGATTGGAAAACCACCCTGACATGAACATGGTTATTTTTGCAGGCAGTCCCTGAGAATCTCAAATGCTGTAGCTTCAGTTGGTCAGCTGTGAAAAGGCTTGATTTTGAAGGAGAGAAGTAGGCTAGAAATATCACCTGAAACACTGCTAAGTAGTCCTAATGTTTGCCCGCACGATGTCTAAGTCAGATACAGCAAATAAAAGCCATACTGAGAGCTTTTAAAAGCCTGGTTTGGTTCAAAGGGTTTGTGGTACAAGCACAGTGCATGTGATTCTTTCTGAAATATGCCCGAGAGGGGTGGAGACCAGTCTGTGGGCTATTTATCCCTAAAGGCTTCTTTGTTCAGACTCCCAATTATACCATGTCTATTTCAAGAAATAATATTTTCCAAAGTGGTGCCTCTTAATCTTTCCAGCCACACATAGAATGAGCTGAAGCTGAAAGGTAAGGGGAGAGGATGGAATGTTTTGGATGGATGCCTAATTGTTGCCCTTTAGATGCTTGACCCTTACAGCCTGCCATTTCTCTTGCTCAGTTTCTCCTTTTACTTTATCTGCAAAACCCATTCATCCATTGTAGACTTATGGATTGTAGAGGAGGCCTTTTGATTGTATGGTTTTCATAGTTAAACTTTTCATTACCATATATTGGTTGTACAAGGAACTTTCACTGTCCTATTTCCATGCACACATATACTGTCTCCTAATTGAATTCGCTCCCTCCATCTGTCTCCCTTTATCTTCCCTCACTTCCTAAGCCACTTTCATTGTTCTAATTTCATACTTGTATATAGTCTTTAAACCATATGTACTCTCCTTCGCAATTTGCAATCCTTTCCCACTGACATCAGCCTCAACAGAAGCTGGAGTATATTCTCACCATTCATTTTCTTTTCTTTCTTTTTTTTTTCTTTTGTCAGTCGTGGGGCTTGAACTCTGGACTTGGACACTGTCCCTCAGATCTTCAGCTTAAGGCTAGCACTTGAGCCACAGCGCCACTTCCAGTTTCCTGGTGGTTAATTGGAAATATAAGTCTCATGGACTTACCTGCCCAGGCTGGCTTTGAACCGTGGTCCTCAGATCTCAGCCTTCTGAGTAGCTAAGATTACAGGTGTGAACCATAAGCACACAGCTAATTTTATTTCATTTGAATGGTCTTTTTTGTGTTTTGTTTTTATGTTTTGTGTTTGTTTTTGTTGGTCATGAGGCTTGAATTCTGGGTCTGGGCACTATCCCTCAGCTCTTTAGCTCAAGGCAAACACTCTACCACTTAAGCCACAGAGTTACTTTCAGTTTTCTGAGTAATTTATTGGAGATAAAGTCTCACGGACTTTCCTGCCTGGGCTGGCTTTGACCCTTGATGCTCAAATCTCAGCCTCCTGAGTAGCTAGATTACAGGTGTGAACCACTGGCGCCCGGCCATTTATTTTTATCAGTGTATATTAGTTGTACAAATGGATTTCATCATAGCATTTATATGATATATAATATGTGCACATAAGCATGTATGAAAATTTAGTAAGATCATCCCTTCTATTTCTTTCTCTTTCTCCATTCTCCTTTCCCCTCTACAATTCAGCAGTTCTCTTTGAGTTTCCTTATGCCATCTTCAGCTACAGACTCAGTTTTTTTTTTTTAGTATTACTCTCCAACATTCTTGTGCCTTTTTACCTTGCCAACTTTATGATTATGCTCTCTCTCTATATGTATGTATGTAATATATAAGCCACGTTTTTGGGCTATTGGAATGTATCCTTTCATTGGAAGGGTGAAAATCATGGATAGGAATGAGTTACAGAGCCCTTTGTCTAGTTAAGAAATAGCACCAGAAGTTTTTAGAGGAAGCCTTCCACTGCGTCCATGATGCTCTAAGCTGAGAAAGCGGATGAGTCCCTGGGACTGGCTGGTGGAACTCCTTCCCCTCCCCATCTAGCCTACATTTGAATCACAATAAAAGAGCTGAGGCTAATAAGGAAAATGCAGGCTGACAAGTGTATTATTTGACATACTATGGAAAAAAACCAAAACAATAGGAACTAGGTCAAAAATGGCAAAAAGGATTAGGGCTTAAATGGGGACAGGTTTCCAGACAATGAAGGGAAGAGGATCTGGCAGTAATAGGGTCTATAAACTCCAACCCATCAGCTTCATGTCTGGCAGTAATTAAGAGGCCAAAGAGAAGATGGCAATGAAGCCACAGAGGATAAAAATGGCAAGGAGTAAAGGACTGCAAAGTTCTATGGAGTTGGTGACCTTACAGGACAGAGAGGGCATGCAGGAGACAGGCTCTCAGTTGAAGGAGAGAACAGAAGCCTCTCCTTTAGCCTCTTTGCAGTTGGCCCACAGATAGATACGGAAGAGCAGTAAATGGAGGGGAGGGAATGGGCGGGCATGAGACAGGCTAGTGCAGGGTTCTGCCCAGGCTTGGGTACCACTGCCTGTGGCATCATCAGGTACTCCTTGTGGCCCTATTTCTACTCAGGATTTCCATCAAACCTACTTGAAACCAGACTCTAAGCAGGGGAAGCCATTGAGTGTAAGACTACTACTACATCTTTTTTTTTTTTTTGGTGGAGCCATAAAATTTTATTTCTTTTTGTTAATATTTACTGTTATTAAAAAGGTGATGTACAGAGGGGTTGCAGTTAGGACCACTACATCTTCAGATGAATCTAAGCATGGGCATCATGGCCTCTTGGCTTCACGACTTCTCTGAGGGATGCCAGACTTTCCCACCATGTAACCAATGCACACAACAGCTGGATTCTTTTCAAGGCTCCTCTGAATGTCAGCTGCAGTGTACTTATGTGAATGTGCTTGTCTACATCAGGGATGTCTGTCCACACAGGAAGCTGAACAGGGATCCTTTCTTGCCCATTCAGTTGGCAGAACACACCATACACATAAGGTATCCATACACCACCCTGTGGTACTTAGTATTGTTTCAGAGATAGGGGAATAGAAAATACAAACAGAACCATAGGTTCAAGTAGACATGCTGAGTTCTTGAATCTAAAGTCAAATGGCATTTGAAACCAACACAGTTTTCCTGGAGGATGGGACCGGCAAGAGTCCATAGGACACCTGTGCCAGTTCACTTTTCAGCAGGTTTGGATCAAATGTCACAGACCTTTTGAGGAATAAGAGCAATGTCAAAGAGCAAACCTTAGGAACTAACTCTAAACTAACTAAACCTTAGGGAACTAACTCTCCTTGGTTTCCTGAGTCACTCATAGTGTTTCCTGCTAAGAAGCTCTTAGGTATTGTCTTATCATGAGGACAGTCAAGTTGTTCACATGGTCAGCTGCCCAGATAAGTCTTCATGACCGTTTGGTGCTCAGCAATCAAACATTCTGAGATTGCTTTCACATATGTGTTCAGAACACTTTCCAGCTGCTGAAATATATCTATGCAAGCTTAGCCATCCCTTTGACAACTAACATTAAATAAACTGTTACTGGGAATGGTGGTACATGACTCTAATCTTAGCTATTTGGGAGGCAGAGACAGACAAATCATCATTTTAGGTCAGGCCAGGCAAAGTTAGTGAAAGACTCTATTTACAAACAAAAACAATAAACATTAAACAAAAAACTAAACAGAAAAGGTCTAGGGGTGGGACTCAAGTGATAGAAAATCCCACCTTGAGTTCAAAGAAAAAGATAGAAAGAAAGAAAGAAAGAGAGAAAGAGAGAAAGAAAGAAAAGAAGGAAGGAGGGAAGGAAGGAAAGAAGGAAGAAAGGAAGGAAAGAAGAAAGAACAGAAAAGAAAGAAAGAAGAAGAGAAGAAAAGAGAAAAGAGAAGAGAGAGATAATTACTCTCTGGGGACAATACAACAGCACAGATATAAAGCCTTGCCTTGGAAGGATATGCATTCTTGTGGGTAGTTTGGGGAAACACAAAATTAATGCTATGAATATAATATAAACTAGAAGCTGATACATGCTAGGTAAAAGGGGCTTAGTGTTGGGGAAGTATCAAATTTAATTGTCTCAAAATATGCAGGTGTTTGGCAGTATACATAATTTTGGATATCTGGGTGCTTATTTTCAGTTGCACTGTAGCTATTCAGTTTTCATGAGTAATCATATTCTAAGATTTGCATAGCACATTATAATTTTCAAAGCACTCTCCTATCTATTATTTCCATGGCAGTACCTCCACCAATCTCAATTTGCTCCAGTCAGGCATGCATTCAAACTGGATTAAAGTTTGGCTTTATAATACATTGAGATGACTTTCTGAAAAAAAAAAAAAAAAAGGTCTGTCTCATGATTTGCATGTCTTACAGTGAATTGAATCAAGCGTTTCCTTAGGACAAAGATATGTGAGATGTCTCCCTGGGGGCCTGGTGACGGAGAAACGGTGAGCTGGAGATTGCCATAGCACATGGATGTTCTTTTACGCAGCTGGGATGTAGTGAGCATAGGCCCATTCTTCTGCAGAGGGCACTTCAGGCCATCACAGTGACATAGGTAAGGGACATTCTACCATCACTGCTGTGCCCAGGTCTAGCAACCCATCTTCAGCTCAACTGTACCTTTCTCCTCAGTGGCTTAATTTTTGTAATCTTCTTGTCCTATGTCAGCTGGCTTCTCCTCTTGGATGGTAAATCTTTGAAGATTCATTGCCCTTAATCCCCTTTGTCTCCCCTTTATTGGTCTTTCTTCCAATTGTCTCTGAGATAGTTTGGGGCTAAAGACACAGATGAAAGATTACAAGTATTTCCTCTCTGATCAGCTTGATTTCAGTTTTAACGTTCTCCTCTCTCAGTTTGGGCTCTCATCCTCTGTGAACATTAATCTCAGGCTCTAACCCAGTGCAATCAAAAGGTGCAGGGCAGATGTCTATTCTCTGCACATTTGCGTATTACCCCTCCCATCAGTCCTTGACTGGAACAGGGTTACCAAGTAAAATATAGAACACTCAGCTAAATACAAACTTCAGATAAACGAATAGCTTCTCCTGTTTACTACCAACATATCATAAGCATTATACGAGAGAATTATATACTAAAATATTCTCCCCTGCTTAGCTATAGCTCAAATTTAACGAGGCATCCTGCATTATAATTTGTTAAACAAATCTGTCAATTCTTCACTCCAGGAGGTTTTTTTTTTAATTTTTCTGGTGCCGGTCCTGGGGACTAAACTCAGGGCCTGGTTGATATCCCTTAGATTCTTTTTCTCAAGGCTAGTAATCTACCACTTGAGCCACACTGCCACTTCCAGCCTTTTCAGAGTAATTTATTGGACTTTCCTGTCCAGGCTGGCTTTGAGCTGTGATCCTCAGATCTCAGCCTCCTGAGTAGCTAGGATTAAAGGTATAAGCCAGGTGCCTGGCTCCAGGAAGTTCTCATTGACTCTTCTTGCCCTTTCTAGAGGTTAGTCTTGGTCTCAGTGGAAAGGTCTAGAGCATTTAGTCAAACACCATAGCAGTTCTAATTGTGAGTCTTTTCCCTGCACTGTAGTTTGTAACTAGTAAGTTTAAAAAATAGAAAATGTACTCTGTATCAGAAAGAGATCATCACACAGCTAAAACACAGACTATCCTTGTCCCAGCAAGCACTTAGGGCTTTCTCCTTTCCTCCACAGCACAAGCTATCAAGGTAGACACTGGTACTAACTCAGCTTGCTGTTAGAAGACTTCCTGCAGAAGGTTGGACTTGCTGGATGAGTAGCCATGGAGGAGGCAGGAAGAGGGTTTTTGTTTCAGAGAGAAAAAGGTGTGCAAAGAGCCAGATGAGTGGGAGATTATAAAGTTACTAGGTAATGAAAATCTCACTGTTGCTTCTGGGTGGAGGGGCGGGGGAGAGGGGACAAGCCATGTAAGACACAGCTATAGTCTGTCTGGAGACCCAATTGTTAAACATTCATCTGCACAGGTTTGGAAAGAAAACAAGAGCCAGACCACAAAGACTTTACATGTTGCTGAGGAAGCTGAGTTTTATCTCAGAAGGTGTGGAGAATAATTGGCCTTTGAGCTGTGACATGCTCAGATGTAAATTCAGAAAGAAACCTAGCTAATCAGAAGGCTGGGATCTGAAGATCGTGATTCAAAGCCAGCCCAGGCAGGAAAGTTCCTGAAACTCATATCTCTAATTAACTAATACACACACACACACACACACACACACACACACACACACACACACACACACACAGTGAGACCTGTGGCTCAAGTGGTAGAGGGCCAGTCTTGGGCAAAATGTCCAATGGGATAGCATTGCCCAGACCCTGAGTTCAAGACCAAGAACTGGTTCAAATAAGAGCAAGCAAGCAGGAACGAAAGAAAGAGAGAGAAAGAAAGGAAGGAAGGAAGGAAAGAAAGAAGGAAAGAAAGAAAGAAAGAAAAGAAGAGGAAGGAAGGAAGGAAGGAAGAAATAAAAAAGAAGGAAGAAACTTCAGAGACTGTTCTCTGAAGTTTAGGGGGACAAGATGGCAGGAGGTGACCAACTGCAGTAATTCAGCCAGCTGCAGTAATTCAGGCTAGAGAAACTGAGATGAGGGTTGGTGTGATCAAGAGATGCTAAAGGCATAAAATCAACAGGATTTGGTTGCTGAATTGGATGAGCAGGTGATGAATGGGGAGAGAGGCCCATTTCTGTTTTGGAAAATTATGGGTTGGTAGAGACATTCATCAAGTTACAGGGAGCAAGGGGGCTTTGGGAGTGAGGACTATGAGAAAGACCATCTGAAATAGTTTTATCTTGCATTTAGCACACACTATTTTTTTTTATTTTGTTATCCATTTTCTTATATGTGCCGTTCCTGGGTGAACCAGTGTGGGAATGCTTCTGTCTTGATCTCACTACCATGCCTTGGAGGTTACCCCAACAAACATGCAGCCATAAGGCTCCAAGCAGCCTATTGGCTGCATTCGAAGCCCTGGCAGAAACTTTAGCTGGGACCCAACTTTATCTTGAAGATGTGCTTCTACTCTGAGGAAATCTGAGTTCCTGAAGTGACCTGGCCCTTGTAGGAGGCCACAATTCACATTTGACAGCAAGAGGCTGAAGGGCAGTGGGTGGCAGCTCAGTCTGCAGAGATCTATTCTCTCTTCCTCTTTCCCTCTCTCTAATTTTTTTTTTTTGTAGAACCCCATAAATCCTTCCAAAGAGAGTAATTCCCTCAGGATAGAGAGAGCCCTGTGGGGTTGGGAAAGATGATGGAAGGGGTGATATCGATCAAGATGCATTGTACTTCTAAACTGACATGTTGATTTAGAACCCTTTTGTGCAACTACTTAAAGATAATTTCCAAGAGGGTAAGAAAAGAGACAGCCCTGTGCAATCTCGAAATAAATGAGAGCAAAATGTACAGAGATTTCTGAGAAAAGTTAGCGTGGTGTGCGCATGATCCCTGGGTGAACAGCTTTTTCTTTCCTTCTTCTTCTTTTTTTTTTCTTCGCTTCCCCTGAATGGCGTTCTTTGCTCTCAAGTTAACTCATGTACTGGATTCAGTCCAAGTACATTTTGTTTCTTGACTTCCAGCCAGCCTTCTCTCAGTTGTAGCACATTCCCTCCTTTGCTCCCGTCCTTCCCCTGGCCGCGTCTCTCTTTTTTATAATCATTTCAACTTTTTCCATGTGACTGAACTGATACCAAGGAAAACCCACCAGATTCGAGAGAGCTTCCACCAGAGTGAGGCTGCTGAAGCTCCTGTGGGCCCCACCAGCCCTTCACTCTGCACAGGCCTGCACCAGAGTGAGGCTGCTGAATCTCCTGTGGGCCCCACCGGCCCTTCACTCTGCACAGGCCTGCACCAGAGTGAGGCTGCTGAATCTCCTGCGGGCCCCACCGGCCCTTCACTCTGCACAGGCCTGCATGGCCAGCCTGTGCTGAAGGCAGCTGAGGCGGAGAGCGCGTCTTGAACTCTGCCCCCTGCCAAATGCTTTCCAGATGTGCAAACCCCAGCCTCCCTGCACTCTGACTGTAGCCTTGCCAACACACATCTGCAGATTCCTAGTGCACAGGAAACTTGAAAGAGGATCTTTTACAACATCTGCTGTCTTTGCCTTGCTCTCCCTCTCCGCCTTCTCGGACTTTGCCCTATATTTCATCTCCTCCATTAAATAAATCCATTACAGAATTGCCATACAACTCCACTTGGCTCGAGGAGACCAGCTTTCTTTGTCTCACTCCAGAGCCCCATGTTAGCTCTCAGGACAGTGGAGTATAGCACCATTAGAAAGAAGCACAAACGCAGCTCTGGAGTCTGGAGCAGGAGAGTGGGTGCCTGCCCATAAGCTGCAGAGGGAGTTTTTGGCATAAGAGAAAAGGCCTGAAGGGCTCAGCTTCCAATCCTAGTCTTCATGAAGTTTGCAGCTGTACCTCCTGGAAAGAAGGTGAGGGCTATTGGAGGAGAGAACCTCTTCTTCCTCACATTCAGTTTCATGGATTGAACAAAATTCTGAAAACAAAGTATTTATATGCAGAATGAGTTCCTCACCTCTTCTGTCCCCCTCCCTCCAAAGCCAATGGTACTCATTGGGCTAAGAGGTCAGAAGAGAACCAAAATGTGCTTCAAAGGATGGAGGAAAATAGTCAGGAACCCTTTTTATAATTCAAGAGCAGACTCCTATGAAGCACTCACTCTTGCTAGGGAAATGATTGCTGGGTAATAGATGATTGACTATTCTATCTTTCACAGACCTTAAACTCTGTCCTGTTTCATTCCAGGGGAACATGGAACAGAACCAAGTGACAAACACTAAGCAAGAAAAGAGCATGCATGCAGCATGGAAGGGAGCTAGGTAGGACAGAACTCTGAGCTCTGGAGCTGAGAGAGGAAGAGTTACAGATGGGAAGTTGCCACCTGTGCACACAGCGTTCCCGGAGGAAGTAGTTAAGCTATCAGGGTTAACAACTGCTGCTCCATTCATTTATACACAATGGAATTCTATGCTTCCATCAGAAAGAATGACATTGCCCCATTCGTAAGGAAATGGAAAGACTTGGAATAAATCATATTAAGTGAAGCAAGCCAGACCCAAAGAAACATAGGCTGTATGGTTTCCCTCGTTTGTAATAACTAGAATATGTCCAGGATACTCTTAGCAAAGGATCACAGTAGCTCAATAGTTATGTGCATAAGACTTGATAAAATGATGCTTATCAAAACGAACTCCAGGAAATGGAAACAAGAGGGTTTTTTTTTTGGTAATATATTGTTTGCAGTTATTTCTTCTTTTCTTTATCCTTTGGTTTATTCCATGTCGTCACTATTTTTGAATTCTGTACCCTTCGTCTTGTACATAAGTTTATCTGACATGGGGAAAGGAAGGGGAATCACGGGAATTGTAGGACAAAGAGTATCATAACAGTAATACTCAATAGAGACACTATGTTGGAAATGAACTTTACAATTTAGGGTGTAGGGGAGTTGGGGTGGGATTAAGAAGGAGAAAATGAAGGAGGGGAGACCACTGTTCAAAAAGAACTGTACTCATCACCTGACTTACATAACTGTAACCCCTCTGTACATCACCATTACAATACATTTTAAAAAAGAACTGCTCAGGGCTGGGAAAATGGCTCAGAGGTAGAGTGCTTGCCTTGTATGCCTGAAGCCCGGTGTTCGATTCCTCAGGACCACATAAGCAGAAAAAGCCAGAAGTGGCACTGTGGCTCAAGTGGTAGAGTGCTAACCTTGAGCTGAAGAGCTGAGGGACAGTGCTCAGGCTCAGAGTTCAGGCCCCAAACAACTGACAAAAAAAAAAAGAACTGCTGCTGATGGTCCATTTATGGTGAGTCATCTATGGCTTGAAAGGCCACTTTCTGCACCTGGGCAAAACTGTCTCACCCCTGTATCCGCAGGGCTGGTTAAGTCTGAGACAATTGCATTATGCCTTTGTGGTCCAGCCTCTGGCTTTCAGAAGAAGCCCTGTGACTTGGCTGCTTTACCCCTATCCCCTCCTCATTTACAAAATCAAAAAGGAAAAAATACATCAGTTATCTACTCTGAACTTCCGAAAAGCAAGAAAAAGAGATAGTTACTCCTGCCTCCATCTCAGCTCCTTTCTATATTCTTGCATATAAGGGAAACTAGATCAGGATATGTGAAGCTTTCCTTTCTGCATGAGAATCTAACCTCTAGGTGATCTGTAATTCGGACACACGGATAACCTCAGAGGGGGAGAATACAAACTAGGTTTCTAGGCAGCGAGGCTGAAGGGTAAAAATGACCCCTGATGGGAAAGCTGCATCTGATAGGAATGAACGAGAAGCAAAAAACAAACACAACCCAAACCAAGCCAAACAAACAAAAACAACCACCTGCTGGGGATGCCATTCTCTGGGCTTCTCTGAGTGTGAAGATTTTCACTAGAGTGCCCCAGACCATGAAAGCTATTTGTAGGGAGTTGTCGCAAGAGAAATGATTTCCCTTGAAGAGTGATCATTTTTGCTAGGTGAGGTCTCATACCTATCTAATGAGAAACTCATCCCTTTTCATCAGAACTGCTTCTGGAAAGAGGGCTGGTGCTGGATGGCTATGAGATGAGAGGAAATGGAAAACAATATGAATCTGATACGTCGTGAAGACAGATTCTAAGCTTGTCCAGGAGTTGAAGTCTACTTCCTTGTATTGTTTTGGTCTTTCCCTAGTATTGCTTTTAACCAACAGAATATGGCAACGTAGAAAATATGTCCCTTCTGGGATCAGAGAAACTAGGATTACTGTCTTGCTAACAAATTCTCACTCTGGATTTGATGATGCATCTTGTCAAAACAGAGAGGTCAGAAATGGCAAGAAACATGTCAGCCTTGGCCAGCAGATAACCAAAGCCTCTTTCCAGTGGCTTTTGAGGAACTGAGTCCTATCAGCAACTACTTAAGTGAGTCAGGAAGCAGAACCTTCATCTAGTTGATCCTTCAGGTGTATCCTGAATCCCATCTGAAACCTTGACTTCAGCCTTGGGAGGGAATGTGGAGCTGTGCCTTGATTCTTGACCCAGAAGTAAGAATATATTGCATGGCACTGATAGATACCAAGGTAATTTGGTACAGCCAAATTGGCATAGCCAACAGTCCTGATTTCCCTGAGAATAACCAAGTTTTATTACTGAGGGTCCTTTGTTCCAGTAAGTTCCTAAATCTGGGACAAGGTTGAAAGAGTTGCCATGTCCTTTGTAATGTACTTCTCATTTAAGCAGGTGCATCTTGAAGATTGAAGATCTTTTCCTAGAAGTAGATATTTTGTGTCTAAATGGTAAATTTCTCTAAAATTCTTTTAGGTGTTCCTAAATTCCCCTTCCGAATGGTTGTACTGTTTTCTTCTCCTTCTGCAATATGTCAGTACCCACTTATTCCACAGTCTCCTAACCATTGATATTTTTTATTAGCTATTTATTTTTATCATGAAAGCAATTCACTCTGTTGTTATATGTGTAGGTATAATCTGGCTTAAAATCTCTTAGAATAAAGAGATACATTTAATCACTAACACTGGTAGAATTTAGCAGCATTGTTTATACTTGCTTATTTCTATAAACTCATTTTAACTTTAATTTTAAGTTGTTATTAAAGGTGATATACAGAAGGGTTACAGAAACAGTCAGGTAAGAGTACGTTTCTTTTTGGACAATGTCATCACTTGCTCTCTCCCAGTTTTTCCCTCCCATCCTACCCACCAGTTGTTTAGTTCATTTTCAACATAGCATCTAGTGAGTACCACTGCTGCATTTGTTTACCTTTTATCCTCCTTCTCCTCACAAAGACTGGTAAATGAACAAATAGGACAAAAAGAAAAGAAAACAAAAGTAGCAAAATAGCAAAAAATCCTCTTGCTACTATATCTGAGCGTTCGTTTCATAAACTCTTTTTCTGAGTTTCATTTTTGTCTCACATAGGGAAAGAAGTGAACCCAAGTCAGACTTCCATGGTGTAGATCTATGTGTTTGTGTGTGTACATGTGAGTCTTCTTTTTCTGTACTCGACTCATATAACTGGTTGACTGAACTTTCAATCGCGTATTCAATCTCTTGCCACATCATGAGTAGAATCACCAAATGGCACATTGAATTCCAGTACTAGAATCAGATATTAAAAGAGGAGATGATGATCTGAGTGGAGCGCTTTGTGATTGTTGGTGAGTTTATCTCATTCAAATCTGTACTTCCTCAGGGCAGTAACTGAAGGAAATGCTCATGGCTGGGTTGTGAAGCCCAGGTTCTGGCAAAAGATGCCCAGCTGGATGTGAGGGAGGCGTGTAGGCCAGGGATTCATTAATAGTCAATTGACTACAGTTCAGCTTTGAAGAAACCTTAAATCATTACTCTTCAAAAATATAGTATGTGGCTTGGTCCTGGTGACTCATGTCTATAATCCCAGGCTGAGATCTGAGGATTGTGGTTAGAAACCAGCCTGGGCAGGAAAGTCTATGAGATTCTTATCACCAATAAAGCACCAAAACCAGTTACAAGTGGAGCTGTGGCTCAAGTGGCAATAAAGACTCATGGACAGTGCGCAGGCCCTTATTTCAAGCATAGGATAAGCATACATAAACACAATATTCCAATTTATAATATGTGGCAGAAATCGTGTTGCTTGTCTAGTTATGGCCTATATGCTGTCTTAACAGGTTATAGGAATTTGGGGAAAGGAAAAATGAATTGTTATTTATTAAGCATCTATAGCTATTTTTTTCCCTATAAGTACTGGAGACATGGATTATTGACCTAGCTTTCCTGATGAGGAAACTGAAGCTCAGGAAGGCTAAAAAATCAGTCTGAGATCCAAAAACCAAATTGATAAGATCCACAATCAAGTTGTAGACACCTAAATCTCTGGTCTTTCTACTCTATCAATCTCTGGCCTTTTTACTCTGTGCTCTTCAGGGCTTGACTGAACTTCAATTTTTGTCAGAGAATGTTCTAGAGAGGAGTGAGGGGAATCCAGTAAACAATATCCCTTTGATCTTGTCAACCAGTGGCATCCGCAGAACAAATCCAGTTATGTTCATGGCACTTTGGAAAGCATGGTTGGGCTCCATGGAGCCTGGTCCTCAGAATGCCTGTGACCTCCTTTCTACCAGGAGGCCAAGGATCAGGAGTGTTTCAGTTTTGACTCCCCTGTCCTTGGGTGAATCTCCTGTAGCGGACCACTATGGGGAGGAGACTCAATTTAGACTTCAAGTCCAGCACTCTTGCTTTCTTCTGCATTTAGTGGTATACCTGTAGGGGCGTGTGGGGTTGTTTATCATTTCTCTTGTTTATAGTCTCTGTGTCCCCACATGGCTCCCCGAGGACAGGCTGTGAGCTGGTGTTAATGGGGAAATTTGTGAAGTGATGTTGTAAGTAGAGAAGCCAGAAGGTTCAGGCTCAAATGGTCAGCAGTTACATTGGCTTCTGGTCTTGTGTTTTATAATCTGAAGAAGTTCTTTTCTTCCTTTTGTATTTTATTACCATTTACTCAAGCTGATTTTTTCTTCAGTCTGCCTTGAATTTCTTGAAACTGCAGTTTTCTCCAGTCTCTCCCCACATCTGAGGCATTGCTGGTTGCTCTTTTTTAAAGATTGGTATCTTGTACCTCCCTGTTGTTTTTTTTTTTAATTAAGTTTTTTTATTGTGAAAATACTGTACAGAGGGGTTACAGTTACAGGAGCAGAGTAATGAGTACATTTCTTATCCAGCATTGTTGGCTCCTCCTTTGTTTTACCTCCTTGTTTTATAGAGAGATACATTCACTAGGATGATCTTTTTTTTTTTTTTTTTTTTTTTTTTTACTAGGATGATCTTTGACACTTGGGAATTGACAGAAGAGGATGGGGGAGGAGGGCAGCAGTAATTGGTTGCTAAGGTAACTTCTCCCAGATTTGGAATTACATGAACTCTTCATGTAGTTCTGAGCACAGAATGATGTGGCTCATAACTTGTGTGATTCTATGTATTCTCAGTTTAACTTAAAAAAAGCAATATTAGCCAATTTGGATGAGAAATATCCTGCAAGACCAGCCATTTGGTGCTCTGAAACTCTAAACCAGAACATAAATTATGCTATCAATAACTTTTTACTTTTAATCTTCTCTTTCTAGTTCTCTGTATCATTTTATAAAGTTAATTTGACCTTGGGCTAAACTAGAGATTTGATTACCTACTATTAGGAATCAATTTAACAGTGATATGAACAAAATAAGGGTTGTTTTTTCTTTCATATAAAAACACTGCAAGAAATTCAAGACATAGCAACTCCATGATCAGGAACTCAGGCTGCTTTACCTTTATTTTTTCCCTTCTATCCTCAATATATGCCATCTATATTCAAAGTTACCTTACTATTAAGAGATAGCTGCTGGAGCACCATCCATCACTTCTGCCTGGAAGACATCAGGAAGATGGAAGGACATATATATGGATGTCCCTTATTTAAATCAACTTTGACAAGTCACACCTAAAATATTTACCAATAGATTTTGCTTCAGTCTCATTTACTATACCTACATCTACAAAGGAGGTTTGGAAATGTGATTTTGTCAGGAGGGTATGCTGTATAATCTACCCATGTTGGTATATTTTACTAAGAAAGGCAGTAGAATGGCTCTAAAAATAGACAAGGAGCAACCTCTGTTGCAATCCCTGGGACAGATTGTTGGTTCTTCTTCCAGATAGGAGGGTTGGACAGGCCCATCACTCTGAGGCGTGGTAGCAAGTGCAGCGACAATAATACCTTGGTCAGACCAATCTAAGAGCAATTCCCACAGTCTGCATCTGTGGCCAGGTCTGTCAAGGGTCACCTCCTCCTGTACGTCTCACATTCTCTCCTTCATAAGGCTGTATGTCATTATTGGAAGACAGACCCACATAATCTAGGATGAGCAGAGCCTTAACTTCATCACACCTCTGATCATATAAAGTATTAATCATCATGTTTCATGAGGGTAATACTCATAGGTTCCAATAATTAGAAAAAAATATATCCCTTAGGAGTATATCATTATTAGCTTACTACATAGAAGGAGTAACTTGTTTCTGAGTTACCTTATCTAACATCTATGCAAAAAACTCTTTTTTTGTTTCATCAATAAATCAATTTATTTAAAAGAATATGTTACAATTAATTACACTAAGTGACATTACCAAACAATTTTAGAGTGGTTAGCTCTAGAACAAGGAATGAAAGGAACACTGTTAGCCATTGTGTGTCTGTGCAAAAACCTCTTATGCTGACTGAATAGCTGAATTTAGCCAAGTGCTGGCTCACGACTGTAATCCTAATACTCAGGAGGCTGAGATCTGAGGACTGTGGTTTGA
Organism: Dipodomys spectabilis; assembly: GCF_019054845.1. NCBI lineage: Eukaryota > Metazoa > Chordata > Mammalia > Rodentia > Heteromyidae > Dipodomys > Dipodomys spectabilis. The sequence goes on from NW_024870817.1 coordinate 25,649,353, forward strand.
AGCCAGCCCTGGTAAGAAAGTCTGTGAGACTCTTATCTCCAATTAAGTACCACAACACTGGAAGTAGAACTGTGGCTCAAAGTGTAGAGTGTTCGCTTCGAGCAATAGAGCTTAGGGACAGTGCCCAGGCCCCAAGTTCAAGTCCTATGACAGATAAAAAAAAATTGCTGTTTTTATTGCAAATATATAAAATATATTATCGATTCTGGTGGAAATTACACAAAGAAAAGTATATTTACCTTTTCTTAAATGTTACAGAGCTAAGGTAGTGTTAATGTGATTTAACTATTATGATTTCAGAGTCATAACTGGTGTTTATTGTTCTTCTGGTTTTCATTGGTTTCCAATGGTCCATTTGGTTTTCATTGGTGTTATTTTCCTCTCATGACTTCTTTAAAATAGGGATCATGAGGACATAATTACATCAGTTACATATAGTAAAATTCACACGTTTTATAGGGACAAATTTAGTCAGTGGTGTACCCCCACCAAAGCCTCTCTTCCCTTAAAATAATGCTTTTGTGATTCATTCATGTACAGTAATTTGTTCCTTTCTGCTTCTAACTAGTATTCCAATGTATACACGTGCCAAGATTAATTTATTTTCCAGGTAATATCCACATGAGTTATTTGTAGTTTTTTGTGACTTGATTTCATTTATTTTATTGTTTGCTATTTTCTCTTTCCAATTTTTGACAATAATGAATAAGATGCTATTAACATTTGGAGAGAGTTTCTGTGTCAACATATACTTTCAGTTTTTCTTGATCAATGCCTAGAAATGAGATATTGTTGAGTTGTGGGGGAATATATATTTGACTTTTTAAGAAACTGCCAAAGAATTTTCTACCATCTTGTATACCCACTGGCAATGTGTGAGTTCTAGGCCTATGCATTCTTGCCAGCTATGGTAATGCTGGCTTTGTGTTTTTTGTTTCTAGTCTGGTAGATGTATTTTATTATCTTGATGTGATTTTAATATACATTTTCCTAATGACTAATTACATTTGCTTGTATGACAACCATAGCTATCTGAGGAAGAATCTCTTCAAATCTTTTTCCAATCTTTAGTAATATATACTTATTACTCAATTATTAGAATTTCTTTTAGATTCTGGATCCCAGCTGGATCAGATCTGTGTTCTGCAATAACTTCTGTAAATATTTCATCTTTCATGCAGCAGAAACTTAATCTTGATGAAGTCTAGGATGTCAGCATTTTCTGTTACAATTCATACTTTTTGTTATGATTTGTACTTTTTGTGTCAATTGTTGCCTAACTCAGTGTCTCAAAGATTTTCTTCCAGTATTTCCTTCTAGAAATTTTTATAGGTTTGGGATTTTATTATTAGATCTATGACCTAGTTAGAGCCACTTTTTAATATGGTTTGAGATTGATTTGGGGTTAAATTTTTTTGCATCTTTTGCTGAAAAGACTAAGCTTTTCCTTCATTGGCACTTTTATTAAAAAATGATTGACTGATGTGTGCAGGTCTATGTGAAGACAGTCTTCCATTCCTCTGGGTGTTACTATTGCTTCACCACAAACATGGTGTCAGAGTGTCTGGGTTATTCACATTTGTAAGATGTCTTGACATAAGCTAGTGCCAGCTCTCTACTTTTCTTTTTCAAATTAATTTTGGATATTTAAATTCTTTGCTTTCCTATATAACTCTTAAAATCAATTTGTTAATTTCTTCCCAGTAGATCTTCTTGTGTTTTAAGTGGATTTTCATTACAACTATAAATGAATTTAGAAAGAATCAGCATTTTAATATTGAGTCTTGCAGTGTCTGAACATGTTATAGATTTCCATTTATTTAATTCATCTTATGAAGTTACTTAAAACTTTCCTCTTATGGATGTGGTTTTGGGTGAAGGCTATACATAGAAATTACAATTTAATAATGTTGATTTGAGCTGGGACCCAGTGGTTCATACATTTAAGTCTAGCTATTTGGGAGGCTGACATCTAGAAGACTTCATTTCAAGGCCAGCTTCAGCATATACGAAGGCCCCTTCTCAACCAATACTTTGGCAAGAACATGTGTACCTACCATTCTAGCTATGTGACAGTCTAAGATTGGTAGGATTATGGTTCCAAGCCAGCATTGGCAGACAACTCTTGAGACTCCTACTCAACAGAAAGAAGCTGAACATGGTGGTTCACATATGCCATCTCAGGTATGATATGAAGTTTACAATAGGCAGATCCTAGTCAAGGTGAGTACTTGCTTACGAAGAGACATACTATCCTAAAAATAATCACTAACTTATGTATGTAACTATACATCACCTTGACAATAAAATTAAATTTAAAAAAATCAGTGAAAAAAAAAAAAAAAGCTCTGTGCCAGGCGCTGGTGGCTCACGCCTGTAATCTTAGCTACTCAGGAGGCTGAGATCTGAGGATCGTGGTTCAAAGCCAGCTCGGGTAGGAAAGTCTGTGAGACTCTTATTTCCAATAAACTACTAGAAAACTGGAAGTGGCGCTGTGGCTCAAGTGGTAAAGCACTCGCCTTGAGCTGAAGAGCTGAGGGACAGCGCCCAGGCCCAGAGTTCAAGCCCCACAACTGACAAAAAAAATAATAAAAGAGCTCTATACTTAAGGTTTGTACTCACAGCTACCTGAGCTATGCCCAGTTCTTTTTATATTTTACATGTTTTTCAGGCAGGGTCTCAAGTTTTTGCCATATAACTTAGACCGTGATCCTCCTACCTATGACCTACAGAGCTGGGACCACAGATGTAGCCATTGTGCCCAGCTTAGCTTTACATTCCTTCTTCCTCCTTCCTTCCCTCCTTTTCTTCCTCCATTTCTTCCTCTATTTCTTTCCTTCCTTTTTTTAAAAAGAATCTTCCTTTCTGTTTATTTCTGAAACCTGATTCAACCAAGTAAGAAGCTTGCCTCTCAGCTAAAAGTTTGTTTTCAAGCTAGTATTACCTTGTAGGTTTATCCAATGCTCTCATCCAGAAGTTTTTTGCTGACTACAGGCGTTCTGTAAGAAGAAGTGTTTCTGTAAGAAAAAAAAATCCTGCTTCAATTTGATTCTGCATTATTGCTGAGTAAGACAGCAATATGCTACCCCCATTGAAGTGGACAAAGCAGAGTCACTGGAAGAGGAACAAACACTTCGTAATTACTCCGTCAGTTGTGGTCACATGCTTTCTCTGATGCCCAATGCAATGTTCACTAATTTTGATAGGGAGTACGTGCACTGTATCTTCTCATACACAACATTTGGAATGAATTCATCATTGAAACAATTTTAGTATCTTTTGTGTGAATGTCTTCTTGGTTTTTTATGAAGTTCATAAATAGGACTCTCCTAAGTAGAGCTTTTGAGGGCTAGTTGTCCTTACTGTCTGTGTTTGACACACATATTCATATACAAATTTGAACAGATGGAGTCCCAGTCTCAGGAACCCCCACGTAGATTCTTTGTTGCCAGTCCTGAGAACTGAACTCAGGGCCTGGGTACTGTTTCTGAACTTTTATTGCTCAAGAGGCTAGCACTCTACTTGAGCCTTAGCTCCACTTTTGGACTTTTGGTGGTCAATTGGAGATAAGAATCATACTTTCTTGCCTGGGCTAGCTTTGAATTGTCATTATCAGATAGCAGCCTTCTGAGTAGCTAGGATTACAGGTGTGAGCCACCAGTGGCTAACTTTCTATTTGAGTTGTTCACCAACCTGGCTGGATATTCTGGAAATTGAAAGAGGATGAAGAAATGAAATGGGGCATTTGTCCATCCCTGTTTATACTTTCTTGTCTTTAATCCACATTTCTTCTACTACAGGGCTCTTATTCCTTCCTTTGAAAACAAACTATCATTGCTGATCCTGGCATTCTCCTACCTAGTTAGACCTTTGGCTGAACACAGCACTTAGGAAAGAAATGAGGACAGTGTGTCCTTACTTGTTCCACAGAGGCCCTGAAGTGCAAGAATCCTCAGCAGAAATGTTGGAGGAGTACAGAACCTCTGTGAACAATTCAGTTACACAATTTCATTTCTAGCCTTTGCTTCCCTTATTGATGAAAGTCATGATGCTGGTGAGCCCTATTTTAAAAACGTCTATTTATTTATTTTTATTGTAAAGGTGTTGTACAGAGGGGCTACAGTTATGTAAGTCAGGTATTGAGTACATTTCTTTTGAATGGTGTTACCTCTTTCCTTATTTTCCTCCAGTTTTTCCCACTGTGACCTCCCCCCATAAACCTTATTTTTTATATAAAAATGTTCCATCACTTTAATGGGTTGAGATGGAATAAAGTTGAGAACCAGTTTGCTTGTGAAGTTTATAATGCTATGACCTTGTGATCTAATACTCATGAATACATAAATATGTCAGGTTCAACCAGAGAAACAGAGTCTATAGGAAATATCGAGATAGAAAGTGGGAGGATAGAAAGGTAGATGAATAGATGAGTTACATAGAAAGCTAAGTAGACAGAATAGAAAAATAATGAAAGAAAAAGACAAATGATAACTAAGAGGAAAGACAGTAAGATAGCCTATATATAGATACTACAAAGATTTGACAGTGTTTGTGGAAGCTAGCTAAGAAAGATCAAACACTATGGGTAGGCAGACTAGAAGATAAGGTCAAGAGTAGGTTGATTTCCCACATAGGCTAGCTCTGTTTCAGGTAGTCAGGAAGTAAAGAGGAGAGAAAAATTAGATACACAGAGTCTATTTGGATTTTGATATATGGGATGCAAATCCTTTTAAATTGCTTCTACTGATTATGCCAGTTTTGCCTAGATACTCTTAAAGTCACTAGGGACTGAAGTTAGCTCTGTGCTATGCCTTCATAGCAATGCCTGGACTAGTGTCTGGTGGAGTAGCTAGGAGAAGTGTGCACACTACAACATGGCTGCTGCTTCCCTTCTACCTTTGCAGCTTAGCCAAGTTGGCATGCTCTTCCTTCCTTCTTTCCTTCCCTCCTTTATTTTTTTGTCAGTCGTGGGGCTTGAATTCTGGGCTTGGGTGCTGTCCCTGCGTTCTTCAGCTCAAGGTGAGCACTCTACTACTTGAGCCATAGCACTACTTCTGGTTTTCTAGTGGTTTATTGGCTATAAGAGTCTCAGGGACTTTCCTGCTCAGGCTGGCTTTGAACCGCCATCCTCAGATCTCAGCCTCCTGTGTAGCTAGGATTACAGTCTTGAGCTATCAGTGCCTGGCTCTTTCCTCCTTTTTTTTTTTTTTTTGCCAGTCCTGGGACTTGAACTCAGGGCCTGGGCACTGTCCCTGAGCTTCTTTTGCTCAAGGCTAGCACTCAACCACTTGAGCCACAGTGCCACTTCCGGCTTTTTCTGTATATGTGGTACTGAGGAATTGAGCCCAAGGCTTCATGCATGCTAGGCAAGCACTCTGCCATTAAGCCACCTTCCCAGCTCTTGCCCAAACTTTTTATTTGGATTTGGAACTGTATTCACATCCAAAGTGTAGACTGAGTTTTTAGAGAGCATTTGTTGGAAAACAATTCTATAAACTAGAGCAATGTCAGCATATGCTCTCTGTGTATGAGTTTTCTCTTGGTCTTTTTGCTCCATCTCAAGACACCTGTTCACCCACAGACTCAAGGCACTGGCTGCTACATTCTCAAATCATTTCCAGCGGTGCTGCCAAGTCCAAGAGCACGATAGGTAGAGTTATGTACACAACCAGACTACCAACCACTAAGCACTCGGAAGAATGACTTGAACATGGAAATCTCTTTGCTCACCAGATCTGTGCCCATTGCTCAGCCATAACAAAGGGGCCATGAACAATGCCCATTGTGCTGACTCCACAGCGCTCAGAGAGGCAGCTGCATTTCCATTCATCTTAACAAAGAGATGAATTGTACTCTTTGTTGGCAAACAATCCCACATTGTCTTCCCTCTGTCCCACAGCATTCTCTGAGCTCTACTAAGCACTGACTGCTGGGTGGACACACTGGGGGAGAATGTTCTATGACAGTCCATCAATACAACTACCCTAAAATTCAGACTTATTGCACATTCTATTAATGCAGGGTAGCCTTCAAACCTTTCATCCAAATAATTTCAATCATATTTTTTTTTTAACCAACAGGGAAAGTCCTGAGGTCTTTTCCAGGAGGTGTTTAGAATGTCTGACAGATAACTCAGCTCAGTGCCACAAACTGGGCCTATTTTTCTTCCCTCCTCACTCCTGAAACCCGCCGCTGCACACCTCCTTAGTATTTAACTGACATTGATAGGCTATTTACCATAAGATCATAGGGTGGCCCAAGCAACTGGAGTATAGGACCTGAAAATGCCCAGATCACTGACTTCAATGGTCACCCAACCTTGGAAATCATGAGGGCTCAGAATTCCATGTGGAGTACTCATCCCACGTCTCAGAATCCAAGAGTAACTTGGGCTCCAAGGGGAGTACAAACCTTGCCCATTGTGGTTCTTGGAAAAGGTACCCAGAATGCTTCCTGTTCTTAATGCTCCCTTCTCTGATCTTAGAGAAGTGTGGCAAGCTTTTCTATTAAGAGCCAGATGAGTGGCATCATAGGCTCTGTGAGGACATAGGTTACCGCTGCAAGTACTCAAGTCTTTCATTGTAGCATAAAATTAATAATAAGGACAACACTGATCAAGATATATTTGTACATATACATGAACATACTAAATTGAAACTCCTTTGTACAACTCTTTGAAGATAATTCAAAAAAGCTTCAAAAAAAAAAAACCTCAGCTATAGACCACATGGAAACAAATGGTTGTTTATTTTTATGTGTCAATAAAATTCTATTTATGAGCATTGAAATAATTATTTCTTACTATGTGAGTGTGTGTCAATAATGGGACTTGAACTTAGGACCTTGAGCTCTTCCTTAGCTTTTTCCACTCAAGGCTGCTGCTCTATCACTTGCACCATACCTCCACTTCTGGCTTTTTGTTAGTTAATTGGAAATAAGTCTCTGGGAATTTGTCTGTCCAGGGATGGCTATGAACTGTGATAATCAGATCTCTGCTTCCTAAGTAGCTAGGATTACAGGCATAAGCAACTGGTGCCTGACAAGATTTCACATAATTTTTAAGTGTGATAAAATACTCCTTTGTTTTTCAGTAGCTAAAAAATGTAAAAGCTATTGTTAGTGTGTTAGGCTGGCTTTGGCCCATGAGCTGTGGCTTCCTGAGCCTTGTCTTAGCTGCCTAAGGGGAAGCCCTGGACCTTGGAGGGGAAAACACAGTCATGGCTCTTCCCAGCTGGGAGGGCCTGGATGTAAGTCTTAGACCTGAGCCAGGCAGCCCAGGCTTTTTTTCCTCTTCAGAAAAACCCGGTTTTCCTAGCAGCCCAGTGCAGGAATGCACTGTCAACTCCCTGAAGAAATAATTCAATTCTGTGGTATATACAATAAATTCTTGCCTGAATTCTCCCTCCTTTCCCTCTTTATTTTCTACTCATCTCCCCTTGGCCCCACCCTCCCCTTTTGCTGATTTCCTGGTACTTATTTTGTTGGGCTTTGACTTAGTCTTTTTTAAAGAATTATACTATTTGGTCTCTGCTCTCTGTGGAGTCTATTATACTCCAGCTAATTGATTTGTAACCCCTTGCTTACCACCCAGTGGGTTTACTTACAAGGGAAGGGATGGGTTGAAGGGGGATGAAGACAATGAAGGCATAATGAAGATCAAGATGCACTGTATACATAAACTGTTTCGCTAAATGGCAAAAATATCCAATAGAAACCTAAACATTAAGAAAAGTTAGGCAAAGGCTGGGGAGAGAATGTTGGGAGAGACTGTTGAAAGGGATGTGAGAGAATGTTGAAAACATTCCTACAGTGCAAGATCAAGATGCACTGTATGCATAAGCTGCTTTGGTGAATGGCAACTCCTTTGCACAACTACTTAAAGATAATAAAAATATTTTTTGAAATGTGAATTCAGGTCAATAGCCTTTATTTTGACTTCTATTTTATTGTATTTATTACAGTTTGCAGTCTTTTATTTTTCATTGCCTACCCACTCTGAGAGTCTGGTTTGTAGCAGTTACAGTGAATTAAACTTGCCACTTGGATTTTGAAGTCAAGGAGGGTGTGAAAGGTCACTAGGTGCCAACCTGCAATGCAGCATTTTAGGTTCTGCTGGGTGCCCACTAGAGCACTGTTAGAAGCTTTGTCTTGTCCCTGCTGGTGCTCTAGTGTATGGACAGAACGAAACCTTTTCATAGCTATCTTTGGGTTTGACAGTGATATTTTGCTTTTGTGAAGTTTTTCAATGAACAAAATACTTGAAGCATCTATGTGACAGTCAAGACTCTGTACTTAAAAATATAGAAGTACTTGAATAAGATTCCTTGTGAGAATTTGACTACAACTTTCACTTTTTCAAAAAGGAGTGAACAAACTTTAATAATCTTCTAAACTTGTTTCTTTGTTTCACAGATTTTAGGCCCCCTGACCTCAAATAAAAGACCATAATGTAAGAACTAGAAAAAAGTAAAAGACAAACTCTCCTCTGCCTTTCAAAGGACTAAGAGGCATGCCTATCAAGTGCCTGAAACATGCCTATAATAACACACCTGTAATAATATGCCAGGAATACAGCTGTAACATGGCTATGCACTACCATCCTTTTGCTAGAGAGAAGACAAGTTTTCTGTCCTACTCTGCCAAAGAGAATGAGAAGGTGGAACAAGAACTTTTGTTCTTTCTAATATGCTGAACTTTGGAAAGGATCTTGAAATATAGTTTGTAGTCCAATGAGATTGAAAATTAGTGCATCGTTCTGAAAGAAAATGACACATGGCTTCTAAAAATGCAGAATAGCTTTTATTATGCCACTGGTAACATTTTGATAAGCAGGTGAACAAGGCACACTCATGCACAGCACAATCCCATGTCATGGCCCTGAAGAGTGGTCAGCCTGGGCTACTCTAGCTCTTTAATGGTTGCTACCTGTTTCCAGGTCATTCCCCACCAAAGCATACAGCTTCTCTGTGCCCCACTTAGGTGAAGGAGTGGAGACACACTTCTTTCTAGCATAAAGGGAAGGAAGACAAGGCCCAGGACTCCATAACAGTGATGAAGAACGTGTTCTTCTTCACATTGTTTTCACCTCCTAATGTGACAAGAAGGACACCTGTCACATCAGACATGTGTGACTGCCATGGAAGGACTTAGCCACCCTGGAATTGTGGTCCTGGACACACCCCTTTGGCACTAGCAGACAAAGCTCCTGAAAGGAGATTCTTTCTAAGACAAAAGGGTAGAATGGAACACAGTAAACAGGTACCATTCAGCTGCACAGAATGGAGACTAACTTAAAAAATAGGTGCCACTGCATAGGTTGTTCACAGAAGAAGGGAAAGGAGAGGAAGGAACACTCTTTGTTGTTGGCTGGTAGCCAGGAGAGGCTTGAATTGGGAGGATATAGAATGGAAGAGGATTGTGGGAAGAAAAACAAAGATCTTGAAGTCACCAAGAACAACTTTGAGTCACAGTCTTTAATGACTTCCTAGATCAACCCTGGGCAAATGGGTCCTGTTTCCTCAAAGGAAATGGGACTACAAGGGGCTGTTTGGAATTGTTGTTTGGGTGATAATTTATTTCCAGAGTCATCTTAATTGCATGCTTTTAAACTCTGGGTAGGGAGTAGGTGGGAAAGAAGTCATGCAAATTTGCAGAATTCCTTTGATAACAGATTATCCTGTGAGTAGCATTTGGACTAGGGCCAAAGGCTGTCTGGAGCAGCTTTTAAATTGATCTTTCAAGAAACCTCCAACCAGGTAGGCACCCTTGGCTCACACCTGGAATCCTAGCTACTCAGGAGGCTGAAATTTGAAGATCTCAGTTCCAAGCCATGAGATTCTTATCTCCAATAAACTACTCAGAAAAAGCTGGATGTGATGCCGTGGCTCAAGTGGTAGAATGCTAGCCTTGAGCACAAAGAGGCTCAGGACAGTGCCCAGGCTCTGAGTTCAAGCTCCAGAACTGGCCACAAAACCATAAAAATAAAAATATAAAGCAGTCCTGCAACCTTGAGGGCCTCAGACTTTTAGCCATTGAAGTGATGACCGGCCACTCTAAACGTCTTTCCTCACATGCGTTTTCAATTGTCCACACAATGTGAGTTGCACTTCTCTTAAGAAATACTTCACCATGCTTCTATTAAGCTGGCACAATAAACTCTGCCTGATGGCTGCAGCAGGCTGGGGGGAATTCTTGATGCATGAAGCTTGTACCTTCCATATGTTTGGCTTTACAGATAAAGCAACTAGAACTGCATAAGAGGCTGGTTCTTCCATCTAGCTTTCTCTAACCCTTCCGGAGGAACTTAAGAATGAAACAGCGATTTCTTTATTCTCCATCCCAATAGCAGTTTGCAGGATTCTTGCTGTATTGTGCACTGAAAGGCCTCATTAGTGATGTGAGCACTTCAGAAGGCAATGCGTGACTCATACAAGGTCCAGAAATAGTACTGAGGAAAATTGCTTTTATGTAATTTTTTCTCTCTCTCAGAATGTCATGCTGTGAATACTTACCATCCCAGCAGAAGCATGTGGGAAAGCTCACGTCTTGTGCAGTATGCACGGAGGTTCTGTCTCTTAGAGCCCTGTCACTGTCTCCTAGGCTTTTAGGAGCCACAAGAAATTTGAATCTTTTAGGCATGACAGGGGAGTGAAAAAAATGAAGAGACAATCTCAGAGGTGACATCCATCTCCAATTTCAATAGTATTTCATTCATCAAGCCACAAGCAGACAATACTTTGATTTTTTTATTGTTAGTCTTGTTTTGTTCTCTAAAATAGGCTCTCAAATTAAAGTATATCTAAGACAAAAATTAAATGCGTTATTCACTTTGTAGAGTCCAGTGACATTAAACACAACATGTATTGTTGTTCAACTATTATCCCCCATCTATCTCAAGATTTGTTTTTCATCTTTCCATCTATAGACCTATTAAAAACAACCTCTCTTCCATGGCCTCTGGAAGCCACCATTCTTCTTTCTGTTTCTAGAAAATTTTCTATTCTAAGTACCTTGCATTTGTGGGGTCATCTCATATCTGACCTTTGTGACTGGCTTTATTAACCTCCCACAATGACTCCAATGTCCATCCATGTTGTAGAATCTAGCAGAGTTTCATCCTCTTTTTTTTTTTTTTAAATTTAATTTTATTGTAAAGGTGATGCTCAGTGGGGTTACAGTCAGATAAAGAAGTTAATGAGTACATTTCTTGTTGAACATTGTTACCCCCTCCTTGTTTTTCCTGCTTTCCCTCCCCCCGACTCCCTTCCACCCCAAAGTTGTAAAGTTCATTTTCAACAAAGTGTCTTGTGAGTATTGCTGTTGCATTGGTTCACCTTTTGTCCTTTGTCTCACCATTTTGTGATTCCCTTTTCCTTTTCTAAATCAGATAAACATATATACAAGACACAGGGTACCAAAATCAAAAACAGTGACAACAGAGGATAAATTAAAGGGAAAAAAACCCAAAAGACAAAAGAAATAACTTCATAGAGTACATAAAACAAAACAAACTCTTGTTTCCATATCTCGGAGTTCATTTCAACTAGCGTAATTTTTTAAAATTTTTTATTGTGAAAATACCGTACAAAGGGGTTACAATTACTTGGGCAAGATAATAAGTACATTTCTTATCAAGCATTGTTGCCTTCTCCTTTGTTTCCCCTTCCCATCCCTTCCCATTCCAGGCTCCCCCCATACCCCAAAATCCAATCCTCCCCTCCCCCCGAAAGTTGTAAAGTTCGTTTTTTGACATAACAATTTGTACATCTCATTGTTGCAACGAGTCCACTTGTATCCCTATTTAAACGATTTGTTTTTTCCCTTCCCCTCCACAAATTATACCAACATCAAATACAGTGAAAACAGGGGTTATACCCTGGGGGAGGGACATACAAAGCAACAAAGAAATCATCTTATAAATATGTTAGAAACAATCGCATGAAAGAAAAAAAAACATTTGAATACTTATCTTGGGGTTCATTTTTCTAACATCACCTTATCTGACCTTTTCTGCTTGATTTAGACATATACTAGTTATTGCAAATAAGGGAAACCATGGGATCTATGTTTCTTTGGGCCTGGCTTACTTCACTTAATATAATTTTTCCAAGTCTTTCCATTTCCTAACAGATGGGACAATGTCATTCTTTCTGATGGAGGCCTAGAATTCTATTGTGTATATATACCACATTTTCTTGATCCATTCATCTACTGAGGGGCATCTGGGTTGGTTCCATATCTTAGCTATGGTAAATAATGCTGAAATAAACATAGTTGTGCTGGTAGCTTTAGTGTGGTCTTGTTTGTAAACATTTGGGTAAATGCCCAAAAGTGGGATTGCTGGGTCATAGGGGAGCTTTATGTGGAGACTTTTGAGGAACCTCCATACTGCTTTCCAAAGTGGTTGAACAAGTTTACACTCCCACCAACAATGCAGTAAAGTTCCCTTCTGTCCACATTCCCCTCCAGCATCTCTTGTTCTTAGAGTTCTTGATTTTTGCCATTCTAACTGGGGTGAGGTGATAACTCAATGTTGTTTTGATTTGCATTTCTTTTATGGCTAGACAGGTTGAGCATTTCTTCATGTGTTTATTGGCCATCTTTCTTTCCTCTTCAGAGAAGTTTCTCTTGAAGTCTTTAGCCCACTTATTTATTGGGCAGTTGTTTCTTTGAAGATTTGTTGTTAGGGGATTTAATTTTTTGAGTTCCAGGTCTATTTTAGATATGAGACCCTTGTCCATTGTACAGCTAGTGAAGATATTCTCCCAATCAGTGGGCTTTCTATTGATCTTGCTAGCTACGTCCTTTGCCACTATCATAATTTTATACGGTCATATGTACATAACTATTGAGCTATTGTAATCCTCAGCTAGGACTATCCTAGACATATACTAATTACTGCAAATGAGGGAAACCATGGAGCCTATGCTTCTTTGGGTCTAGCTTACTTCACTTATTATGATTATTTTCCCCCAATTCTTTCCATTTCCTTACGAATGGGCAATGTCATTCTTTCTAATGGAAGCATAGAAGTCCATTGTGTGTATATACCATATTTTCTTGATCCATTCATCTTAGAATGGCCATTATCACGAAAACAAATAATAATAGATGCTGGCAGGGATGTGGCCAAAAAGGAATACTACTACACTGTTGGTGGGAATGTAAACTGGTTCAACCACTTTGGAAAGGAGTATGCAGTTTCCTCAGAAAACTCAACATAGAGCTCCCCTATGATCTAGCAATACCACTCCTGGGCATTTACCCAAACGGTCACTAACAAGGCCATACTACAACTATGTTCACTGAAGCATTATGTACCATAGCTAAGATATGGAACCAACACAGAATCATTTTGTTTTTGCCTCATTGAAATACTTATTTTGTAAATTAAGGTAATGTGTATTCATTAAAAGAGTAAATGTTGGGGCTGGGAAGGTGGCTCAGTGGTAGAGTGCTTGCCTTGCATGCCTGAGGCTCTGGGTTCGATTCCTCAGCACCACATAAGCAAAAAGAAAAAAGCCGGAAGTGGTGCTGTGGCTCAAGTGGTAGAGCGCTAACCTTGAGCTGAAGAGCTGAGGGACAGCACCCAGGCCGAGAGTTCAGGCCCCATGACTGGACCCCCCCCCCCCAAAAAAAAGAGTAAATGTTAAAGAAGGAATCTAAGTAAATATAAAACTGAAAACATATAAATTGTACTTAGGCATCAATCCAAATAACATAAGTAAATTTGTGTATCACAGAGTTTTCAGATCCAAATTCAGTATCTGGCTTTTTCTGAAAATAAGAGAGTAACAGTAATCATTGAGAGCTACAAAGCTTCAATCTTCAGTTGTACCTCCAGTTTTTTTTTTTTTTTTTGAGATAAGAGTTTCAGAGACTTTCCTGTCTGGGCTATGATGCTCAGATCTCAGATCCTGGTAGCTAGGATTAATGGCCTGAGCCACCAGCTCCAGGCTTCCTAGTTCATTCTTTATATATAATTTTTTTTTATTATTATCTTTAAGTTGTTGTACAAAGAAGTCCCTATTCTACAACACAGTATATAAATACAAGGTGTCTGACAACATTGTCACCCATCCCTCCTAACTCATCCCTTCTCCCACTTTTTTAAAAAAATTGATAGGTGATTACATACATTTCACATATTTCACAGTATTGTGGAATAGTGATACTTAGTTAAAGCCACAAGCACATTTTAACCTTCACAAGGCAAATTGTCATTATCACGGTCTATAGAGTTTGTGAATTCTATGAGCTTTGACAATACAAATTATTTCTTCCACATCAGGCGATGTTTACATTTCTTTCCTTTTGCTTAGTATAGGCTGTTCCCTCTTTCCCTCTCATTCCTCCCTTAGATTGATTGTTTTTTAAACAGCTGTTTAATATTCCAGTGTGTGTATGTGCCACAGTTTGTTCATTATCAGTGAGCACTTGAGTTGCATCTACCTTTTGACTATTGTAAGTAAATAATATTGCTGTGAATGTGGGTGTGTGAATTTCTCTTTCAATTGTTTTCAGTTCTTTTGGGTGTAATCTCAATGAAATTTAAAAAGATAGGCTCATAGAAATTAAAGGGGAAGTTCCTGAGGTAAGTCATATCATGTATACTATATCAACAAAGGGAAAGGGAAAGGGCAGAGGCAGCAGGAGGTGTGGTTCAACTGGTAGGGCGCCTGCCAAGTAAGCATGAAGCCCCGAGTTCAAACTCAAATACTACCAAAAACCAACCAACCAACCAGAGAAAGAGAGAATATAGATATAAATATAGATGATCAGATTCAACCTAGTGAGACTGATACAGATGGTCTCTTAGGCAGAGTGGGGAAGGAGAGAAGGGTGAGCCTGGACTTAAAGGAGGGAATGCAATTGATGAGCTATTAAACCTCAAAGCAATCCTTGGATAGGCCGGACCCAGTATGGTAGGAGGTCTAGACAGAGAATTCCAGGAGCCATGGGGAAAGAAACCACCAGGCACACGAGCTAAGGAACCATACTAGCTTCCGCCTCTGCTGCTGTGTGAGGTCCTGCTGTGGCCAGCGCTGCCCTTGACTGGTGACTGTCCAAGACAGGATGTGTGCAGGTTCATTCTGGGTGAGGCCTGTCCGTGCTTCTGAGAGGTCTAGGCTTATAGCTGTTGTGAGGAGAAAAGGTTGTATAAATTCCTTTCATAAAATCTGGAGTTCAATACATGTGCCTCCTCTGGAGGCTTTAAAGTGACCCTGAATGTGCACTATTTTTGGCTGTGAAGAAGCAGGGAGCAAGATGGCAGGTGAAATGGGGTGTGTTTGTGTGAGTCATGGCAATGGTTTAGAATGGTTACCATTGCTGGCTTGGCACTAGAACCTCCTTTGTTTGGGATGTGATCACCCAGGACCCCAACATCTACCTCTTGTTCCAGGCTGCCGTTCACACTGAGCAATGACACCAATACACCAGATAATGACTGCTTTTGGAAAGATTAGCATTCTACATACTTGGTTGCTTAAAAAAATTACATAACTGGTGTTCTACTTTTTCCTAGAATCTTTGCTCCTCTAAGGACTTGCTCTTGCAAAGTGAAGAGAGAAAGGGATCAAAAAATGCTGGTACATAGTAATTTTCTATTACCATCCTTAGCCAACTGATAAAGATATATTATACGTTCTGAAAGCCCACCCAAATCCCTGCTGCATTGTGTTCAAGGCCCCTTTGCAACACAATGTTTTATGTTTCTGGCCCAGATCTTAAGAAGTCACATTAGTTAGTGGGGGGGGGGGGGGGGGGGGGAGGTGGCAAGCAAGGGGGTCTGGCTCCATGACAACTTGGAAGGTTCACATCAATTTGGAAAGAACAACAGTCCATGTTCTGAACAGAGAGAAGGAAAGGAGGACAGAGTTCCCAGCTGAACACTAATGAGAATAAGATGAAACTGCCTCACAAAGATGTTCAGCCAGCAGTAGAGGAGTATAGGAGAGCATGCGGCCGATGTTTGGGGTTTGCACATGGTTGTGGTCATGTCTAAAGTTGGCTGATGGAGATTAATAATGACAAAGGATCACTTTGAGAACCCAAGCAGCTCTGGTCAGATTTATGCTTCGCTCAGAATTGAAAAGTAGTCAAGTTAAATACAGGTACCAAAAATGTGCTTATGTAATTGTCCAGGTGTCTTAACATTTTGATCTGTGGCACATTTAGACTTGAATGACAGATGATAGTGATTTGTTTTTTCATGTGTTGGGTGTGAGATGGAAGCAAAAAAAAAAAAAAAAAAAAAAAGAGCAAAGCTTTCTTTTAATAATTCACAAAGCAGTGGAAAGCATTTAGTTTTAGGAGGCCAAGGGTGCCAACCTGAGCTCTGTTGCAACCTTGCTATTTGAAATATGATGGATTATTTCACCTATTCTGCCCTCTGTTTCCTCATTTTGCAATGAGGTAAGATGCAACTGGGGTAAATGTCCTTTGCCAGTGGTCCAGAGGGCTTTGGAGACCTTACACACTCTCTGCAATATGTCATATCTTTGTGCTTGAAGGCATTGTTTTTTTCCCCTTTAATAGAAAAGTTCAGTGCCTAATCATCTGTCTTAAAGGGTTCTATGCTCCAACCTCCAAATAGTCAGAACTCTTAGATTAGATCACATAAACTTCTCCTCCATCTCTTAACAGCTTTTGAATAAGGGCTGCGTACATTTGTGACTTCATTATATCTGGGACTCCAAGGTTATTGTTTTGTTTTTTTCTTTCTTTTCTGTCTGAGAGGTAACTGTGATGGTGTTGGCCTCCAGTGGTCTGTTTTCATTGTAACATGAGCTCCAGGTATGTGAACTTCTCAGGTTCACTGTTATTGTCTGGTCTCAACTGGTCTCACTTGGGAAAAACAATCCCAACACCGGAAATGTGAATGTTTAGCCCCTTTAATCTTTGTAGTTTCTGACTATGCCTCTCTATTCACCCCTGCAGGGTCTCAGACAGCTCCATTGTGAAACCCAGGTAAGGCTTCTGCTTCCAGTCCCTTCCTCTTGGGTCCCTTTCTGCCTTCACCCAAACTCCACCCTCATTCCAGTCGTCCACATAAATACAAAGGTCCACTCTCCCTTTCTTTATGAAAATGACTATAGTAGTTGCATGATTAATTGTGTAGATGAGTGTCTTAACCTTAAGTATTCCCTCTGCTTCTGGTACAGGAACATCAGTGGCTGAATTATTCTCTTCTGCAGGTTCAAGAGGAGCTAGTGTTGAAGTTCTAGAGTCTGTGGAAGTGGGAGTTGTGGGTACAGATTTCCCACTGGCTGAACTTGCTGGGGACGCCCACAGAAGTGTGACATAAATCATTCTGCCCACGAGCATTTTTAAAACAAAGTGCGATCAAATGATCCTCTGTTCAACATCCACACAATTCACTTGTTTCCAAAGCATTTCCAACGTGATTTTCTTTTTTTGTTCTTTTAGGAGGTTATTTGATCCAAAGAATTTGTCTCACCCAGCAGGGGAGTTACTGAGTAGTCTGAGAACTGCTGCTGCTTTCCTGGGAGGGATCTCACTGTGGAGCCAAGCCTCAGCGGTGGCCACCCACAGGGAAATGTGGGTCTCCCCAGTGGAATCAGGAGGCTGTGTGTCGAGGTGGAGCAGGGCGCAGGCTGTCTGTCTCCGCATCCTCTGGTCTTTAGAGCATGGCAGCTGAGGGTTTCCTTGAACTGTGAGACAACTTGTTCGTTGAAGTACCACTGAGACTATATAAATTCTGACACACAGGGTGAGGCAAACTGACAGAGTTGGTAGGGCATTATTGCCAAAGGTTAGCTTCTATCTGTTTGCAAAATTGCTGAAGTGTGACTCGGGTGGTGTAATCATGACCTTCCCTGAGTTCTCTTATAGCCACTCTGATTTTTCAGAGAATAAAAATTTAATATAAATTATTTGGAATTTGGATTAGTAAAATAAAAAAAATTAGGGGAAGAACATGAGGTTTGAACTCAGGGCTTTGCATTTGCTAGGAGATGCTGCCACACTGAACCACACCTCTAGCCCTCTTTTTGCCGTAGTTATTTTTTGAGATATGATTTCAGTTTTTGCAGGGGCCTGTACCAGGACTGCAATCCTCCTATTTTAGCCTTCCTAACATAGATGGGAAGACAAATGCATGCCACCACATCCAGCTATTGGTTGAGATGGGGATCTCATGTGTCTGTCTGGGCTGACTTCTATCTACAATCCTTACCATCTCAGCCTCTCAAGTAAGTAGCTTGGATTGCATGCATGAGCCATGGGTCTTTCTCACTCTATCTCTCTCTTAAAATGAATATCCATCTCCATCCAATTTTTTCTAAAGAAATTGTTCTGTGACTATTAATGCATGAATTCATTTTTGCATTTCTCACACATCCTTGGTGTTTCTGGCACCTATGCACCATGAACCCGCAGGCTTGTGGAATTCAGTTCACTTTTTATGTGGTGTGCATGTCAATGATTTTTGAGTGTGGAGCCAGTTAACCTTTTTCTTTCTCTTTAGTGATTCTCCTTTGCTAGCTCTTGTTATGTTCCCCCCCCCCTCCTCTAGAATCTATTAAGAAAATGTACAGAAACATTTCTATTCCCATCACAGATTATCGAGATCCTTCTGTGGGATGATGTTAAACTCTGTAACAGTGGCTCTTTTATACTGCAACATTTGGTGCTCAGCAATACAGCTTTTGGAGGACTCGAAGGACACCCGGCCTTGCAGATTTTTTTTAACAATTGGCTCTTTTCTTGGGGGGCCCATTTCTTATCTCACTTGCCCTGTAGAGGTATGACAGGTCTTCCTTGGCTTCTATTGAAGTACAACTACTGTCATCGATGGCCCAGCTGGAGGTAGGGAAGTGGCTTGACTGGTTTAGACTTCCTTGTTTTTTTTTTCCAGCTGAAAATATGATATAGGTATATTATATATTTGTTTAATCTCATTTCAGCCTCCCTTATACAAATCCAGAGAGAAAGAGAGAGAGGGGGAGAACAAAGCTTCAATATGTATGTTGAACTTGGAATAAGAAACTGTAATCCTTAGAAAAATGGTATTGTGTAAATTCCAGACTAATCACGAATATATTCAGACAGTGGCAGGAGCATTGAAGCATTTTATTTTCTATTATAATAACCACTTCTCACAATCATGTAGGCAAGTACCCATTTGAATGCATATTTGCCCTATATTTTCTTTAGGCCTGTATTTATTTTATTTGCTAAAACCCTAGTGGCTTATTTGAAGTAAAGCAGATGTTTCCCAATTGTAGACAGTGCACCTGATAGTGGGAGGTTGAACAGGTTTGCTGGTGGCCAGCTGTTCTCTTGGACCTTTAGCATTAGTATGTATTTTATCTGTAGAGAATGTATAAAAGGCTCTATTTATTGGGCAATTATGTATTGGACCTTGTGCTACAGACTTCAGCTCATTTGTGGATTTATAATTTATATGATCCTATGAGGTTTGTCTTCTGATACCCTACCATTTTATTGCTGAGAATAATGGATCAGGGAAGATAAACGGCCTTTCCAAGGTCACATAGACAGAAGTCAGAATACAGACCTGGAGTGTCTGAGAATAAATCACTACTCTTATATTCAAGTCACCGCTGCATTGGGAAATCTGCTTTTGTTAAATAAATTCAGTGTAAGTATGGTCTCATCCTTGGATACCTAGGTCCCATTCTGGGTCAAGCCCAACTAACAAAGGTTTAGCATTTTGAGTTCCACAAAACTGCTGTTACTTTTCCAGGGTGCTCTCTCTCTCTCTCTTTCTCTCTCTCTCTTCCTCCCTATCTGTATGTGTTTGTGCACACACACGTGTGTGTATGTGTGTGTGTGTATGTGTGGTGCTTCTGTCTAACAGGTTCTACTGAAGATTTGAGGAAATCTAAGTGGAATTTAATCTCTTCACATCTCAAGGAAGCATGTAACCTCAGTTGGAAATTAGCTGTACTTTTCTCTTAGAATTTCGGGCTGTTGGTGTCCTATTTGTTGTCAACCCCGTCTTGTCAATACCACTCCTCAGAGACTCACACTGTACCTTCATACAATGTTTCCATAAGGAAACAATTTCCCAAAGAGAATCCCAGGGCTGGCTGGTGGAGGTAATTTCTTTTAAAATTCTGATACTGATCTCAAGGAATCGTACTGTTGTTGCTCCTTTTCTCTCTCCCTCTTTTTTTCCTCCTACCCTCTTTCTCTTCATCCCTTGCTTTCTCTTCCTGCTTTCTGCCCTTCCTCCTCTAAAACACAATAGAATTGGGAAGTGCTAAATTAACTGATTGAATATTTCCTAATAAATACCAGGAAAAAGATGTTGATTGGATTTTCAGAGAATCCTTCCTGTTTCTCCCTATTACTTCTTGCCTCCTAGCTCTACCACAGGCTAATGACAAAGCCAATGCAGTGTGTTACTGGAGCTGGTTGCTACCTTTGGCAAGCTACATGACAGTGTGTCTGGTGTCTTAAATAGTAGAGATTTGTCTGTGAGGAGAGGAACCACTAAGGCTGGACTGGCCTAGCAGAAGTGTCATGAGTTATGAAGCATGTTCTCTCTCTCTCTCTCTCTCTCTCTCTGCATACACATCCCAATTTGTGCAATTATTTTTTCTAATTATAAAATAGATGCCTATAAAAGTTTTCATTAGAAAACTTGAAAAAATTTTAAAAGTCCCACATAAATAATTTCACTGCCCAGAGCAATCTGTACCCAAGCATTGTTATTCTTCTTTTCAATTGTGTCAGGGCATAGTTACATATTGTGTGTTCATGTTGTATATGTATGAGTGTACAAATATGTATAGGTATATATACATCTATAAATATATACACATATCAGAAATGACGGTATACTTGTTCACTAAGCTTTGGTTAGCCCCAAACAGAATAAGTACTGTTTTTGCTTGACAAAAGGAATTTTCTCTCTGTTGTTCACAGAGCCTTTGCTCCTTTCTGGTAAGGATACTATTTTGTTCAATCAGCTCAGCCCAGTCACATCATTGCAATGCTGTTCCTCCTCTTTCAAAATGTTTCCTTAATCCTTGACTTGAGGCTAAGTAGTCTCCATTCTCTGTATCTATTGGGCTGTGTCTGGAGCTTCACAGATAGAGGTGTCTATTTGCAGAAGTTTTGCACCTGAGTGAACTGTGAAGATACCTGTTGCTTGTGAGATGTGACATTTTCACATTCAGAAGCACAGTCAAATGACTTTAGGCTTGGAGGTACTCTGAAGGGAGGGAGACCTAAGTAAGGTTCAGCGTCCATTTCTTTTTTTTTTTTCAGTTCAGATTTATCCTTTGAAAAGGGAATATTGAGAGAAAGCACTCTGCTTAGAATTACTGTAAATTATTTGGTGAGATAACCTGGGAAATATTTTCAGTGAGCATGTGGAGAACATGGAAGTTATGAATAAAATAGTCCACCAGCTGCCAGGGTTCAGAACAAAGCTGACCATAATATTTGCATGCTATTTTCCCCAGATAAACCACAAAAGAGGGGCTGGGAAGGTGGCTTAGTGGTAGAGTGCTTGCCTTGCATGCCTGAGGCCTTGAGTTCCATTCCTCAGCACCACATAAGCAAAAAGAAAAAAGCCGGAAGTGGCACTCTGGCTCAAGTGGTAGAGTGCTAGCCTTGAGCTGAAGAGCTGAGGGACAGCACCCAGGCCCAGAGTTCAGGCCCCACGACCGGACCCCCAAAAAAACAAAACAAAACCCGCAAAAGATGGAACTTCTGTACAAACAGACATTCTGGGTAAGTAGAAGAGGCAACAATAATGCAGTACAACAGTAATGGTAGCTACTTGAGTAGATCTAACATCCTAAGCATTTCACAAGGTCTCATTTAATCTTTACTACAATCCTATTAAAGCCTTACTGCTACCTTGTCAGTAAAGATACTTTGAAATCTCAAGAAGGCTTGCTGAAATTATAAAATACTTCTGTCTCATGCTAGAAAGACCAGAATTAGATGAATCTGCGGATTGGTTGGGACAGTATCCATGACATCAAGTACAGTCCTGGTTTTCTGTCTTTTGTCTCTGACACTGGCTCTCTTCTAATGGTAGAAGCAAGATGGCAATGTGAAACCACATTTTCTGTAGCCCTGCCCTAGAAGTGAGATGAATTTCTCCAAATGTCTGCAGCAGATTTTTCTTTGCATCTTATCATGCTAAGAAGGAAGAGTTGAAGCAGTATTGGTACCCAATCCACCCAATTAATGGACCAACTCTTATTTTTCAGAGGAGAAAACAAGACATCCAAAGCTTAAACTGAGTCTCTGTTGTCTTGTGGCCAGCAAGAGATAGAGACAGAATTCTAATCATGGTTCATCTGTCTCCAGTGATAACATACTTCTAAACAGAGTAGAGCTGCCTTGGTCTTTTGCAAGTACTTGAGCCGTGAAAGTACATTTGAAACAAGACTCTTTTTAGGAGATTGTAAAAGCTATGGACCAACTGAAGCCTCACACTTTTGCTATGTGGAATGCTGAGAATGCCACGTGCCGTCAGTGTGACCTGGCCTAGAGCCAGGAGTCAGGTGGCGCCTCTGGAGACACAGTGAAAAACACTGAACCTCCACAGCATCAGGCTGTTCAGAGAAAATGTGCAGTCTTGTGGCAGAATCCAAGTTGTAGGAAGGAGGATGAAACAAGACGTCCCACCCTGCCATACATTGTTAAGTTTCCAGACTCTTCATAGATGTTCACTTAGCTTACCATGAGCTCAAATGGAGCTAAGGTATATTAGTGAGAAGTAGAATCATCAATACATATGGTGAAAAGGAGGACCTGGGGAGTCAAAGCTTAGCCTGAGGCCTCAGAGTTAGAAGCAGAGCTTCCCAGTGTGCTCTGACTACTTTTCTTTCTCCCTGCCATTCTCTCAGACACCCTGAAATCCAACTTTGGCCACTCCTTAGCATCATGTGATGTCACCATCATGTCTCCAAACAAAGCCTGAGTGCTAGCAATGTTTATGTCTCTATTTTAGACCTGTCTTCTGCTCAGGACTTAGTCTCAGTTAATTACGGACTCTTT
Source organism: Dipodomys spectabilis (assembly GCF_019054845.1). Taxonomy (NCBI): domain Eukaryota; kingdom Metazoa; phylum Chordata; class Mammalia; order Rodentia; family Heteromyidae; genus Dipodomys; species Dipodomys spectabilis. The sequence continues at coordinate 25,672,366 of NW_024870817.1, forward strand.
CATTTGATTTTGTCTCAGCTACTTATGGACTCCTTCACTTGATGGCCTCAGGTTCTTCAAACTCAGTACATTCAAATGTGCTTGCATCTGCCTCTGGCCCCAACAAACCAAATAGGAACGTGTGTTTCTAATCCATAGGCTTTTTAATCAGCCACTACTAGCTGACTAGTTTTCCAAAATGTAGTCCTTGAAATAACTTTGGTTCTTAATTACTAACTACCAGTAAATACTTCTGTTTTCTCCTATCCAGTCATCTCTACCTTTCTATCCCTGTTGACTGTGTCTTGGTTTAGACTTGCATTTTTTTTGTATGTGGGCTATTTCAACATTTTTGGCTTTGTTCTCCTCCTTTACAAGTTCATCCTCTACATTGTCACTGGAGGTGTCTTTCTGAAACACAGAGATGGATCCATGTCTTCAATGAGCACTCTTGGAGGTTCTACCAGTGCCCACTGGATCATTCTCATACTGTTTGGCATGTTATATAGTTCCTGTACAGCCTTGTTTCAATTTATTCTTGGAACACTTTCTTATCACAGAACTCATATATATCTTTAAGACCCAGCACATATAACTTCTGATTTCCTAGGTTATTACTCAGAAAGGCCGTATTTCCTTTGTTTTTGTCTGCCACATAGCTAGTAGTGTCTGGAATATAAATGTTGATGCAAAAGTAATCACTTCATACAAGTGTGTATGGTGGAAGTTCATGGTTCAATACTAAGTTAACCCATGTCGGTAACTTCCTTGTTCTTTTAATTTCTGAGTTTCGAACCTCTGTAGCCTTCCTTGAGGCAACTTACACAGCCTACTTTTGATAGTGATCCTGATGCTCAGACAGCAGCCTTGACCTTTTCTTTTTGTTCCTAGAAAGTCCCTGTTCTATATAACTATAGATATGTTCAAAGTCACAGGAGATGGCACTTTAAGTTTACAATATGATCCAGACCTCTTCCTCATTGCTGTAGATGCATTAAGTAATTTATTTCAATTACCCCAACAACATGTAGATCTTGGTAAGCTCCACATCTCCAATTTGCACGTGAGGGAAATAGAAACATAGAGCAATTAAGTAACTTGCTCAAGATCATACCCCAAGATAAGCAACAGAACAGGGACAGGAATCCTGGCTGGCCTGTCCCAGAGCCAATGATCTTGACCACTAATGGTCTCTGGAACCACTAATCATGGTCTTGTTTTCATCTTATAGTCACAGTTTAATCATTTGTTTTTACAAAAGATGTTACAGCTCAATTAAAATCATTAGTGGTCAGAAGCAACTATGTTGAATTTCCTGCTTCTGGCATCTTCTAGCTGTGACTAGACTCTAATCAACACATTCTTCTCCTGATACTGGGACTGTAGACATTTCATCTCACACTCGTTTAAGTTAACAAACCATTACTCCTCCCAGAGACGGGCAACTGGAGATCTGAGTCATGAAGTTACTGAAGTGCTCTCCCCACTGTGCACTTTAGATCTTTTTCTCTTGACTCTCCTAATGACATATATTTTATCTGAACTGCCCTGATAAATCACAGTGAGTCTTCCCATACTCTAGGAATTTCCTGATGAGGAGGAATGTCAAATGGGATATGCCCTCCATCAGCAAGGAGGAAGTTCTCTCTGATTATTCTGCTGGAATTGGTAGCCAGGTTCCAGAGCATCAGCTCACTTGAAATCCTTAAGCTGAAAAACTATCAAACCTTCCACTCTGTATGTATTTAGAGATGAGTCAGTGTAAAAGGAAAAGGAATCAAATCAAACCAATTGTACTTCCAAATTTAAGCTTTTCAGCCATTTTGCTTGTAGTGTGTGTGTGTTTGTGTGTGTGTGTGTGCGTGTGTGTGTGCATGAGTGTGCATGCATGCGTGTGTGCATGCTTGTGTATGTGTGTGTGTATGTGCACGTGTGTGTATATTTGCCAGTATTGGGGCTTGAACTCAGGGCTTCATACTCTATCTTGGCTTTTCTTTTTAAATCAAGTCTTATGCTCTTACCCATGGGCCACACCTCTGCTTCTGGATTTTGCTAATTAATTTGCGATAAGAGAGTCATGAACTTTTCTGTCCAGGCTTTGAACGGCCATTTTAGCTTTTATGCTCCTGGGTAGCTAGGATTACAGGTATGAGCCACAAAGTGTCTGGCTTTGCTTGTACTTTGAAGAGAAGAAAAATGATCCTATCACTGTAATATAACACAGGGGATCCCATGTTTCTCCACAGGGGCTCTTCTTTTTTCCTCCCATATTTTTTCCTCTCTCCTTCTGTTCCTCCCTGTCTTTGTATGTAATTGTTCCCCCATTCTTTGTCACTGCCTGTGAAGGCCTGTCCTTCATGCTGGGATAGGTATATCAGCTTGCTTTCTCTGCATACTTAGAGGCCCTAAGACTGTAATCTATACAGTCTTCTGTGTAAAACATATGCTTGATGTTGGCTCTGGGACAGGATCCCTCTGCAGATGGGTGAAGCCTTGTCCTCAGGGACAGTGGCTGAAGAATTCCCTGGACACACACTGTACTTGGCACGATCAAGCCCTTCCCTGTCTTGTGGGTATGCCTCTGTGCCTATGGTCTAATGTCTCTGCTTGACATGAGCCATGTTATATGAGGGCTACTGCTGAGGATTAGAAGATTCTGGATGGAAGAAGACCACATTTCCTTGTAGGGCTGGATTAGCCTTATGCCTGATTTCTTCACATTAAGTGAGATAGTTCCTTCAAACACTTAGGAAAGACTTTGGCACTAACAATATTCTTTCCCTTCTTTCACTTGCTCTGAACATATTGTAAGACCTTCTCAGGCTGCCCAGGTGGGAAGAGGGCTCTGGGGTATAGTTCAGAGAAGAGCAAGGTTACGGAATGTGTAGGCACAAACTCACTAGTCTCTACTTGTTCATGTAATAATTGCTAGCTACTAAGCTAACAAGTTGTCATTTTTATTGTGTATTATGATTGATATTGGGGTATTTAAATCTTATTTTTTCTGTGTAAGGAGTCACAAGCACGCACAAGAGGTAGTATATATTTGTAATCCCAGAATCCCAGATACAGGGGAGGTTGAGGCCAGATGGGCACAAGTTCAAGGCTGGAGGCAAAGGCAGTGAAATCCTATTTCAAAAAAGAAAAGAAGAAGAAAAGAAAAGAATAAAAAGCAGGTGGCAGAGTACTTTACTCGCATGCACAAGGTGCTGAGTTCAATTCCAAGCAAAACCCTCCCCACACCTCAACACACACACACAATGTCTGATGTCTCTGATGTATTACTAGTCTATATACATTCTGACATGAACCACCAGGCCCAGTTTGTTAGTTAAGGTGGAGTCTCGCTGGCTGCTGGTGGCTCATACCTGTAATTCTAGCTATTCAGGACAATGAGATCTGAGGATCACAGTTTGAAGCCGGTCTAGGTGGGAAAGTCTGTGAGACTTTCCAAAAAAGCCAGAAGTGGTGCTGTGGTTCAAGTGTAGAGGACTAGCCTTAGCAAAGAAATCTCAAGCACAAAGCCCAGGCCCTGAGTTCAAGCCCCAAGACCATTAAAAAAAAAGGATGGAATCTCACTGATATTTTCCCTGGGCTGGCCTCAAATCTCAATCCTACAGATATTCACCTCCCCAGTAGCTGTGATTATAGATGTGACCCATCCCACTCAACCTGAGATGTCACATTTTTAAAGTCCAGTCTAATGGACAATTGTTCCTCTGGTAGTGACTTTCCCTCCTTGGCCTAAGGTTGAGGCTATTTATTGTGACAATCTGAGTGGAGGAGGCTCCTGGGTGCCTCTTGAGGGGAGCAAAATCCTGCAGCAAGGTCACTCCTGAAGAGTGGAAAAAGGAACTTTGCTGGCCAATAAAGCAGGGAGTGATTCATTTCCTGTCATTAGCAGAGTGAAAAAAATTTCCTGGTCTTTCAAACACTTCTTTAAGCTTGAAAAGCCCATCATGCCATTTCCTACAGAACAGCCTGAACTCTAACAACATGATGAGCTTTGTGGATGTAGCTTCAGGGCATTTCCAGCTTCTCATTTCCCTGGCACATGCTAAGAGACTCAGATGCAAAGTGCATTACGCTAGCCCAACCCTAACTCAACCTGTGACCACCAATTACTCCTGAATGATGGATAACTGAAGTCAGTCTCCAAGTTGCTAGAGAACTTTTCTAAATATTTAAGGATTGAGTTTCAGATTATAACTTTAATGTTCATATTTACCTGGGAACAAATCAGCAAAATCAAAAGAAAACAAACAAAACCCTCAAACCTGACCTTGAACTGGAGATTATAGGGCATGTTATTTGCAGATATCTCTTTCTTTCTAGAAAAACAAGCTTCTTGGGCTGGGAAGGTGGCTCAGTGGTAGAGCACTTGCCTTGCATGCCTGAGGCCCTAGGTTTAATTCCTCAGCACCACATAAGCAAAAAGAAAAAAGCCGGAAGTGGTGCTGTGGCTCAAGTGGTAGAGCGCTAGCCTTGAGCTAAATTGCCGAGGGACAGCGCCCAGGCCCAGAGTTCAGACCCCATGACCGTATCCCCCCCCACCTCAAAAAAAAAAAAAAAAAAAAGAAAAACAAGCTTCTCTCTCATAGTTTGTTTAATTGACTTTTGATATGATAGGATACTATAATCATAAGTATATTGTTCTCTGTGTGTGTGTGTGTGTGTGTGTGTGTGTGTGTGTGTGTGAGTTGTGGAGCTTGAACTCCCAGCCTGGGCACTGTCCCTGAACTCCTTTTGCTCAAGGCTAATACTCTACCACTTTGTGCCAAAATGCCACTTCTGGTTTTCTGGTGGTTAATTGTAGATAAGAGTTTCCTGCCTAGGCTGGCTTTGAACTGTGATCTTCAGATCTCAGCCTTCTGAGTAGCTAGGATTACAGGCATAAGCCACCAATGCCTGGCTAGTATATTGCTTTTTAAAGAGCTAGAAGCTTTTATCTTCTTTCCTATTTCTTTATGGAAACCTATAGAAGAAATAAGATGATAACTAACATTTCTTTCTTACATGTGACAGATGACCTAGAGTTACAGAAAAGTTATTTGCCTAGGGTCACAAAATTAGAATTAGAATCTGGATGTTTGATTATGCTGTGATATTGTCCTAGGAAACTCACCTGAGTAACAAAAAATTACTGGGCTAGTTGAATACCTAAGAAAGACTTTTTAGGCTGGAGACGATCCCTGAATTTCTACTTTCTGTATCATCTCACATAAGAGGTTATTCCCACTCCACTCATGAAGAAATTGAGACTCAGGGTCACATATCTTACAAAGATTGAAATGAAGTTCAATTCAATTCTATGGGACTCTGCTACTTCATAGGAGTAGGGAAAATAAATACACTGGCAAATAAATACAAAATAGAAACTGCAGGCAGTGGTTCCTGGACATCTGGAGAGTCAGTATTCTAGAGGAATTGGAAGAATAAACATCTCAGATGACATTCGATTTGCTCACTCTGAGATACAATTATTAGGTTTTAGCCAACGGAAAGAGACCTTGCCTCTGGTATAAGAGAGGAGAGGAAATAAAACACAAAAAGGAAAGAAAGAAGAAGTGTGTGTGTGTGTGTGTGTGTGTGTGTGTGTGTGTGTGTGTGTGTGTGTGTGTGTCTGTGTGTGTGTGCTCACGCATGCGCGCGTGCATGGGTTTATGTATATGGCACGGGGGCTAGAAGAATGGAGAGAGGAAAAGTGAGTGAATTCAGTCGTAGTATTCAAGGTATATATCTGAAAATGGAACTTGGAAAATAGAGCAGATGGGTAGGTTTGGGACAGACAGAGGAGAACGATGACAGGGCTGACATTGATCAAGCTACACTGTACTCATAAGCTGACATATTGGATCCCCTCTCTACAACTTCTTGAAAATAATAAAAGCAAATGAATAATAATTTATAAAAAGAAGAGGTGAGAGCCCCAACTTTGACCTCTGCCAGTCCAGCGTATCTTCAGAGAGAGGTGATTTGTGGTAAAGACACTGGGCTGAGAGCAAGAAGGGACCTAGCAGGCAGCCATCAGAAAAATACACTCAGCCTTGACAAATCCGTGCCCTGCTCACCTCCTTTAGGAAGACAACCATTGCTCCTCCAGGCCAGAACCCTGGGGAGGGGGGTGGACAAAATGCAAAGCAGAGGCCAGAGGAGAGAAAAGCTTTGGAACTGCCAAGCAAGTTTATCCTGGCTCAGGTTCTCTCTGATGAGCTAGGAAAACTGACAGGGGAATCCAGCTGGGTAAAATGTGATCCTGGCTACAGTTTTTTGGAACAACAACAATAAAAAGAATAAACACCCTATATTTCAAAAAAATTGAACTATTACACAGCCCTTTTTTGACAGCCTACCATTTACTTTCTTTTTTTTTTTTTCAAATTTTTTATTGTGATTAAGTGGTTACATAATTCCCCAAATTTCACAGTATTGTGGGATAGTGATGCTTAGTTAAAGTCACAAACACTCTCTAACTTTCATGGAGCAAATTGTCTATCATGGTCTATAACATTTATGAGTTCTATGAGCTTTGCAATACAGTTATTTCTTCCACATTGGGTGATATGTACAGTTCTTTTGTTTTGCATAGCATCAGCTGTTCCCTCTTTCCCACTCGTTCCCTCCCTCCCATCTCTGCCATTGAGTTGCTTAGTTCATTTTGGTCAATGTCCAGTGCAGCTGATGGGTCCCGCTGGTGTATGTTTTTTCCTGATTCCCTCTAGTTCTGTGTCATCCTCCTGGTTTCCCTCCAGTGTGTACATATATACCATATATGTGATCAGCAGCGTGGGGTTATTTAATAGTGATTCGACCAGATGAGTGGAAGTCCTTTGTTTCTTAAGTCTTGTTAATTTTGTCGTATCACCTTACATTTTGAATTTTTTTTAATTGTGAGAATACCATACAGAGGAGTTACAATTACATGGGCAAGCTAACGAGTACATTTCTTATCAAGCATTGTTGCCTCCTCTTTGTTTCCCCTTTCCATCCCTTCCCATACTACCTCCTTCTCCCCACCTGGTCCTCCCCCCACCCCTGACCAAAGTTATAAAGTTCATTTTTGACATAACAACTTGTAGATCTCATTGTTGCAATGGGTCCACCTGTATCCCTAGTTAAACGATTTGTTTTTTACCTTCCCCTCCACAAATTATACCAACATCAAATACAGTGAAAGCAGGGGTTATACCGTGTGGGAGGGACATACAAAGCAACAAAGAAATCATCTTATAAATATGTTAGAAACAATTGCATGAAAGGAAAAAAACAAAAAAACATTTGAATACTTAACATCCACTTATCAGGGCGACCATGTGCCATTTGTCTCTTTGCTCTTGGCTTACCTCGCTCAACATGATGGCTACAGCATCTTTAGGGACCTCTTAGAAATCAGTGTTCAGGCCTCACCTCAGACTTATTACTAAACCAGCAAGGTTGGGGCCTGCCACCCTGATATCACTGGCCCTTCAGTCCTCTGATGAGCCTTATTTTTGAGGTAAATGTTTTAGCACATGCAGAGGTGACCTCTGGCAATAGAGAAAAGCTTGTCACAGCTTTGGTGGTAACACTGTGATTATTTGATTGATAGCCATGTGCCAAATTTGGGTCATGTGACTGGATTTTGGTCAATGGAATGTCATGGTTGTCATGACAAAGCTTGAGTCCTGGTAGGTCTACTGCCAGCCTGTATATGATTCTAAGAAATACATACTTCATTATATTGAGTCACTAAGATTTGGGGTTTGTTTCTCAACAACTTGTATTAGTTTCTCTGATTAAAAAGACTATAAGCAGCCGGGTGCTGGTGCCTCATGCCTGTAATCCTAACTACTGAGGCTGAGATCTTAGGATCATGGTTCAAAACCAGCCCGGGCAGGAAAGTCTGTGAAAATCTTATCTCCAATAAACCACTAGAAAACTGGAAGTGCCTCTGTGGCTCAGGTGGTAGAGCGCTAGCCTTGAGCTGAAGAGCTGAGGGACAGCGCCCAAGCCCAGAGTTCAAGCCCCACATCTGACAAAAAAACCCAAAACAAAAACAAAAAAACTATAAGCAAAAAGAAGGCAAGGTGCTCATGACTGTAGTCAGGATAATAATGAATGCTTGACCTTGGGCCCCAGAGTTTGTGGGAGAGGAGACATTGGCTGGGGCAATATGCTCTTTTTGGAGCTTTTAACAACATCGTCAATATATGGTAGCATATGTCAAGTGTCTTATCACAGTCTTGGCCCAAGTAGGCATGCAATAAATACTTTTTTAATTGAAACCAGATCAATTCGAACATAATAGACTTAGGATCCTGATGAAGCATTAAAGATACAAATTGGAGACATCTGTTAGGAGACCCTTCCACCCAGTGTAAATAATTTACAGAATCTAGAGACAGATGTGCCATTCAAACCATGTCCTTGCCCTAAAAGTTTGTTGAGAGACTTCTATTAGAATGGGGAGTTCTTGATTTTCTGCATCCTTTGGATATTTACTGAAATTTGAACTCTTTTCTTAGACAAATGTGCATGTATAAATACAGAAACACTGGGCTTTGGATTCTATTTCAGGAAGTAAACATGTTCTTTGAGCCTGTCCTCTAGGGATGAAGAGAAAAACAAGGAGGAAAGTCATTCCTGGGAGTGGCTAAGCATGAGCCAGTACCTAGCTGCTTTGGAGCAAATAATGATGATAACTCAGGAAAAGCACACCTTAGCAGCTTTTGGAGCATCTATGAGCTCCAGGATATTGCATTCCCCTCACTTCCTGGGCTGTTTCTGTTTGCTGTGGATTGCTGGATAGCAGTAATAGCTGTAGACACTTTTTTGTGTGCTGGTACTGGGGCTTGAACCTAGGATTTGGGCATCATCTCTTGGCTTTGATCAAGGCTAGAGCTCTACCAGTTGAGCCACAGTTCCACTTCTGTGTTTTGCTCATTCATTGGATGTAAGGGTCTCATAGGACCTTCCTGCCCAGGCTGGCTTCTTCAAACTATGATTCTGAGATATCAGCCTTCTGAATGGCTAGCATTACAGATGTGAACTACCAGCACCTGGCTTAGCAGTATAAACTCTTAAAAAAGTAGCAAAGGACTTTGTGGGTTTCTGTCACAGTGAGAATTAGCATTCATGCCCAAATTTGTAAATTGAGCTTGACTTACAGTACAAAAGCACTAAATATCACTACCACACACTGCCTTCTCTGTCTCTGCTTCTTGGAGCCAGCAGAAACCACGAGAAGCTCTTCATACCACAACCAAAGTTTATTTGAAACCCTAGGACAGGGGGTCATTTCTTCCTTCCATGTCTTCTTCCTTCCTTCCCACCTTCCTTTTTTCCCTTCCATTCATTTATTTATTTATTTATTTATTTTTGGTGTTGGTCCGAGCTTGAATTCAGGGTGGATGCTGTCCCTGAGCTTTTTTTTTTTTTTAATCTCAGGGATAGTGCTCTACCACTTGAGACACAGCTCTACTAAAGATACTTTTGGTGTTTAATGAGACAAGACTTTCTGTTCTCTCTGTATCAGAGGAATACTGCAGATCTGAAGGGAAAGATTTGACTGAGGGGAAGTAGAACGATTTTCTTCCTGTTCTCGGCACAGTGAGAAAAATCTCATGTAGAAGTGTCCTCCGGCTTGCAGTAGAGTGTTAGTATGTTCTAATTATGAGGTCGTTGCAGACCCTGAAAATTATTTGGCTTAGTGGGGAAGGATGTGAGAACACTTGCTCTTCCACAGAGGCCTGGAGCCACTCCAGGGACAAATAGTAGGTAGGTGGTCATCAGGAAGCAGATGTTAAAGGATGCTAGTGTGAAGATTGGAACTCAGGACCTTGTGTATACCGGGCAAGCACTTCTCCACACTGCATCCTCAGCCAAAATGAATGTTGAAAGATGACATGAACTAAAAATCTCCAACTCATCTTAGGTTACCAAAAATAGTTCTCCCTGCCCCGGGGCTGTTGCTGTCAAAAATGAGAAAGTCTCAATTTTCTTAAGTGTGGGAGCTGAATACTTTAAGAAAGGAGCTTGGAGATCTACCATTTGCGGATGCGGATGTGTGTGGAAGTCCTGGGAGATGGAGGTACTTGCCGAGGCCAGCGGGTAGGGATGACAGCAGCGCCCCTGCTCCCCACCTTGGGGTGGGTTGGGGCTCTGTGCAAGGCGCAGTGAGAGCATAGGGCAGGCTTGGCTAACAGAAAGGGAGGGGACAGTTTGGGTAGCCACAGAGAATGTGTGCTTAGTCCTGGGAGTCATAAAATGTTACTCAAGGTCTGAGTCTGCCCGAGGGACCGGATGCCAGGAGTGATCCAGAGTACCAGCCAGGAGTGGGGCAGATTGGGCCTCTGAGGTGAGTGTGTGGAAACAAGTCATCTACTTAGTAATTTTTCCTTGCCCAGTCAGGAGTTTGGGATCCAATACAGAGTAGTCCTCACCCTCACACCCTGGAGAGTGGGGTCCCATCCCTGTGTTGTAGGCTGCTATGGCTGAGCCAAAGATTAGGGGTGACCAGGGAAGGGCTACAGGGTGCCGGAAGTGCCTGAGGTGAAGCAGAGATCATGGGTGAAGAAAGCCACAGAATCAACCATTGAACAGCTTGCAAGGGCTGGAGAGCCTTGCACTGGGGTTGACTCAAACCAGGCACAGATGCTGGGCCTGTGTGGCTGAGCTCCGAACCCATGGACCATTGCATAGAGAGAGCAGCCTTCACTGCAGAGCTGAGTCTCAGGGACATCTTGACTGTATCCAGGTGGGTGCAAGGAGTCAATCTTGGATCTAGTCAGTGGCTTTCTTAGCACTGAGGTCTGGTCTCAAGAGTTTTCATCCTGGTACAACAGAACATAGGGTCTGATCTTCCCTTCTGGCTACACAATCTCACTGATGGCCCCCAGGATGTCCCAGAGCAGCAGCCCAGAGGTGTAAGGGGAGGGGCTGTGCTTGCGTGGAGTTGGAGGTAGGCTCAAGGGTAGCCATCATCTTCCTCCTCACTGATGACCCTACTGAACTGCAGAATGGTGAGCAGTTTTGTACCACAGAGGGAAGGAAGGTGGAAAAGGAATTAGGTAGGTCAAGGATCCTAAGTATTGTCTGGCTCACTGAAGAGAAAAGTATGAGATTCCAGTCAGACCGAGGTTTTTGTCCTCTTGCATGCCAGGCACTCTACCACTTGAGTCAGGTCCCCAGCCTTTTACCTTTTTTGCTTTGGCTTTCAGAGAAGGCCTTACATTTGTCTGAGGCACAGCCTTGATGGAAGTCTTCCTGTTTCCTGTGTTGCTGGGTTTATTATCTAGGTAGATAGCCATGCACAGCTTGGTTGAAATGGTCTCACTACCCTTTTACTTGGATTGGACTCCAAGTATGATCTTCCTAAGCTCTGCCTTCTGAATAGCTTGGATTGTAAGTGAGAACCACCGTAATCTGTCCTGTAGTTTGTGTTTTTAGATAAGATCTGGTTAACTTTGGGCTGGCCTTAAGCTCTTCATCTTCCCACCTCATCCTCCTGAGTAGCTGAGATCTCTAGCATGTGTCACCATGTATGGCTTAGAATAAGTTTTTCCTTGTCTCTATCACTAACTGGCTCTATGACCTTGGGTTGGTTTTTTTCTTCTTCCCGAGTCTCAGTGATTTCATCTCTAAAATGAGGATAATAGAAGCTTTTGAGTTTCAGATTGAAGGAGTTCCTCCTGGTAGAAGAGTAACCTCAAACCTGTTAGGTGTGACCTTCATGGTCAACATGGCCCAGTAGAGGCAATTTAGCGTCATCCATTTCCTTGTTTGCAAAGTCTCTTCTCCTGTGTATCTGGGAGGGCTGAGGTGAGAGGGATACTTGGAGGTGGAGTTCACAGAGAGATTTGACCAGCTGCCTGGGGTAGGGCACTGATTCTGAGAAATTGCTTAGGAGGTAGAGAGATGCCCGCTGTTGAACAGCTTCATGGAGAAAGTGACTGCGAGGTAGATAATGAGGGAGAGTGTCCTCTATAGATGTGCCCTGGTGAAACTTTAGAGCAAGCTGCAGAGTGACAGGCACTGTGGGGAGTGGAGGGGAGAAAAGGGAGAAGGGGGCTGAGATGGATCACCGGGGACCAAAAGCAGAACCGAAGCCTCGATCTCCAGCAGGAGACCTTTCATGAATCAGCAGTAAGTGAAGATCCTCTGAATGTAAGGCCCTGTGGAAAAGTTTATCACTCAGATGTGACATTTTAACAGGATTAAAACCACCTTGACCAAGAGGAGCCAGATGAGGGTGGGGAGCTGGGGACAAGCCCTTTGTGAAGTGAAGACATCGCAGATGGGTGACTAGAAGCCTCTAGGGACCACTAATTGTGGATTGTGTGCAGTTCTAATGAGAAGGCATTTTGCTTTGGCAAATGCACCGAGTCTCTGTGTCTCCAAAGCCCAGAGGTATTTGACTGCTTAGCTTTTGAACTCTGGCAAGTAGCATGGCCATGTCCGGTAATCACAAGAGATTTCAGATCACCAGTGGCTTTATACAAGAAACATCTTAGCACATAGCTTAAGAAAACCTCTCTCTAATTATGTGCTAAAAAAGGTCACTGGGTGGAATTTCCTTAAGAAGGATCCCAGTGCTTCATACAGAGAAGCCAACAGGCTTAGGCTACTTGGACATCCTGCTCTAAAGCTAGCTGGCTTGGTGTGTGTGTGTGTGTGTGTGTGTGTGTGTGTGTGTGTGTGTGTGTATTCAGCTTCCCTGGAGAACTGGTGAAGAATTCTGCAGTCATTAAATCTTCCTTCTCTCAAATGGGCTTGGGTAAAGAAGATGCTAGAGGAGTGATGGATGTGGGAAAAGTGGGCTGACTTTTCTTTTAATTTTGAAGATTTAAAAATAACCAACACATTCTTGGGGTTCCTGTGACTCCAGTGACGCTAAGCGGTTTTTTTGAAGTGTCATCTCCTTGGACTGAAATTTTAAACTCATGTCATTGTGGCTGTTGGGAACAGCACTGAAAAGCATGTTTATGCCCGGGTGAAAGCGAGAGAAGGCAATTTCTTTCTTCAGTATGCACATGTTTTTGGACTCAGGAGGCTGAATCATCCTCAGAGACCAGGGTGTTTGCGTCGCTTTCCTGATTCTTACACAGGACATAGCAATGATCACAAAGTTCAGGAGAGGTGGGCGATGAAATCTTCATCTCTTTTGGAGTTATAGGTACATAAAATATTGCCAAGTTGCAAACTTTTATATGAATATTTCTTCTTTTCTTTAAAAAAATGTGTTTTGAACTCAGGTGTCCTGCTTGCTAGGTAGGTGTTCTATCACTTCAGCCAGGCTCCCAGCATGCTTTTGCTTTAATTACTTTTCCAGATAAGGTCTTGTGCTTTTGCTAAGGACTTGGTCTTGATCCCCAAGCCTTCTACTTATGGCTGTCTATGTAGCTGGGAACATGAGAACATCAACAGGGCTGACAGAGATGGGAGGAGGTCTCAACGTCTTGCCTTGGTTGGCCTCCAACCATGATCCTCCCAGACTCTGCCTCCCAAGTAGCCGGAATCAGTCAGGCATAAGTCACAGTATCAGCTCTCTATGTACCTACATTTTTTGATGGTACATGGTGGGAATGGCTACCCTACTGACTCCCTCTGTTCCACCCGAGCCACGTCTAGCAGCACTAAGGGACCCTCACCCAACAGACTGGGGTTACAATGGTACAGCCTGCCTGCAGGCCAGGGCCACCCTTGGCTTGGTGCAGAACTTTGCATTCAGCATACTCGCAGTACAATGGTCAGTTTATTCATGCCCCACTGTTGGCAAAGCAGCAAACTGCTCTGTTGTGGGAGTTGGGGAAGTCACAATTGGTTGTCTGTTCTGTGACAGACACAACAAAGAAGCAGGGTGGCCCATTTTCCTCAAGCCCAGGACAAGGACTGGAAGCTTTGCCTTCTGCCTCCAGCTCTCTGGCTACCTGCTCCCCTCCACCAGGCAGCCAAATCCTCTGTGACTCAGCAACTTCCTTTGCACATGGGGTTGGTCAGATTGCTTCAAGCGCTGCGAGGCGTGCTTGAAAGAGCCTTTGACAATGCCACTGTGTAGAATGTCTGGCCATCTTGTAGGGTTTGGGAACTGGCACAAAGATTTGGGAATTTCCCTTTCTTGGGTAGCGGTTTGTGGCTTTGTGAGCAGAAAATTGAGCTGGCCTGGTGCAGAATTCCCCTGACCTCTCTGCTTCCTCTTGGGGCCTGTGACCCCATAGGAGGAGCAAACTCCTGACTGTCAGAACACACTATATGCTCAACCATGTCCCACGCTGCTTCTACTTTTCCACTGCTCATAAACACACACACACACACACACACACACACACACACACACACACAAACAAACAAAAAAAAAACCAAACCAAAACAACCACATCTAACTGAAAAGGGTTTAAACAGATGTTTTCCATAGATAGAAATGTAGTAAATGAAACATCACATAGGAGAAATTCTCTGTGCTGAAAATAATTGAGGAAATGAATATAAAACAATGTAAGTTAACAGGAGTAACTATACGGGATCAACCCTAATGGGCTAAAGTGACATGTGTGCATTAATTGATTGATTAGTGGATTTTCATTATATTTGTTTTCATTGTGTTTGTATTTCTGGGAAGTGACGTCCCATGATAGAAGGAAAGATTTATGCTTACTATATATGCTTATGGTAGGGAATATAACTCCCCACCCCTAAAGAAAGAACTATTTATTTTAAATGTCCACAGCAATAGGTATACTGATAACTTCACCAGAAAGAGAATAATCACTGACATGGTCATCAGTAGAGTAATATTGAGTCAATTCTGGTTCCTCATGATAATGGATATTACTATATATGGGAAAGATTTAGAATAGAGTTCAGAGGTGAAGGGTTCACTTAGCTCCTTAATCAGTTCTTTGCTTTCTGTCTCCATATATATGAATTATAATATATACTTTTAATATTACTTAATTATTATACATTTAAGTATATAAAAGGCTTGTGATCCATATTGAAAAATATTTTGTGCACAGTGATTAGACTATAAAAGGGCATTTATATATCATTATGACCCACCAAAATGCATTCAAAGTAATGCACAGTGATGCCAATAACTTACACTATTAAGGAACATGAAGTTTTATGATAAGATAGAGTACAAAAAAAATGAACCCTGGAGTCCATGGAGACAAGGCCATTTTGGAAGTCAGTAATAATAGGGGTGGGTAATCCAAATAGTGACTATTTTATGTCAATAGGAAGTTTATTCAATAACTACTTATTAAGTATTTAGTATCTAAATATTAAATGCAAATGTTATATGACACATATAAGTGTGAAGATTATTTGTTATATGTGTCATACTTAATATATTAAATATTTATTATTTAATAACTAAATTGAATATCAAATGGTTTTCAGTTATGGCTCAACCTAGGGTTTGCCTCTTGATTTTTTTTCTTCTATTTTTTTTTTTTTGGTTGGTCGTGGGGCTTGAACTCTGGGCTTGGGCACTGTCCTTGCGTTCTTCAGCTCAAGGCGAGCGCTCTACTGCTTGAGGTAAAGCGCCTCTTCAGGTTTTCTAATGGTTTACTGGAGATAAGAGTCTCACGGGGTTTCCTGCCTGGGCTAGGTTTGAACTGTGATCCTCAGACCTCAGCCTCCTGGGTAGCTATGTTTATAGGTGTGAGCCACCGGTGCCCAGCAATGTTATCTACTTTTAAACTTTGAGGTTAGAGTCAATCAACAAACTTCCCATTTAGAGCATCTGGCACTCTACTCCTGAGCACTGCCAATTACATATAAGGTAGCAAGATTAAATTCTTACAATTTTTGTTAAGTTCTTCTCACCTGGAAGCCTGCACTTGTCTTCTGGGTTTATGATGTCACCAGAGCGTCTCTTACACAATCTGTTTAACTGGCTTGCTTATGGGAGTAAGTTAATAACTGTGGGTGATAATGCTAGGCCAGACAACAAATTACAGATTTGATATGTGTATTGAAGGATAAGAAAGCATGTGTTTGTGCATGTAGAAGAAGTTCAGTATTATTTCGAAGTGGACTAGCTGGTGTCTGGGTTTGGTTTGGTTTCCTACTTTTCTGGACCAGGATAAGAATGGCATACAGGTTATAGTATTGTAGGTCACCTGTTACATGCTGCCATTTGCTGTACATCATTTACTTTCTCAGTTGGGTTTTAATTTAAGCCACTGACTGTTTGATCTGTCCCCGACAGGGTCTCTAACTTAAAAAAATTATACTTCTTGATTTGTATATGGACTGAAATATTTCTGGGCACCAGTGGCTCATACCTGTCAGTGTAGATGCGTAGAAGACTGAGATCTAGAGGATTGAGGCTCAAAGCCAGCCTGAGCAGAAAAGTCCACCGAACTTCATTTCTAAAATAACCAGCCAATTTGTAGGCTTTAGGTGTGGTTCACGTGGTAGAACACCAGCCATGAGCAAGCAACCTGAGTGGGTAAGAGGCCCTTGAGTTCAAACCCTGGTTAAAATAAAGAACTGGAATATTTGCCAAATTACCCAGGGTTAGCTGAGGGTATATTTCAATCGTCTCAGAATTCCTGAAACCTCTTAAAAGCATTCTGACATCATGCGTTGAGTCATATTTCAATAAAGGTTCTTACAAGTTATTTCCAAGCCAGTGAACTTCTTTAACAGGCACATGTGAGGAGCTATGTGGGGGTAACATGGATTTGTGACTCTTCTGTGACCCTAAGGACATGTCTCCATCTTGCCTGAGCACAAAGCCCACTGAATATATTTGTAAATGTCTGATCTAGGAGATCTGAGTGGCTTTTAATTTTAATTTTTTTTATTTTAACTTTTTGTGCCAGTCCTGGAGCTTGAACTCAAGACCTGGGCACTGTCCTTCAGCATTTCTGCTCAAGAATAGTGTTCTGCCACTTGAGCCACAGAAACAATTCTGGCTTTGGACTTTCCTGCCTGGCCTGGTGTTGAACTACCATTCTTATATCTCAGCCTCCTGAGTAGCTAAGATTACAGGAGTGAGCCGCCTATGTCGGCGGTCTGAGTGTTTTGAACATATCTGAGAACCCTTTTTAGTTAGCTCTTCTTTTTTTTCCCTGGTTATTGGGAACCACAAGTCAGCAGATATTCAGCTGAGTCATGAAGATGGTAGTGTTTAAATCAAGGAGACAGACATGTAAGCCAGTGGTCACCTCTCAGCCGAGGGAGTCTTGACTGTAAACCAGGTAGAGAGTGATACTGTTATTGTTAGCATACAAAGCCTTAGCCTGGGAGTTTATATTCTTTCTCCTCATATCCAAATACTGGATTTAACTAGCATGTGTCTTGTATCTTGCCGCCTGAGGTGGTAATGTAGGGGTGATGTGTGACTATATGGTTTGGCTTTGCTTTGAGTCTTGAACCAACATTTTCAATAAGCTGAAGCTGCCTAGTATTACCTCACTAGATTCTCTGTAGGGTTTTGGCCAAGAGGTCAACCAGGAGAAGTGTGCAGTCTCACCATGGCTAAGTAATGGAAAGGAAGATGTGTGCTCTCTAGCACTTCTCTTTGAGTAAGTGCTCAGAGTTGCAGCATTTGCACTGGTTTTGTTTAGTGCTCCCCTCTGGAGGAAACTGCCACATTCACACAAGCAGTCTTCTGATGTCTACAGGCTCCTCCCAGCCCTCCCTCACTCTCATGAATATGCATGAATTGGACTATAATTAGGTCACAGAACAGATGCTATTCATCACAGTATTACCAGGGGAAATGGTCTGAGGTGCTTCATACCACAGGAACAATGTTTCATCCATGCTTAGAACATCTTGATCTCATTTACCAAGAGATTGCCAAGGAAGGTCTAGCAGAAGGCTGGAATACCTGCCTTCTGTTGAAATTAGGGCTCTCATGGGGTCAGGCATTATTTGGCAAGGAGGTCCTACTTTCTTATGCCAATGATGATTTAAAACAGCAACTGGAAAATAGCCTCGGTACCTAGTGCCCATTGCCATCTCTCATTATTGTCAAGAACGTCTTCCATTGCCTGAGGGTGTTTTATTCCTTGTTGTTATTGGTTTAATTATGGCAATGCCATCCTATGGGGGAGAACTAATTAACCTTCTGTCAAGAAATCAACTCCACTTTATTGCATATGACATTAATGGCTCTGTGTGTTTCAAGACAAGTTTTAAAGGTACTTTCTGTCTTATTATTATGGAGATCTTGAGAGTTTTCTTCAAGCTAATATAGTTTCATGCAACTTTTTGGGGGTTGATATGGGCATTGCATTGGTGTTAATAATGATTATAAATAAAATGACAATAAACAGAGTATAGTAAACAATACAGGATTAGTCATGCTAGTGTTTACTGCCTGGAGTAAGTAGAAAGGAGATACCAAAGTGAGAAGGCAGAGGAAAATAAGAGGAAGGAAGGTCATGTTTAGTGAATGCCAAATGCATGTGAGGCATTTCGTATCTTCACAGCCCTGCCAGGTAGGAATTATTTTTTTTCATTGACACCTTCTGAGAGGTGTCGATGTAAAACATGGAGTCAGCGGTAATATGGAGATTGCATAATTTCAAGTCTGGGCCTTCCACAAAGACAAATAGCAATTGTGCAGTAGGTGGCCCTTCTCTTCTGGGTGTGCAGTTATTTGCTGGAGAAAGCTGTTCGGTTTGTAGTTTGCTGGTAGCAAGCATTCAGGTCTTTATAAGATGAAATCTGGTCATTTTATTCCAATTCTGTTTTCTATCTCGTCTTGTTTTTCTACATCCTATCTTCTGTTCTCATGGATTCAAGTCCATTGACTTCAATTCTTTCTGAAAGCGAAGGTCTAAAGAAATAAAACTTGACTTGCACATGATGCTTCAAGGAAAACTGTGGGTCTTGGGTGCTATGTTTTCACCAAACTGTACAGTTAGTATAGATGGGGAGACAAAGCACTGGCAGATGAATACTGGCAGAGTGTTGTGTTCTTTGACAAAGGAGAATGGGCTAAAAGGACCCTTCCCATTCATGTGAAGGCAAATAGTTAAGATAGACAGAACATATTATTGAATATTTCTGTAGATTCAAACACATCAATTTTGCATCCTATTTTTTGTGGCTTGGGTCTTTTGATTGACATACATACAGGCATCCTTTGCATATTACTTGAGATAGTGGTCAAATATTCTTAACTGAGTAATTGAGTTAGAGTGACTTCTACCCTATTAACACCATGACCCATATAAAAGTAATTTCACACAGTACTTGCCTTCTCTGTGATTTAAAAATCTGTATATTGATGGGAATGATGATTGTTTCCCTATTGTCTATTGTTGAATAATAATGCAAAGAATATGTGAGTGTAGGGGGAGTGGAGGGGTGAGGGGAGAGATGGGAAGGGATGGGAAGGGGAAACAAAGGAGGAGTAAACAATGTTTGATAAGAAATGTACTCACTATCTTGCCCATGTAATTGTAACCCCTCTGTATGGTATTTTCACAATAAAAAAAAAAAAGAAAAAGAAAACAACAACAACAAAAAAAACCCATGTCCATTGGCAGCAGCAAAGTATTGTCACATGCAGTGTCCATCATGGGCACCAGCCTGACCCATGTTCACAGGCTGGAGTGAGATGGTGCTGTCCAGGTTAGGCACGTTGGCTTGAAGCTCTTTTCCACAAGGTCCCAAAGATGCCAGTTCTCACTGTCAAAATGTCTAAGCCCAGAGCAGCACATCAGGAGTGGCTCCTGGGAACATCAAGATGTATTAGTACATATCCCAAAGAGACTAAATAAGGCTTAGAAGAGGAGAAAGGGAAACAACTCGTGGCATGTTCACAACTCGAAAACGGCATAAAAAGGAAAACAAATAAAATCTATAAAACTGAAATAAACTCAAAGAGGAATTCCAAGATGTACGGTGGAGACTATTCTACTCTGAGATAGAAGATTTATCTCTGAAGCCTCCCTTCAGAAGGCACTCCACAAAACCCAATCCAAATGATGTGATGTAAATGCAGGCCATCACCTGAGCCTACTGCTATAGAGGAGACCCTGCGAGTTAGCATTAAACATAAAAGAACAGTCCGTTTATGACAGGAAATGGCATAAGATATAGATCTGGCCATATCCATTTTCATTCACTCACTGGTTTAGGAAATGGTGTGTTGCGTCTCATGCACATAAACTTGTAGGTCTTAATGAGAAATAAAACACATGCCTTTCATGGCTTTTCTTCCCCTTCCTATTTTTTTTCTTCTCTTTTTCCTTTCCTTCTTTTCTCATCTTGTTGTTTTCTTTTGTGTGTGTATGCTGGTACTGGGGCTTGAACTCAGGGCCTTGCACTGCTGCTTGGTTATTTTGTTCAAGGCTGGCACTTTACCCCTTGAGCTACATCTCTACTTGTGGCTTTTGTAGGTTAATTGGAGAGTCTTAGATTTGTTTGCCCAGGCTGGCTGGAACCAAGACAAGATCTCAGCCTCCTGAATAAGATTAGGTGAATAGGTGCTAGCCACCAGTATCAAGAATTTTCTGTAGTTATAAATTTTCTCTGGTCAAAAAGAGTAAGTTCTGTCCTCATGAATTCATGTAGCCTTCACTTAAGCCCCACTGTGATTCAGGAAAGCAACAGCTTGAGGAAGGAAGGATACCATTGTTCCAAATGAAAAACAAACAGGAAATGCAGCAGTACCTCCTTCAGAAGCCAATGTTTCCTCTCTCATTAGGATTCTTACTGTTGACAAATTATTTTGAACACGATTAATTCATAATATGAAACTCCAGGCCTTGGGAACTTTGGCAGCTATTTAGCAGCAGTATTTACATAGTGTAGACATGTAGAATGGAATTGAATGTGGAGAGAGAGGAGGATAGGTCAGCTATGGGAGATGGTTGCTTCTTCCTGAGATGCCATGTTCTGATGACATATTTTGGAGCAAATTTAAATTTGGTCTCTGGACCTTCAGAGTTCTGGAGATGGGAGAATAGAACAATATTCTATTTAATATTTTTTCCTGCTTGATTTATACATGCAAACATATGGTGTACAGGCTTTAATTTGTACTCTTGTCGTAGGCTCTGAGACTATTTAAGACAGGCCTGTCTTAAGGGAAATAGAATAAAAAACGTCAGGGCTGTTGGCTTGAATCTGTCCCCTCATTCCAGCCTTTTGCAAAGTAATGCTCTCAAGACTACAGCTGCCACTATGCCCTAGGGGCTTCCTTCAAGCTCCTTGAGAGACATGAGGAAAAACTTCCTGGCCTTCCCAGCACAGGGTTTATCTTTGCTGTCTACTGAGAATTTTCCTTTAGCCCCTTGAGTCCCATCTTCATTCTCTACCCACCAAGTCCTTCATCATCAGTCTGTGGCTTTACAAGTGTGATATTTTTTTGTTACAAGTTATTTATTTGTAGTTGTGGGGTTTCCACTGGTGGCTTTCTCTTTGCTTTGGGACTTCGAGTGCAGGTCTGGTATGAGTGAATACTTGTACTTGAATTAGGGGCCACATGAGCCTGACCTCCAAATTAACTTGTTACAAACACACACATCACAGGGTTTTATACTCCAAGTATAAATGTTTTTTTATAATCTATTGAAATAAGATATGTGTTAGAGCAAGGCTAAGAAATCTAGGTAACTGGAGGTGGTTAGAATAAGGTTGGGAGAGATGGGGAGAATGGCGGAAGGATGACATGATCAAGACACATTGTACTCATAAACTGATGTATCGATTTGAAACCCCTTTGTTGGAAAAAACCATATTAAGTGAAGTAAGCCAGACCCAAAGAAACATAGGTCCCATGGTTTCCCCTATTTGCGACAACTAGTATATGTCTAATCTTATCAGATGAGCAGAAAAGCTCAATAGCTATGTACATATGACCACATAAGATGATGCTTAGCAAAATGAACTCCAAGACATGGACACAAGAGGTTTTTCTTTGTTGTTGTTTTTAATGTACTCTGTGATTTTTTTCTTTTGTATGTCCTTCTGCCTATGGCATATCCCCTGTTGTCACTATATTTGATTTTGGTATTATTGATATTTGGTATTATTTGAATTAGGGAAAGGGAACAACAGAATGGTGAGAGAAAGAATCAATGAAACAGCGACATACACAGACAATATGATGGAAATGATCTGTACAACTTGAGGGTAGGGAGAGTCAGGGAGAGAGAAAGCGGGAGAAAAATGAGGGAAGAGGTAACAAGTTTGACAAGAAATGTACTTATTACTTTACTTATGTAACTGTTACAAAAAAAGAAACCCCTTTCTATGACTACTTAAAAATAATAAAAGGATCTAAAACTTAGGTACAATTTGATGGTTGTTCACTAATCCTTGTTGATTCATGACAAATCATGCCCCCCTTCCCCTCCTTAAATTTACAGAATGCTTTTGTGAGATCAGAAGCAAAAGCTTTTCCAAGAGATGATGTGGAATCATCTCTAGGATGTACTAAAATCCTAAGAGGTGCCAAAAACCCTGCAGTCACAGCCTGATCAAAGAAACTCATGGGCTCCTTATTTTTTGCTTTCAAATAATGCATGCGACCCCAGAACTCCTCTTCATCATAGTCTTTCCCAGCTTTTGTTTTTCTTTCTAAAAGCTAGAAGGGAATTGAATTTTCCTTTTAGTGACCAAGCCAAAATCCACAGCTAATGATGTTCAGTTTGGAAGGAACACTTCCTCTTTTCTTGCTCCTCCCAACACTTTCTTCATTCAGAAAAGCTCTAAGGGTATATTGTTTTTACTAGGTTTTTTTAAAATAGCTCTAAATCTATAAAAATACATCTTGTAAGGACAATTCATTTCTCTCATTCTTTTCTTTTTAAAGCAGCTTTATAGTGATTCTGATAAGCAAAGAACTGAACATATTCGATGTGTACAATCTAATGGGACTGAACATATACAAATATCTGGGATACCATCACCAAACTCAAAAGAACATATAAAATATCTTCTTTTGATGAGTACCCCCTAAATGAGGTGTCCCTGTCATATTGTTGATGATAGGCAGTATGTTGTACAGTAGTTATCTATAATTTGTTAATGTGTTATAACTGAATGAATATACCTGAATATATCTTTTTTCTGTTCTTATGAATCACTGATTTTGAAAATAGAGTTATTGTGTTATGGAGTGGAAAATTATACCAAGGTTTTAAAACACATCAGAAATGAGTTCATTGTGAAACTTCCATAACCTGTTTTTAAATTTCATTTAATATTTAATTTTATTCTATCTTGTACTTTTTCTTGTTTCATTTATCCAACATATATAGTATATTAGCTTGTTTTCTATGTGCTAATAAGGAATAGAAGTAAACAGATAAAACTATTACTCTTACGAAAGCTACATTTTAGTGAACCCAGATAATAAAAAGAAATAAGTGAAGTACATATCCTAGTGGATGGTAATCAGTGTTATAAAAATAACTAAAACTCTAAAGCTACCAGCACAACTATGTTTATTGCAGCATTATTTACTATAGCTAAGATATGGAACCAACCCAGATGCCCCTCAGTAGATGAATGGATCAAGAAAATGTGGTATATATACACAATGGAATTCTATGCCTCCATCAGAAAGAATGACATTGCCCCATTTGTTAGGAAATGGAAAGGCTTGGAAAAAATCATATTAAGTGAAGTAAGCCAGGCCCAAAGAAACATAGGTTTCATGGTTTCCCTTATTTGCAATATCTAGTATATGTCTGAGTCAAGCAGAAAAGGTCAGATAAGGTGATGTTAGGGAAATGAACCCTAAGATATGTATTCAAATGCTTTATTTTCTTTCATGCGATTGTTCTAACACATTTATAAGATTATTTCTTTGTTGCTATGTATGTCCCTCCCCCACAGTATAACCCCTGCTTTCACTGTATTTGATGTAGGTATAATTTGTGGAGGGAAAGGAGAAAAACAAATCGTTTAAATAGGGATACAGGTGGACCCATTGTAACAATGAGATGTACAAGTCGTTATGTCGAAATCGAACTTTACAACTTTGGTGTGGGGGGGGGAAGAAGGGGGGAGGGTAGGATTGGATAGGGGGTGGGGGGGGGAGAATGGGAAGGGATGGGAAGGGGAAACAAAGAAGGAGGCTACAATGCTTGATAAGAAATGTACTCACTATCTTGCCCATGTAATTGTAACCATTCTGTACAGTATTTTCACAATAAAAAATAACTAAAACTGGAACATTATGAAAAGAGGAGGTGTGGGGAGATACAGATATATGATGTTTGTAGAGATGCTTGGAGAAAAGTTGGTATTGGAGCAGATATTGCTAGATATGTGTATGCAAAGCACTTGGGTCTGAGAGAGAACACCAGAAACAGCGGGGCATCAAGTCCCAGAGAATGCAGGCCTCTGGGTGTTTGAAAAGCAGGGAGGAATCTGGAGGGAGCTGGAGGGAGCAGAGTGAGTGAGGATGATCAGAGACGAAGTTCATCTCAGTCAGGTAAGAACTTCAGTCCCATCTCTGCTTCTTGCTACAAGATGTCAGAAATACCAGCTGTTCAAATCAAAAATTTCCCCTAGAGAAAAAACATCATCTTCATTACAAAAACAATGCCTTAAGATAATGCGTGGTAATTCCAGGTCTACAATGAATGCATACTGTATTTCCTTTTAGCCATTTTTCACTCATGGATACTCAGAGCCTTTAAGTTCTTCTACCACGTAAGAATCACTAGGCTTGTGATCACCTCTGTTTTCTTTATTTTTTTCTAATTAATTAATTTAACTTACTATACTGGTTCTGGGGCTTGAACTCAGAGCCTGGGCACAAGCTTTTTTGTTAAGGCTAGTGCTCTATCACGTGAGCCACAGCTCTACTTGCAGCTTGTTTTTCTGGTTAATTGGAGATAAGAATCTCATGAACTTTCCTGCTAGGCCTGGCTTTGAACCTTATTCCTCACATCTCATCCTCCTGTGTAGTTAGGGTTGCAGGTGTGAGATACTGGTGCCCAGCTTAATTTTTCTCTTTTAATGCTCCTTTCTTTCCCCTTTTTACTTATTTTTTTTCTGTGAGCCACTGAATGGTAGTATTTGTAGAAAATAAGCATAAAAATGGAGGTGAACCTACATATTTCTTAAGAAAAAGGACTCTCAAGTTTTCATCAGAAAAAGTCATCATGAAGAAATGTTATTCATCCTTAAGACCTCTCCAAATACACAAAACTCATAATATGCAATATTCTCTGTTCCTACCTCATAGCTCTATAACTCTTTTCGAAGTATCAGCATCAGGTTGAATACAAACTCATTTGGCTTTGATTTAACATGGTCATAACTAATTAGAACTCTCGTAAGAATATGGCTTCCCATTCTTGGAGACTAGCCTGGGAATTGAATTACCATTGAAGGAATCATTTTTGGATAATTCACCCAATGTTCCAATAAATGTCTTTGAAATGAACTCTTGGGAAATGACTTCGAAGCTAGCGACAGTGTCTGACTTTCATTATTGGCTTATGCAGTTGGTCCACAAAAGCAGCTTGTGCATTTGGTGAAATGGAGATGATTCCAATGTGGCTTCAAAGTAATTTCCTTTCTAACTCATGAAATGGTGAATTGAGATCAACAGTGCTAGAATATTTTGTTCTTACCAACCAGTACCATCTATCTCATTGTTCTTTAGCAGATGCTTTTGTGCTGGGTGTGAGGAGGAGTTAAATAATATTCTGTCTATATGATTAGGGAAGGAAAATAGGGAAATGTAGAGAAGATAAATATGCATAGCAACGTGCATCGTGCCATCATCCCTAGAGCTAAGTAATTGTTGCTGGTGGGAACAGAATGAATAACGGGAGCCAAGTGGGGTCAGTCAATAACTACCCAGAATAAATTGCTAATCAGAAGCAGAGCTGGCACAAGCTGATAAATAACAAGGTTACTTGATCTGGAGAAAGAACCTGCCTTTCCTCACATGGATAATTACATCAATACAGAGAGAGGCAACTTGGCATTCACTGGTGACAGCCAGATGTTGTAAATCAAGGACACGTTCTCAGGCACCCTCTCCTAGAGTCACCTCGCTGAACCCAGTTTGCGTGGCTTGAGTAGCTACTTGGGTGCTTGCTTTGGTGCTTATCATGTGTTTGGCCAGAAAGCTTGGGCTCAAGTCACTCTAGAGAGGGGCTTTCAGATTTTTAACATTCATACCAATTAACCTGGGGATGTTGAGATATAAAATCTTATGTAATAGCTATGGGGAGGGGGCTCATGCCAGTGCTATTGATCGATCAAATGTGTCTGTGTAGAAATATTGAGTAAGAGGAAAGCTCATGGAGAGCTCATGACAACAGAAGGTGGGGTCTGGGGTGGAGAAGGAAAACAGGAAAGGCTCATCATTTCAGGAGAACTTGCTGTCATCTTTACCGGAGAATCTCCAAGCACATGCAGGATTTGGGTCTGGCTCACAGGGCAACACTGCTCTAGGAAAAGACCTAATGTTGGATGACTTCCCCACTCCCCTTCCCAGTGGCCCAAGCTGCTTCTGCACCATGCCATCTTAAACCAGGGAGGCACTCTACAGTGTATCCACATGTGGAATCTAGTAGCAATTCCATCCCCTCTTTCCTGAAGCTCTGCAGCCATATTCACACACATGATACTCTGCATTTCCCTCTTAGGTATCACCCCTGGGAACAAGCCACTTAGGAGGGACTCCCTCCCTTCATCCCAGTTCCTGCCAAGCTCAACTAGTCAGCGCCTGTGCATCGTGAAGTAGGCATACCTCAGGTGGCCTGAAGCAGCCTGGTACCTTGCTTCCAGCAATCAGAGCTGCAGCCTAAGGGAACATCCATAACCCCTATGTAAAAATTCACACAGCATCCTGTCCTCCAGGCAGGGTGAGCTATGTCCTCTGTGCCTGAACTGACCTGTAGTTCCATACTTCTCACATCAGAGCTATGTGTGGAAGCAGTTACTCGGGAACTCGGGGTCAAAGTTCACATGATGTTGCCTTTTGGGGTACCAAATGTGCCTGCCCCATGGAGCAGCTACCTAAGCTGAAATAGCAGCATGAGGCTGTTGGGAAATACAGCCTTGGGGTGCTCTCAACATTCACAGTGTCCCTCATCCTTGATCTGGACCTCTTCTTTGGATTCTGAACTACTGAGGTGCCCTGCTCTCCTGAGGCATGAGACTGTGGTTACACTGATCCTTATAACCCCACAGTCAAAAACACATAATTATTCTTGGCTCTTACTGGCACAGTACCTGGTCTTCTAGGGCTTGTGCCTTGCTGCATCCCACCATCCAGGGACAAGAAGCAAAACTATATAGTATCCCCTTTCTTGATGCCAGCACTCTATTGACTCTATGTACTCTACTGACACAGACTAGAGCTGTGCCCTGCTCCCTGCAGCTCAAACTTTTAGAATACCTTTCTTCCCTGGAGCTGTTCCAGTGTTGTGTCCCAGCCCCCAAGGTTCGAGTCATAACTACATGCCTGCTTCTAGCCAGGACTACTGAAAAGGGCCACAGAGTCAGTCCTCAGCCTTCAACATGAGACCCACTTGTACACCGAGAGCAGCAAGGTTTTCAGACATGAATATTTCCACTTCTCTCTGAACACCATTTTTGTTTGGAGCTCCTCCTGAGTTGCCTGTGCCTAGCGATTCTTAGTTCAAGACTCCTGTGTCTCCCAGCTACTCTGTCTCTTGGTGTTCTTTCTGGAGTTTTCCATCTGTCAGAAATCCTTCGGGAACATCTTTCATCTTGTGAAAGCCTGCATTGTTGGATGAAAACTTTCCTCCTAAGAAGTTGAGTTTTGGTTACATTAATTTGCTTTTGGATAGCACTGATGCCTGGATGCCCGGACAGGTGGGGTGGAGGGCAGGGTGGCCCTGAAAACTTCATGTAGGCTCATTTGACATGTCTGGTGGGTGGAGGTTTCATGGCACAGCTTGTACCCTGGTCATAAGCCTCATGCTGAGAGACAGCTTGGGTCTTACAATGCTGGGAAAGGCAGGCCTCTGCTGCATTTTTCTGGAACACCCTCTTGGCAGACCATATTTCAAAAACGTCTTCATTGATGAATGAAAGTATCTGTATTCAGAACGAACATGCCACAGGCAGCCCGGACTATTTTACCCCTGCAGCTTCCTGCCATTTGTGGTGTTCTTTTCGCAAACCACAGGGCTCGGCAGTAACTAGCGGCTGTTTACAGAGCTCGGGCTGTAATTAAGTCAGATTGGATCTGCTCTCGAAGTATGGTGAGGAAATATACTGACATCCATTATGTCCGAGCTGAACGGAGAGGTGGGGGAGTGGGAAGGGGATCAAGGCATTCTTACTAGTTTTGAAGCATGTTTAAGCTGGGGAGGATGAGAAGGAACACAAGTTCTGTGGATGAAAAGAGCCAACCAGAAGGGTGCCAAAAGGGTGTGCCATCCAGGTGACAGGACCGGAAAAGCCAGGTCTCTGTGGTTGCACTCAGATGGCCACACTAAAGTGGAAAGATCTCTCTGGAGGGATGTGGCTGGATTGGGGGGGTTAATGGGCAGAGTCAAGATTATAAAAATGTTCCAGAAATATCCCATGTGATGAGAGGACATTGCAGACATTGCTCCACCTTCCATGCTGGTCAATCTTCACAGAAATCTGGTTTGGTTGTGTAATCGTGCAATTGATCATACTGTGAAGTAATCACCTTTGTATATTTGTTTACTTGCTTGGTCTTCTCCACCAGAACTCATGCTAAAGAGAATAGAGAACTTCTCTTTCTCATCGTTCGGCTTTCACAGCTTGGTACTGTGACTAGAAAATATTAGGAGCTGTATTAGTTTCCTGTGGGTAGCTTCAGATGACAGCAGTTTATCCTCCTAGTTTAGGAGGCCAGATGTCCAGTAATCAAGTTGTCAGCAGGCTCACTTCTTGCTAAAGGCTTCAAGGCCCAATCTGTCCCTTACTCTTCTTTTAATGTCTGTGATTACTGGTAATCCTTGGGCTTAATTATTTGGTTTATAGCTGTATCACTCCAAATCCTGGCCTCTTAACAGCACATGGCCTCCTTCCCCATATGAATCTCTGTGTGTCATCTCCTTTACTTATAATGGTATCAGTCATTGGATTTAGGATCCAGACTTCTGTATGACCTCATCTTAACTAATTATATCTGCAAAGACCCTATTTCTAAATAAAATCATGTTTTGGGTCCCAGAGGGACAAGAATTTTGGGAGGACCCTGTTCAACCCGCTGTAGACACTCAACATGGTTGGATAAATGAGTGAGATGAGGTTTCTTTGGACCTTTGGATTAAAGTACCAGAGGGGGTGGGGGGAAGACAAAGACATCTCTTTTATTTTGGTTCTAAATAATCTCAACTGAGCACAGCATTATTTGCTGAATACGAAAACACCATTATACCTGGGTATTGGCGGCTCACATCTATAAGCCTAGCTACTGAGGAGGCTGAGAACTGAGGATCGCAGTTCAACACCAGCCCAGGCAGAAAAGTCAGAGACTCTTATCTCCAATTAATCACCAGAATACCAGAAGTGGAGCTATGGCTCAAAATGGTAGTGCTAGCTTTGAGCAAAAGAGTTCAGGGACAGTGCCCAGGACCCAAGTTCAAGCTCCACGACCAACAGAGAAAGAAAGGAAAGAAGGAAGGAAGAAAGGAAGGAAGGAGAAAGAAAGAAAGAATGGAAAGAGAGACAGGAAGAAAGAAAAAAGAAAAAAAAGCAAAGAGAAAAGAAAAGAAAAGAAAAAAGAAAAGACCATTAGTCTTCATGTTCTGGTAAGAAGACATGGGAGCTTAGATATTTACTATGGGAATTAATCCACATGGTGGATTTCTCAACAGAGGCAGCTGTAATATCAGTGAAGCTTTTAAACTAAGCTACCTATGAGTCATTGAAGTTTCTGACACTGGACTTGGTACCTGGCTTCATTGGTAAGCTATATGAGCTTGGGGTACCCTTCAAAAGGACACTCAAATAAATAAGAGCACTTTGTGAGTTAGAAGTTGGTTTGAAAAAGCATTAAATCATCATTAGGAAAAAAAGTTAAAATTTAGTTACCTTTCTCCATCTATTGCAATTTAAGATATTTAATTTTGAGATGTGAGCTGAGGGCACTGCAATATTCTCAGTGCTCTTCAATGTCTTTAATCAAGGCCTTATTGGGTCCTAATAAACTTGAATCAGAATAAAGAGGGCCAGTGGAGATAGCCACTCTCTGCAGCTAAGCCTTCAGCAGTTGAATTGGAAGTTGAAGTGGATTACTGAAGCAAATAAATCCATGCATCTTGGCAAGGCTCTGCCTGATGACTTGGACACTATGTTTTTGAAACCAGAACTGTACATCTGAAAATACTGACCACAAAAGGTCAACCAATGACCAAGGACAAAACAGAAGCATATTCTATTGGAGATGCTCAAAACTTTGGGGCTACATGAAGTTCAATGAGGGGAAAACAAGGTTTCTTTCTCTTTCTCTTTACCTACAACAATATGGAAGACTGGGGTGCAGCTAGTCAGCTTGGCCTGAGGATCCTTGGATGGGTAATGTTCAATAGCCCATTCAAGGCCCCATTCTGTAAGACTATTCCCTTGATTATCTACCTCCAGCTATTGTTAGTCCTTATAGGATGATTTCAGCTATATTTAAGGATATTAATGCTAGGTAGAAATAGTAATTCATGGAAAAAAAATTCCCACAACTAGATGTGAGCAGGCAACAAATGACCCACTAGAAAGGAAAAATTTCTGAGAACAGGAAAGATGACCGGTTGAGGCAGATGGGTAAGTATTTCTGGAGAGATTCTGAGATAATGAAAGAGAAAAAAAAAGTCCCCAAAGACTGGGCTGGCTTCTTGAAGATCTCAAGAATGGATGCTTGAACTACTGGGTGTTAAAGGTAACAGTCATTTATTTGGATGACAGCCTTAACTTCATTTTCTTCTGGAGTTGTGGGCTTTTAACTTTTGGTCTCTCCTGATTCCAATTATCTACTGTTTTGTTGCCTTTTTCTCACTTATTCATCGACTATGGCTAATTTACTTTCCCCATTGATCTGTGTGTTACTTACACAGTGCCACATCAACAATCACTGTACCAGCAAAGTGCGGTTTAGCTGTGGAGGTCTGACAGCCAGCTTAAACAACGCTGTGTGTGGGACTCGTGTGGGACTGGGACTCTGCCAAGTCCTGGAAGGCAGGCAGTAATGTTTACTCACAGAAGTGCTGGCTGTGGTAAGGTATTGCAATGGGAGAATAATTAGCATATGGGTTTCTTAATTCAGAGTAGCTGTACTTACTTGTGTGGAAGTAACGGACAGTCTTCTGTTCAGTGGATTCTAGAAATGAATACTTCAAAGCATGTGTCCTCTCAGAAAAGAACTGGAAATTGGCACACGAGCCAGGGAAGTGGAAACTGTAGAGTGACTGGTCGCTTGGTCCCTCCTCATAAGCTTTGGAGGTTTGTTCTGAGCTAAAGTTGACTCAGGTCCTCACACATGCAAAGGTCTCCGTGGACACCTGGTATATAGCAAGAACCTTCCTGTTTCTGAGTGAATGAGATTCTTGGCTCCCAGCAGAAGCTTGAGCTTGAGTCTTTTATGGGCTCTGATAACAGCTGAGGATTCCTCTCCTTTGCTGTTTTCCTGCCACCCACAGTGTCCCACAAAAGGGAATGCACTGTATTTCCTTTCTTTTCTGTTTTGATCCCTTCCTTTCTCTGAACACTTTAAAATAAGCGAACACATAAACGATAGCTCACATCCTTCTGAGCCTTGCTCTCCTATCTGGATATTTTCCTGTGCTATTTTCCTGAGGATTTTCTTCTTGGTCTCCAAGTTGTCTGTTTTTGTTAGTTAGGATTTGGGTTTGGCTATACTAAAGTTAGCTTCTTTCTCGTATAACAGAATGTGTAGTATGCAATCAGATGGCCCTAAGCTCCATGTGGAGGCTCCTTCCATGAGTCGGTCAGTGATGACATTCCATGATTCCCACATCTGAAGTCTTTCTCAAAGCAAGGAAGAAGGAAGAAGTGGAGGTAAATCATGGCATACCAAGTCCTAGAAATTGCACTCATCATTGTCTTTGCATCCTTTTGACCACATGTAGGGGAAAGACAGGTTTTAGGAAGAAGTTTCTAACTGGTGGCAAATCCTCAAGGATGGTATTTTCAAAGGGAGAATGTGATGAATGACATAAGAAACAATTATCAGCCTCTGTCATATGTCTCATGAT
Organism: Dipodomys spectabilis; assembly: GCF_019054845.1. NCBI lineage: Eukaryota > Metazoa > Chordata > Mammalia > Rodentia > Heteromyidae > Dipodomys > Dipodomys spectabilis. The sequence continues at coordinate 25,704,489 of NW_024870817.1, forward strand.
ATTAAAACCATATTTTGAAAATGATAGAGGACTGGGACCAAGGAGAGTAGACTGAGTTGCTAATGGGAAAGAAGTAAACTAAGTTGCTAAAAGGAAAGAATGATAAAATCAGTAAGTCCATCTATGTCAATTGCCAGATGAACATCCTATGAATACATAGGCTGAGAGCTGCTACTGGCAGGTTTTAGGGGAGTGTAACAAATTAAAGTCCCTAAGTACTGTCATCAAACTGACATGGGTTCTAGTCTGGCTCTACCTAATAAGCTGTCTCTTTCAAAGTAGTGATTTGATTTTTATCATTTGAAATTGGATTTCTACCACTGTTGAGCTTCTTATTTATTTATTTATATTGTAAAGGTGATTGCAGAGGGTGTTGAGCTTCTTCATAGTGATGAAATGATTCATATAAAGCTTGCCATGAGATGAGATCTCCAGAAAGGTTGATTGGGGTCAACTTCCTACAGAACAGAAATTGTTGGAGAATCTGTATGTGATGTCCCCAAATAGAAATATCCATCAATGGAAACGATGCCTGTTCCGTTGCCCATGATGAGAGGGAGTGGGGTGAACATTGGGCCTTTGTGTGATAATGACCTGGGAGTTTCTTATAGTCCGGAGTAGGAAATGTTTTTAGGTGTAGCAGTGTTTCCAGCAGACCTTTAAAGCAAAGGCTGAGTGCAAATAGCCTTCCTGGGAGCTGACCTGAGAAATAGGATACTGAGAAGTTGAAGGTGGCATTGTTGAGTGAGTTATTGCTGTGATCGGTAAGGTTAAATACTTTAGGAGAGCTCTGGAGGACAATGTAGAAATGCCTCATGTTATCCCACCAGGAGACCTAGTAATCTCTAACTGCTACCTGTCATTGGACGGGTGCTTTTCTGGAGAATATTAGCTCCCTGGCTCTCCTGTGAGAACTGTGGCTAGATAAAGCCTTCCAACAAAGTGCACTTGGAAGCCACTGGGTTGGTTAGGGAATGGGAAGTGGGGAGGGATTTAGAAGTTCGCTCCTGTTATCTAGATGGCCTCATCCAGGTCACAGACCTTCCACTTGTGGGCTGGGGGCAGTACCTATGAGATAGTGGATGCATCTCACTTTCGTATTTTACGGCTGTGCTGGGAGTCTGTCCATATTAGGATAATGCAAAAATGGGCAGATTTCTTTTCCTGTCAACATTGGACCCTTTAAATAAAACTGCTATGGTTCAGTGTTCAAAGCATTTTAATTTTCTTCTATTAGAGTAATCTTGTGTCTTTTGGATAAAACACTTTGGAAGATTATGTATTAGTGTAAAGATATGATTCCTACATGCTAAGTGAATTGAACTCTAAGGCACAGAGGTTTATTTTTGTTGTTGTTTTTAATGTACTATGTGATTTTTTTTTGTTTCTTTAGTATGTTCTTCCCCCTATGGTTTATCCCCTGTTGTCACTGTATTTGATTTTGGTATTGCGTATACGTTTATTTGAATTGGGGAAGGGAAGAGGGAACAACAGAATGGTGTGACAGTAGCGATAGTCACAAGACAGTATGTTGGAAATGATCTGTACAACTTGCAGGGAGGGTGAGGAAGGAGGGAAATTTGGAGAAAAATGAGGGAAGGGGTAAATATTTGACAAGAAATGTACTTATTACCTTACTTATGTAACTGCAACTCCTCTGCACATCACCTTGATAATAAAAAAAGAAACTACAAAAAAAGATAAGATTCCTACACTGAGTAGTCATAACTATGATGACAACAGACTTAGTACCAGGCACTGGCTGAGCATACACGCTGTGTGCTGGCCTCTAATCTTCATGATTTCCCTGTGATCGGTGCATCATTCCCATCTTATAGATGAAAAAGTTGAGGCTTACAGGTTGGGACAAGGTATCAGTTGGTTGTTTTTTCACTTTTATGAAGTGGCGAATGCCCTTGATAGGAATCTGCTCAGGACTTTAGACACATTTCTGTAGTTTTGTCTTGAACTTGCCAGAAGCTGCCGTACTCACACAGAGACCGCCATCTCATTCTGCTTACCCTCTAGTTTTGCCTTGTCTCCTATTTCCGTTTGTTTCTTTTATGCTTCTCAGATCTTAAAATCCTGGAAGAAGAAAGAATATTGCTAGAAGTCAGCTTGTCAAATTACAAGTTTCTGTGGTAAGAATAATGACAGAAAGAGATATAAAATATTTCACAAAGGCCATGCCAGTAGAACAGCACCAGTCTTAGTGTATGTGTGTGTAGCTATTGTCAGGCAACATTTGTACTTTATTCTGGGAGTATTTAAAGTAGAAAACTCTTCAACATAAACATGATAGGAAAGTCTTCTTCCTGTTGAGTGAAATCAGAGAGTAGAGATTGCTACTGGCCTACTGGGCAGTTGATCTCAACCCTGCCTGTCAGAGCTGGGTCCACCAAGGGATGCATCTAATTAGATGTTGTGATGGTTGGTCTTGATTGACAGCCAGACTGGATTAAGAAACGTTTAAGAGATATTTCTGGGTGTGTCTGTGAGAGTGTTTCCAGAGATGATTAGCTCATGAGGGCTCTGACCTAATCAATGGATTCGTTCCTTGATTGCCTCATATGATAGCATTATGGGGAGGTGGTAAAAGATGAGAGGTGGGACCTACTTGGAGGACGTAGACTGGCTGCTGAGAGCCATGTCTGATTTCCACCCTTTCTCTCTGCTTCCTCTCCACTGTGGTGTGAGTTGCTCCCGTGCCTTTCCAACCGTGATAGACTGAACCTGAACTCTGAACTGTGGGCTAAAATAACTCATTCCTCCTTTAAGTTGTTCTCTCAGATATTTGGAGCCATAGTGACAACAATGAAGGATACAGATGTGATGTGTTGAAAATTCTCAGCTCCTTCTCTAGGCTTCTGTTCTGTGTACCATTGGGGAGATCAAGTCAAGGTACACCGGTGTATTTCAAATCTGTTAGCTCAAAATTCAACTCTTTTTGTGTAGACCAGCAAACCACCTTCAGGTGATAGTGAGTTTTAGTAGTAGCTAACGAAAAGAAAAAAAATTAATTAGAGGTACAAAGCTCTATGTGTCTTTAATCCCTTAGAGCAATCTGGTCCTTTAGAAGAGTCCACTGCCCAGGATACGTAAGTTCTACTTAAAGATCCAGTTGAATTTGTGCTGAGTAGCTTTGGTGGAGTGAACAGATAGGTAAAATTCCTCTGCTATTTGAGGAATGGTTTTAGTAACTGGTTCCACAGAAGGCTGGTGTGGCTGCATTAAGACATGCTATTATTTTGAAGTCTGGCTAACATTGGTGAAAGGAAGAAATAAATATACAGATGAGTCTTCACTGTCAAGAGTTTTTGTAACATCTTTTCCCCTCCCATTCAAATGTTTCTTTTCCAGCTTTAAAGAAGAAAATAACTACTGTAATTTATTATGTGTACATGTACTTGCAGAATTGTGTTGATAATATAAGTCAGAATAAAACATCAACTTTTGTTCAGAATTACTTTAATATTTATTATGCACTCACAGAGCTGTGCTTCCATGTCAAACTTCCTGGTTTGAAGTACACTGAGGCAAGTTCAAGCCTGAACTCTGTTCTTAAGAAATTTATTGCATTATCAGGTTAATTAAGGTTACCATATTGCATGGCCTCTTGTGTATAATAAAGAAGGAAGAGACAGTCTGAAATTCTTATAGCTTAACCAGATATAAATTGTCAGCACTTCAATGGCATTAATTGTAGATCAGATATTTAACTATCACACCCATTTTCCTCGTACCAGACAGATACTGAAGAGAGAGCTTTTTTCTCTTGTAATAAAAGCAGTTTCTAAACTGCTATGTCCTAATAGTGTCTGCAAATAAACAACAAAGCCAAAATATCTGAACTAGCAAAATAATCCCAAGGACATGTTACATTGCCTTACAGACTGAGAAGCCTCTGGGAGGTTTACTAGGAGTGGGACCTCAGCAGCAACAGTTCTGTCAGTATGGAACAGCCATCAAAGCCATTCAGGGTTCATCTGCTGCCATGTTCATCTTAAGTTCAATGAAAAGGGATGTAGTAGATACCAGCATTGTGCTGGATGCTTCCTACAGATACTTTTGTATAGGTATGATTATCTCCATTTTACCCAGAAGGGCACTAACAATCAGAGAGATAAACTTATCCACGGCCACACTGTGTAGGCTACAAACACTTATGACTCATAAATGTACCCTGTATAGAAAGGTTCCTTAAGAAGAAAAGACGAGATGTACACTTGATTGGGGAACACAATGCCTTTATCACAGTGTTATTTTTGCTTTCATGCCAATAACCACAATATATTTTTCCTCACTTGCTTGAATGAGTCATGGGCATTTAAAAGCTTAAGAAGGTAACTGAATAAAGTGTTCTTGTTGAATATTCTGTCCTAAAGGTGGTTTGATTGTTTCGGTAGAAAGTTTAAGCCAGGTACCAGTGGCTCATGCTTGTAATCCTAGCTACTCAGGAGGCTGAAATCTGAGGATTCAGGTTCTAATCTAGCCTGGGCTAGAAACTTCATGAGATTCTTATCTCCCATGAACCATCAAAAAGCCAGAGATGGAGCTGAGACTCAAGTGATAGAATGCCAACTTTGAGCAAAAAGGGAAACGCTCAGGCCCTGAGTTTAAGCCCCAGTATTAGCGTGTGCGCGCGCGCACTCACACACACACACACACACACACACACACACACACACACACACACAGATGAAGAGTTACATTTTAAAGATAATTAGGTGTTCTTTTTTATGGAGCAGAAATAGTTACAAACAGGCATAGTTTTAGACAGGTCGGCCAAACTAGTGGATAACGGGTTTGTTTAGTGTAGTGACTCTTCTGCTTCTGAGAGTGTGGGGAGGAAGTTTTCCAAGATTTTAGTGGGTAAAGGGAAAACACACTGGTTGAGTGTGTCAGCCTTCATATGAGGCTGAATGCTACCTGAAGAATCGAGTGCCTTAACTTAGATGGCTGGGAGTGGGTACCACACTATATATTGATAAATGAGAAATGTATTACACTATGTGTTGATGATTCAGAAATGATATATACCAGAAGCCATGGCAAACATCATACAGTGAGAGGTATATGGCTACTTGCAGCACATTATTTTATCTCTCTGAGTGTACCTACCATATGTATTGAGCTAATATTCACTGACTGATCCTTCTCTATATCCTTTGCTCATTTTTCTGCATTTTCCAGACGTCTACATATTCCAGGGTTAGGATCAACTTTTATACATCTCTTTTCTCTTGCTCAGCTATCATTTTTATCCTCATTAATCTTTTATTTTTAACTTAGTTTTACAATAAGGAAACAGAAAAGAAGTTGATCATTAAAAAAATACCATAGCTGTCAATTTAAGATTCAAAATGATGTTCCTTATTAAGCAAAACATTAATACTATACCCTATAATTATATCTTTACTTTTATATACAAGAACTGTGTGCAAAGTGCTTTTCAAACTATAAAATAAAACTTTGGAATAAGATGAAAGTTATCCGTAGGAGTTAGTTAACCTTGACTTTTTGTAATGAATCACAACTGTTTTCAATCTTTTTTTTTTTTTTTGGTTAGTCGTGGGGCTTGAACTCTGGGCTTGGGCGCTCAGCTCTTCAGCTCAATGCAAGCACTCTATCACTGGAGCCACAGCTCCACTTCCAGGTTTCTAGTGGTTTATTGAAGATAAGAGTCTCAAGGCCTTTTCTGCCCTGGCTGGCTTTGAACCTCAATCCTCAGATCTCAGCCTCCTGAGTAGCTAGGATTACAGGTGTGAGCCACCAGTGCCTGGCTTGCTTTCGGTTTTAATTTGCATTTTATTCATTTATAGATTAAGAAAAAGCCACCACTGATCCCAAGTTGATATCTAATTTTTAAAAAGCCCTGATCCACAGATCTAAACTTTATTTTTACGCATAATTCAATTTCTTGCTTCATTTTTTTCTAAATAAATAGAGGATAGTTGGTATTTGTGGGTTTTTTTTTGTTGTTGTTTTGTTTTGTTTGTCGGTCATGGGGCTTAAACTCTGGGGAGCTCACCTATCTTATTCCAACTCACTAAGTGCCAACTAGACCCTGGCAACTTACAAAGTTAGGTCTTTGGTCTCTCCCTCAAACTCCAAGCTCATATATATTGGTCTCTGTGACATTTCTTCTTCATGTCTGAGAGACTTCTCAAACTTACCATGCCCCAAATGGCCTGATCACCTCGTCACTAACTTTCCATTCACCATCAGCTGATTCTTTGCATATCTTAATAAAAGTCTGTCTTTTCAGTTTCTCAGGCTGAAGATCTTTTGAGTCATCAAACTCAAACCCTATACACAAACCATTAACCAACCCCATTGACCTCTGTCTTTATAATGTAAGCACACTATGTTCATCTCTACCAGCCTAGTCTAGGCCATTTTCTTTTTGTGGAAGCCTCACCCCTCCACCACTCTTAACACACCAAAATGACCCTTGTGTACAATATTTAAATGACATGGTGTTCTCCTTATCAAATGGAACATAAATCACAACTCATCCCGTCCCCCTTTCTTTTGTGCCAATCCTGGGGTTTAACTCTAGGCCTGTGCATTGTCCCTGAGCTTTTGTCGTCAAGGCTAGGGCTGTCTGCCACTTGAGCCACAGCTCAAGTGATTCTGGCTTTTTGGTGATTCATTGGAAATAATCTCATGGACTTTCCTGTCTGGGCTGTCTTCAAACTGTAATCCTCAGATTTCAGCCTCCCGAGTAGCTAAGATCCCAGAACCACTGAAACTCAGCTTTCTCCAGTCCTTTGCACCTGTGACTTTTTCCACCCTACCTTGTCTCCTCCTTAACTATATCTCTTTCTACTCTCTCTTTGCCTCACTTTACTCTAACCACTAATTTGCCTATTAGCCATCGAACAGACCAGGTACAGTCTCACCAAGAGCATTTGCTAAAACATAGTTTTGAGTCCCACCCATAACATTTCTGATTCAGCAGGTCTTGAACATAACTGATTAATTTGCATTTTGAAAAAGTTCCAGATCATGTTCCTGGTATTTCAGGTACTGCAGCTTAAGAACAACTCAGTAGAATGCTGATAACGCAGATTTCTGGTTGGGTTGCTTCCAAGCCCTGATTTACAGTGCTTGCTGGTCTCTGTGATTTATAAATGCTTCTACCATACCAACTCTAGCCCCCAGGATGATATCAACTAGTTAACATCACTCTTGAAAATTTCATTATTGGTGCTCATGAAACACTTGTGTAGAACAGTAACTGGAACTGAAGGTTTAGAAAGATAGCAATTGCATAGAGCATACATACTTTACACTAGTAGTGGTTTGGATTTCACATCATTTCCCTTGATCCTTATTATACGTCTACAAGGTTATTTCTGAGTTGTACAACTGAGCTTTGAAGCCAGGATGTCGTGAATCCAAAGTTCGGGCTTAATGGAGAGAGGAACCATGGGTGAATATAATATTCAGTGTACAGATGTCAGAATGAAACCAAGTAGCTTTGGCGATGGGTGGGTTGGGAGAAATGGAGGAGAATGATGGAAGAGGATTGTTTTCAGAAACTGACATGCTGCATTGAAACTACTTTGTACAACTACTTAAAGATAGAGAACAAAAATGTCCTGTTTCCATAAAAACTAAAAATGTTCCCTGGGGTTTTCTTAGGTGGCACTATCTCAGTGGGCCCATCATGGCGAAGTGGGAGCTAAAAGCATGAGAAGCTGAAGGTAACCAAAAGCATAGTGAAGTGACTAAATTCTGTCTAGCTGGGTGTTGGAAGGGTGTCATGCTGAATGAATCCACACACAAAGTAGGCCAACTGTGTGGAGGAGGCTATAGCCTGCGAGAGATCACAGTCCATGGGCCAAGTATAGCTAGAGAACATGTTCCTTCCCCTGGTTTCTGCCTGATAGTCCAGGAACTAGTAAGTGCAGATCAAAGGAGATTTAAAACCTCATATACTGAGAATTCTCGTGCCAGGTGCTGAAATAACTTTCCTTTGAGGGCAAGTAAATTCCCTCAATTGATGGAACAGAAGTTGCTCCAGGCAAAGGCCCACTTGTTCCCCTGCTTAATTGCCTTACCACCCTCTTCCTGGATGGAGCTCAGTCACTGTACTTTCTAAGCTTGGAAGCTCTGGGACAGGTTTCCACTGGTAAGCTTTGCAAGCAACAGGGGTGATTATCCAGGCATCCAAATTGCTTTCTTCGGGCTTTTTAGAAGCCAAGCTCAGGTTCTGTTCATCCAAATTGCCTGGAATGCTGCCCTCTGCCTCACCATCCTCTGCCTGTGTAGTTAGTTGAGCTACCTGTCCTGAATGTGAAGACTCAGAGTTCTGAATGGTTCAGACCTGATACGACCCCAGAGTCCCAAGCAACATGAAGCATTACCCAGGGTGATGAAAATTCAGTTGCACCTCCTGGCTTGCCGTGTTCTTCACATTTTTTTATTTTTTAAATAGATCCCTTTGACAAAGGTTCTCTGAATTCTTGTTGTCCTGAGGTATTTTAGTGTCGTGGCAAGAGAAGATGCAGAGATGTCTTAGTTTCTCTCTTCGCAGTATAAGTGTCTGGTGGTACAGTTACAAAGATATGCTTGGTGGTAGGAATGGTAAGACCCAAGACAGTTATATGTGCCCAACACCCAAGTGTCACAATTTTTTTTACCTACCCTAAAGGACAAGAATAAAGTTAAAGCTATCAAAAAGTGGAGTTTTGACTTACTATGACCATCTCAAGCCCTTCAAATAGTCCTCAAGATGGATTGTCATTTCCCTTTCTCCTGGCAAGGCTTCCTATAGCTCAAAGCCCAAGAACAGAAAAGGACATTGTTTTCTGTCAGCTAAACATCTGTATTTCGTGGTTTGTAGCACTACTTTGTACTTGCAGGGAGTTGTTACAACCCAGTAATGCAGGACAATATTTCACCTTTCCTATGATGAGCCCTTAGTGTGAGAGTGCTTGGATGAATACAGACAAGATGGCCAGCCTCCTACTTGGGGAGAAACAGGCTCAGCTTATTTCTTGTCATTTGGGAAGAGTGAGAAAAGGTTGAGGGGAGCTGGGGAAAGCTCAGTTTAAGCCTCTACACCTCGGACATCAGCAGTGAGGATGAGGCATTTTAGCTCTTACAGAATCAGCAGACACACTTATTCAGAACTAGCCAGAAAAAAGCATGGTGGCACAGCTTCTACTATGGTTTGTGGAAGTCCTCTCCCCCAAATGCCTGCAGCTCTACTGTGAATTGGTGGAACCTTTAGGAGGTAGGCCTGAGTGGGAGGAAGTTAGGCTATTGGGGCATGCCCTTGGAGAGAATACTGGGCTCTCAGCTCCTTCTGCTTTCTCTGCTTCCTGGCTGTCAGGTGAGCAGGCCTTCTCTACCACATGCTTCCTGTAATGAATGATGCTGCCACAGGCCCAAAGCAACAGGGCCAAGTGACCCTGAACTGAAACCTGAGGAACAGAGTCAAAAATAAATCTGTCTTCCTTTTAAGCTGTTTATCTTTGGTATTCTGTTATCGCTAGCCGGAAGCTGACTAGCATAGCTTCTAATGTGGAAGAAGCAACATGCTGGAGAAGCCGTCTTAAGATTATTCCTCATAGGATCACTTCATTTCATTGGTATAGAGCAGGAAAGGGAAGGGAATGGAAAACCAGGATTGTCACTCTGATGTGAGCCCTCTTCCTAAGACAGTAGCAGAGAACACCAAGCATTTATCCATGACATGCACTGATCAGAGAAAGAAAAGATGGCTAAGGATTTGTGGTTGTGGGGAATATTCCCTAAAAAAGGTGCAGAGTGAACTTCTTCCACAAAAAATTTCCTCCTTTCCCCCCATTTCCATGAGCTATAAAGGTGGGAAAATGTTACATCACAGAAATTTAGTGGTGGGCAGGCAGGTGGACCTGAGAAGGTTCCATTATCAGTGATATTTGACAGGAATAAAATGAGAGACGAGGGAAAGATCCCGTGTCAACAAGAAGCAGCCTCAGTGGCCTTAACTTGACTCTGTCTCTCCAGGATTGTATTTAAAAAAGAATGGATAGTAGGGATTTTGTAGGGCTAGAGCAGAATACAACTGAGTCTGAGCTCTCTTCTGCATTCATAGGAGAAAGAAGAAAAGAAGGACCAATATGGAATTGGGTTTCATCTCCAAACATGAACCTTCATCACTTTCATCAGTAGCCAGCTGGCATGCAGTGCCCCATGGCATTTCTCTAAAATGACTGGCAACTTCCAACAGTTTCCTTGGCATTGTCACTGAGAAGCCTCCGTCCTTGGCAATATTCTAGAAACAGTCAAAGCTCCATACAGACAGGTAATGATACTTAAGCAATCACCACCTTATTTAATCCCAGTACAATGGAGCCCTCATCTCTGTCTCTGTCCATGTGGGACCTCAAGATACACATTCAGAATGTCTTTGTTTTGTCTCCATCTCAAGAAGCTTCCTGAAAGCGATGTTAGTAACTGGGAAGAATAACAACACACACATTCCTATAAATTTTCTCTCCTCTATGTACTTTCCACATCCCTGTGTTCATATATATTTATGCCACTTCTTACATGTTTCTATAATTATCTGTTTATATATCTATTGCTTCCAGTAGATTTTAACACTTGGAGGTGAGAAAAACACATCCTTTTCATCTGTATCCTTCATCACTGAGCACAGATGCTCAAGGAAAATTTGGATGGTAAATTTCTTCAGCTTGTTAACTTTCTTATGCTTAGAATGTTGGTCCTTAACAGGTAAATCAATTATCCATTTTCAGAATATAAATGATACTTAACTTGCTAAGAAATGATGATTCTGAGATTTTTTTACTCCCAATTAAGCCAACCTGAAGCAGGCTCGACCAGTAACCCCAGAATCATAGCCGCATGCACGAAAGTGTTTGTTCTAGTATGCCAGCCAACACTTGGAACTGGCACATGATTTGACTCACTTAATCCAAGAATTTATGCAGTCTTTTAAGATTCCAAACTGAATCTCTTAACATTTTGAAAAAGAAAGTATCCATACACATGAACATAATTTCACATAGAGATTTCAGAGGCTGCTTTAAAAAAAAGTATATTCTGTGCTAGGTTCTAGAGACTGAAAAGAAAACAAATAGAATAAAGATTTGAATAGAACTAGTTTCTTTGAAAATGCATCCCATAGATTTGGCAATTCTCTGAATATTTTATAAAAAAATTCTAGGTATTCAATTTGTATGTTCAAATAAAATGATATGTGTGTTACATGTTACAGTTGACGCATAAACTTGCTTCTCTGGGAGTATATCAGTGGGCACATACATATTGCCATCCATCTGCTCACTAATAACCAATCATGTCTTATTAAATAAAAGGAATACATCTCTAAAACTTTGTCCATGACTGAATTATGAGATGCTTAATAGAATAGTAGCATTCCAGGATAAGAATTTGTATTATGCCTTGAAGATGGCCACCATAGGCTGTGATTTTTACTCAAGTTTTCTAATAGGAATGCAGCTGTGGAGAATCTTTTTGAATCTGTGCAGGCTTCCATGGTATTTATTAATTTTGACATGTAGATAGCTGCCCCTAGGAGCTAGCTTGCAGAAACCCCACTATTAACATGCATATGCAAATAGCAAGAAAATTTAGACTCTTTCGACAAACCCATGCATTTTCCACTGTCTTTCTCCCAAACAATGAAGACAGCTTGTTTGTGAAACTTGATAGATGCCATCTCTGAAGAGTAACTTCTCAAGCTGGGAAACCACGTAGGCTCATTTTCAGCACAAAATAAAAAGTTTCAAGGTTCCCTTGAGGTTCTTTGGTGCCTCAAGGCAAGAAAACAGCATTTTAACATGAAAATTCTTTTTAAAGGAGACTATAAAAGACATGTTTCTATATGAAAACATATACAGGGCAATGCACACACATATACCAATTGACTAAATTGCAGTATACGTATGAGAAGATTCCAATGGTGTAACTCCTTTGAACAACTAACTTACAGTTAAAAAAAGAATATCAGGTACACATTTTGTTGTGGGGAGAGGTTAAGGGGATCTAAAAAGCATGAGAAAGGGTGGGCAAATATAGTCATCACATTCAGTGTACATAGATAAAAATGGAACCAGGTAACTTGTGGGAACAATGGGCTTGGGATAGAGGGGATAGGAGGGTAGAGGGGGTGACATTGATCAATTTGCATTGTACTTACAAACAGACATGTGGAATTGAAATTCCATCATACAACGACTGAAAGATAATAAAATAAAAACAAAACCAAAGTCCCGTGTTTCAAAGTCATTTGATGACTTTTTAGAGCGATGAGAGGATATACCTATTAATGAGTCTTTATAGACCTCTACTTTCTAAAAGCCTGGATAGTTTGACTCTCAAGTAAATGATGGAAAAGAGGTTGTGGTTTCTTACCTTGAAGACCTCAAGTTTAAAGACCTAAAGTTTAAAGACCTCAATTGTACGTATTATTTTAAGCCTCACTTTACAACTTCTTCCCTGAAAGTGTGCACTTTCCTAATACAGTTTATTAAACTGCAGGCCAAATATAATGGCAGTTAATTAAAGAACAGAAAGTTCTTAACCAAATGATGTGAAGCAACTGTTAAAATATATTTGGAATCAGTAACTGGTACATCAAAGCTCGAAGTTCAAATGCTTGTGTAAGAAGTAGCCTTTGTTTATTCATTGCTCATTGGTGGTGGTTCTGGAGTTGCCACAAACTGTGGAGGGCAAAGATTATGTAGATGAGGAGGAATTGGACTGTGTGGCCCAGAAGGCTAACAAAAAGCATTTGCCTTTGTCCAACCAGCTTATTTTTAGCTTGCAAATACACAATGTACTTGTATAATTAAAGTACTTTATTATTAAAACACATTGAAGGAAAGATATTTTATTATATAAATATGAAGTTTTCTTACATTTAATAGATTTTTTTCTCCTATTGAAATAATATGTTTTTAACATTTTATCCTAACAGGATGATTTTAAAGTTGGAACTGTCACATTATTAAAAATAGATTAATCTTAATGTTGATGTACTGTTTTATTTTAAGAGTTCTCTACTCTCTCTAAGAAGTTAATATCTCACACTGTGCTGTTCACACTATGATGCTGTTTTGACAGCGGGGTCATCCAGTTGGTGACAGTAAAGCCTTTATCTTACAGCTCTCCATCCTTGTAGTAAAAAATAACATCATGAATATCTTGTAAATTTTTCTGTCGTATGTTCCTACATTCTTCTGAAACCATCGTCCTTAAGGAGGAAGTCACTCTATTTAACTATACAATTTTAAGTGGTTATATTGCATTACATTGTTCTTTCTTATCATTTCATCCTGGGATCTTTTTGCTCATTTTGGGTAGTTTATATGTCTTGTTTCCTCTGATGTTTTTACCCTAAGGGCACTCAATTTCCTCGTGTCCTTTCCTGCCATGTTGAATTTGGTGCTGTTGTTGGGCTTCTTGTTTGGTAGCTCTATAGAAGAGAGATGTGGGACTCAGACAGACGAGTGGATTTATAACTTAGTCTCTTAGAATCTGGATGTGTTATTTAACCTTCCCTTTTATTCTCATTTTTCTCAAGGTAAATGGGACTAACCATTCTTCAGGAAGTTCATAATGTCTAGGTAAAAATAATGTACAATATGGTTCATATAATGAACACTTAGTAAATGGTTATGACTATAGATATGTTTGTTTCTCATTATATTTTGATGGATTTGAGCTCACAGACTGTGTTGACCACATTAATATGTCCAGATGTCAAAACTTAAAGCAAGGTGGTAGTTAACCAAGGTTAATGATTGAATAAATGGATGACAAAGTATCAGAGAGAAAATAAAATCTCTTCTTGAGTCTTCTGCACTCAAAGTAAAGGAAGGCCTCATTTTCAGCCTGTGTTATTTATTTACTTAAATCTTTTTTCTTCTAGTTAGTCAGAATCTGATGTTAAAGAACCTAAGGTTTCTGATTCCTACCTAAAAAAGAGGTCCACTATATTCAAATACTACTGGAGGTATTACTAGATTTATTTAGAGATGTCAGATGTCAGTCATAACTCTGTTGATTTGAGAGATAGATTAAGACAGACAGAAAGAAAAGAGAATGAGAGACAACACAAGAGTTGATCAGTCCTTATGAGGAGTCAATAATCATGAATGTGTTTATCACTAAAGGTGGGAATTTTATTTTGAAAGCTATATACTAGACAAAGGGTTACAGGATTGCAACTAATGAGTCCTGATTCATAACCCCTTAATTGGGTACCCCAACTGATGGTTAATTTTATGCATCAATTTATCTAGACTCTGGTGTCCAGACACTTTTGTCAAACATTCTGGATGTTTCTCTATGGGTGTTGTGGGAGATGAGATTATATTTAAATCAGAGGACATTGACTAAAACAGATTGCCTTTTACAGTGTGTGTAGCCCTCATTAAATCAAAGGAAGACTTAAATGGAATAAAATGGTGACTGCTTCTGAGCCAGGAGAGACTTTGGGCAACAGCCTTCTGACTCAGCTTCTACAGCAATTGAGCCTAGTCCTGCAGCAGACTATCATTACACTTAAACAGCAACAATTTCCTAGAGATTCTGATGGTATCCTCTGAGTTAGCATTCAACAAACCTTCACAATTATGTAAGACAAGCCCTTAAAATAACTATCTTCACATGCACACACATTCCACATTTACGCAACACATACCCAGTTGATCCCCCCCTCCCCCCTCCCTGCCAAGAACCCTACTAATACACTAACCTATAAGATCTATACATTTATAATAGCTGGTTATTAGGTCATTTTACTCTCACAGCATTGAAAAGATATAGCCCTCCTATTCCCAATAATTTTGAGAGTATTTTCCAAAGATGCTAACCGACTGGGCTCTAGACCTGTCCAATAGCCTCCCTTGACTTGCCTGGGAACGTGCTAACATTCATACTTCCAGGCTCTGCTTCAAATATGCTGAATCAGAGTGTCTGAGAATAGGTTTTGATGATCTGTACAGGACAAGTTCTTCTTCTGGTTCTTGTGAAGATAAAAATTTGAGAACCTCTAGTTTCTGTAGCATGTGCTTTTGATTTTGCTTGGATAGTGAAATTACTATGGGAGGGGCTATAAAAACAAAGTTAATATCTTAAAAAGGAGTGAGCAGTAGGATTAATGGACAGTTAGATGATCTGTTCTGCACAGGTTATACACTTCCTTCTACATATGGGTTATATGTGGGTTACTCATTCCTTTTAAATATGAGATGTGGTTATTGTCATCGGATGGGATTTTATGACAGATTGAAATTTGAAACAGAACAGATATTTCCTCACATGAATTATTTTATTTAAAAGGAAATAAGGAAAAGCCAAAAAGCTTTGCAAAGATAAGGAGAGTAACACCAAGACCTTGCAAAGAAAGGAAACAGATGATTATACAGAACAGCAGAAAGACTATGTCTGGGCCTAGTTTAGCAATGCCCCCATAGGGATCACTAGGGCACAAATAACATCTAGCTTCTGGCTGTAGCCAGCCATTTATTCTCTACAGGAAGGTGGGGGAAAAGAAGGGAGGGAAGGTCCTATCTTTATTGTTTGGATGTCAATTGTGTAATGCACAGCATATGGGATATGTTTTTTGGTCAATAATGTACTAAAAAGATTTTAACCCACCTGGCAGGAAAAATGAACAGGCTTGCAAAAACAATTAGCATATGGTATAGATTATGAAGAAGGTCACATCAGCATCTGGATCACTGTAACTCCACATTTTCTATAACTCTAAGATATAAGAATAGCAAGTTTATAACAGATTAAGGCCAATAACAGGAAGAATGACTTACTTCCACCCTCGATGACCTCTGTATTTATTAACCTGGAATTGATTTCCTGAGTTGACATAGGAAAATGGTCTTTAACCCCTAAAAATGTCATGAAGACCCAACTGTCAGGTAAGTGAATGTTGATGAAAGAACTTAACTATTTACATTTGCTTTGACTTTTCTGTGGGCCATTTCTGTGAACGAATTAATTTTCCAGAGAAAAAAGACTGATTGGTTAAGTTCAGAGTGATGACAAGTAATAAAGTTTCATCTTATAAAGCGGGCCCACTTTTTTCCTCCTTGTATTGCTTGGATATAAGGGCATGAATACATAATCCTGAGGAATTTAGACTACGTAAGATATTTTTTTAATTAAGAAGTTTAGACTGATATGTTTTTTTTTCTCCCCTGAAGGACAGTGAAATTATTTATCTATTTTAGGAAGACTTGTTAGTTTAGGGACTTACAAATTGTGCTTGTTTTAGAATGACTATGCTTGGAGTTGCTATTAACAAACCCCAAATGCTACAAACAAGCCCCCAAACTAGCTGTAAAACTTGAAGGCATTTTAAATTTTATCTGGTTGAAAAATAAACTATAAAGAAGATACCAGCAAGAGTGTTTTGACATACAATGGCCTATAGGAAAAATCACCCACGCTCCTTTTTAAACAGAAAAGAAGAGTCAAGGATTATTTTTATTTCTGTAATGGTTTATAGGAAATATTGCTGAGTGGGGTGAATCTAGCCCATAATTCCAGCTATTTGGGAGGGGGAGATCATCACTGAAGGCCAGCTCAGACATAAAAGTTCACAAGAGTTTATCACAACCAGTGGTTGAGTGTGATGACATTTGCCTGCCCATCCCAGTGACACAAGAAAGAAGACTGCAGGCCAGGCTGACCCAGAAACAGCCAACGTAAAAAGGGCCGGCAGAGTGACTCACGTGGTATAGTAGATGACAAGCAAGCACAATTCCCTAAGTTCAAACCCCAGTAAGCACGAAGAAAAAAAATCTATGTACATGTTTATATAGTTAAAAGAATGTACAACAGAGCTATGTATGATAAAGCCTGAAACAGTCTTTCTCTTTTCAGAAAGTTTTCTGCTATCCATCTAGTCTGAGTAAGAAAGGATTTAGAACTGTTCTGTCCTGCCCCTAATCCCATTCCCTTGACAGCAATTTGGGGATGATTGAATTTGACCAGCCTTAAAATCCAGTGTCCCCTTATGCCTTTGGTTTAATTTCAGAAGTTTCAGTTACCTACTATCAATCATTCAAAAATATGAAATAGAAAATTCTAGTAGTAGACAATTCATATGTTTTAGGTCATTTTTATTATAGTGTTACATTAGTTGTATACTATTATTATTATTTGTTATTGCTAATCATTCACTGTATCTCAGTGGCATATTGATCTTTATCATGGGTATGGATGATTAGAAAAAAGCAGAATATAGCGTTTGATACTATATGAGGTTCAGACAAACTCAGAACCTCTTGGAATATATGCCTCAAGAATGAGGGAGGGGTAGTGTAAAAGCAAATATGGGTGAATATGAGGTGGGAATTAGGAATTGAAACCATCATCTGCAAATAGACATTGGTTAATAAGATCCAAAACTTTCAATCTTTTTTTCTTTTTTGTTTTAGCTTATTTTTTTGTTCAGGGTTGCTGGACAAGCATTCTACCACTGAGCTACAGCCTAGCCCCTGGCACTTCTTTTAATTTGGGGTGAGAGGATGGACTTTAGTTGCACAGACAGTTTATTTTAGAAGTAATACTTTTCATCAGATAGTGTGCTTTGAGCACATAAGAGATGTTGATTGAATACTGGACTTTGATACTTTGGACCAGATCTGAGCCTTGGCTTACCTGCTATGGGCAGTTCCCTCATAGTCTGTGTCAGTGATCATCGTAAGAAAGGTACCTGTGGAGCAAGAGGAGGAGAATATTGGGCTATTTGACATTGGAGGCTTTCAAGCACTGTGGTTTGAGAGGTGGAAATGTCGTAGAGTGAAATACAAGGGACTGGAACAGGGCAACAATGGACCTTTAGCTCCTCCCCTACACTGACAAAACTAAAGGGAGACCCAAAGCTGAGGCAAATGGAGCTGAGATTCTTTCTTGGGTGGGAGACAAGGGAGGGGTGGCATGAGGGGAAGGTGATGATTGTGGAAATGAACTGCCAGGCCGTAGGCTGTGGGCATCCTATCAACTGATGCTTCCATCTGCTGTCCTTCTGGGCACCCAAGTTCCTGCCAAGGCCACACTTGCCCAGTCCAAGGCTGAGCAAAGAAGGGGACTAATGCAAGCCCTACACTTCATGATGGGGGACTCCCCTGGGAGTCCTGCCCAGTCCCCTCTCCCATTTCTCCTCCCTCACCAGGCTCAGAACTGCATGGCAGACTTTGGGATGGATGAAATGTTGTCAGCCTTCACACATGTCCCACCTCATTTGTCTCTTGTTCATGTATTCCAGCCTTGGATGCTGCTTTCCAGAAAACCTGAACCAACAGAGCAGCACCATGTATGTGTCTTGCTGAGTTTTCCATCACTGGGCGTGAGACACCTTCCGCCCCTCCTAACATTTCTCAATTCTCTCAGTCCCCAAATTTCTTCCCCACAGAGCGGATTCCTCGCTGGAGGGCCCTTCCATTCCTCTTTATTTTTATGTAACCGCCAGTTCATAGTTCCACCTCCAAATCCTGAGTCAATGTCTACTGTTAGCCTTTTGACATGAATGTTTACTCTAGAATTCCACTTCATTGCCAACATCAATGAGGAACATTGTTAAACTGTAGTGGTCAGAGCTGTCCTGCAGATATGCAGAGACCCAGGCTGGCCATGAGCTCCAGCATCCCTCCTTTAAAAAGCTATATTCAGTTAGTCCTGATGACTGACAGTGGCAGAATCCCAGTGACAATTGCATGAGATGCACTATTCTTGTCCTCTTTATATGCACCAGGATAATTGATGTAGTTGGGCAATCCTATGGGAGCAGAATATGAACCAAGGCCATATGAGGAAGAGAGAAAGAAGATAACTATAAGAGATTGCATTGAGGAAGGCCTTTATTTTTAATTGAAGAGACTTAAGTCTTTCTTTCTTCTCCCAATTCTGTACCTATTTTATTCACTCATTCATGCATTCATTCATTCTTTCATATTTTTATTCAGCAAAATGCATGTGTTAGGCAAAGTCATTTCCCATTTACTTATTAGCTTGCTTGCTTCCTTGTTTGATGAGAGCAAAAGCCAAAGTGACTTTCAGAATTCTCAGTGACTCAGTCTTTCTTCCTGATCTGCTCCCGGCTTTCTCTGCATTGACTTCTGATGCAACTCAACTGCTCGACAGTCTCAGTTTGCAGCCTCTACCAGCCCCAGTAGAGAAGCGTGGGACCACAAAACTCTGCTTGCTCTCTCTCTCTTTCTCGTCTTTGTCTTTCAGCAGAAATAAGAAAGGCATATAATACAAAGCCGAGACAGATGGGTGATGTTTTTCTGAGAGTTTTGGCCATCATACACGAGCCAACTTGAAGGGTTGCTTGTGTGCATGGTGGCGTGGAAGATAGAACCATCTCAGGAAAGTCTCTTCATGTTACCAGCCACCTGGGTGTCAGTCAGCTGACACTCAGCATGTTGGAACAGAGTTTGTGCAGGTGGGATAGAACAAAAGGACAGAAACAGCTGATCGGCTTTAA
Organism: Dipodomys spectabilis; assembly: GCF_019054845.1. Taxonomy (NCBI): domain Eukaryota; kingdom Metazoa; phylum Chordata; class Mammalia; order Rodentia; family Heteromyidae; genus Dipodomys; species Dipodomys spectabilis. Next base: position 25,723,996 of record NW_024870817.1, read on the forward strand.
ATGTCTGGGCGGCCAAATCAGGATTAACCTTTTTGGCTTTTATGCTGATGAGATTTTAGAGAGCCCAGCAGGTTGCCCTCCAGAGAAGCAGACATCCGGCTAAATAAGATTTGTACTGTTCCATATATGTTAGCCTGGATTTATAGCACCAGTTAAAAAAAAAAGTCATGCCTCTGAATTGAAATCTGAGTGTCAATTTTGTATTCTGTTAATTAATGGGATGGATGTTAGGATAACAATCTGTGTCAATTTGTGTTTCAAATTATGTTTTGCTGAACAAGATTAAAAAAAAAAACACAGACATTTTCTACAGTCTCGTCTTTCAGTTTATCTGTGGATGATGTCATCATTTTTCCAACAAGATAATTAAGTACTTGACGCCCATTGTCTAGCATGCAGCACAGACTTACATAGAAACAGCACCTGGTGGTCCATGGCTGGTATCTCAGTACTTGAAAGCACTTGCTCAATTTCAGGGATGAATCCTCAACAATTCTCAATGGGTAGAAATGATAATCACTGAAAAAATATTTGTAAAATCCTACTAAATGTCTCTTTCTCTTCCTCTCTCTCTCTCTTTCTCTCTTAGATAGGGTCTCACTATATTAGCTCAAGCTTGCCTTGAATTCATAATCCTTCCTGCCTCAGTTTCCCATGTGCTGGGCTTATTATAGACATGTGCCACCACACTCAGGCACACCCTTCATTTTATAAGTAACTGATTTAATTCTCAAAGCATCTTGTGTTAAAACGAAGACTCAAAGATGTTAAGGCAGTTGCCTGCAGTAAGTGGCAAAGCCAGCTTTATACTCATAAATTTCTCTCCGAGTGTTAATGTAACTGCTACTATTATAGTCATGTACTCATGTGACCCTTAGAAGTTATTCAATATCACTAAGCTTCTTTTTTTTATTGGTACCAAGGTTAGGTAAGCCTTGTGGCTTGCTCCTCTTGCTTGCTCACTTGGCTGGTGGTACTCTACCACTTGAACCACATCTCCTGCCTGGACTTGTGCTGGGTAATTGGGATGGAACGTCATGGATTTTTCTGTCCAGGCTGGCTTTGACCTTCAATCCTTATCTTAACCTCTTGAGTAGCTAGAATTATAGGCACGAGAAACTGATGCCTGGTAGTATATATAAACTTCAGTTTCTTTGTCTGTCACATGGAGGTAAGTTTTTCTGGTAGCTTAGGCTTAATACTTATTTCTGCTTTACAAAGTAGTGATGAAGGCTGACATGAATAAAAGTCATCTTGGTTAATAAATTCTTTCCCCTACTAAGGTCGCAGGTTCCATTGGGAAGTTCGGGTTCACACAGGTGATTTTTGTAACTCACTGCAGTCTTTCATGTGAATGCGTGTCAACTTTCAACACAGGAAGGTTACATACAAAACCCTGGCTTCTGGATGATTATGAATTACTCAGAGCTCTGGTGGCATCACTCTGCATTCTTAAATGATTGCACAGGGCTGGGGTTGGTAGTTACTTCTCAATAAGGGGAAGTAGCAACTTGGGCTCTTCTTAAGCTGCTCTTAATCACCCTACTTTGGCCAATTTTGTTGCCTGCATAATTTCTATAGGCTGCTGAAGTTACATCTTGTCTCATGGAGTTATACCTTACAGAGAAGTAAACCACTGAGGATGCTAATATGGCTGTCCTCCTCATACCCACTTGATTCACAAGTGTGCCTCTCTAACATCTTTTTTGATTGCCCACATTTGTTTATTAGCATCGATTAATTGTAGGAGAATTCATTTTGATATGACCATATATACATACAATGTGCCTTGACCCCATGCACCCCTCTTATACTCTCCTTCTTCTCCCTTCCCCACTTCCCAAACCAAATCTGACAAGCTTCGTTGTTCCATTTTCACACACGTACATACAGTTTTTTTTATAATCACTCTGCTCCACTTTTTCCATGTGCCCTTTCCTTCCCACTAGTACCTGTACCTTCTAAACAGGATCTATTTTACATTTCTGTCCTTCATTTTCTTTTGGTGAATGCTAATTGTTCAAAGGGATTTTAGGTTGGGATTTCACACACTATTTTAATCAGATTGACTCCCTTCATTACCCTCATTTTCTCCATCCCTATTTTTCAGTGAGTTTTGTCATTCACAGATGAAATTAAAGTAGGTCATTCAGCTTCTAAGAGTTGATGAGTTCATAATTTTCCTTTTATTGATGTCAAATATGCTTTATTTATTTTGATGATCCCAGTTAACTTTATCTAGGATAGATTACAGTTTTTATTTCCTGTAAAATAAATTTTCCATTTTATTTATACACTCCCCCCTGAAATGCTCAAGCAATGTCCAGGAAAACTTGTGAATGCATAACAGAGCCATTTCCTGTCTTGGTAACATTACTATTTGAAGTTAGAGGCAAATCATGGTTATAATAACCTTTGTCCTCTGAATAAGGCCATACAATTTCCATCACTGCCATGGCTGCCCAAGGGTAAGTAGAGAAAGAGAAGATTACCATGTGCCAACTTGACTTCTTAAACGTTTGGTTCGACTCACATCCTATATGTATCATTGTATGAAATGCATTGTATACAAAGGCTTAGGGCCTCACAACTTGAGGCTTTATTATCTGCTTCATTTATTCATCTTTGTCTTGCTATTCAGAGTTTAAATTTTGTGCACAGATTGCTGTGAAAATGCCCATTAACACCTATGGACTATGAGAAGTGTCTTGGGCAGATGTAGGCTACTGATACTGACTTGGTTAACACACTTTTTGTGTCAATGTTCCCATCTTGGATTAAATGTAGGACTTTTCCATCACTCAGAATTTACCAGCTATGTGAACTTTAGTTTTGTGTAAGTATACTTGAGTCTTAAATAAAACACAGAGTGAACCTTCAACATTGTTTATCACAGCGGGTGGTGATTGGGTAATTATTAAACAGTCACATAAACAAAATTATAAGGTATGATTTGGTAGATCAGACTAGATATTTTTTTTTAAATACACACCTTTATTTTGGAATGAGAAATACTAATGATACATTTATGGGGCATGGTGGGAAATCTTAATACAATGTATTATAGTACAAAGAATTATTTTTTATATAATGTATAAAGATCAGATCAGAGTAACTGACATATTCATTTCTAAGATCTTTACTATTTCTTTGTGTTGGGACCATTTAAAATCCTCTCTTCTAGCTAATTTTTGAATGCTATTTTTTTTTGTCTTTTCTTTTTTGGTACTTGGGATTGAACCCAGGACGTCTACTAGTGACAGCTACAATCTAACTCAACTATTTTGAAATACTCAATTGTTTTAAATCATAGTTATGCTACAGAGTTATATTGAACATTATGTCTTACATCCACCTTGAACCATCTTCTCTCCATTCCCTTCCCTTCACGTTCTTTGCAGGCTCTGGTAAGCACTATTTTATTCTCTCCTTCTCTGGGATTAGAGTTTTAAAATTTTCACATAGTGAGAACATGGAGTATTTGTCTTTTTCTGTCTGACTTATTTCACTTCACAGAATGTCCTCCAGTTTTATCCATGTTGGTGCAAATGGAAAAATTTCATCACTTTTTATGTTTGAATAAGATTCTTTGTGTATGTATACCATGATTTCCTATATCGATTCATCAATGGACACATAGATTGCTTCCATATCTTAGTTATCTTGAATAGTACTGCAGTAAGCATGTGGAAGCAGATGCCTCTTCTACAAACATATTTGTATTTCTTTAGAAATATTCCAGTAGAGGAATTGCTGGATCATATGGTAGTTCTATTTCGGGTTTCTAGAGGAACCACCATCCTGTTTCCATATATGTGCACTAATGTGTATTTCTACTAACAGTTCATGGGAATTACTCTTTCTCTGCCTCCTCTCTAGCATTAGACACACAATACTTTAAAACAGTCCATTAAAGTTAAATAAAAAACAAAATATAATGCTACAAAGTAGAAAACCCCATGAACTAAAGGAGCATTCTCAAGCACATGCATACTGTTTTCCTAGAAGTCTGTTGGACTGGACTCTCTGACATTGTAGGTCTAGGGCCAAGTCTTTGTTGCCCCATTTCTAATGAGCTCTCAGCTTGCTGCAATGTCACCAATGAATGCTCAGGGCACATGCTGGACAGCAGGGAGTTCGACCTGGAAATAGACAAGAGGACGTGGTCTAGCATGAAAACTAGCAAGTAATGTTGTCATTATTTGTTCAAATTCTACATCCACTGTTCATTAAAAAAAGAAAAAGCCTAGTTACTTCTCACATGCAGACGAAATTTAAAAGACTTCTTCAAATCAGACTAGGTAAATGGTTTAACAGATAGGCAATGTCTTCAGCACAGCTCCCACGAGAGTAGGTATCCCATGTGAACAATCCTATTTAAATCAGACACGTATGCATCTGATATAAGAACATTTGCTTTACAAGAATTAGCTGCAGAATGTGTCCTCTAAAAATGTCTGTTCTTGTCATCATAGAGGGGCTTAAACTTCACTCTTGTCCGGTACAAGTATAGTTTGTAGTAAAATGGGGTCTAGGACAGTTGGGATACTATATGAGGTAATACACACCAAGAATTTGAGGATCACCCAGGTGAGCAGCCATACTTGGATTAAGGTTAGCCTAATAGTGTTGGATAGTGTGAAGACCATACGCTGCTTCTTTAGTTGAAGTCATTGTTTCTAGGAGGTAACTCCTGGGTGCTTGGGAAAAGCTTAGAGTTTTTTCTAGCTTCAGGTTTCATGCAGCTGAATTGGGATTAACTGCTGATTAGCCAGGAATTGCTGAGTAGCATCAGCTCTGTTCAGCAAAATCTCATTCTCCCTGTCATATCCTCATATTCAATTACTCTGACTAAAACATGTATTTGGGTTGTGTCTGCCAGATGGTCAGCTTTCTTTTCTGTAGAAGAGCTGTTCATTAAAGTAGATTAGGGAGAAAAAAATACTTGGGAGGAAATGTATAAATAAATGAATTACTTATTATGTCTTTGTGTTATTATTTGAAAATCCCACAAGGGAACTAGAAAAGCACAGAAATACTGTTCAGCTTGAATTCCTGCTGCCATCAAAGCAGAGAGCGTGCCAGACTTTCTGATCTTTTCTCTGTCAGCATGGCTTATCATGGTCTAGGTTTTCGATTTATTTGTAGTGTGGACTTGTTACAAATAATTGGTCCACTGTTATTATTTTAATGGCCCTTAACTCTTATGCTTGTCATTTGACTTGTGAATGTACATTGTGTTTGTACACTGTTTCAGCTAGAAACTCAGTTTTTTTCCAAATGCAAGATAGATGGTAATTGGTATGGAATTCAAAGAGAGAAAAAGAACTATAACCAAAATTGAATTCATTTCAGTTTTACAGAAGTATATTTATGGTATGATGTTGAAGCTACTTATATTATCATATGTAAATAACTAGAGCTAGTTGTCCAATATAGAAGGATATGATTTTTCAAATTTCCAATTAGCTGAGGTAAAAGGGTGACAATTTCATGCTGAGAATGGCCCCATCAGTAACAGTGAGTACATCAATATATGCAGGTGCAAATTAATGACCACTTTATACAATTAGTGATTTTTGAGTTGCTTGAATTTTCTTTGCGTATTTTTTAAGTAAATGATTGTAAATGAATATATATATACTTTTCAGACTTAGCCTTTTAAATTATACATAGGGCTTAGGGTTTTAGGACCTGGAAGAAATAGACTAGAGGCCTGAGTTCCTATGGGAAGTAGAATTTACTTAGATTACAGATTTGGTTCTGGAAACACAAAGACTGAAATTCGGATCCCATTCAGTCACTCACCATCTCTATGATCTCAGGTGAGCTGCTTAACTGAACTTATCTGTGAAATGATGATGTAAATAATATCTAAAAAGATTGCCTCTTAGAGTAATAATTGGGTGTGAGATATGATTCTTGGTCCTTTTCACGGATCTGCTTGTTTAACAAAGAAGAACACTTCACAGAGCTGTTGTAAAGCATGGCACACCACATATTAAGTACTGCATGGATGCTAAAGGTTGCAAATTTTAGTGGCTAGTTTTGTGCTTTTATTGTCTTTCTCTTCATCTCCAGTACCCAAGATGAAGAACATTTGAATGTGGGTTAACCTTTCCTCCCTTAGTTAGTTGTACCTGCTACAGGGTTCTTGACCATCTACTAGAGAGGGTACTTGATTGTTTTTGCCTTTGTAAGAGGTGATAGGGAGAGAGTTAGCCTATAAACAATGTCTGAGATTGTGAGATTAAATTTTATTTATCTGAAGAAATAATTTGAGGTAGCTAATTACGTGGACATTACATTTTCTTTTATATGGCATTAGTACACATTTTACCTTCATTTGCAATAGTGTTTGGAAGCAAAGGAAAAAGAATAATCCTGTGGATTTTCTGCTTTCACTCTGCAGAAGGAAAGTGAAGCCAGAAATATACATCTATTCCATTTTAGTTATCTTGTGGATAAGGAAAGTCCTGAAGAGAAACTAAGCCTAATTTAAACTAGAGAAATGAATCAGAGAGAGGGCTTGGGGCTTTCTTCTTTCCTTGTTTCCCTCCCAATTTCCAACTGTCAGGGCACATGGAAATCACTTCATAAATAGCCCATCATCTTCTCTCTTGTGGATCTAACAGTCTCAGGGGGCTACAGCACTTTACACACATTCTCTCTCTCTCTCTCTCTCTCTCTCTCTACACTCCACCAAACCAGCACTTAGCTTTATGAGAAGTTTACAATATTTCCAGAACATTTTAAAATAGAAAACCTAGTATTTGCAAAAAAGTGATTAGTACACAATCTTTTATATTCATTAAAAAAAAGTTGTATTATGGCCGGGTGCCAGAGGGTCAGGCCTGTCATCCTAGCTACTCATGAGGCTGAGATCTGAGGATTACTGTTCAGGAAAGTCCATGAGACTCTTACCTCCAATAAACCACTAGAAAACTGGAAGTGGCGCTGTGGCTCAAGTGGTAGAGTGCTCCCCTTGAGCTCAAGAGCTGAGGGACAGCGCCCAAGTCCATGACCACCACCACCACCAACAAAAATTGTATTGTGAATACTATAAAAATAGTGAGAACCTTCCTAAACTCCCCATTTTCACCACTTCAAAATCTTTTACTTTTTCTTTCTTCCTCTTTCTTTCTTCTCCTTCCTTCCTTCCTTCCTTCCTTCCTTCCTTCCTTCCTTCCTTCCTTCCTTCCTTCCTTCCTTTCTTTCTTTCTTTCTTTCTTTCTTTCTTTCTTTCTTTCTTTCTTTCTTTCTTTCTTTTCTTTCTTTCTTTCTTTTTCTTTCTCTTTCTCTCTCTCTCTCTTTCTTTCTCTTCTTCTTTCTTTTTTTACACTATAATTACCTAGAAATGTCACTTTGAAATTAGTTTATAGATTGTCCCATATTCTTTCATTTCATCTCCCTCATTTTTAAAGTTCCACAAGTAGAATCAGTTTACAAAGACTTTCAGGATAGGGTTGTGGGATTCTAAGCACTTTTCATTGGTTTGATAACAATAATCAATGACCTTTGCATTCACAAGAGGTTTCCTTAAATCCAATTGATTTGCATTTGTTGTCATTACAATAATAGGTTTCTTCAGGTGCATCTGACCCTCCTTCTGCTCTTCCTTCTGTTCATTCCTGCCCCGGTGCTGCCCATCCATTTTTTGATGTGATCATTACTTTTATGTGGACCATTTATAGACCTACTGCTCTGGGCTTCATTTCTCCTCTGAACTCCAATTTCACCTTCCTCTCTCTGGATAGCTTGGTGGTCTCACATGTGCTTCAACTTGGTACAGCTAAAACTGAGCTCAGATTAAGGGGCTGGATGGAGTTGGGAGAGACAGAGGAGAATAATGAAAGAGATGACTTGGATCATGATGCGTTGTATGCATTAACTGACATGCTGATTTGAAACTCCTTTATACAACTCCTCAAAGTTAATTTTAAAAAATAATAAAATTAATCTTAGCCAAGTGCTGTTGACTCATGCCTGTGATCCTAGTTACTCAGTTACCGGTTACTAAGATGTGATGATCAAGGCTCAAAGCCAGCCTAACTTAAAAGTCTGTGAGACTCTTATCTCCAATTAACTAGCAAAATGCTAGAAGTGAAGGTATGGCTCAAGTGGTATCGAGCCAGCCTTGAGAAAAGAAAAAAGAAGAACAAGAAGAAGCTACAGTGTGAGGTTCTGACGTGAAGCCCGAGTACCAGCACAAAACAAACAATAAACACTGGGCTTAATAACTTTCCTTTAAAACTATATTCTATTCTAGGTTCTCATTTTTTTTTCTTTTCATGATGTCGATTAACTCACAGTACCTCAGAATTTCAAAATAAGACCCTGTGTCTTTCTTTCTCTTTCATTCCTAAGATATCATCCACAGCCCTAGTCCACGGATTTTTCCATTCAAGTCTTTCTGGTCTTCTCATTTGTCATTTTCCACTGCCATCACCCTGGACCTTGACCTTTCTCTTCTCATGCCTGGATTATAGCAAAGATTACTTGAATACTCTCCCCTTTGCCCTCATCACCTCTCCTTCCTTATTTCCCCATCTGGTTAATATGTATAATTAAGGACGGACTACACATAAGAACTGTTAGATTCCCAGGAGAGAAATTTCTGCAACGTTGCATTCAAATCTTGTTTTCTCTAAAGGACAAGAGGTCATTTCCGACATTCACCATATGTCTCTAGTTAGAAATTTGAAACTAAACATTGTGCAGACTTCATAAAAAATGGTATGTGGACCAGTTGATTTTCTGTGATTATCAGTGGACTTGGGTGATCTTTAAGTATCTTCTCAAATTCTGTTTCTTAACTCTGAACTCCCATGATCATGGAAGTGTAAGCAAGATCTACATGCTCAGTACAAAGTTGAAAAGTGTATTATTTGGGCTCCAACTGTACATTTTTTTTGAACAAGTATGCAAATTATGCAAGGACATCTCTTTTTGCAGTTACTAAAATATTTTTAATATAGGTTGCTAGATTCAACTATAAAAAGAAAACACACACTTATGAAATACCTATTTTAAACAAATACTTAAACTTAAGAAAATAAATTATTTTTCCAAATGGTCTTTTAACAAAACCAACTCAGAGGGAAGGGGTAATAAAGTTTGACAAGAAATGTACTCATTATATCCATATGTAACTGTAACCTCTCCGTACATGAGCTTGACAATAAAATTAAATTTTTAAAAAGAAGATAAGGAACTTTCTGATGTTAATGATTGCTAAAGGTGGTGGCATTTAAGCTAGAACATATTTCCTGTGGTTGTGGCATTATTATTATTATTATTATGTGGAGATTTCTCTGTTATGATGACTACTGAATGCTGTAACTCTCTATGGTTTAAAATTAAGAATGTCTGAAGAGATCCTTGCAGCATTCACAAGCTTTTTGTTAGTATGGCGTTCTATCATTTTTCATGGAAAAAGTAAACTACATTAGATGTACTATTTAATAATGAATCTTTCTTTTATGGGTTACCCTGGAGATCTAAATACGACCTCTAGCATTGTTTTTTTCTTAAAAAAAATCTTTAAGTAGTAAAAAAGAGATGCCACATGATGAGGCAGTTTATAAGTACAATGCCGTTTATAAATACAATGCATCTTGATCATTGTCACCCCCTTTAACATTCTCACCCCTCTGTGACCCCCTCCTTCCCTTAATTTTCTTAATTTTGTGCTATATACAATGAATTCCTGACTTCATTTGTTCCCCTTCTCCCCTTCATTCATTTACTCCTTGCTCCTTGGCTCACTTCCTTCCCTCAACTTGGATATGCCCATTTTCTGGTGTTGATTTTGTTGAGCTTTGACCTAGTCTTTCTAAAAGATTATACTATTTGAGCTCACTACAGAGAGAGACCAGAAGTGTACTTCTAACACTGTTCCAAGAAGAAATTTTGGTTTATTTTTCAAGTTAAGTTTTACAGTCCTTATCTTAGGGTTCATTTTGCCTAACATCAACTTATCTGACCATTTCTGCTCAAATGGTTTTGCTTTCCTGCTACTGTTTCTAATGCATTTATAATATTATTATCTTTGTTGCTTTGTATGTCCCTCCCTCACAGTATAACCCATGATTTCATTGTATTTGATGTTGGTATAATTTGGGGAGGGGAAGGGAAAATACAAATTATTTAAATAGGGATACAGGTGGACCCATTGCAACAATGAGGTGTACAAGACGTTATGTGGAAAAATGAACTTTACAACTTTGGTGGGGGGAGGGGGGTTAGGGGGGCCGGATGGGAGGGCAGGGATGGCATGGAAACAAAGGAGGAGGCAACAATGCTTGATAAGAAATGTACTCATTACCTTGCTCAAGTAATTGTAACCCCTCTCACAACAAAAAAACTTATTAATAAGTAAAAGAATTTGCACAAAGGAGTTGCCATTCCAAAAAATAGAGTTTTACAAATAAAAACTTTAAGGATTGTCACCCGCTCCCCCTCAGTCCCACCCCAAGGTAGAGCTCTACATTAATTACACACTGAATACCTAATACAGGCAAGATATATCAGGGGAACAACATACCTACCCTGCAGGGACATATATTTTTCAAGGAACTTATAATTTAGAAAACCCTTAATAAGCTAGAACAGTATACATCAGTGTGCTGAATGGGTGGCATCAGATATACTTATTATTAAAGGTCAAAACCCATAACATTTTTCAAATGAAAGAATATAGTTCAGTGTGTCCAGACTTGCCTATACATTAACCACATACTATGTCCTCTCATGTTGCAGGGAGGAGCTCTACACAGGAGATGTTTAAGACAATTTTCCCAAATTGGCATTGTGAAAAATCCTTCTTGGTAGGTAGAATCATGAGCTTCAATTAATGATTGTTTGTGTTATCATAATTATATATTTTAACATGTCACAGGTAACAAGTGTTTACTAATTAGGGATTGTATGAAAGCACACCTTATGCATCCTTTTTTATAGTAGTTTTTAGAAATCTTTGGGTCCATGTGGATGACTTGCATTAGACATACAGGTCACACATTTGGTCAGAAAATCTCCCCCAGAAAGATCTCTCCAGAACACTTGCCTTCTTTGGCTTCTTTTCTTTCTTACTATTCCTTAAAGGAATCCAGAGCTTGCAGCTTCCGAGTAAATCCATGTAACAAGACATCCATTATTTTGGATTCTGGCGGGGATGGGTATAGAAAACCTTGAAAAGGTGCCATAGAGTCCCTCAATAGTTCCTCTTAAGTGTCTTCTTCATGCCTATCAGATAATTTCTAGTCATTTTTTCTCTGTTAACATATAGGAAAAAGATCTGCATATATAGGTCAAACTTGAGTCTTCCCCTTTTTCTATAACTCATCCCTCCAGGAATAGCCAGGGTTCGTTCTCCTTGTCTTTTGCTATCCTAAGGAAGTCCTGATTTGGTTTAGGCATCTGTTTTCTTCCCCACATCCATGTGCCTGGGGAGTGACTGTCCCACTTCTAATCTTAGAGCGTCAGTTCTAGTTGGTTTAACAAATGATGCCATTTTGTTTTGCTTGGCATTGGCCTGTCATATATTTTGAGCCAAAGATAGTGAATAAAAACATTCTAGAAGTTTGTGACAAGTATGCTACAGAAAAAAATACAAAAAACTGGGTGATTATGTTAATAATACAAGAAATTTGGTTAAAAATTCTTTTTTGTCTAGGAATTTTTTTTGTTGGTTCTGGTGCTTGAACTCTGGGCCTGGGCTCTGTTCCTGACACTCTCTGTGCTTAAGGCTAGCATTCAATCACCTGAGCCTCAGTGCCATTTCCAGTTTTTTCTGAGTAGTTTATTGGAGATGAGCTTAATGGACTTTCTACCCAGTCTGGCTTTGAACTGTGATCCTCAGATCTCAGCCTCCTGACTAACTAGGATTATAGGCATGAGCCACTGGTGCCCAGCTTATCTAGGAATTTTGTCATGCTTAGATGTCATACATTTAGCCTGAATATAGAGCAAATATGTAGTAATAACAAGTCAGAGAATTTCAGGAAGATGAAAGTTGAGCAAGGGTCAAGGAACAACATTTGTCTATGTATTTAATTTATCAACATCAATGCTATAAATATTTTAGTCTGTGTGTACTATATGATCAGTGTCACAACTTTATGAACATTTACTGTGACACCAAAGTGACCATGGATAGTACGTAAATGCATGACTTTGGCTATGTTCCAATACAACTATATTTATACACAGACACACAAAATGCGTGGAAGCAGGCCTAGTTTTACCTGTGAGCTGTGGCTGGGTAATCCCTGAAGAGAGCCTAGCTTGCTATGTTTCTATAGCACCCCTCTATTTTGTTCCATTATACACGAGAATGTATATTTTTATGTTTTTTAATTTCATTTTATTTTCAAGGTGATGTACATTTTAAAGTTTTACCAAGGCAGTCACATCTGTGATTTTTGTTACTTCAAACTAAAAGCATGCTCAGAATTCTAATCTTGAATAATAGGACAAGGTCTGCCTCTTCTGCTCCTGAGGAATGCCTATTTCAAGAGGCCTCCTGCAAGCTGTATTTTTGTCATTGGTAGGTAATCTATTTGTCCTTCTAAAGACTCAGTTTGGGGCTTGAATAGAAGCAAGCAGAATTCTAGCTTGATATGATATTAATAATTCTAGGACCTCTTGGAGAATCTTAAATATTATTATGCTAAAAGCTGCCCACCTTGCACATAAAGCCAGACGACATGCATGTTGCTGGATGAATTCTCTGCTTGGCATTTTGATGATTGTTGACCATTCTAGAGGTACATCTTCCATTTTCTTAATGGAAGATCCAAACGTGACAGTTTCACCACTACCTATAGGTATTTCCAGCGAGTTTTATAGGACATTTGAACAAATTAATAAATGCTATTCGGAAGTAGTGAAAAATGCTTCTGAGAGAGTGAAGACCAGTGATTCATTGGATGAGAGATATCATTAAAGTACTCTGTGATTATGTCCTTCCTGGCTTGGCCTCTTAAAAATTATTTTGAAAAGATTTGGTTTGGTTACTTCTCTCTGGTTTTGGTGTGAATTTTCATAATGTAACTATGAAGTTTGTAATTAAATTCTTCTTCTAACTACTTTGGAGTAGAAGAGGAATGTTTTAATTATTTTTATGGGGTATTGTTATATTTTTCCTCAGGGGGCTGTCTCTTTTGAGTAATTCCACTCCTTTGGACTGGAACAAAATGTTATTTTTTAAATAGAAGTTATTTTAGACTTAGATTTCTGTCTCTCCTACTGTATTTTTAAGTAAATTGAGTGCATAGTCCCTTTGAGGATCATTGGGTAGGAGGTCTACATGTTATTAATGCTTGTGAAATAGATAAAATCTAGAAGCAAAAACAATACATAAGAAATAAAACAGTGTAAAAGAGGATGAGAGCAAACTACCAAAAAGTTCAAAAATTTTTAAGTCTGAAAATTTAAAAATTATTTTATTTTATTGTAAAGGTGGTATACAGAGGGGTTACAGTTACATAAGTAAGGTCATGACTACATTTCTTTGTGAACAGTGTTACCCCCATCTTCGTTTTCTCCCATCTTGTCCACTCCCTTCCCCACAAGTTGTAAAGATCATTTTCAACATAGTGTCTGGTGAATATCACCATTGCATGGTTCACCTTTCGTCCCTCCATTTCTGTGATTCCTCTTCCCTTCCCCAAATCAGATAAACTTATATACAAGACAAAGGGTTCATAAATCAAAATCAGTGACCACAAAGAATAAACCAAAGGAACAAAATAAAGAAAGAAAAAATAAGGAAATAAACTGCAAACAGTACACACACACACACACACACACACACACACACACACACAGAGAAAAAAACTCATTTTTCTACTTTTTCGGAGTTCATTTTGATAAGCAACGTTTTATACAGTCGTATGCTCATAGCTATTGAGCTATTGTGATCCTCTGCTAAGATTATCCTGACATATTCTAGTTATTACAAATGAAAGAAACCATGTAACTTACGTTTCTTTGGGTCTGGCTTGCTTTGCTTAGTATAATTTTTTTCCAAGTCTTTCATTTCCTTTTGAATGGAGCAATGCCATTCTTTCCAATGGGAGCATAGAATTACATTGTGTGTATATACCACATTTTCATGATCCATTCATCTACTGAAGAGCATCTGGGTTGATTCCATGTCTTAGCTATTGTAAATAATACTGCAATGAACATGGATGTGCTGGTCGCTTTAATGTGGCCTTGTTTGTGATCTTTTGAGTAAATGCCCAGGAGTGGGATTGCTGGGTCATAGGAGAGCTCTATCTGTATGGCAAAGGACATAGCTAGCAAGATAATAGAAAGCCCACAGATTGGGAGAAGATCTTCACTAGCTATACGACAGGGGTCTCATATCTAAATTATACTTAGAGCTCAAAAAATTAACCTCCCAAAAACAAATCCTCAAAGAAACAACTACCCCATTAATAAATGGGCTAAATATTAGAGAGACTTCTCTGAAGAAGAAATAAGAATGACCAATAGACACATGAAATGTTCAACATGGTGAATAATGCTGTGATAAACATAGTTGTGCTGGTAGCTTTTGTATGGCCCCTCAGTAGATGAGTGGATCAAGAAAATGTGATTATACACACACACACACACACACACACACACACACACACACACACACACACACACACTACACACACCCCATATTGGAATTCTATGCCTCCATCAGAAAGAATGACACCACCCCATTTGTTAGGAAATGAAAAGACTTGGAAAAAAATGTATTAAGTGAAGTAAGCCAGACTCAAAGAAATGTAGGTCCCATGGTTTCCCTTATCTGCAATAACTAGTATATGTCTAGGAAAAGCAGAAGAGGTCAAAAGCTCTGTACATATGACCATATAACCAGATGCCAAGCAAAAATGAACCCCAAGATAGGGACACAAGAGGTTTTATCTTTTGTTGCTGTTCTTCTTAATGTACTTATAATGTTCTATATGATTTTTTTTGTTTCTTTTGTATATTCTTCCCCTATGGTACAACCCCTGTTGTCACTGTATTTGATTCTGGTGCCCTGAATCTTGTATATACATTTTTCTAATTTGAGGAGGGGAAGGGAAATAGAAAAATGCTGAAATAAGGCATAGGATGACCCATTATATATAATAAGATGTACAAGACACTATGTTGAAAAAGAACTTTACAACTTTTCAGGAGGGGGTGGGAAGGGAGGGAGGAGTTGGGGAGGTGGGGAGGAAAGGGTTGGTAGGAGAAATATAAAGGAGGGTGTCATAATGCTCAATAGGAAATGGACTCATTACCTTGCTCATGTAACTGTAAACCCTTCTATGCAGTATCTTTACAATAAAAAATATATATAATTAAAAAAGAAATGTTCAACATCTCTGACCATAAAAGAAACACAAATCAAAACAACATTGAAATTCCACCTCACCCCAGTTAGAATGGCCATTATCAAGACAATAAATAATAACAGATGTTGATGGGGATGTGGCCAAAGGGAATGCTACTATACTGTTAGTGGGGATGTATACTTTTCAACCACTCTGGAAAACAGTATGTCAGTTCCTCAAAAGTTTGCTTGAGTTGTCTCTAAGATCCATATTGTTTTAAGATCCTTGTTAATTGTCAGTGATTGAGACCATGGCTTCAGGTTACTTTACTTACCACTCTGACACCAGAATCGACACACATTTATCATATTTTTACATATGTCCCTTATTTTTCAATTGAATTCTTTTCTTGGATACAGGATATCTTAGATGACTGAAGATATAGTGCAGCAATATTTGCTTGCATCCTGTCTTAGCAAGCAGCATACCACATCTTTTTATGAGAATAAAGATCTACCACATGGCCTTCTCTCATGTGTCTTGCAAAATTACAATGAACAGTTATGAGAAGGCCAGAAAAGAAAATCAGAATAAAAACCCCGTGAAAATCGCTAGTTTATCTTCCTATGGCTGTGCAGGAGGCTTATAGGAATAAATTGCATTGTACATACTGTAGAGGGAAAGATGACAATTCCATTTTTTATTCTTCTATTTGAAGCCTTATTATGGTCTCTTCTCTTTGAACCGTCTAGAAATACACTTCTGATTTAACCTGGCAGAAGAGATATATTCAATCCAAGGAATGAATCAGAATACAAATCCCCAAACTGAACCCATGATTAAAATCACAGAGAAGACATCTGAGAAACCTGGATTTAGCGAATTTGCATTTGGGCTGCAGATTACCGTTTGGGGGTATAGTGATATTCTCTTTGGTAGTTTCTAATTGTTGATTATTCCTATCCAGTTTATTTTTCACTTTGCATTTTCCTTTTGTCTTTACAAGTTTTTTTTATTGTAAAAATACCATACAGAGGGGTTACAATTACATGAGCAAGGTAATGAGTACATTTCTTATCAAGCATTGTTGCCTTATCCTTTGTTTCCCCTTCCCATCCCTTCCCATCTCCCCTGCGTGCCAAAGTTGTAAAGTTCGTTTTTTGACATAACGTCTTGTACATCTCATTGTTGCAATAGGTCCACTTGTATCCCTATTTAAACAATTTGTTTTTGCAAGTTTAATTTAGGTGTTTTTTTAAAACTTTGTGCTAAGTATGCACAACCATTGCTACTTATTCAACATTTGGAATACAGTTCTAATTGACATATTTCACCACTTCTGTAATCATTGTCATTCTGGGTCTATTTTTATTAGTTGACTTTTCTCTTTATTATATCTTCTTTTTTTTGGGGGGGGGGGTCCGGTCGTGGGGACTGAACTCTGGGCCTGGGCGCTGTCCCTCAGCTCTTCAGGTCAAGGCTAGCACTCTACCACTTGAGCCACAGCGCCACTTCTGGCTTTTTTCTTTTTGCTTATGTGGTGCTGAGGAATTGAACCCAGGGCCTCATGCATGCAAGGCAAGTGCTCTACCACTGAGCCACCTTCCCAGCCCTATACCTTCTTTTACTTATCCCGAAGTCCAGAATTCTCTCTACAGGTCTTGTGTCAGGAGTTACCATTAGTCACTGCTTGCTGTTAGTGCTGAAAACCTTACTTTGTCTTTTATCCAGTCTACTTCTTTCTGCTATCTCATACAGTTAAATATGGGTTCCTATTATATTGTGTTGGTCCAATGCCAAAGTATCTTTATAAATTAATTTTTGTTCCTTTGCTTGAATCCTTGTTCTGAGTCATTGGTTTTGTCTTGTCACTTTGTGGATAATTCTTAACCCCCACATTAAATTTGAATTTTTAGCCGAGCATCCAAGTCTCCTTTTGTGATATATATTTGCACCCTAATTTTGAGCCAGGCATTATCTCCTTCCCTTCCCATCCGTCCCACCTCCTACACACACATGCAGCCTCTCCTGAACACCTTCTCACCCTTGCCCTGGCCAGGCTGAAACCCCTCGTTTCCCTCTGTAGCATATTTCTGCTCTTTCTGGAGCCAAGACTTTGAAAACTTATTCTGTAAACACTAGATAATAAACATTTTAGACTGTAAGTATCATTTTAAAAGTCCTTTTTACATAGTCTATATTTTTTATAACTCTTCAAAAACATAAAAATCATTTGTGTGTGTGTGTGTATATGTGTGTGTGTGTGTGTGTGTGTGTGTGTGTGTGTCTGCATGTATGCTGGTTCTGGGCCTTGAATTCAGGGCCTGGGCATTGCTTCTGAGCTTTTATGCTCAAAGTTAGTGCTCTACCACTTGAGTTACAGCTCCACTTGCAGCTTTTGGGGCTTTGCATTATTTTTTTAATAAAAATTATTACCTCATATCAACAGGTTTTGACAGAGTAGACTGATGTGAGTTCATATTAAAGATTTTGATTGTGCCTGTTTAGAAATCTCAACAGATTAGATGCCACAGAATAGTGAGATGGAATCTCCAATAATCAATGAAACCATCATCATGCACAAAAATATACTCCAAGAAGCTGCCATTTATAATTAAGTGGTAATGATCTTTACAGAAAAACTATATTGGCATAAAGACACCAGCTGTCAAAATTAGCTTTCAAAAAAGCAGAAGTCAAAACTTTAAGTGCAAGTTATTATTAGAACAATTTAAAGTAAAGTAGTAGGTGTTTGTATTAAATATATTATGTTTACATCAAAAGCAGTATTATGAAGACAGTTAATTTTCCCTGCTGTGAATCAAATGTGTTTTTATCAAATGACAACAATGCCCATCTCCAGAGGATTCTACCAGCCAGAATACATACAAGTGCTATTGGGCAGGTAAGAGCATGACCCCTCCCCAAATTATACCAACATTAAATACAATGAAAACAGAGGTTATACTGTGGGGGAGGGACATACAAAGCAACAAAAAAATCACATGGTACCTTATAAATATTTTAGAAACAATAGCAAGAAAGAAAAAAACCACTTGTGTCCCTATCTTGTGGTTCATTTCACTTAACATCACCTTTCCTGACCTTTTCTGCTTGTCTCAGACATATACTAGTTATTGCAAATAAGGGAAACCACGGAACCTATGTTTCTTTGGGCCTGGCTTACTTCATTTAATATAATTTTTTCCAAGTCTTTTTATTTCCTCGCAAATGGGGCAATGTCATTCTTTCTGATGGAGGCATAGAATTCCATTGTGTATATATACCAAATTTTCTTGATCCATTCATCTGCTGATCCATTCATCCATTCATCTGGGTTGGTTCCATATCTTAGCTATGGTAAATAATGCAGCAATAAACATAGTTGTGCTGGTAGCTTTAGTCTGGAAAACAAGTTGTTTAAATAAGGACAGATTGGCCCATTGCAGCAATGAGATGTACAAAACACTATGTCGAAAAACGAACTTTACAATTTAGGTGGGGTGGGGGGGTAAAGGGTGGGAAGGATGGGGGTGGGGGGTGTAGTTGAGGAGGGGGAGGGAAAGGATGGTAGGAGAAAAACAAAGGAGGAGGCAACAATGCTGGATAAGAAATGTACTTATTACCTTGCTCATGTAACTGTAACCTCTTTGTACAGTATTTTCACAATACAAAACTTAATTAAAAAAAGAGCATGACATGGAATGGGAGGTGGGCTAGTTAAAGGCAAGGAACTGGTCTTTGAAATTCTGTAGCTGGAATTTCCAGTTTCCAGAGATGAGTTCCTTGAACTTTGACGCACTCAGTGACATTGTTCCCCCAGCATTTCCTGTTGCTTATGTCATTGTATTCTTGGGCATTGCAATTGACAAGGCAAATAATCAAAAAGCAATAAAATAAATGGGAAATTAAAAGCTGTGTTGGTAGCATAAATGTGTATTGCAGACAATACGTAGTGACCATGGCCTGTTCCTGAAAATATCATTTACCTCTGAAAATTACAGAAAAAGTAGAAATAAATAGGCTTCTGTAGTATCTCCATCGTTAAGGACACATTTTTTTCCTGACCACTGACTCCATGTCAGCTAGGTCTTTTATCTCTGGCCCCTAGCAAGGGACCTTCAGGTAGCAGACGCATAGTAAGTCTTAAAGTGTTCACAGGACTTGAAAAAAGGAAACAACAGGAAGATTTAGTCTTTGCTTCTAACCAACATTGTTTATAGTTAGAGTTCACATAGTAAAGTCTTTCTAATTTTTTTTTCTAGGAAGAGTTGATTTTGAGTTTGCAGAGCTCCCATCATTTGGGTTTCTGCATAAAGGTATTGATCTAACTTTCCACCACACACACACAGACACACACACACACACACACACACACACACACACACACACACACACACACACACACACACACGATAAAAGCCCAGAGAGAAAGTGTGGCTAATCTAAAATGCAGATTAAAATATTTCTAGGGCTGATAATGAGCTCTATACTTCTTGGCTAGCATATTTTCTTCTCTATTGTTCTAAAATAACCTCTTTGTAGTCTGGAAAGGGTAATCAGAGAGTATGAATAAAGCCTTTTTCAAATCTTAACATACTTTTCAAAGGGAAAAATTATTCACCATTTATAAGAGGTTATAATTAGCACAGTGGCACATCTTGAAGGATGAGAAAAATTTACATTGCAGAATGTTTGTGGTGGTTGAAATTTGAAAAATATTAGGAACATTGGAAACAATAGAAAGGGAGGCCATTTGTGGAGAGACATGGTGCCTGAGTGACTGGCACTGATTGCCCGTGCGTGTCACATGTGTGAGTGGGCATTGCACACTTACTTCATTCCCTTCCCTCTGTCCCAGTCTTTGTTGCCCTCCCTCTGTCTGCTGCAAGTGCCAACAAGATACTTGTTCACAGCAGGATTTTCCTCATCTCTCAAATATGGCTTATAATGTGCGCCTCATTGGATTCATGAGGATTTGGTAAGGATGTCTAAGAAATTATCTGATGTGAACAAAGCAAGGTCTTAGAGCTTGGTCTTAGAGCTGCTTCCTCTTTGTCTTGTAGCCAGGATAAGGGAAGTAAAGACCTAGAGAACAGAATGTCCTTTCCAAACTGATGGCCAGATAACACATTAAAATCTTTATAATTCTTTCTAACCACCGACCTAGAATCCCTTTCAGCACTCATATCCAGGCAATCAGATGGAGTGTACGCCAGATAAAATCCCCATGTCATCCTATCCTTGAGTATTAGAACTTTGAAGACATACACGAAAGAGAATTTCCCCTGCATTCCAGTGTTTTCAGCTCCAACAGTGTGCTTAGTTTCTAGCCCACTCCAGTCTAGTTCTTCGCCTTCTCACATCCGTTTTAGTTCCAGCTCCAGACTTGTTCTTGCTTTTGATCTCTTTCCCCCATGTTTCTAACATGATTCAGAGACCAAAGAGGTGGTTTACTAAGGCTTGCATATATGAAGCTGTACTCAGCTGAGTTGACTGTGACTTGGTTATTCTATCATTTTTCTCTAGAGAATAAAAGCATTTCCTGTTGGTTTTAGAAAAAAAACATTAATCCAAAGCATAGTTTTTGTAAATATGAAGATCTGACTGAAAGCAATTAAAACTCAGATGTGATATGATGTGGATACTCCTTAAGTCAGAGAAACACTGGTTTGAAAACACTGAGTTCTGGGGGTACTGTTTAATATTGCTTTAAATAAGACAGAAACAGTTAAATGGTAGTATTTATGGGGGAGATTGTGGCTTGAATCTTCTTTTGATAGGACTAAAGGTCCCCAGCTGGTAAATTCCACATAATAGTGCCACCCCTTTGCTGGGCCTTTCACTGGCCCTGTCATTTACTGTATGTCTTGGGTTTGTTAAGATTCTCATGCCTATAATCCCAGCATAGGAGGCTGAGACACAGAATCACAGTTTGAAGCCAGTTCAGGTCTGCAAGGCTCCATCTCCAACTAACTAGCAAACAGCTCAAGTAGCTGAGTATCTACTTTGAACAGGCAGTCTGGCAAGAGTGCTAAGTTCAGGCCCTATAAACTTAAAATTTTTTTTGATCCTCTTTTTTCTCATTTGTATAGCCAGAATAAATCCCAACACTGGATGGTGGGGGGTGGTTAGGATATAATTTACAGGCAGTATATACTGAGCGTAGACTCTGTTCCTGGATAAAGATTAATACAACCTGAGAACTGGGCAGTAATTTATCCAAGTGTATTTCCAATGTGAAAACCAAGGAAAATAATTATGCAAATTCTAACTGGGAAAATAGCATCTTATTTCCTTCCTCTGGAAAAAAATGCATGACCTTTGACAACAATTTCAAACTGAAATAAACAATTGCTTGGTAGGCTAGTTTGCTGGACTTAATGAGAGATCTTGGGTTCTTTTTCTTTCTTACATTTTAAGTAAAATAATCTTTCATGTATGCTAGAGGAAGCTAGCCTTAACCTAGTAAAGAATGAAATTGATTGTAAAAGTTTTAGTTCATTTACATGAGGAGCATGCATTAAACTTAACCATCTGAGTAGAAGTATATATAGCTAAATGATTAAAATCAGGTATCTTGAAGATGTTGGGAAAAGAATTTGAAGTAGGAGTAGATGCTTTTTCTTTATAGTTTTAAATATTTGAATTGTTATATGAGCATAGACAATCATTCTTCATAGTGAATTTTTTGAAGACCATTAACTTTTTAGTATGAATAATATTTAGTTTTGGCCCTTTATAAAACTATGATGTTTTGATTTTCCTATGCTAAAAATTAGGAGATAAATAAAATTGTTACTGGAAAAAAACTATGATTCAGCTGAAGTTTATAGTCTGTCTTCAAACATATACTGCATTCTGCGTTTTATTGTATTTCACTTTCTCCTTCTACTATTTTTTCTATCAAAGCTTACTGTTCCAAAGAGTATGAGAAATTCACATACACTTAGAGATAAAAAATGTCCAGCAAACATACATTTTGTTCCCCTAAATGACACTGTTATCCAAAGACTAGTCGTAAAATCAGATATAAAGATCTTCTTGCTTGAATTTCTATTATTTGCCAGAAAGAGGAGGGTAGTTATTGAAGAGTAAGGGAGATGTGAAAGTGTTTATTCTGCCTTGTGCAGAAGTACACACTACTGACTGAACCATAGTATAGAATGACGCTAATGGTTATGTCTTGGTGTATGTAAACCATACACATGAATATGAGAAATTGAATCTTAGTTTTTCATTTTTAAAAAGAAAAAAAAGCCATTATAGAATTTTGAGCAGATGGGTATCACCTTAGTTTCAAAATGATTATTCTAGCTGCTGGGCTGAGCCCAAGCTGTATAGAAGTAAAG
The DNA here is from genome assembly GCF_019054845.1 of Dipodomys spectabilis. Taxonomy (NCBI): domain Eukaryota; kingdom Metazoa; phylum Chordata; class Mammalia; order Rodentia; family Heteromyidae; genus Dipodomys; species Dipodomys spectabilis. The sequence goes on from NW_024870817.1 coordinate 25,746,677, forward strand.
ATTGGAAATAGATCCCTTTGGAAGTTAATGTGGAAATCTAGTTGACAGAGTATGATATCTTGAATAGAGAACAGTGATGGTAGTAAGAATTGGTTGGATACTAGGAATACTGGAATCCTACCAGTAGGATTTCCTGGTAGATTGCATGCAAGGCTCAGTAATGGTACCAAGAACTTTTGACATAGGCAGTTAGAAGGATAAAGTTATCATCTGCTAGACATGTACCAGTACATGTCTAGGACAAACAGAGTAGGTCAAAGCTATGTACATATGACCACATGAGATACGGTTAAGCAAAATGTACCCCTGAGACAGAGACATAAGAGTTTTTTTTCCCTTTCTTGCTAGTGTTCTTAATGTACTTACAATGTACTATATGATTTCTTTTGTTTCTATTGTATGTTCTTCCCCTATGGTATAACCCCTGTTTTCACTGGATTTGATGCTGGTGCTCTGCACCTTGTATATATATTTTTGTAATTTGGGGAGGGGAAGGGATATTGCAGAACGCTTAAATGAGGATGCAGGCTGACCCATTGTGATGAGATGTACAGGACACTATATTGAAAATGAACTTTACAATGTCAGGGTGGGGGGGGGGCGGGAGGAGGTTGGGAGGTGGGGAGGGAATTGATGGCAGGGGAAAAATAAAGGAGGAGGTAACAACGCTCTCTATGAAATGTACTCATTACCTTACTCATGTAACTGTAACCCCTCTGTACAACATTTTTACAATAAAAAAAGTTATCATCTGCTATAGCAACTGGCTTTTTTTTTTTTTTACCAAGTCTCAACATAGTGTAGGTACAAAATTTATGAACTAGAAATGGGGATAAAAATATTTGTTGGTGATGGCTAATCTTGGTTGTCAACTTGATTGAATCAAGAATTACCAAGAAGGTTAATAAAAACATCTCTGAGATTAACTAAGTTGGGAAGCGTGACTTGACTTTGACTGTGGGTAGCACTATCTCATAGGCTTGGGACTGGAATAGAATACCAGGTGAAAGGGGAGAGCCTGTCAACACAGGCATTTTTTTCTGCTTCCTTCCTGCCTTCTGTCAGGTGAGCAGCTCCTTCTCTTCCTCCTCCTCCTCCTCCTCCCCATCCTCCTTCTCCTCCTTCTCCTCCTCCTCCTCCTCCTCCTCCCTGTCCTCCTTCTCCTCCTCCTCCTCCTCCTCCTCCTTCTCCTCTTCCTCCTCCTCCTCCTTCTCCTCTTCCTCCTCCTCCTCCTCCTCCCATCCTCCTTCTCCTCCTTCTCCTCCTCCTCCTCCTCCCTGTCCTCCTCCTCCTCCTCCTCCTCCTGCTCCTCCTCCTCCTCCTCCTTGTCCTCCCTCTGACATGATGTTTAGCCTTGCCTCAGGCCCAAAGTTATGGAGCCATCTGGCCAATGATTGCATCCTCTGAAACCATGATCCCAAATAAACCTTTCCTCCTTTAAAGTGTTTGTGCAATGTATTTGTTTACAGAGATGTTAAAATAAACACATGGTTCTATTCTTGATTTCCTTCCCTCTTTCATTTCTTTGTTCTTAGAAGTCTTTTCAGTTTCTTCTAATTTGAATCTGATGTAGGTCAGATGAATATCTTTCTTGTATCAGGATTAACAGAATTAACTGAAGAATGTTTGGTACTCGCTTTAGTTGCTGAAAATTCAACTGTTAAAAACAGAAGTTTTGTCAGCTGTCTACTAAAGCCATAATAATTTATATTCTGGTTAGTGACTATACATCCATCTCATACTTGAATTTAAGGAGATGTATCTGCATGATCTGCACTCAAATACTGTCTGCAATAGCAATCTGGAGAAGGAGGATTGCCTGTTCTTTACCAGTGCAGTGTATCAACACTGCATGACTAAGGCTGTCCCTTGGCCCAAACTTTATCCCTATGTTTTCATGTAAGTATCTTTTACCAACTGTCTGTATAAATGACATAAAAACAATCAAGCCACTATGAAAAACTATTTGCTTATTTTACCCATAAAGAAAACATTGCTTGTTTCATATACATCTAATTAAGAAGAAACAATATAGCAGAAATTTGTTCACTTCTCCTTTGAAAATGTTTCCTAGCTGGCCATGTCCATTGAACTAATAAATATGTTTTTCCAGAACATTATTGTACTCTAAAGTTAGGAGAACATTTTGTGATTATATTTTCTCAGCTCAGTCAAAGCAATCAATGGGAACTGCTAAATGGCAGGGAAATGTTCTGGAACAATTGTAAAACAGGATCAAGGGACCAAGGGAAAATAGCTGGAGATGCTTTATGTTACAAGTCTTCTTTAAACCAAAGTATGGATGAAATATTTTTAAAAGGGCTTATATAAACTATTTTTCTTTAACAAATGATTTCTTTTAGTCCTCAAGTGTTGTTTCCTTAATTTTCTTCTTTAGTTATTAGCATTCTTACAAATGACAATAAATTAATGTTTAATAAATAAATGTTTAATAAAGAAACATTTTTTTTACTTTGCACCAGACAAGAGCCCCTGATGAATGATTACAACATAACCAACGATCTAATTGTTCTCAATTGGTCCTGAAGACTGTGTCTCCAACTTTCTGGGGAAAAGATGAAATCATCTTACTGTGCGCATCAAGAAAAATGGCAAAACATACTCGTGCTTTCTTGTTTTCTGTTCTCTTTCTCTGTCCATCTCGTAAATGCAAGGCACACACACACACACACACACACACACACACACACACACACACACTCAGTGGTACTTCCTGCATGCATAGTAAACTGGTCTTCCAAAACATGAGAGGAAATATGCCAAAGGAAAGCAAATGGAGATTTCATTATTTGAAATCTCAGACCTGTTTCTTCAAAAAGCAGTGAGTAGCAGATGTTCCCCACAGCATGTGGATATTAATATCTCCTAAAAAAGTATCAGAACCACCTTCTTTTCCTACCTCCACAGCTTCAGGCAGGATAATACCCTAAGTACCAACTGTGGTACATGACTGTAGCTCTTATCTTTAATTAAAAAAAAAACCTTCCAAAGCTTTTCACACTTGCCATAGAGATTCTGAAATTCAAGGAAGTCAAACTTCAACTCAAAGGATAGTCTTAATGTTAGTTTGGAGGTTGTCATATTTACATATGAATATCTAATAATATGCACGGGATCAAATTTTGCCTATAAGTTTTGAGTAGCTCAACGATTCAGATGCTCAAACTGTAGTAATCCCATGTCTTATAAAGTTACTTTATCAGGTACAATTTGGTGCTTTGCTTCATCTTAGCTTCCTAAAATAAAGCAACAAGTATAGCCCAGAGTAAATTCCTATTTCTTGATCACTGGTAGGATGGTGTTTTTTTAATCATGTGTAGGTATCAAAATTCAGATATTCAAAAGTGTTGGATACTTTCTTTGAGTTTCTGTTTGGGAAATTATTAAATTGCATGTATATTATAACTACTACCAGTGACTTATACTTCCATCTTCAGGACAGAGAGATGATTATCAATTAATAGGTCTAAAACTGGACAAAATATTTAAAGCAGGCTTTATCAAGCATTAGGAAACATTGCATGGGACTGTGATCCTTTAGGAGGAATGAAGTGAGTGTTAACATTTACCTTGGCTTTCTGTGTGTGAGTTTCTGAAATCTAAATATGAGTTTCTCTGAGAGTGTGGCATTCTATGCATGTGTAGGTGAGTTAAAAATTGTTAATTTGTGGTAGCTACCAGCACAACTATGTTTATTGCAGCATTATTTACCATAGCTAAGATATGGAACCAACCCAGATGCCCCTCAGTAGATGAATGAATCAAGAAAATGTGGTATATATACACAATGGAATTCTATGCCTCCATCAGAAAGAATGACATTGCCCCATTTGTTAGGAAATGGAAAGGCTTGGAAAAAATTATATTAAGCGAAGTAAGCCAGGCCCAAAGAAACATAGGTCCCATGGTTTCCCTTATTTGCAATATCTAGTATATGTATGAGTCAAGCGGAAAAGGTCAGATAATGTGATGTTAGGAAAACGAACCCTTAAATATGTATTTTAAGGTTTTTTTTCTTTCATGCATGTGTTTCTAACACATTTATAAGATTATTTCTTTGTTGCTTTGTATGTCCCTCCTCCACAGTGTAACCCCCGCTTTCACTATATTTGATGTCAGTATAACTTGTGGAGGAGATGGGGACAAACAAGTCGTTTAAGGATTCAGGTGGACCTGTTGCAACAATGAGAAGTACAAAATGTCATGTCAAAAACGAGCTTTACAATGTCGGTGTGGGGGAGGGGAGGGGGGAAGGATTGGGTGGGGGGGGAGGGGGAAGGCTGGGAAGGGAGGTGAAGGGTAAACAAAGGAGGAGGCTGCAATGCTTGGTAAGAAATGTATGCATTATCCTGCCCATGTAATTGTAACCCCTCTGTACAGTATGTTCTCAAATAAAATAAAATAAAATTTAAAAAAAAATTGTTAATTTGCCACAAATTTCTGAGTGTATTCCATACAAAACTTTTTGGTTACTGCTGAAGTTGATAAAGTAATTTTCTTTTCTTTTTCTCTTTTCCTTTTTTGTTTGTTTAGTTGCTAGTCTTAGGGCTGGATCTCAGGGCCTGGTCACTGTGCTTGAGCTTTCATGCTCAGGGTTAGTATTCCACCACTTGAACCACTGCTCTACACCTGCCTTTTTGGTATTTAGGACTTTCCTGCCTGCACCGAACAGCAATCCTCAGATCTCAGCCTCCTGAGTAGCTAGGATTACAGTCATAAGCTACTGATGCCCTGCATCAACAATATAATTCTAACATTTCTGAGGGAAAGCACCTAGAATAGAACAAAGAACAAAGTCGGAAAACTTACCATACCCAGATCAACCATAATGACGCGGTAAACAACACAATGTTGTACTGAATTAACATTAGACAATGGATAGCTGGAATAAAACAATATTTTAAACAAATATTCCAAAGTAATTCAATAAAGGATGTTTTCAACAAATAGTGTAGAACTATTAGATATCTATATATAAAGTAAGCAATTTAGGTCACGTTTTTATATCAAGCAGATTTTAGTGAAAAATAAGCAAGCAAATGTTATTCATAAAGTGTGTACCTCACAAGAGTCTTCCATCTAGAATATAGAAAAAATCCCTATGATTCAACAGTTAAAAAGACAAGTGATTTAAAATCGGGTGAAGGATTTCATCAGACACTTTACAAGGAAAATAAGCCAATGGCTTACATAAACATAAAGCCATCAATGCAATTAGTCGCCAGGGAATTGCAGAGTAAAACCATAATGAGATATCTAACCAGATGGGCTAAAATTAAAAATGAGTGCTTTACAGAAATGTTTCTGATGATGCGACATTATGAGAGCTTCCATACATTGCTGGTGGGAAAGTAAATACTCTAGCCTCCAAACTCCAACCTCACTAAAATGTACAATGAAGAATGAAAATAAATTAGTACACACAAACAACAACAACAAAACACAGCCACAAAAGAAGAGTCTTTTTCCTCCCTGATGAATACAACAGAAAGAGAAAGAGCGCAATTTACACCATATGGTGGGGGATGAGTTTCCTTGCAGCCCCAAACAGGAAGTCACTAGTTAGTTCAGCAAGAAATACATGAGATCAGGGAAACGCCTTGGCCATTGGTCACTGTTCATTGTGAGGCATGGAGGCACTGACCTGAAGTTTGGGAACCATATGAGGTGACTCAGAGTTCATTTCCTCCCTGATTTATAGCTCATTTAGGAAAATGTCTTCTAGTACTAGTTTGGGAGCCAGTTAGTATATTGGGCATTGGCCACAAACCAAGCATCAACTCCTTTCTCTGAGTCCAAGTACCTGTGCCACATCCTTAACCACTTCCAACTTCCTTCAGTTATAGATGAATATAAATCCCATCAAATATTTTCTTGTCAAGGATATTGGTATATAGGAAAACAGGGCCATTCTCTCTTGGCTATGAAAGCAAGGTAGCTGGCTTTCCCCCAAGGAAACTCAACTTTTCATATTACTGATTCGTATTGTATGTCCACACACAATGTCTGTTTTGTTGGCAATTCTGGGCATGTTTGGTAGAGTGACCATGTGTCTTACAAAGCACTCACTTTCCTTCTGGATCTTCCTACACATTTGTTCTTAATTTAGCATTGGCCATCACTTCTAGAAAACACATACTTCTAAAGGAGAATGTTTCCAACAGTTTTGGAACCTCCAAAAGGGCTTTATTAGAGACAGTAGTTAGGGTTATCTATTTGAAATGAATCCCAAAACATGCAAGTTTTTAAATTGCTCTTCTCATCACCCCTTGGGCTATTTCCTTCAGCTGTTCTATTGACCTGTCGTGTCCAGAGTCACATTTTAGTATAAGTAATGTGGTTCCTTTAAGATTTAACTCCACTGCAGCCACTTTCTTAAGACCTGTGGGATTCTTGAGGGTGGAGCTAGGCTTTATTCACCTTGTCACCACAAGTGTTGTACCTATCGCACTGTACTAAATGTCTGTTGAATGGATGAACAGACAGGATAATAAATCAGTGAATAAGTGAAGTAAGCATAGTAATATTTTGAAGTTGATTTAGGTTACAGAAAACATGAATGAAAAAAATCACCACATAATTATACATATTCATGTTGAATAGTTTGTAGAGTTTTCTTTTTAAAGAAAAAATATTATAATCCTGATTATAGTAATTTTTTAAAAGGAAACAGCTACTTTATTTAGTCCCTGATATAGTTAAAACTTAGATCGATGAACTTCCAAGTAGGGAGATGAGTGATTTGACCTATGTGACATAATTGGAGCCACCTTCTGTTGTAATTGGTAACCGTGGAGCTGTATTACCTGAACTGTCTCAGCTACTTAACGTAAGGCATTTCTGCCCGAGTTGAAGGGCTTAGGTTAAACACATGATATGTTTATCTGGCTTTTCTAAAGAAGATTTTCATGTCTAATTGAGACACATTACCTTGTCTGAGGCCACAATCATGGTCAACTGAATACCCAACATATGTTCAGCTACCCTCATTTCCTTTTCTCAGTAGAAGTAGGGTACCTGGTAGACAGCACACAAATATTTTCTGTTGGCTTGTAAATATTTTATATCCTACTTAGACATTATTAACTCAACAACTATTCTCTAGACTATGGTGACTGGCCAAGATGTTTATGGTGCATTGGGAGAATGCAAGGCTGCCTGTATATTATATAGTATTCTTGAGTCATTTATATGTGCTTTTCTGATAAGACTCAGAGGTACAAAGGGACTGTCACTGCGTGCTTTGTAAGTACTTCATTCCTGCATCCTTGTACTTTATGAGCAAGTAATAATTGTCAAGTGAATAAATGAATGCATTAGAATATACAATGTTCTTTAAGTGTTCTTTCTTTCTTAATCTCTCCTTTCTTCAATTGTTTTCAACTTCTGAGCATTAAAAGTCATCTTTCTGTCCTGATATTAAAAAGCTAAATATGAAATGTTTTATGTGGGCAGTTCTTGCATGATTTATTTTACTTTAGATTTGGAGTTATTTAAGAGAATGTTTAGCTATATTACTGAATTGTCAATTTCTTGTCCAGAGGAAGTACTCCTAATTTATCTTTATATTTCCTACAGTGGCTATGCATGACAGAACTCCATTAGGCAGCTTGCAGAGTAAAGGACTCATAAAGAGCCCCATGAAACTTTAAGTGATATTCACAGAATCCTACTTACTACCATTCAATGGATATTTTATTGAACGAGCAAAGGATTTGACCTCCATTTGAATCAAATCAACTAAAACTGTAGGAAATACAAACAAATCCTCTGCTTTTCTTCCTGATAACATGGAGGCTATAGAGGATACCTTGTGTAGGTAAAGCACATTGTTGGTATGTAGATGCGCATTCCTCTCTAAGGTCCTCATTCCAATATTCAGCACTTCATTAATTCCCTTGTTCTTCTACCAGACAAACACGTTGATTCTGAGGGAGTGCCAGTAGGTAAAAGATGACCTTAATTATCAGTTTAGCTTTTGACTGATCAGCAATAAGATTCTGTTTGTTAGAGAATCAAATATGGTCCTATGGACCTTACATCATTGGCACCTGGCCTATTGGTGAAGGATATACAATGGTTCAGTATTTGCTCCTGCCTTGGGTAAAACTTTGGCAGAGTTTTCTGTGATCTTGTACTCATTCTTTGGACAACCTCATTAAGCAACAAATTATGCAGGCCTCTACCCAAAGAAAATGTATGGTGATCCATGTCTTCCTCTGGACTATTTTTTTGAGCTAAACCCTTAAAATACCCTATACTTTCAAGTTGGATCAAGTGTCTTATCTTTCAGATGGGATCGTGGATAGGGAAATGGAGAGCCATGAGATTCCATCTTTTTTGTTGTTGTTATAATTGTGGCAGTGGAAATGAGGAACAGAGCAAAGCATAAGGAGTGGTGGGATGAGTGGAATTCCTGTAAATAGAGCCAAGAACAAAACAAAACTAAAACTAAAACATAAAAGTAGCAAGAGGAGAAACAGGATGGAAGGAGATCCTTGATGTCCTGAAGGCCGAAAGGCATCTAGAATTTCAGGAGGACATAAGTCAATAGGGTAAATGCTTAATCCATACAGACTTCTATAACAAAATGCCATAAGAGGAGTACCTAGAGCAACAAATATTTATTCCTCATCATTCCACAGGCTGGAAGTTCAAGATCAAGCAACTGGCAGAGTTGGTGTCTAAGGAGTGCTTGAACTTTGGTTCATAGATGGTGGGTACCTTTTCATGTGTCCTCACAGAGTGTAGGACACTACTACCATTATGAATGCTCCATTTTCATTATCTGATCAACTCCAAAGGACTCGTTGTCTACAGCTATTGCCTTGGGTGTGAGGATTTTAACACATAAACTTGGGGAGACAGATATTCATCCTATAGAATGCTAAGGTCAGAACAAAAGCAATTTAATTGTCAAAGGGGGGAGCTACTGGGGACCCTAAAGTGTGCCATTGCATCAGAACCATGAGGAAGAAAGCTGAAACTAGAAAAGCATTGAAGAAGTAAGTAGTGGAAATCCAGAAGTAAGTAACTTCTCATGCTAGAAATGTAGCTGTATATTCTGGAAATCATTTTTCATGCTCATTCCCTTTCCTTTTCCATTCTGCTGGCCCTGTTTGAATCACAAAGCCTTTTCCTCTCAGTCAGGAAGAGAAAATAACTTCCTGTAGGTGGAGGATTTGTGCGAAGTTGGCTAAGTCATCTCTTTGGCTATCTTCACATTCAGCTTCTTTATTTTAGTCACATTGGATGATGATGAGTGGTTCTGTTTTGATGTTAGCACTACTTTCATGGTTTCCATATGCAGTGAAATGTGATCTGACTACCTAAAAGAATATTTCTTTTTGAAATACAAAAGTGACTGCAAAGAAAAGGGAAAATAGGCCGTTACCACTTGGGAAGGCAAAATTTGGGGTGGGAAGGGGGGGTCTATGGAGTGGGGGAAAATAGAGGTATGCTTATTTGAAAGGCAAATAGTTAGAATTCCAGAACCTGACATTGGCCTTCGGTTAGGGTGGACTAGTACAAGTTAAAAGATGATGACATAAGTACTGTTCTGTTTCTTTTGGCATGTGGTTATGACTTACACTGATTTGCCCAGGAAGAGGCCCAGTGAGGTTTGGTGGTAACCTGGTGTTAAGGATGCTGGAGAGGATGGCTGTTTGCCTTTTGCCTCTCATCTTGCTTCAAAGAACACAATGGGGGAAGATCACTAGGTGAGAGGTTAGAAAGAATGGGGTCTGGTGCCCATTCTGTGTTACTTGCCTTATGACTTTCGTTGCTGCCCCTGCATTCCCTGACGTTTCTAAATCTTATTTTTTCTTGTCTGTCCAATGGCATCAACAATGTGGACTTCTCTTCTAGGATGGCCATAGGAACAGATGAAATGTACTCAAAGGCAATGAGGAACTGAAGCAGAGTAATATCCCTTTACTTTCTCATTATCCTCATTCGTATGAGGGTGGCAGTGAACCAATCTTTTGTAATTTTATTTTTTACTAGGATCAATTAGTTGTAGAAAGGGGGTCATGTCTTGTTTATGTATAAATGTACCTTGATCAGATTCTGCCATCCTTCACTCTTCCTTAGATACTTTTTCTATTTTTTGACATTTGTCTTACCAACACATATCACATACTGACAACATTAAAGACTCAAGTTCTTTTCAGTAATCACGTTATTAAGTGAAAATTTCAATGAAATATTGTAAGTTCACAAACAGTTGTAACAGTTACTCTAGGGTGATCCTCTCCTTAGATACTCTCCCCAGCTGTCCTCAATAGTAATATTTTGCAAGACTATAGTATAATATAGCAACAAGGATGTGAGAGTTGGTACACACAGGAATCTTACCAGATACCTTCAGTTTTCCTTGTCCCATTTCTGTGCGGACTTTAAGCTCTCTAGGTTTTATTTAGCACTTCAGTTAAACAGTTGATGATCCCAACCCATAAAGATTCCCCATTAGAATATTGCTAATACTGCTGTTCCTCCTCACCCCTTGACCTTGGCAGCCACTTGCCTTCCAGGCACCGACCATGACTTATTCTTGTTCTCCTCTCATACCTCAGAATAGTTACCCAGTCCTCTATGACTTTGGTTTTCTCATATGAAGCTTTGGACTTCTAGAAGCTCTCTACTTTTCAGACTCATTCTCATTTGGAGTGATGTGTATTAAGAGCATGGAAGGTCTACGCCAATTGTTGCTGTGGAAGTACAATGAAGCCTTATCATAAGTGAAGCAGTGCAAAGTCCCAGGAGCTACTGTCACCATCCTTGTCCAGGGCATGCTCAGGAACAAGCTGGACCAGAAGTCTAGAATGCTGCCTGGAACTCATCATTGCCAGCACAACCTGGCCAATTTGGTAGAAATGTGAAGAAAAAGACTTCTTTTGTTTCTTGCCATTCTCGATCGAGTACAAAAGCGCATGGGAGACAGAACACTTTCCTGGTTGACCATCTGTATTCAGATGGCTGGTATTCCTCAGGCCCCACAAGCTTTTATGGAATATCCCCAGAAATGGCCTCTGTCTGTTGTACCCCCTATTCAAGGCTTTACTTGATATTTTATTGCAGTTTTTATATGATTTGGAATTTGGGAAATATAATCAGGTCTATAATTATTTGCAAACTAGAATTCATATGTGTGTTTATAGGAGAACACTAGAGTAAACATTAACATTAGGGTGTGTTGTTATTTCACAAAATTGGGCAGCTTTTTCTAAGTATGCCAGTCTTAGGGCTTGAACTCAGAGCCTGGGCACTGTCTTTGAGCTATTTTTGCTCAAGGCTTGAGCTCTACCACTTTTGCCATAGCTCTACTTCTGGATTTTTTTGTTAGCTAATTAGAGATAAGTGTCTCAAGGGCTTTCCTGGATTCGAACCTCAATCTTCAGATCTCAGCCTACTGAGTAACTAGGATTATGGGCATGAGCCATTTGCACCTGGCCAAAAATGACTAAAAAAAAAAGATAATCTTGTCTTTGACAGCTTGAAGTATCTATTCTTTGTTTTCTACTGAGTAAGTGTATATTTATAAGTAAACCAAACCAGTGAATATTTATAAGTAAATTGAACCAAGTATATATTTATAAGTAAACACACTGGGTGGTAAACAAATGGTTACAGATGTATTAACTGACATGTAATAGACTCTAAGGAAAGTTCAAATAGTAAAATTCTTTACAAAGACTAAATCAAAGTCCAACAAAATAAATACCAGGAAATAGGTACTTGTAAGAGTGGGAGTTGGGACCAAGGGGGGAGAGGTAGATGAATGAAGGGGTTAGAGGGGAGAATGCAGTCAAGGGGTGTCTCTCGAAGAGGGTGAAAATGTTGAAGCGATGGCACAGATCAAGATGCATTGTATACATAAATGACTTTTTTTTTTGTCGGTTGTGGGGCCTGAACTCTGGGCCTGAGCGCTGTCTCTCAGCTCTTTAGCTCAAGGCAAGTGCTCTACCACTTGAGCCACAATGCTACTTCCAGCTTACTTTCTGCTTATGTGGTGCTGAGGAATTGAACCCAGAGCCTCATGCATGCAAGGCAAGCACTTGAACACTGAACCACTTTCCCAGGCCATAAATTGCTTTATTAAATGGCAAGTAAAACAATATATATCTTGAAAGTTAAGGAAAGTGAGAGAAGGGAGTAGGTTGGAAGGGGTGGGTGGGAATGTTGAAAGGGATTAGCATTGATGAAGTTGAGCTGTATTTTTAAACGGCTTTGTTGAATGGCAACTCCTTTGTACAATTACTTAAAGATAAAAAAATCCAATAAGAAGAAAAATAATGTTTTTTTCTCATTTAAGAACTGATAATAAATCCCAAGCAATTCTGGTCCTCTCATTCACCCATTCTACCCTGTATTCCAGCTTTTATTTCATACCATGATTATGGCAGTGTGGATATTGAAAGGTAGAGGAGGATTTAAGCCTTGGTGGGACACTATCATAATTTTTTTAAAGGATCATATCATAATTTAAGCTACTGTCATAAATTAAATTACAAGAGAAATTCTATACTCTACCAAGACCCCTTTCTGTTCCATCTTCTCTCTCCCTCAGAGGCTAGGGATGAGAGAGACCACCTCCTGGACAGCTTTAAGACATTTGATGCTCAGACAGAAACTGCTTCTACTTTCTTTGTCACCCAGCATAAAATAGTGATACACACTACTCATAAACTGGCTGGGGTGCAGCCATATGAGGCCTAAAGGGAAGTTTATAGCAAGGAAGCTGATGTTAAGAAGAAAAGAAACATTCAAGAAAGCAACCAAACTTCTCAATGAACTAGAAACACACACACACACACACACACACACACACACACACTAAGGCCAAATTCAGCAGAAGAAAGAAAATAGACTGGACTAGAAGTCAATGAAGCCTAGACTAGCAAAACAGTTGAAGAAGCTACAATTTGATTTCATAAAAAGACAAGTGAAACTGTAAGGACCTCAGCCAGAAAAAAACTAGGAAAGAAGACTCAACAAAGTTATAAATAAAAAAGGAGTCTTGTTTCTTTTTATTTTATTATCTAAGTAGTTATACAAAGGAGATGCCATGTAGCAAAGCAGTTATGAATACAATGCATCTAGATCCGTGTCACCTCTTCAACATTCGCACCTCTCTTTCACCAACTTCTTCCCTTACTTTTCTGAATTTTATGTTATAGACAATGAATTCTTGACTGAATTCCTGAGGGGTGGGGTGGGGCCAACGGGGGAGAGGTAGACAAAAAAATAAATGAATCTTTACAAGTTATTCCACAGAAACAGAAAGGGCCAAAGAAACTACTTGGAGCAATTGCATGCCAATAAATTTAGATAGCCTAAAAAAAGGATAAGCTACTAGGTACATACTACCTACCAAGAGTGAACCATGAAGGAAAAATCTGAATAAACAAATAACAAGGTAGCTGAACCAGTTCTCAAAAGCCTTTCAACGAGAAACATCCAGGATCTTATGGCTTCCCTGGTGAGTTCTACTATACATTAAAAGAATTAAATCCAGTCCTTCTCATATGCTGCCAAAGAGTAAAAAGAGGGGGAAATAGTTCCTAACTCATTTTTCAAGATCAGCATTATCCTGATATTAAATCCAGGTAAGGACATTACCAACCCAGGTGCCACTCAGTAGATGAATGGATCAAGAAAATGTGGTATATATATTCAATGGAATTCTATGCCTCCATCAGAAAGAATGGCATTGCCCCATTTGTTAGGAAATGGAAAGACTTGGAAAAAATTATATTGTGAAGTAAGTCAGGCCCAAAGATATATGGTTTCCCTTATTTACAATAACTAGTATATGTCAAGGATAATCTTATCAGATGAGCAGAAGGTACATATGACCTCAGAAGATGATGTTAAGCAAAATGAGCCCCAAGATAAAGACACAAGAGGTTTTTCTTTGCTGTTATTGTTGTTTTAAATGTACTATGTGATTTTTTTTTTTGTTTCTTTTGTATGTTCTTCCCTCTATGGTATATCTCCTGTTGTCAGTGTATTTGATTTGGGTACCCTGCATCTTATATATACATTTATCTAATTTGGGGAGGGGAAGGGGAATAACAAAATGCTGAAACAAGGATGTAGGATGGCCCATTGAAACAATGAGACTCACAAGATACTATGTTGGAAATGAACTTTACAGCTTCGGGGTGGAGGGGAAGAGTGGGGGAGGTGGGAGAGGGAAGGGATAGTAGGAAAAAAAACAAAGAAGAGGGTAACAATGCTCCATAGGAAAGGTACTCATTACCTATTGGTGTAGCCATAACTCCTCTGTACAGCATCTTTGCAATAAAATAAAATAAAATTATAAGCAATGCCCTTTGTTTTGGTTTTGTTCTGGTCCTGGGGCTTGAACCCTGGGCTTATTTCCTGGAAATACCATCCCTTTAACTTTGTCTGAATTTCCAGAATCTAGCCATTGCTTCCCTTGTAACGCCTCTGGGGCAATCAATGGCATGTTTATTTGAAAATGCACCATGGACCTTCTAGAGCACCACCCTGGCCTCCAAAGTGCCTTTACCCTCATTTCTTCAGTTCATTCACAGCACGGAAGCTGGCAATTGTTTTGCTGTAGAATTTAGACCATGGCTCATCTCTGTTCAGAACTTGGCTCTGTTTGCAACATAAACTCCAAAGTGCCACTGCTCTTAACGGCCCTGCAATACCTAAAACCCTTCTATTTCTCTGACATATCGCTCTCTCCTACTCTGATCTTTCCACCCTGGTGTCTTCATGGCTGTGTCAGACATGTGAACATTTTTCTACCTCAGAACTTTTGCACTCAGAGTTCATTCTGCGACAAAATGGTTACTCCGTCAAATACCTTAAGGACCATTTGGAGCCCATTGCTGATTACCTAATATAAAAATAGTATATTATGTAACTGTTACTGTAGTTTCACTATTACTTACTGTATATCTCCTTGGCTCTGCCCCCTGACTACTTCTACTCCAAGAGGGCCTAGACCTTGTCTATTTGTACCTTACTGAGTCCCCAGCTGTGGGAAAACAGGCATAATGTAGGTCTCAAGGAATGTTTGTGGAATGTGCAGATGAATGCTCACAACAACGTATGGATATCAATATTTCTCTTGTGCTTTTGCAAACAGGTCAATGTTGATTGGAGACATACAGTGCTTTGTGAACATAAACAGCTACTGAGGAACAGAAACAAGTAACAGGTCCCAGGAAGCATTTCCAGTCAGGATAGAAAGGAGCAAGATGAATAGTTACAAAATGGTCTTAAGACAAACCATATACTGTGGGGGAGGGACATACAAAGGAACAAAGAAATAATCTTATAAATGTGTTAGAAACAATAGCAAGCAAGAAAAAAAAACATTTGAATACATATCTTAGGGTTCATTTCCCTAACATCACCTTATCTGACCTTTTCTGCTTGACTCAGACATATACTAGATATTGCAAATAAGGGAAACCATGGGACCTATGTTTCTTTGGGCCTGGCTTACTTCACTTAATATAATTTTTTCCAAGCCTTTCCATTTCCTAACAAATGGGGCAATGCCATTCTTTCTGATGGAGGCATAGAATTCCATTGTGTATATATACTACATTTTCTTGATCTACTGAGGGGCATCTGGTTTGGTTCCATATCTTAGCTATGGTAAATAATGCTGAAATAAACATAGTCATGCTGGTAGCTTTAGTGTGGTCTTGTTTGTAAACATTTGGTTAAATAGGGATACATTGCAACAATGAGATGTACAAGTCGTTATGTTGAAAATGAACTTTACAACTTTGGTGTGGGGGGGGCGAGGAGGTTTGGGGGGGTGGGGGGAGGATGGGAAGGGATGGGAAGGGGAAACAAAGGACAAAGGAGGAGGCTACAATGCTTGATAAGAAATGTACTCATTATCTTGCCCATGTAATTGTAACCCCTCTGTACAGTATTTTCACAATTAAAAAACAAAGACAAACCATATATTATTGCTCTATCTTTCTTAGCACCTGTATTAATCTAAAAAGATTATTTAGGAAAAGGCAATGTCTTACATTGCAATAAAGTGTCTTTGATGGACTTTCAGACACACTGGCAGGTTCTGCTGGGTGGAGTACTGACACAGAGCTCCTGTGATGCAGCTCTTTTCTCATTGGGCCTCATGCTGGCTTCTGCCTGTGAACTCTGGAGAAACAGATTACTGACCCAGTGCACTTAAGTACAAAATCTGCATACGTAGCATTCTAACTCTGGCTCAGAAGACTTTCTTAATCCTTCTTTTATTCAACTTCAAAAAAGAAGATTTCGCTGATCACTTAGTAGACACCCAGTTTGCTGTGTCTGAACTGCTACTTAAGTGGCTGCAATAGGAATAAGTGGGGGTTGCGTGTTTGGGTTAATATTATTTGGGTTTTGGAGATGGGAGGATTGTTGGCAAACGAGTCACTAGTGGTATAGATACATCCTTAGAAATGAGAATACAGTGTAAATCTAAAAGAGGTTTGTAGAAAATAAAAGTGAACAGGAATATTTTGATTTTTAGGAAATAATGTTCTTATGCTGACTTTCCTATCTATTATCTTCTTTTCAAGTAGTTTTTCCTTTTAAGTATTACATTTGGCGGGTAGCTTTATGCTGTTTTTCCATTTCCCATAGGCATAAATAGAATCCCAGCTTCATGATTGTACAACTTAGCCTTCATTTTGGTGTCTCAGGAGACCTCATGGGTACATGTCTTTAGCATAACATATTTGGCTGTAATTGATCATACAAGTCAATCCTTTCCTTTTTTTCTAATTTCAAAGGAACCTCTGAAAGATATAAACATACAGGTGCAACCATTTTGTGAATGGAATACATATCACAATTTACATGCCTGAATCAGGATTGTGTAACAACCTTCCAGAGACAGTCTTGCATTGACACTTCCTGTGTACATGGTCCAGGTACAAGGACAAAGCACCAGAAACTAATAAAGACAAGCTAGAGAAAAGTGTTTTATTTGTTCTTTAGCTCAAAGTATATCACGAACAAACGTAAGGACTGAAAAGAGATGCATGATTGAACTCAAAGTCTTAAGAAGTCACATAGAAACTTGGCTAGAATTTATATGCACTCAGGATGGAGGAGAGAAGTCAGATTTTCAGAACACTCAAAGAGTTTCTAAGTGTCAAAGGTTAAGAGACCTGGGGAAAGGCATACAAGTTTCCCCCTGCTTTACATTGTGTCTTGTAATCATAGCTTACTTACAAACAAAGGCTGTTATATTAGACATGTTTGTAGTAACTAATAAGGATTTATTTTATGTGAGTTATCTAATTATAAATATCCTCATAAATCTGTTAAATTCACCCTACAAAATATAACTAAGAAACAGTTTGCTATTCAATAGTCATTCCTTCTAGTATCTTTTCTTACCTAAAGAGATATTTTCTATACTCTAGTCTAAGCTCATTAGCTATACTCACAAACACACATTAGGAAGCTGAGTGGGCTTATGCTGTAGGAAAGGAGTATAGAACAGTGCAAATTCCAAATGAATAGCTTCTACTAGAGTTAACAGAAATGATATTTCATCTTTCCTAAAGATGAAGCCCATTTTATGAAAGACAATAGAAATACAGTGAAAACTGGGGACTAAGCTATAGAATCTTCTATTGAAGCCATATATATACTTCTGAAATCTTTCCTGACATTGTTTTGGCTATTGGCTCTCAAATTGTTAATAAAGTGGTCAGGAGAAGTGAATGGTTATGGTTGCGGTCTGAAATGTCTTGTCAGAAGAGGCTCCTAAGTTGGGCTTAGTGCCTAGTGCAGTGAAGTTCAAAGGTGTGGCCATGGAGAAGTAATTGGATCATGAGGAATTCTAACCTTATCAATGGATTCATCCATCCCATGTTCTCAGGATCTGGTAGATTCTAGGGAAGTGATGGCATCTTAGGAGGGGGTACCTCTTGCAGGGAATGGGTCCCTGCAGGCTTGTGCTTGAGATCTGCATCTTGTCCTTGTCACTTCATCTCTTTCTGTCACAGCCATTCTTCTCCATCATTTGTTTCTTGCCATGATATTCTGCCTCATCCAGGCTCAGCAACAGTGGAAAGTTACCACGAACTGAAATTCTGAGCCCAAATAAACTTTTCCTCCTTTGAATTTTTTTCAATCACTTGTTTTATTGCAGGCATGGCGATTTGAATAACTCAAGTGAATAAGTGCAATTTTTAATTTATCAGATTATCCTACTGTTTGAGGAAGTGGTATACAAAAAGTAAAGAAGAGAGAACTCTAAATTCAGTAGGAATGCTCATGTTGGTCCATGCCTGCAATCCCAGCACTCTGGGGGTTAAGGGAGAGGAATCAACAGTTGAGGTCAGTCTGGGCTACAGGGTGAGTGTCAGTTTGCTTAGGAGATCCTGACTCAGGAAGAGAAAAGAGAGGGAGAGAGTAAAAAGAAAGAGAGAAAAAAGAAGAAAAGGAAGAAAATATCAGGCACAATGGCAACTAAATGTCATTTGCAGGGAGAAAATCTGTCATAAACATTGCCACTATGTTTTGGATAGCAGTTATTAATCAGCTATGATAGGATACTGCAGAGAAATAGACCCGGTAAGACATTGGTTCATACAATTACAAAGACTGAAAAATCCCATTATACACTGCATGTAAGCTGGAACCCCAAAAAGCTAGTAGTGTTCTATAGGAGTCTAAGAATCAAAGTTCAGATAGAGTAGATTCCAGTCTTGGCTATCCTCTTCTTTCCGGCCACCAACTCAAATGCTGATCTCTCCTAAAAACACCCACATGTGCACATCAGAAATACTATTTTATCAAATAGCCACACATCCTCTGGTACACAAAATTAACCATTTCATCATTTAGCTTTCTCCTGTTTCTTCATCCTATTCTTGACCATTTCTGAAGTTCTCCCATCTTGAGCCACTTGTCCATAACTTGTTGGGGGGAGCTTTCTATTTGAGATTTATTGTCTGTCTGACAACTTTTGATCAGGTACTTATTATGAACTCATTCCCCATCTCTGGATTGTTCTATAGCTTCTTTGTCTTCTCAGAATCTCTCCCTCCCCCTGACCATGAGAAACTATTCAGTATTAAATGAAATAGAAGAAGAGAATTTAGGCCCAGGTGGAATCTAAGCAGGAACTAATGGCTGGGCAATGGGGTATATCACTCTTGCTAATTATCTTCTCTGTGCTATTCACTCAGTATAGCCTGTGGCTCAAAAACAAATGCAGAGTACAGTAGGTGCTCATGCAGGAAAACTGTGGGGAATGGAAAACCCATGTTAGGAGAGATTATGTTTATCAGCAATATGATATTCTAGATAATGTAAATTTTAAATAAACCTTTTAATTATATGCTGTTGCTGTAGCTGATGAACACAAGAGGCACAGCTAATGCTATGCAGAAAATCAAAAGAGGAAGAGACCTTTATGCAGACAGTTTAATGCATGCTGGGTCTTTATCTGATTTCAAATATTTTTGAAGATTTTATAGAGCTTAAGCACGAAAGGGTCCATTTAGGAAGAAACTAGAACAACCATTGAATTAGCAGCATTTTCTTAATCTGACCAAGATTCTATTTCATGAGAAAAATAGAAAATGACTTCCTCACTTTACATTGGTTCAACTCATTCCATCCTGCTACCCTCTGCCCTTTCCATCAAAATCAAATCCTTCAGGTAGAAGCAAATAACTAGAAGCTAAAATAGGAATTTTACTAGATACTTCAGTGCATTTCTCTTTATCTTTATTACAGGTTAGCTTCTTCCCATTTTTGTATGGCACTTGAATTTTTTTTGTTGTTAATTTAGTTACCAGATATTTGGAATATAAAGACAATTTAGGAAATGAAGTGGCATTTGTACATTCCATTCCATCTTTATGATGTGTTAATGTTTCGCCAATTTATTAGCTGTTTTTGTAAAGATGCATTGTATCCATAAATCACTTCACTAAATGGCAGCTCCTTTGTGCAACTACTTAAATGATAATTTAAAATAAAACAAAAGAAGAGAAAGAAAAAGCTACAGAGACTGTCAGTGCCTACTTCCTTTTTGCCTTTCACATATTGACACTTGTTATTATTCCAAAAAGTAGGCAGTCTTTTGGGAGCATCACAGAGCTGGCTAACATTCCTATTTTGATCATTAAAGTTTGGCCCATCTCCCCACCCAATTTACAATATGCATTCTCATTATAACTAGGTTAATTTAAGCCCTGTTAATTCTGGATGTAGTCAGTGGCTACTTTGCAGGCCTCTTTGCCTCCCAACCTGTTTAGTACAGGAATCACACATCTTGAGCCCATCCAGTTTTTCTGGTGCTCCCTGATGTACTAAACTCCACGTGGGTTTTGATGAGTTTTGGAATTTTTGTGTGTGACAGCAAAATCAAAATCCCTAACATTTATCAAGAGTTTACTATCTACCAGAATTTGTTTCTATGAACTTTACATGAAGCAATACAGTAAATTGTCATAACGTTAGCATTTCTACTTTAGAGATTAAGTTTAGGCAATTAAAAAAATCATACAGAAAATGTACTCAAGTTTTCCCTGCTGGTATGTGGCAAAGCTCAGATTTAGTCTTAGGCTATCTACCCCTGCCCCTGGCAATTCCCATATGCCGCCATGCCAACCTTCCTACTTTTTGGTGCAGTTTTTGATGGCAAACAATGGAAGGCCAAATCCCATATTTTTGTTAGATCTTAATACGTAATATATTCTGTTAGACTCTCTATATTTTATTTATTTTTATTGTTTGTGCCATATCTATGGTCTGAACTCAGGGCCTTATAACCTCACTCAGCTCCAGCACTTGAACCATACCTCTAATCCAGCATTATTCTGGTTATTTGAGATTGAGTCTTATGTACTTTTTTTTTTTTTGTAGGCTGCCTTTGAACCACAGTCTTCTGGTCTCAGCCTCCTGAGTAGCTAGGATTACAGATGTGAGCCACTGATGATTGGCGTTGTCAGATTTTAATAATCAGCTTTTTGTATCTTTTTAATGAATCCCAATTAGAAATTGTTTTGAAATTAAATTATTGTAATATCCATGTATTTCTCCATAGGAACAATATGATTAAAAATAGTTAGAGGTCCAAATTCACAGTTCATTTAAGCAACAACATCCTCATTTGCAATGAAATTTAAGAAAAAAATGAATAGTGTTTATCAGTTTAAAAAAAGAAGGAAGAAGAAGAAGAGGGGGAGGAAAACAAGGAGGAGAAGAAACAAAAGAAGTCCAAATGTCTTTATATTTGAAATTATGGCACTTGAAAGAAAGAAAGATGAGGAAGGTAATAGAAACATTAAGATTATTAATGTGAAAACACTTTCTAGGGCTTTGGAGACATTTATTTCATTGAAATTTTGATGTGAAATTTAGAGGATTTCCTTTAACTTGATATCCTTTTGACATGCTTTTATACCTATAGAGCTCCAAAGCTGGAACTTTTAGCTAGTATTTAGCCAGAATACAGTAGCACCATCAACTCAAACAAGCATGGTTAGTGAATGTGGAGACATGCCTGCAACCAGCTGGGAGAGGCAGATGTTCCCAAAGGGGCATTTGTAATTTAACAAGTACTTGATCTTTCTCTGATGGAAAATATCTCCTTTCAAGTTGGAAATGGATTAGGTATGCTTTGAGGAAAATGACATTAAAATCCTTTCATACAACACAAGAGTGAATGCACTGGATAATTATTTTTCTCACCAGTTGCATTCTCCTTTCTCTTTTCTTTAAGTTCCATGGCACTGCTGAGGTACCTCTGCAGGGATGCTTCTTTTAAGTCAAGTTATTCTTGAGTTCTTATTTTGGAGGATGTAAGGAGGGTGGCAGTATGGTTTCAAATAATTTGAAGTGCATTAAGCCTGGGACAATCTTGCCCAATCATTCCAGCTCTAAGCTATTTCCATTCTATTTTCCATGTGTTTTGGTTTTTCTTTGGTGACAGTTATTGGGGTAAGAATACATTTCTTAGCCTCATAACAGAAAGCTTGCTTTCTTATTGCTCATGGAAGTGGAGGTTAAACTCAGCCTTGTGGAATAAGTCCTGGATTTGACATTGCTAAGGAAGTTAGAAACATTGCTGTTTTCAAAACACACCACAAGGGCATCAATTAAACACTAAAGTAACTAACTTGAACTCAAATCCTCTCTCTCCCCCAGCTTCCATTTGGGCTCATATTAAACACCTTTGATTTAAATCTCCCTGAAAACTCCTTAAAGGTCTGAGCTCCAATAGTCAGCACCGCAGATAACAACATACCTTTTTCCATTTTATGAAAGGAGGAATAATGGTCCTGAAAAAATTGGATTATTTTCACTTTCCTTGCTTAGCTAACCATATCAGCATAATTGACTTAAGATACCAACTGATTTGAAGTGTTTGTGGTCTAATGTGTGGTAAGCCCTGCTCATGTGATTCTCTTTGAAGTGAGTCCTGGAATTACTTTGTTCTTTGGAGATGTCCTAAGTGGACATCTATTCCCCAAAGGTGTAAAATCTGGCTTGCTTAAACATCTCAGAGAATTGATAAATACCATGACATCCTATTTATGTTTGACTCTCTACTTGGAATTGTGGCTTTGAGATAGTCTCACAAAATTGTTCTGTTGCATCATCCAGTTCAAATCAGTGTGAGTGCAAAGCTTTTTATCTTGACTTCTAGATTTATGGGCCCCAAGTGAATGAAAACTCATGATACTTTTCTGCTGAGTAGCAGTTTTGAGGGGATACTTTTGAAATTTTGGAAAGTAGCATTTCAGACACATTCCTTGTAATCCTTTTCTTAGGATATAGTAAACAGTTGGGAGAAACACGATTAGTATTTTTAAATCTTTTACTGGATACATGTTAAAATACCTCCTTGCACATTGACGCTCTTGAAAGTTTCTAATCAAGAAATTTAAAAGCACTCTATATGCAAATAACTTTTTAAAACTTCCTTATCTGAATTTCATGTATGATTAAACATGATCATATTTTTAAATGCTCGTGAGTAAAACAATACATTTTTATTAGTGGGAAAAATTAGCAAAATTGAGTTTTATAGTTACTTTGTTGCCTGAAACCCTCCTCAACTGATTATTGGTAAGGAAATGCACCTTATAAATACAATAAAAATTCAATTAAAATAAATTTACAGTTTGTATGTAAGAGTATTTCCAAAGAATTATCAGCAAATTAAGATCTATGTCTTCTGTAGCCCATTTATATGTAATAAACCACGCTCTCCAGCTTTTGATCGTGTTAAGATTTTCTGCTACGCTTGGGAATGTCTAGAATTCAGATACTTGGGGAGTATCTGAGACAGATTACTACCAAGGAGATAGACTTTTACCAGGCTTCTTGGTTAATAATGTGTTAGAATAGAGTTCAGAAATGTTATTTTTCTCCTTGGTGAATTTAATCTTGGAGAGATCATATGGCTAAAAAGGAAATGGATCCACTAGAAGAAATAAAAATACAAATTCACACGTTAAAGTTTCCCAGTAGTCTTCAGTTAGTCATGCTTTACTGCTTCCCACTGTTTCATTTGTCCTCATTAAAGAAGCCTCTTAAAGAATGGGCTGTGCTACTCAGAGAGCTTTCCTCCTAGAGAGAAGGTGGTCCTGGTGAATATCTGGGGCTTGAAATCAGGGCCTGGGCGCTGTCCCTGAACTTCTTTTGCTCAAGATTAGCACTCTACCACTTGAGCCACAGTGCCACTTCTGGCTTTTTCTGTTTATGTGGTATTGAGGAATTGAACCCAGGGCTTTGTGCATGCTACGTAAGCACTCTACCACTAAGCCACATTCCCAGCCCCACAGGAACATTTTTAGTAGTTTCTAAAACCCCATACCACTGCATCATGCCTTGTAATGTTGGGAGTATCTATGATTGGAGTAAAACCAACTTCAATCTTTTTAGTGAACTTCATTTTTAAAGAGAGACTGATTTGAAAATGAATGAATGATAGGTTTGAAGAATTGAAGTAAGGAATATAATTCTTCCCATGTCTATAGCAACAATCATATGAGAGCACATGTCACCACCTTTGGCACATTCTCAAGTGCAATCTGAATGTTATGACTCTCAAGGGAATTCCAAGATTTCATATGATTGCACATTAATGTGCCTAGAGAGCTGGGATGTGAAACCCACATTTCTCAACCCTAGACCTTGGCCAGTTATCCAAGATATCACCTTATTGGGGATACATGGGGTATGGACCACATTGCTTAACTGACTCCCATGGGAGGTGTTGGGTCCTCCACAGATGTGATTTCTATGAATCAGATAAGCCCTGGCCTTGTCACCTCCAGGATCCCAATTCTCAGAATGTTGAGTTCTAAAATTAGAACAGAGGAAGCTCTTCTGTAACTTAACTGAGACTGCAAATTAAAACTTAAAAAGTTATTTAGCATTAGCAATTTATGGCAGAGCAGCATTTGCAAAGAAAACTAAACACAATCACCACCAGTGCTTTTGAGCCCATGCCAACTTTCCACAGGAAATGGGGGAACTCCTTTCATTTTAGCCATAGGAATTGGTATTGTTTATTTCCTCATCCATATGTTTTGTGTCTGGAAATGTCCCAAGATCCTCAAGCCCAGCAGGTCATCCTGTCTCCTCCCTCTTAGGCCCTTGAAATCTGTTCTCATCCTCCTCTTCTTCTTACAGTTTTAACTGGGAATGCATTAACCATTCTCCTTCTGTTTCTCATATTCACTTTCCAGCTTCCAACGCCTCTTTTTTCTTCCCCATTTGCTGATTTGTAATTAAGCATTGTAACATTAAAGTCAGCGTATATAGTTCTACTAACTTTTTCTCTGACCACAGGACTTCTCTATAGAGAGGTGGGGGCAGGGGAAAGAAGGGACAACCAGCTATCAGAGACCAACTCTTAAGGATAGAACAAACAGTTTCCTTCCAAACAAGAGCAGGATGCCTATTCATTCCTAGGGAGAAACTTTTTCCCATCATGCCTTGTGCTCTCCTCCTAAGTAGCATGATCTTGCTCTTGCTGGCCCTTTCTGGTTGCTCTCTGTCCATCCTTCCCCTTCTCTGCTCTCTCCTTTTGGAGGCTTCAGTGTAGCCGGCCCAGCTTTCTTTTTGTCTCTCTGGATTCTTCAGACCTCTGCTGGAAGTTGAGAGATGATTTATGATTTCTCAATCCAAAACCTTAGTTGTAAAAATAGATCTCCTTGGTCTCATTTGGCTTAAGTATCCACTAAAGCCGGAGAATAGGGCCGGCACAAACAAGATTTCTTGCTATCTCTAGACTTGGTTCATTGGTGGGTTGTCTCTTTTGAGGTTTCCAAATATGACATGGAAGTTGTAGTCTGAAACATAAATGTTCCTTCTTCATTATTCTGTGGATTTCATATTCAAAAATGTAAATATGAAATAGTTTTTATTTTTGATGCTCTTGATTTTGACCAATGTTGCATTAATAATATTTGGGGAATTAAAATGTTTCCTTGCATGCATCATCTACTATGTTCACATCACTGTTATCTTTCATTTTCCTTTGGATAATGTCAGGTTAGTTCTTGATGTATTTAGAAAAGTTGTTTTCCATTTCCAGATTGAAACCTGCCAAATTTTCCCCTTTTGCTATGTCATTTTTAGTTAGATTTCCTAACCCCCTTCCAAGACCACCCAGAATAATTCTTCATCTTTGAAGTGTTTTCAGCCTTCAAAAGCTTATACATTATAAGTAAGAAATGGCTAAGTATTTGAACTTTGCAGGTACCAATCATCAACCCAGTCAATACAGTGTATGGCTAGGATGAGTGAAATCAGGCTTTTGACCCACTTGTTCTTATAAATTTAATTTTGTAATTATGCACAAACCAAAGCATTGTAAAATTAAAATCAGCTATGTAGTTCTACTAACTTTTTCACTGACCACAGAACTTTTCTACAGGGAAATGGGGGCAGGAGAAAGAAGGGACAACCAGATATCAGAGATCATCTATTATGGATAGAACAAACAATTTCCTTTTAAACAAGGACAGGATTCCTATTCATGTCTTCCCAGGGAGAAACTTTTCCCAACATGCATTCTTGACCCACTTCTATCATAGGCTGAACTGTTAGAAAATTCCTAAATATTTTAATACTGCCACATATTGCTTTCTACTATATTCTCTGTAGGAATTTGACAATATCTTCAGAGATTAAGATGCTTGGTTATTCAAATATGTGGATTTATTTGCTGTTCACATTTTAACAAATGGAAAAGACACTTTTATTAATAACATTTAGGTTAAATGGTGGAAGATGAAATTTCTCATGTACATGTAGAACTTGGAAAATATATTTCATAAAACATCATAATTTATTTAGTAGCATGAATGCATAATTTTACAAAAGAAGAAAATTAATGAAAGAAAATTGTCAGAACCAGAGAAGATGTGGTAGTTAGAGAAGAAAGTCTCTGGCTAACAAAACATCTAAATATATGTGTTTAAGAGCCTCAATACAGCTTTGTTATTGGTTGTCAATAAATATCTTAAACTTACTAACTTTACCAAACATTTCTTAGCACTACGATTTCTTATGAAAAAGTAACAAATGATACTTCCTTCATGTCAGACATGATCAAACACCTAGACACATGATCTCATTTTATTCTCAGTATACCTTAATGTAATATTTATGATTATTATGATTATTATCACCTTCAATTACATATTTCAAACTGAGGAGAGAGGCCAGATGATTCGCTCAGCTACTCAGTAGATGAAGACAAAGGGTAGGCCCATTTCTCTCAGGGTGGTCAGACCTGCCATGACACATATGGTTAACTTCAAAGGAAACTCACCTACATAAAGCTCAGGGGTCTACCATACTGACTTTCCTTCTAGCCTGTGGTAAGTGGTCTGCTTTTTTTCTTGTTTCCTTCTTTGACAGCGCCCTTGACCTGTTCATTTTAGGATGGAGTAGAAGATTCTTTACCAATCAGTTTTAAGTACATCTTTTTAACTTGAAAAAACTGGAATTTGGCTGCTCCTTACTTTTATTATAGAATCTTAAAGGATTAATCATAGTTTTTAATCCTACTAAGTTCCAGTTCAATTTCTCTTTTAGTTGGGAAAGAGGCAAAAGCTAGTCTTCAGTCTCTTGGATGGCAGACTAAGCTTCATCAGAATAATAGCACTGACTGTAAGTGAAGAGCAGTAAGCCACAGTGGTCCTTCAACACCATGTTTATTTTAGCACTTGGGTATTAAGGAAAGTCAGGATTTGGGTTTAGTACTTTTATTGTCAATGGAGAAATTGCACTAGGTGTTTTTCTAAAAAATATTAGAAGTTACTTTTATGTGTATGTATATGCAAGTACTGGGGCTTGAACTCCAGGCTTGGGCAAAGCCCTTCAGCTTTTTATATTTTTTGAGCCCCCAACTCCACTTTCAGCTTTTGGGTGGCTAATTGGAGATAAGATTTTTTTTTTGCTGGGGCTGACTTTGTACCACAATCCTCAGATCTCCATACAATTTCAGATCTAACATGTAACATTAGAAAAATCTAATTTTCTTTTTTTTTTTGTTTTTTGTTTTTTTTGGGGGGGCCTGAACTCTGGGCCTGGGCACTGTCCCTCAGCTCTTCAGCTCAAGGCTAGCGTTCTACCACTTGAGCCACAGCACCACTTCCAGCTTTTTTTTTTCTTATGTGGTGCTGAGGAATCGAACCCAGGGCCCCAAGCATGCAAGGCAAGAGCTCTACCACTGAGCCAACTTCCCAGCCTAGAAAAAATCTAATTTTGTAATGTTTCCTCCTGAGTAGCTAGCATTACAGCATGAGCAGCCAGTGCCCAGTTGAAAGTTACCTTTCAAATTTTATGACATTTAACAGAACTGTTAATATTAAGTCTGATGATACTAGAGTGGGAGATTTAAATAAGGAATGGTTGAAGCAGAGAATTAACTAACTAGAATTAAGTAACAAGTTCTGATTAATTCAGATTAGGGCAACAATGATGTATTTGATCATTTATATTAAAAAATGCACATTAGAGAAAGTTTCCTGGCTAATTTCCAAATGTTGTTTCACTCTATACTTGGTAAACACAGTCAGAGGCTGCTTCTACACTTACAAAGAAAAAGATTCCTTCTAAAAATTCTAATGACTTACTTATTTTCTAAATAGAACCACAAAGCCACAGAATAAATTGATACCTTTTAATGTCAACTTACACTATTTAGAAGGAATTCATATTGCTTTGTTTTCTTTTAATGAGATATCTGACTCTTTTCCTAGTAGAAACAATTGAAACTTATTTTATTTCCTCAGAAAATGCTTTCACATTGAGAGTTTTAACAAACACATAAGCTATTGGCTGAAAATGTAGAGAGAAGTTTCTTGTTAATACTATGTCAAAATCTTTTAGTGTGGAAGTGGCACTGTAGCTCAAGTGGTAGAGTGCTAGCCTTGAGCTGAAGAGCTGAGGGACAGCGCTCAGGCCTAGAGTTCAAGCCCCACGACCGACAAAATAAAAACAAAAACAAAACAACAAAACAAAAAACACCCCACAAAATCTTTTACTGCTTAATATCAAACATGCATTGAATAAAGTATTTTTAACCTAAATATGCTATAAGAATAAAAATATTGTTAGGCCTAGTGCCTCCTTCCTGTTAGCCTAGCTACTCAGGAGGCCAAGCTTTTGAAGCCCGCCTAGTCTGTTAGATTCTATTGCCAAAATACTCAACCTAAGCTAGATTGGAGTGGTTCAAAATGAAGAGTGCCAGCTAAGCAACTAAGCATCAGGCCCTGAGTTCTATCTGTAGTACTGGCAAAACAAGAGGATAAAAATATTTATACTGTACAGAGAATTTGACTAATTGCTGGTGAATGTTAATGTTAACTAAGTTTAATTTGGATCTCAAGGTATACAAAGAAAGGCAATTCCAAATTAATGCATCCTGGATCATAATGTGTCTAACATCTCACCCAAATGTTTCTGGGATTTCAAACAGATAGGAAAATGAACTAATGACTGAAGGGAAGAGCCAAGAGCACCAGAAGGCACCCATGAGTGTGGACCTGTCTCCCAGGGCCTGTTTTGAGTTGTCTCCTATTTGTTTGGACTGGCTGTGGTACCTCATCTTAATGCCCTTTGTCATGCTTCAGCTTCGTAGTTTAGCTGGGGGTTTACTGTACCCTGCAGAGCTAACATTCAAATTGCCCTTCTCTGGGCCAAATACTTCTTAGTTGCACAAACATGCAGTTGTTCTAAAAGGTCTTTTCCCCTTGTACCACAATATCCTACTGATAGGTGTCTTGGCAGAAGGGACATCAGAGTGACAGTCAGAAACAGAGAAAGCATTCATTAGGTTTCTAGAGCCATCTCCTTCTAAAGGATGCATTGCTTAATAATGACCTGGGAAACAGAGTAAGTAATAGGTTTAGATTACTCAGCCCCCACATGCTATTTTAAGATACTTAATATAAAAGCTCAGATTTGGAGGAGGAGGGGCTTCCTTTAGAGTTGGGGAAATCCTTCCAGTGTGGGTGGTCTTGTGGATTCCACATCAAGATGGGAAACTTGTCAGTGTGTATTTCTACCAGAAATGTCCTTTGTTCCTTACTTGCATCTGTTTGGTACTGCACCCTGCTTTTTCCCCTGACATTCCAGGAGGTATCCTGGCACGTGGACTAAAGGGCCATCTAGGAGGTGGATATAGGTTTTTAGTACAGACCAATGTTAAAAATAAAGAGACAAAGCTGCTTTTAGGAACCTTTTAAAGGCTGACTACCCACATGGCCTGGCATATACTTTCTTGACAGCTCACGTGGAGCCATAATTCAATCCAAATGATTTTAACCCGTATGTGGTCCAGAGAAACATGTGATATTTTGCAGGATGCATTTCAAATGCATGGGGCTTATTTTCATATTGAACAGATGTAATCAAGTGAAACAAATTTCAGTGGTGCAGAGAAGGTAAGGGTACAGCTGTCTAAATTCAATCATTCTCCTCCCTTCCTGTCCTCCCTGTGGTTTCACTGTGAGTATAATGAGCCAAGAAGTCGTTTGATTGACTGGTAGGAGAGTTCCCAGCCATCACTACTGGTAGTTTTATGATTCTTTGTCGAAAGTCAGTGGGGCCCAGTGGACATTCCAAATAACTCTGGAACTGAACCATCTCCTACACAATGCTGTTTGCCTCTAGAAAATGGAAAGAGAAACATAACAGAGTTGAGAGTTTCCCATAGAGAATGAGGACAATTTGGAACTTAAGCCCATATTTTAAATTTTAACTATGTATATGTGATAGCCTATATTTATTTTCCTGGCATAATAATTAGCAGTGACCTTCAATAGTCTCAAAAGTGCTTTGTTTTGTACCTCACACCACTAAGCAGGTACATAAAAATGTGAAGCAAAGTAATACCTAAACCATCTCAATATCAATATTAGAACATGTAAAAGATGGAAACCTGATAGAAAATATGGTTTGTAGAACCACTAATATTCTTTTTTGGGGGGGTTAGGAAGATAAATCTTTATATTAAATACATGTTTTTTTTTTATTGTGAAAATACTGTACAGAGGGGTTACAATTACATAGACAAGATAATGAGTACATTTCTTATCAAGCACTGTAGCCTCCTCCTTTGTTTCCCCCTTCCCATCCCTTCCCATCCTCCCCTGCCCCCCCATCCTCCCCGCTCTCCCCCCCCCCTCAGTACCAAAGTTGTAAAGTTCGTTTTCAACATAATGACTTGTACATCTCATTGTTGCAATGGGTCCACCTGTATCCCTATTTAAACGATTTGTTTTTCCCCTTCCCCTCCACAAATTACGCCGACATTAAATACAGTGAAAGCAGGGGTTATACTGTGGGGGAGGGACATATGAAGCAACAAAGAAATCATCTTATAAATGTGTTAGAAACAATGGCAAGAAAGAAAAAAAAACATTTGAGTACATATCTTAGGGTTCCACTAATGTTCTCCAGTAATAACTGCTCTTTCTCACATGTCTAGTATTTGAGTATTTATTTTCTTTGGAAAAAGTTTCAATTAATTGCTGACTAAAATAGCTATGATGTACATCCTAGTCTCATTTCAAACAGTGGGGAAATATGTATCATTTGCATTTTTATGATAATTGTTGAATATTTCTTTACCTGTTTATTAAACGTTTGTTTGCCTTCTGAGAACTGTTCATTTGCTTATTTACTACCTGAACTCTGTTCTTTATTCTGTTTTTTATGTATATCTTTGTATATCTTTTATCTTAATCTTTTTCTGTTGAATACTTTGTATCTCTTGTATATTATTTTTTTGTTGTTGTTGGTGGTGGTCGTGGGGCTTGAACTCTGGGCTTTGGTGCTGTCCCTGCACACTTCAGCTCAAGGCGAGCGCTCTACCACTTGAGCCACAGTGCCACTTCCATTTTCTAGTGGTTTTTATTGGAGATAAGAGTCTCACGGACTTTCCTGCCTGGGCTGGCTTTGAACCATGATCCTCAGATTTCAGCCTCCTGAGTCGCTAGGATTACAGGCGTGAGCCACTGGTGCCCGGCTATATTAATCTTTTATCTGTTGAATACTTTGGGAAGATTTTTCTCCTACTCTGTGGGTACAGAAAGTTCTTAATTTGTTGAAGTCCTGTTTGTCCATTCTTACTCTTATTTACTGAAAAATTGGAGTCCTATCCAGAAAATAATTGCCTAATCCTCTATCTTCTTGAATTTTCACTATAGTTTTCTGAAGTAGTTTGAAAGGTTTTGGTCTTATGTTAAGATCTGTGATTCATTTGGAGTTGATTTTTGTATACAGTAAGACACAGAGGTCTAGTTTCAGTCTTCCACATGAAGATAACCAATTTTCCTACAACATTTATTGAAGAAGCTATCTTTTTTTCCCCATTTTTGTTCTTGGCTCCTTGAACAAAATTTAGGTGGCTCTAGGTATGTGCTTTTATTCCCAAGTCTTCTACACTGTTTCACTCATCTTTAGGTCTGTTTTTGTACCAGTACCAAACTGTTTTTACTCCAGTGGCTCGTTAGTGTAATTTGAAGTCTGGTTTTGTGATTTCCTCCATGTGTCCTTTCTTTGTTCTGCTTTTGCTATTTAGTGTTTTTATGTTTCTATATGAATTTTAGGGTCAATTTTTCTATTTCTCTAAAGAGTAACTTTGGGATTTGGTTAGCCATTGCAATTGAATCTGTTGATTGCTTTCAGTAATATGGCTATTTTTACAATATTGATTCTGTCCATTCAGAAGCATTGGATATCTTTCAATTTCTGATTTTTCTATGTTGATTTTATATCCTTCCATATTACAAAAGGCATCAGATCTAGCAGGGTTGGGGAAGGATCTTTAGGGCATTTTAAGCATAGAATTACATCATCTGCAAATAGGAATATTTTGAATTCCCTCTCCCCCAATTTGGATCTATTTTATTTATTTCTCTTACCTTATTGCTCTGACTAGCAATTATATTACTATACTGAATAAGAGTAGGGAGAGTGGACACTCTTGTTTTATACTGACTTTAGAGAATATGATTTCAAATTTTCCTCATTTATTATAAATGAGCTTGTCCTATATTGCCTTGAATATATTGAGGTAAGTTCTTTATATTTATACTTTCTCAGAGCTTTCATTTCCAATATATTCTAGGAATTTTTGGATCTCCCCCCCTTCCCCCCCCCCCCCCCCCCCCGCACCACTTATTTCTGCAATTTAAAACATTCCTAGTACTCAGGCAAGATTGTGTAGTGAGAAGATTGAAGTATAATTATCCATCCACCCCACCCCTCCACCCCCTGCCCTCCAACTAAAGGATATAGCTCAACAGCCAAACCTTAGCTCACATACTCAGAAACCCAGGCCTGGTCTTGTCAGTACGTCAGATAGAGGAAAGCTAGCTAAGATCTCTTCTATTTCCTTGGGTTGGGGTTATATTGGGTTTAGGGTAGGGCTTTTCCATGATCAGTTCCAATTCTATGCTGTTTCTGTTTTAGAAATTTTCTTTCTTTGTGTACTGGAAGCCATTGCTGGTCACACAGTACTTTTTAGTCTATGGGCCAAACTCCCATTTGCTGCCTGGGTCCCTCTGTTTGTGTCCCCTTAGACAGCACACAGGCTACCTTATGGGCTGGCAGGTATTCTGTGAGTTCAGCATCTGCACATGGAGATCTCAGTCCCTGGTGATAGCAAGTCTCCAGAGCCAATGCTTTCATGGGCTGAGCTCCCACTGGCGTTTTAATTTCACCATCTATGCTTTTTCTTCTCTTCAGCTTCTTCTTTTGGCTGTCTTCTGATTCTGTCTTTGTTTTTCAAGTTTCTGGGGTGTAGCTCAATTTCTACCCTTGTCTGGCTATAAGCCCTTTGCATGCAGCTAATTGAAACTGATGATTCTCTAATCTGAATACTCTAATCTGAACTCTCCATCTGGGAGCTATCTGGTGGCTCTGGAGACTTGCTGTCACTGGAGACTGAGATCTCCATGTGCAGCTGCTGAACTCACAGAATACCTGCCAGCCCATAAGGTAGCCTGTGTGCTGCCTCAGGGGACATAAACAGAGGGACCCAGGCAGCAAATGGGAGTTTGGCCCATAGACTTAAAAAAAAAATCTTTGTTTTCTGACATGACCCTCTGTCTCAATCGGAAAGGCCCTTCTTCAAGACAGCATCTAAATTTAACTCTCTGAGACATAAGGAGCAAAAGGTTGTCTTCTTGAAGTCGCCCTGTCACTTGAGAATTTACTGTCTCACAAAATCCCCATTCTGGGGGTTGAGGCTTTCAGGAAGCATGGGCTTCCTCACAGCTAGGTCTGGCAGTCTGTCACCCTGGATACCAGGCAGGCCTAGCTTGTGATGCGGGCCATGGCTTCTCCTCTTCCCACCCCAGAGACAATTGGGAAAAACAGCTGGAGAAAGTTGTTTTCTCGCTTTCTCTGTCTCTTCATTTGCCACACTTTTCAGCTGTCCTGTTTCTTTTTGTGTTTCTCAGTGTGCTCTCCCTTACTTTTTTCTTTTTAAATATGCCTTTATTTTATTATCCAGATGCTCCTCATTTATGGAGTCTGATGGAGATGGCTTCTACTCTTTTACCTTGCTGCCTTCTCCCACAAATGCATGCTTTTAAAATCTCATAACAACAGGTCAACATTATGTTTTTGATCATCTTGGCTTCCAGTGGAGATAAACATGAGTAGTTGCACAATTTAGAGACCACAGGGGAGTGGGGACAGTAGGAATATGAGATATATTCATGTTGTAGAATACCAATACTAAGTACAATGGAAACATACAGATATTGGGGGCTCTGTCTCCTCTTATTGTCCTTCCCCTTCCTTTGGCATCTTTATCATAGCAATTCCTCTCACTTTGTTCCTATTTGTGATATTTTGATATTTATTTGTATCATTTTCTCACTCAACCATCAACTGGGCAGAGTGGTAGGAAACTGGGATTCCATAGGAAAGTCTCAGAAGTTGCTGAAATAATTCACCAATAATGTGTCTGATTTATCTCCCTCTACATCCCCAAATCAGCGTCTCCAGGACTCATGCTATTACTATCCCCCCTTATTTCCTGTATAATGTTATTTTCTCCCCATCACCCATTCATATACCTCTCTTCCCTGTTCTTCCCAGTCATGCCTGTTTGATGGTACCAGGAATAATGGGGAGCAAGGAAGAAGGGATTAATTGTTGCTATAAATGTACTCATGCAACAGACTACACCATTTCCCCTTTCTTTGTCTTTTACTTGAAAGCAGAATCAACTCTTCTAAATGGCTTTTCTCTATTCTTTACTCTCCTGGGTGAGAGCTTATCTGCCACAAGAAGCCTTATCAAAAGTATATTTTTTTGGTAGCTGAGGGAGAGCAAAAACAAGGTCATACTAAAGCCACCAGCACAACCATGTTCATTGCAGTATTATTTACCAAAGCCAAGATATGGAATCAGCCCAGATGCCCCTCAATGGCTGAATGCATAAAGAAAATGTGAGATAGATAGATAGAGACAGAGATATAACAGAATTCTACTCCCATCCATCAGAAAGAATGATATTGTACCATTTGTAAAGAAATGGAGAAAATTATATTAAGTGAAGTAAGCCAGACCTAGAGAAACATAGGTTGCATGGTTTCTTTCATTTGTGATAGGTAGAATGTGCCTATTAATCTACAAGTAAATATACTGGGTGATAAGCAGGGGGTTACAAATGAATTAACTGAAGTGTAATAGACTCTATGGAGAGCATAAATACATAATTCTTTAGAAAGATTAAATTAAAGCCTAACAACATAAGTACCAAGAAATGGGTACTTACAAGAGGATAGGGTGGGACCAAGGGTAGAAGAATGAAGCAGAAAAAGAGGAGAATGCAAGAAAAAATTCATTGTATATACTACAGAATTGAAAAATACAAGGGAAAGGGGTGGGTTGAAGCAGGGTAAAGATGTTGAAGTGAAGACACAGATCAAGATGCATTGTATATATAAACTACTTTGTTAACAGGCAAGAAAAGTCAGTACATAACCTAAAATTAAGATAAGTAAGGGTTGGGAGAGGTGGGTGACATTGATCAAGATGTATTGCATTCATAAATTGCTTTGTTGAATGGCAACTCCTTTGTACAAGTATTTAAAGATATTAAAATATTCTCCCAAAAGAATATTTTGTAACAACCTCATAGAAAATATACCTAACAAAACATGATTTGTACTATCTCTGTAGAAAAGTATTTGTGGCTTAGGATTTTTAACATATATTCTTTTATAACCTCCAGGAACTAAGCACATTATCTAATATTATAATTTTCTTAAGCTTTCCTTTAATTAGTGTCTATAATATTATATCTCTTGAATGTGTCCAGTTGATTTCAATTTGTTTTCTGAAAGTATCTATTTTTTCTATTTTATTGTAATTGTGATGTACATTTATATAATTATGATGTTACAGTTATGTAAGTCAGGTAATGAATGAATTTCTTTTTGAACTATGTCACCTCTTCCCTCATTTTCTCCAAGTTTTCCTTCCTGACTCCCCTCCCTGACAAGCTATCCATTTTCAATATAGTGTCTAGTGAGAAATGGCACCAGGGCTCAAGTGGTAGAGTACTAGCTTTGAGCAAAAGAAGCCCAAGGCTAGAGCCCAGGCCTAACCCCGGGACTGGCAAAAAAATAAAAAAAAATAAAATCTTGCGTATCTATTTTATAATGGGGTGCTATTATCTCTCTTATAGACCACATCTCAAAGATTTCCTTTATCCCCTTCAATGTCTGTTTCTCCTCTCAGATAAATGCATTGCCTTTCCAGTATAAAGGAATTTATCCTTCAAAGTCCATGTTTTTGTTAAGAGATAGTCTGTTTCTTCCCTTAACTCTTATACATAGCCACAATTGCTGCTCATTGTAATGTCCCCAGGTATGACACTTCTAGTATCTTAGCCTCTGAGATTTTTTTTTAATTTAATTTTATTTTATTTGAGAACATACTGTACAGAGGGGTTACAATTACATGGGCAGGATAATGCATACATTTCTTACCATGCATTGCAGCCTCCTCCTTTGTTTACCCTTCACCTCCCTTCCCAGCCTCCCCCCTTCCCCCCACCCAATCATACCCCCCCTTCAACCCCCACACCGACATTGTAAAGCTGGTTTTGACATGACATTTTGTACTTCTCATTGTTGCAACAGGTCCACCTGAATCCTTAAATGACTTGTCCCCATCTCCTCCACATGTTATACTGACATCAAATATAGTGAAAGCGGGGGTTACACTGTGGGGGAGGGACATACAAAGCAACAAAGAAATAATCTTATAAATGCGTTAGAAACACATGCATGAAAGAAAAAAAAACCTTAAAATACATATTTAAGGGTTCGTTTTCCTAACATCACATTATCTGACCTTTTCCGCTTGACTCATACATATACTAGATATTGCAAATAAGGGAAACCATGGGACCTATGTTTCTTTGGGCCTGGCTTACTTCGCTTAATATAATTTTTTCCAAGC
The DNA here is from genome assembly GCF_019054845.1 of Dipodomys spectabilis. Lineage (NCBI taxonomy): Eukaryota > Metazoa > Chordata > Mammalia > Rodentia > Heteromyidae > Dipodomys > Dipodomys spectabilis. The sequence goes on from NW_024870817.1 coordinate 25,783,679, forward strand.
CTTTCCATTTCCTAACAAATGGGGCAATGTCATTCTTTCTGATGGAGGCATAGAATTCCATTGTGTATATATACCACATTTTCTTGATCCATTCATCTACTGAGGGGCATCTGGGTTGGTTCCATATCTTAGCTATGGTAAATAATGCTGCAATAAACATAGTTGTGCTGGTAGCTTTAGTGTGGTCTTGTTTGTAAACATTTGGGTAAATGCCCAAAAGTGGGATTGCTGGGTCATAGGGGAGTTCTATGTGAAGTCTTTTGAGGAACCTCCATACTGCTTTCCAAAGTGGTTGAACAAGTTGCCTCTGAGATTTTTAATTTCTAATCATGTTTCCATGTTTGCCTAGACTTCAGAAACTTATTCCTGTGATCACATTATCAATTTATCTTCTAAATTGTATCTATCTCCTCCATTTATAAACCTCCTCCATTTATGGCAGCTTTACTTTGCCTCTGTAGATCTTCCCTTCCATCTCAGAGACCCATGGTGCTTCAACAACCAAGTCTTCCCACATGTTAGAGGCTGTTTTTCATCCTCTATAAAGGTTTTCTTATCTCACTTTGTAAATATCTTACCAATACTCATTGCTCTGTCTTCCATCTTTCCTCTATCTTTTTGATGTGATCCCTCATGATATTCAACTCTGGGTCCTTAATTATTGTAGTTTATCTCCCATTTTGACCCAGACACTATTTTCTCCATATTGATGTGATTAGCAATTTACAAACTCCTGCTTTGTTAGGAGAATCTTACAGTCTGCAGCCATTCATGTCTTTAACAAATTCTTAATCTGATGGTTCTTCTAGACAAGTTAACTTTCCTGTCCTGTGACCAACTAGATTCAATTTCTGGTTCAAGCTGACACATTTTGGATAGTGAACAAATATTTTTGTGTGAATGGAACCTTTACCCCAGTCTAATTTTCCTCATCTCACTTATTTTCATTTTCTGGCAACTGATGATTTTGCTTCCTCTTTGGAGAACCCAGAAGCCATCACAAAAATATCTCTCGATGTGTCTCATGTACTTTATTTCTAGGTCAGTGAAAACAATTTTTATTTGTTTGTTCTGGGACATGTCTTCAACTGTGTTCTGAAATCCTTTGCCAACAGCATTACCAACATTTATTCATTCCATAAACCTTAGCTTAAAAGAGGACTGTCCTCTCTTCGAGACATTTCAAGTGTTCTTTACTCTCAGAACGTGTTTGACCAAACTATCTGTAATTATACCCTAAACTCCTTTCCTGGGATTCCCTTTTGGAGCTATTCTTGTAAGGTTGTAGAATCTAGTGGGAGGAAACTTGCTCTTGCTTCTGCATTATCTGTTGTTACTTCCCTCTCCCTCAGTTCCCCCCACCTTTGTTGATGCAGTGTTGTAGATATGTCTAGCTGCTTCCCCTTCCATTCCTTGATGGGCACCTCTTAGTTTATTTACACTTCCCTCAGAAGGAATTCTCTCCTTTGTCAAACTCCTCCTTCTCCTTTGCTAAATATACAGCTTCCAGCAACCAATGACACCAATCCAGTGGGAAGCCCCTCTCCTGGAGCCTCTGATGGCCATGAGTGACTCACTTTTAGATGCTCTATGGATACCTTACAGTCAGTCATGTCAAAAGCCATATTGACCACCTTCCAATCCTTCTCATGCTCAGAATCTGCGAGCGATGCTATAGTCCATCTACTTACCAAACCCAGAAGACACTTCATCTTCCCTTCCTCCCACATGTCTACTCCATCATCCAAGTCCTGTCAGTTCTGCCTCCTCATTGTCTGCTGATTCCATGATTTTTCTCCCATTGCCAGTCTCTTAGTTCATCCTCTACCATCTGTCATCTGAATCCCTGCAACAGGTTGCTAACTGTTCTCACTCCACTCCAATTCTTCCATTATGTAACTAGGTGAATTTGTGAAAAGGAAAACTCAAGCATATTACTTTCTTTGCTTAAAGTCTTTCTGTGTCCATGTATCTTTCAGTATAAAATTTAGAATCCTTAATAGGACACAGAAGGCCAATGTTGATGTGACCAGGATGTATTTTCTAGCTCAATCGTTCAGCCATAAAAAATTACACATTTGCTTTTGCTCTATTTCTTTGACTTGGCAAAAACTATTCCTTCTTCTCTACCTATTCTCTATTCCTAGTTCTCCCCTGGCTCAAATCACATTTTCAGGAAGCCTTTTCTAAAAATTTCAGAACATGCAGCAGCTTAACCATGTGTTATTTATCTTTAGATCTTGCTGATTTGTTTCTCATGTAACTGTGGTCACCTCAGATAGGACTTGCTTCTCTGTTTTTGCTTTTTTGCTTTTTGTCAGTCATGGGGCTTGAACTCTAGGCCTGGGCACTGTCCCTAAGCTCTTCAGCTCAAGGAGAGTACTCTACCACTTGAGCCACAGCGCCATTTATCTGTTATTTGTTGATATGTCTATGACATTCCTACCTAATTCTCTTACTCATCAGAGTTTTCAAAAACAAAGTTTCTGCCCATCAAATACATTCTAAAAATATGTTTACATCTTATCCACTGAAAGTATAATCTCAAAGCAATACTGTGTCGCTGCTGCTAAGCATGAATATACATACAGCGCTGAAAAGTGTAAGGGCCACATTTGGGTAACATTTGTAACCATTGCACTGAGAATATCTATGATCTGATGCACATATTTATAACAGCAGTTAAGAAAATACAATATTTTTGGAATGGCTAAAGGATATAACTACAATTTTTAAATCATGACTTACATGTCTAAAGATAAAACATACATTATATATATAGTCTCTTTGTCTTTAAGTTCAATTTCTCATTCCTCATCACATTCTGGCTTGCTCAGATGATGATTGCATTCCTGCATCACTTTAATGTTTACAGAGCTTGGGGTTGGAGATTTAGCTCAGTAGAAGAGTGCTTGCCTGGTGAGTGCAAGGCCCTGAGTTTGGTCCTCAGCTCTGGGGGGAAAAAGAAACTAATGTTTACAGATCTTAACTATCATGAGAGGATGTAACCCAAGCAGATTACAAACTTATTTCTATTATCTAGTACAGGTCATTTCTCCCCATAATTTAACTTCAGACTTAGGAGTTTCCTATTTAGATCTGATGTGCATCAACTATCTAAAATTTCACGCTATCTGTAAGTCCAGAATCACATAATCTAAGTGGGAACAAATCTAGCAACATGCTAATTTTCCTTATACATTGTGCTTGGCTTATTCCAACTTTCTCTGTAATCTCCGTTACTTGAATTTGTGTTTCCTGTTTATATGAACTGGAGTGATTTAGAGTCTTCCACAGGCAATAAATCTTACAGGGCAAAGTCAGATCAAGATAGGGAAGCATTCTTTCCCCGAGTGTAATTGACAAGGCAGCTCTAAAGCCTTGTCAATCTAGTAAATCTTCTTTTTCTATTTTTTATTTTTTTGTTCTAGTCCTGGGGCTTGAACTCAGACTCAGGGTGTTTGTTGTCCATGAGCTTTTTTACTCAAGGCTCATGCTCTACCACTTGAATCACAGCTCTACTTCTGGCTTTTTGGTGGTGGTTTGGAAATAGGAGTCTCACAGATTTCCCTGCCCAGGCTGACTTCAAAATACATGCCTTCGATCTCAGACTCTTAGTTAGGATTACAGATGTGAGCCATGGTGCCTGGCTAAATCTTCCTTCCTTGATGTGCAGGCTTGCCTTCTTTGCCCACTCACCTCTCATTCACTTTAAATGAATTCACATCACTTACCTGCTCCTGTTATTACCCCAACCATCCTTTCATGTTATGGGTCTAGGAATTTTTTCAGGGTTGGCTCAAGCATTGGTATCTGTTTTTTTTGAAGAGGAGCAAATAATGGGTTGATCTTACAACCTTCTCATTAATTTCATTTTGAACAAGATCTATAGACTCATAAGAAGTTGCAAACAGCCTGGGAGCTCAGAATCACAAGCTGACCATAGAACCCAAATGCAGAAAACACCCACAGTGCCAGACCTGGACAGTGTAGACAGAGACAGAGATCAGAGGCAAGGTACCGTGAAACCCAGACCCGGAGCTCCAGCCCACAATCATCGCATGGGAGTTTCGTGGCAATGGGCAACCAGCGAAGTACAGTATATTGATACATAGATCTGCCACAGCACCTGTGGCCAGCCTTTAACCAGTTCCAGGATCAGTGAGTAACCCACCCCCCACAGGAGACCAGCGCTGGTGGTGACCCCCAGGGCTTGACCTGAACCCCTTCCCCTCCTGCCTATGTTACTGGTCAGAATGAGTCTCACCTGTATGCCCTGGGTAGGAGATCAAGCGGCATATGCCTCTGGTCCATGGTTGAAATCAGGAACTGCTTAAGATCCAGCAGCTTGTGAAGGCAGCCCCACCTGTAACTGCACGTGGGCTCCAGCAGCCCCACCTGTGTGCTGGGGCGGGGGATTGAGCAGCCTGGCCCCAGATCCCTGGCTGAGTGGAGCTGGGAATTGCACATCAGCTCCAGCAACTCGAAAGTGACCCAGCCCACTGGGAACTGACAAGCAAGTGTACCCCAACCAGGATCCTAAGCTGCCTAGGGATCAGTGAAGGAGAGGAATATCAGAAAAGAGGGAAACAACATTTATTCAATAAGATTATTACAGAAAATTTCCCCAATCTCCAAAGAGAAAACCTCACCCACGTAACAGAAGCAAATAGAACACCTAGTAGACAGGATCCTAGAAGAAACACTTCTAGACACTTTGGAGCAAAGACACTAGATCTAAATTGTAAAGAGCTGATTCTAAAGGCTGTAAAATCAAAGAATGAGCTATACTGCAGTGGAAAAGAAATTAAAATCACTGTGGACCTCTTCACACAAACCCTCAACACAAGGAGAGCCTGGAAAAGTACCATCCAAGCCCTGAAAACCAACAACTGTCAACCCAGATTGGTATATCCAGTGAAACTAGCATTCACATTTGGTGGAGAAACTAAAATTTTTAATAATAAAGAAAAAATAAAGGAATTCATGAACAAGAAGCCAACACCACAAAGAATACTAAAAGGAGGAATATAACCTAAAGAAAATAATCGAGACTAGGGAACCACATTAGACAGAAATCACTAGGAGATCAGTTTAGTAAGCACAGGAAAAGGAAAGAAGCAAAATGCAGGAAAGTAAGAAAATGGCGTTAAACACAACACATCTTTCTATAATAACCATAAACATTAATGGAAAAAGAGCTTCAAAGTGGATCAGAAAACAAGATCCATTCCTTTGTTGTCTCCAAGAGATGCATCTCACAGCTAAACATAAAAACAAACTCCGAGAGAAGGGATGGAAGATCTTCCATGCAAATGCTCCTAGCAAGAGGGAAGGGGTTGCCATTTTGATATCTGAGAGTATAGACTTCTCTTAAAATCAGTATAGAAAGACAAAGACATATTAATACAGGGAAGAATCCAAGAAGAGGATATCACAATCATTTATTTATATTCACCAAACAATGGAACACCTATATGCATTAAACAAGTACTCTCAGACTTGCAGAACAAGATAGATCCAAATACAATAGTAGTGGGAGACTTTAATATACCATGCTCACCAAAGGACAGGTCAACAAACAGAGTATAAGCAAAAAAACCTCTGAACTAAATGACATCATATCCCAACTGGACTTAACCGATATTTACAGAGTTTTACACCCAACCACAACCAAATACACATTCTTCTCAGCAACTCATGAAAAGTTCTCCAAAATAGAATATATCATAGTTCATACAAAGAATTTAAACAAATACAAGAGGATTGACATAATCTCGTCTTCTATACGACCATAGTGGAATCAAACTAGTTCTCCACCAGAAAGCACACTGAAGAAATTACTCAAATACATGGAGGTTAAGTAGCATGCTTCTGAATAACACCTGGGTCACAGAAAAAAATGAAAGAAATTAGTAAGTTCTTACAAATGAAAATGAAAATACATCACAACAGAACCTCAGGAATACAGCAAAAGCAATCCTAAGAGGCAAGTTTATTCCTTTGAGCATACATATCAAGAAAGTAGAAGCAGCACAAGTAAATAATCTTACAAAGTAACTAAAATTGTTAGACAAGCAAGAAAAAAATTGAACCTATAGTTACTAGATGGAGTGAGATAACCAAAAGGGCAGAAATTAACAAGATAGAGATAAAAAACTATAAATGAAATTAATGAAACAAAAAGCTGTTTTTTTAAAAAAAATATTCAATAAAATTGACAGAACCATTGCAAGATTAATAAAAAAAGAAAGGAGAGAAAAGACCCAGATCAATTAGACCAGGGGTGCGACAAGAAAAATTACAACAAACATCCAAGACATCCAAATGATCATAAAGAACTTTTTCCAGAATTTATATTCACTAAAGGAGGAAAACCTAGCAGAAATGGAAAAATCTGTAGAGAAATACAAACTGCCCAAACTGAACCAAGAAGGTATAAATCAACTAAATAAGCCAATAACATAATGAATTAGAAGAAGCAATCAGAAGTCTTCTAATAAGGAATAGCCCAGGCCCAGACAGATTCACAATGGAATTCTAGAAGACCTTTACAGTGGAATTAATACCCATACTCCTCAAGCTATTTTGTGAAATAGAAGCAAAGGGAGCAATCCCAAAGCCATTCTATGAAGCCAATATCACACTCATCCCCAAACCAGGCAAAAATCCAGCAACAACAACAAAAAAAGAGAACTACAGACCAATTCCTCTGATGAACACAGACATGAAACTACTCAATACAATTTTAGCCAACAGAATCCAGAAACATATTTAAAAAATCATACATTATGATCAAGTAGGCTTCATCCCACAGATGCAAGCCTGGTTTAACATAAATAAATCAATACATGGAATTCACCACATCAACAGAGCCAAGGTCAAGAACCATGTGATTATCTCTATTGATGCAGAAAAGGCTTTTGACAAAATACAAAACCCATTCATGTTAAAAGCTCTGGAAAAAATAGGAATAGAAGGAACATTCTTTAAAGCAATAGAAGCCATATGTGATAGACCAACAGTCAATATCATTCTAAATGGGGAAAAACTGAAACTAATTCCCCTAAAATCAGAAACAAGGCAAGGATGCCCACTCTCTTGACTCCTCTTCAATATAGTTCTGGAATCCTTAGCCAGAACAAAAAGGCAAGAAAATGACACTAAAGGGATCCACACAGGGAAGGAAGAAACTATCCCTATTTGCAGATGACATGATCTTATACCTAAATGCCCCCCAAAACTCCACTCCCACACTCCTAGAACTAATAAACCACTTTGGCCAAAGTAGCAAGATACATAATTAACGTACAAAAATCAGTTCCCTTTCTGTACACCAACAATGTACGAGCAGAAAGGGAAAACAGGAAAATAACCCCATTTGCAATAACATCAAAAAAAAATCTAGGACTTAACTCAACCAAAGGTGTGAAGGACTTCTTCCTATAAAATCCTAAAGAAAGAAATCAATGAGGACACCAGGAAATGGAAAGCCTTCCACGTCCTTGGATAGGCAGAGTCAATATTGTGAAAATCGTCGTACTGCCAAAAATGATATACAAATTCAGTGCAATTCCCATTGAAACCCCAATGACATTCTTTACTGAAATAGAGAAAACAATCCAAAAATTCATATGGAACAGCAAAAGACCGAGAATAGCCAAAGTAATTCTAGGCAAAAGAAACAATGCAGGGGGGTTCACAGTACAGATTTCAAGCTCTACTACTGAGTCATAATAACAAAAACAGCTTGCTATTGGCACCAAAATAGACCTGAAGACCAATGGAATAGATTAGAAGACCCAGAAATAAAACCACATACAATTGATATTTGACAAAGGAGCCAAAGACATTAGAGTGGGAAAAAACACAGCCTTTTCAACTATTGGTGCTGGGAAAGCTGGGCAGCCACATGCAGAAAACTTCAAGTGGACCCCAGCCTGTCATCACACACTAACATCAACTCAAAATGGATTAAAGACCTTAACATCAAACCTGAAATTAAAACTACTGCAGGACAGAGTAGGAGAGACACTAAAAGTTATAGGCACAGGAAGGAACTTCCTGCACAGAGTCCCAAGGTCACAAGTTGGAGAGAGACTCGACAAATGGGACTATCTTAAAATAAAATGTTTCTGTACAGCTAAAAACATAGCAACCAAACAAGAAAGACATATTTACCAGCAATATATCAGACAAAGGACTAATATCCATTATATATGGGGAACTCAAGAAAATAATCCCTCCCAAATCTAACAAACCAATCATTAAATGGGCTAGGGAGCTAAAGAGAGACTTCTCAGAAAAAGAGATAAAAATGGCAAAGAAACACATGAGGAAATGTTCATCATCCTTGACCGTAAAGGAAATACAAATAAAAACAACCCTGAGATACCATCTTACCCCAGTCAGAATGGCCTATATCCTAAATTCAGACAACCACAAATATTGGCGGGATGTAGAGAAAGAGGAACCCTACTATAATGCTGGTGGGAATGTACACTAATACAACTACTTTGGAAAACAGTCTGGAGGTTCCTCAGAAAGCTAAATATAGACCTTCCCTATGACCTAGCCATACCACTCCTAGGCATCTACCCTGAGCAACAGGGACACATCCACCTCCATGTTTATTGCAGCACTGTTCACAATAGCCAAGATATGGAAACAAACCAGATGCCCCATTACAGATGAATGAATCAAAAATTTTTAGTACCTATATATACCTATATACAATGGAATGTTATGCAGCCATTAGAAAGGACAAAATAATGGCATTCGCAGGGAAATAGATGAGACTAGAACAAATCATGTTGAGCAAAATAAGCCCAGATCAGAGAGACAAACGGCACATAGTGTCCCTGATATGAGGATGTTAAATTCAAAATGCAAGAAGATATGACAAAGTAAATAGGACTCAAGAAACAAAGGACCTCTTAAAAAAAAAGAAGTTGCAAACAAAAATGTCATGGTTACTCTTCAACTAGCTACCTAGTGTTCTCTTCTCATTATAACTAACATCTTATATAACTGATGTTCCCCATAAAAATCAGATTGATTTTGGCATAATACAGCTACCTAGCCAGCTATGTACAAAGCTGCAGATCCTAACAGCAATTGTGCATTAAAATGCAACCTCTTTCTCTGATCATCTCAGAAGAGAGTGAACAGAGATCGTGTGCCAGAGTTTGCTTCAACCTCAGGCCAGCCACAGAAAGAAAAATGCCTAAGAAAGTACATCTCACATCCATGATACGCAATGAGTTGTCTTTGGTCCAGTTTCTAGAGAAGAAATACAGCAACTTTCAAGAAGTGACTGGTTGGTTTTTCTTTTCTTTTTAATCCAGTAAAGTGGTGAAAGGAGATAGGAAAACATAGAGAAGAGAAAGCAAGTGTACAAGGAGAAGAGTTAAAACAAAGATAATTCCCTCAAGTGACTAAATAGCTCTGGGCTGGGGCATAAATCTCTTGACAGCTTTGTAGAGTCTGAGGGATCTGTGTCTAGAAGTCAGCTAACACATGTGCTCCAATTTCACTTTTGTGGTATAGTGCTCATATTCTGTAGAATCCAGTTTGAATTTTAAAAAGTGATGAGTGATTAGTGAAGCTGCCCCTGGCCCCTACTGAGATTTTCAAATTAAATAAATTGCATTTTGTAAAAATAACATGTGTTATGGCTAAAGCATTGGCATCAGCTTCTCTGAAGAGGAGTGAATGATGGGTTGAACCGACAACCTTCTTGTGAACTTTTTATTTTGGACAAGTTGTATAGACTCATGGGAAGTTGCCAACAAAAATGTCATGGTAACTCTTCTACCAGCTACCTAGTCCCCTTTTCTCAATGGAACATCCTATTATACCTGTAGTTCCTCGCAAAATTCAGGGAATTTACAGCAGCATAATACAATTAGCCAGTCTATAGACTACTTGAATTTCACCAGTTTTCACAAGTACCCATTTCTAAAAATGTGTATGGTTCTAAGGAATGCTACCCCCTATAGATGTAAGATTCATGGAATCCCTCCCACAACCAGAATAACTGTTCCCTTGACACACTACTCCTTGGCAACCACCTTTAATTGTTTTTCATTTGAATATTTATCCCATGTAGCCTTTTTGTTCTTGTTATGCATGAGATTGGAGGCATTTTTATTCTAGAAAAAAATGATTATTTTGCCTTTAGACAATATCAGATGAAACTTTCTAGAAGAGTATATGGCATAGGTAATCTATATTTTCATATGACACATGGCATAATATAGTTCAAATTATTAATATTATTCTTGCAGAAAACACAGCCTTACTGTTTATGAATATAAGAGGCAGAATAAAAAGAAAAGATTGCATCAAATACAGTGAAAGCTGTTCTGCTGTCTGTTTCTGTCAGCTGAGGATTTTGACCAAATTATGCACTCATTCATGTTTAAGAGTTAAAAATTGATGTTCTAACATTCCATATTTCAGTTTTAGTAGGCTAAAGAGTATTTTGAAGGTGCGTTGACTTTGTGGGACAGAAAAACATGGAAATTTTCAAGCTAAAAGTTTAAAAAATAGAGCAGTAATTTCATATGTTTGTGCTCCTGTAAGAAGAAAGATAATGTATAAGTGCGAAAGTGTACACTAATCTAATGTACAAGTGTGAAAATGTGCACAAATCATAGACACCTCTGATATATTAAAAGAATTCATACTCTAGTAATGCTCAAGTGGCCAAAACATAGGACAGCTAATTCAACTTGTAGATCAAGGCTTTACAGATACTCTCTGAGAAAGGGTTTGGTAAGTTCCAAGGCTTGTGAACATTTGTAATGGCCTTAGGAATGTGGTGACATTTCCTCAGAAGATTATCTGTAATCTGTTAAATCTGTTTCCTGTCTCCTATTGCTGAGCTGACTCATGTGATGTTGGGATGATAGAACAGAAAGAGAGAGACCAAGACAAAAGAGGCCAGAGAAGAGATACATCCAGAAAGAAAGGAAGTAAAGATCATTCAGTCCCTTTCTGGCCCATGTAGTCCTTTCCATTTTAGCACTAGAGATGGAAATAATGTTACTCTCATGTTTTCCGTTCTTGCTCTGAAAATTCCCTGCCTGATGGAGTTGGTCAAGACTATCTAGCCAGCCACATTGGGAATACTGTTCTTGAAAGAAAAATCATAAATGATGAGAAATGAAGATTTGTTCTTTACTTTTTTTTAAAATGGAGCCTGGGGTTACTCCTGATAGTCACTGCCTAGTCAGAGTGCCCATGTCTACAGGTCTGGGTGGGAGTAGGGAGTTTCAACGTAGATATCTACAAGGTAGAGACCATGAGGAAGATATTTGTCTAAGGCTGGACCTAGAGAGCAAAGGCCATGCTTTCTCTGAAGACCGTTATTTTGTCTTCATCTGGTTCCACAGGTCCTAAGTGCAAAGATACAACAGACTGGACCAAATAAATCACTACAGTACCATCCTTTGGCTTATTACTTTTATTATTTTGTCAATTATGTTATATTTTAAGATGGTATCACAGAAGACTGAAGCTATTATTTTACTTTTCTTTACCTTTTAAAAACATTGGTTTATTTATGTATTTATTTACTTTGTGCACGTTCTAGGGCTTGAACTCAGCAGCTGGGTACTGTCTGAGCTTTTGTGCTCAAGACTGGTGCTCTACCCCTTGAGCCACAGCTCTACTTCCAATTATTTTGGTGGTTAATCAGAGCTAAGAGTCTTATATGGACTTTTCTGTTGGGGCTGTCTTTAAACCAGGATCCTCAGATCTCAACCTTTTGATTAGCTAAGATTCCAGGTATGAGCCACTGGTGTCCAGCATTACCTATTATTCTTACCTCTTATTCAGAATTTAATTTTATTCATTACTATGAAGTTTAAAAGAAGGCTTAACTGAGGAAGAAGTTTCAATACTACTAGAAGCACCAGGAGATAAATACGAGACAGGAGTGCTCTGCTAGATTGTAAGACATAAGCAATATGTAATCTAATTCTTTAAAGTGTTTAGTAGGAGGCTGAAGTAGACAGTACACCTAACTAAATCATCATTTTTCTTCTCAACCAATCTTTGATTCAACCATTCATTCTGTCAGACACTAAACATTTAAATATTTGTCCCATGATAGCTGTCTAGAAACAAAGAAATAAGACCTTGTTCTTAAAAGTTAGCTGTGCATAAACTCAACAAAATGGTTAAGTATTGTGATGTGAGTCTAAGACAAGCAAGAAGTTCAAAGAAGGGAGTGGTGAAGTCTCTGGTGAGAATTGCTATGCTTAGCAAGGGGATCAGAGAGCAGATGACCTTGAGCTGCTATTCACATTAGTTGGTCCTGTAATACCATTCTAATGTTAGGAGTTCTAGACATCAAGAAGCTGCAATGACCAGGTGGCAGTCTGTCTTTCCTTTCAATGGAATCACTTTCAATTTTCTGGGTTCAATTGAAATATCCTTGCTTGGGGGAGAGGAGGGCGTAACATGTCTAAGTCAACAGAACCTGAAATTGTAGAAATTGGAAATAAATATCTGTGTATTACTAGACTTGATATTTTAGGAAGATAGTTACTCCTGTTTGATTCTCAAAACTATACACTAGGCTGGGAATATAGCTTGATAGTTAGAGTCCTTGCTTGCCTAGCATGTCCAGGGGCCTTCAATTTTATCTCCAGAAGAACATAATAAAAATAAAAGGCTGTATAATGTATTTGGGGTTGGTCTTCTACCCAAAGCCTGTGGATTCAAAACATAGGCAGCCATTCTTTTAGAATTTTAACCTTTTAAAGTGATGTCTCTTTGCCAAAGAGACCATCACCACACTTATTTTGTAAGAGTTTTGGGGTGTGTGTGTGTGTGTGTGTGTGTGTGTGTGTGTGTGTGTGTGTGATAGTGTGAAAATGAGCAAAGCATCCCACTGCCACCATTGGTTGTGATGATATAGTATTGCAGATTGGCACAGAGTAGCCATACTCAGGACAGGTACTTAGCCTAACAAGGCTACATTTTTTGTCCCCTCCCAACCTGGAAAAGTTAAAATAAAATCAGTGTTTTATCAAGTGTTTGGCTGGTCCCCTGGGACTGGTGTCATATCTGGGGTTTGCTCTTAGCCTTTGTTGTTAGATTGGTTAGGCATTCAGCAATAGCAAAATTTAGGTCACAATTGATGAAGAAAAGCTCTTTGGTGACTTTAACCTTTGTCCATCAATTTTTGGCATTCCTCTTTTCAAAAATGAAGAATCTAATTTCCCTTCTGGAATGTCAACTAGAAAAAAATGATTCTCTCTATGGAAACAATGCAGCAGAAGTGATGCTATTCTTTGTCAGTTTAGCCTTGGATATCAAGTGCATACATAGAAATTTCCAAGTAAGCAATACATGGTGATGCCCTATTCAGCAGCAACAACAACATTTCAATCAACAAAGAAACAGATGTACTTCCAAGATAAGAGAATAATTCATTTTATCCTGACAGCTTACTAGATTGATTGATTACTAGTTAATTGAGACCATGCATTCTCTTTATATTTTAATAGCTAATCCCTAGGGAAAGCTTTAAATTTTGCCCTCTCAAGATCAGTATTTGGTGGATGGGACTCTGTTTGTCAATGAGACTGCAAAGAGAAACTTAGTAAGGTTCTTTGCAGTGTATTTTGAGGGAGCCTTAGGGGCAAGGCAGACTTGACTCCACCAAGATTCTCTCACAGCTCTTGGTTAAGAAGAATAAGATAGGCTGGATCCCTACTTAGAAATTCCTGAATCCAGAAGGTTATCAATTGATAATCTGAGAAGAGTGTCTCCTAAACATAATATTGGATAACTATGGCCAAGGTGATTGCCCAAAATGTCTCAAACACATTCTTTCTGTAGAAGAAGGATTAAGATGCTACCTAATACACTTTCATTAAGCTATACAAGGTCTTTCTGATATAGATGATATTGTCACATTTGAAGAAAAGGGCCTCAAGTTTGTGCCCTCCACCACCATCACCATCTGGGTGATGGATGCACCCTGAGCAATGATTAAATGTCATCCTAAAATCACATAGAGTGTCTGGATAGAACTCAACCCTCCTGACTTCCAAATTAATACTTAGAATTGAAATGACAACCAAGAACCTCACTTTGTTTAAAGAGATGGAAAAATTCATAATTATAGCCATTTTAAAGAGTTTTCTTTTAAACAACAACACAAAAAAACTTGTTTGGCTAGAAATCGTGAAACCTTGGATTCACATCTCTCAAACAGCAAATGACTCAAAGCTATATATGTGGAAAGAATGTACAGGAAAAATGGCTGGGGGAAACAGATAATTCCAACAAGGATGAAGTCTCAGAATACAAATGGCAAATGATGTTTACAGTTTCCAAGGAAATCAAAGCACTTGGTAGATGATTTCTTTTGATTGTGAATAATTCCTACACTGAACTCATTATTATTGATTCTTATTTTACTGCCATGGAGACAAAATAGCAAAAGAAATGCCTGGTGCATGGTAAGGAAGACTCTAGTGCACAGATCTGGGGGGCTGGGGAGATTTGCCCTAACTTCTTTTCAAATGAAGAGAATAACCCAATCTCTATAGTCAAAATAACCTAGTATTTTATTTACATCTCCATTTGACATCAAGAATACCTTTCCAATATGACCTGGGGATAAGCCTTTCCAATACAGCAGAACACCTAGGCCTATCATTTTAATGTCCTATAGCCTACCTTATGTATGAACAGCTATGTATAGAGATGTCACCACCAGAATGCACAAGCAGATTGGAGACAGCTTTGAATAACCATTTCCAAGAGCTGAAAGTGATGAGAGAATAGAGAAAGGGAAGTAGGTTAATCTTCACATTGACTCTCTCAAATTCATTACTGTGTAAAACATGGGGTCATGTGTTAAGTAACTACTGTAACCATAGAAAAGCCATCAGGAATCTCTCCTCATCCCATTCATTCTTAAGTTTAATTTGAGCACTAGAACACGAGACTCACTTCTTTTTATTATGAGCATAAGCCTTGTGAGTATTAGAAAACTGCCTCATTTGAAGGATTCATAAATCTACTGTGAGGAATTAAAGCCAAAAATTAATTTGTTTGTGAGCTAAAAACTTGAACATTAGGACAGAGACCATGACTTGTATGTATAACCTTATCACATGAGAGATGAAGATCAGGAGGATCAAGGTTAGCTTGAGCACAAAGCTAGTTGAGCCTCATCACAATCAACAAAACAGCTGTGATGATCCATGCTACCCAGAAGACTGTGAATTGGAAGATCAAAAATTGAGACTGGTCCTAGGCAAAAAGGAAAGACCTATTTTATAAAAGCAAAAGCAGGGAAGAGAATGTTTACATACTGGTAGCTCAAGCCTATAATCCTAGTTACTCAAGAGGTTCAGATCTAAGAACTGCAGTTAAAAGCTAGCCTGAATCTAGTATCCAATTTAGCAAAAAAACAAAAAACAAAAAACAAAAAACTGGAAATAGAGGCATGGCTCAAAGGGTAAATGCCATAAGCTCAGCTTAAGCCTGCCACAGTACTGGCACAAAAATACATATAAACATATTAACTAAAGTATGGTATATACAGTACTCTTTGTTATTCTTTGGCACAACTAATTTAGAACTTAACAGTTTAAATAAATACCAGGAAGCTGGAATCTATGTTGTTTGGGAGAATGAGATCAAAGAGAGAAGGTAGACAAGTGAAGGAAGTAAGGATAGGCAAGTATAATAATGATTTTCAATGCACATATGTGAAAATGTAGCTAGGCAAATTGAGGAGATGAATGCGATTGAGACAACTGAGGGAGAAGGATGAAAGGGGTGACATTGATCAAGATGCATTGTACCACAAACTGACATGTTGAATTGAAATCCCTTTGAACAGCTAGTTAAGGATAATTCATATATATATATATATATATATATATATATATTATATATATGGTAAAAATGTTGTACAGAGAGGTTACAGTTACATGAGTAGAGTAATGAGTACATTTCATAGCGAGCATTGTTACCTCCTCCTTTGTTTTCCCCTTACCATCATTTCCCTCCCCACCTCCCCAACTCCTCCCATTCCCCCCCCCCCCACCCCGACATGGTAAAGTTGGTTTTCAACATAGTGTCCTGTACATCTTGGTTCAACTTGCATCTCCATTTAAGCGTTCTGCTATATCCGTTCCCCTCCCCAAATTACAAAAATGTATATACAAGATGCAGAACACTGGCATAAAATCCAGTGAAAACAAGGCTATACCATGGAGGAAGAACATACAAAAGAAACAAAAGAATCACATAGTACATTATAAGTACATTAAAAACACTAGCACTTGTGTCCTTGTCTTGGGGTACATTTTGTTTAATCTTATCTCATGTGGTCATATATGTATATAGCCTTTGACCTTCTCTGCTAGTCTTAGACATGTACTAGTCATTGTAAACAAGGGAAACCATGGGACCTATGTTTCTTTTGGCCTGGCTTACTTCACTTAATATAATATTTTCCAAGTCTTTCCATTTCCTAACAAATGACGCAATGTCATTCTTTCTGATAGAGGCATAGAATTTCATTGTGTGTGTGTGTGTGTGTGTGTGTGTGTGTGTGTGTGTGTGTGTGTGTGTGTACCAGATTTTCTTGATCCATTCATCTGAGGGTCATCTGGATTGGTTCCATATCTTAGCTATGGTAAATAATGCTGTGATAAACATGGTTGTGCTGGTAGCTTTGGTATGACCTTGTTTGTGATCATTTGGGTAAATGGCCAAAAGTGGGATTGCTGGGTCATAAGGGAGTTCTATGTGAAGTCTTTTGCAGAACCTCCATACTGCCTTCCAGAGTGGTTGAACAAGTTTATACTCCCACAATGCAGTAGGGTTCTGTTTTGGCCACATCCCCTCCAGCATCTGTTGTTACTAGGTTTCTTGATTAAAGCCATTCTAACTGGCACCTTGGCACAGGTTGAAATTTTCTTAATAGAGACCTAGAAACACAACCAATCAAAGAAAGGTTGGACATATGGGAATTCATGAAACTGCAGAGGTTCTGCAAGGCAAAGAACATAGCTAGCAAAATCAATAAAAAGCCCAAAGACTGGGAGAAGATCTTCACTAGCCATGTAATGGATAAGGGTCTCATATCTAAAATATACTAACTCAAAAAACTAAATCCCCAACAAGAAATCCTTAAAGAAAAAACTGCCCAATTAATAAATGGGCTAAAGACTTAAGGAGAAACTTCTTTTTTTTGCGAGGGGGAAGGGTCTGGTCGCGGAGCCTGAACTCTGGGCCTGGGAGCTGTCCCTGAGCTCTTCAGCTCAAGGCTAGCGCTCTACTACTTGAGCCACAGCGCCACTTCCAGCTTTTTCCTTTTTGCTTATGTGGTGCTGAGGAATCGAACCCAGGACCTCAGGTATGCAAGGCAAGCGCTCTACCACTGAGCCACTTTCCCAGCCCCTTAAGGAGAAACTTCTCTGAAGAGAAAATAAGAATGACCAATAGACACATGAAGAAATGCTCAACTTCTCTAGCCATAAAAGGAATGTAAGTCAAGGATAATTGTTAAAGAAGTAACATTTAAAAAGAACATTAACCCGAATGTGAATTATTTCTACTTTGCAATAAATGTTTTCCTTTAACCATGTGTTTTTGCAGTTCCATTTCAAAAAATACTAAACTCAATTATCTGGCAAAGGGGAACTTCTCTGGATCATTTTCTTGCTATCTTACAAGCCATAGAAATTTTATTTGCCAAAGGATACAATGAGAATGATTGATGGCCCCTGTTTCTCTTTTAAAAATGAAAGAATTTAATGGCATATTTGTTCCTGTCTTGCCTTAACTTTTCAATCTAATGTCCTTGGAGGAAATTTGTCTATGTCATATTGTAAGATTCCCTTTCCTAAGTGCACACTGACTACTTACTTCCTCAGAACAATTTTTTCTTTCTTCCTTCCACTTATTTGGTATCTTAGATAACAAAGATAATTTAAAAATGGAGAAACGCAAGCTCAGAGGGATATTAAATCAATTCTCAAGCTAGTACAAGCAATCTGTGACCCACCTGTGACCAGAGCAGGTAGTGATTTTTCACCAAGTCACAAAGTCATCTGATAAATGCAGTACAGAATATTGGTAATGTTGAAATGTTCTCTTGATTATATAATAATGTATGAGATTAAAGGTCTTTACAAATCATGCCACATGGAGATGCTAATCCTAGCAGACTATGAATATTTCTATGCATCTATAATTAGTCATTCGTCATAAAATCTTATGTGTTTTGATCACATTGGAATGAAGGGAGCACATTTTCTTCGTGCTACCCTGTCTTTACAGATTTATTGCCTGGAACATATTTACTTGTTCATTGCAACATCTGCTAAATCTGTCGGCGTCTTATTAAAATAGAAAATCTAAGTCTAAAATAGTATCATTGGATATCACCTTTGGGTTGGTCTGGCAAATTTAATTGAGCAAAGGTTAGTTTGAGACATATGACATGTACTAACTTTATAGATTTCATTTCAATAGCAGTTTTCTTCTGAGAATAGATATTGAGAGTTTGAGTAGTAATTCTTTAATACATAGGTTAAGAATAATATGGATATTATTTGTAAGGGACAGTATCATTTTGAAAAGACTTTAACAGATATTATGCCACAGAGTGGGCATATGGTGCTAATTAGGAAGTATGTATTAGGCATTGTTACAAAGCTTAACTCCTAGATTTGAGGAGATTCAAACTTTGATTTAAGCTTTGACACTTTTATTTCCCTTTTGGAGGTAGTGGGCCACTTGAAAAGTTTTTTCATAAGCTCATCCTCACATATCTCAACCTTATCCATTTTTCAGAATTCACTGCTCTAAATAACAATACATGGGCCAGGCACCAGTGGCAATTGCCTGTAATTCTAGCTATGTATAAGTTCAGATCTGAGGAGCACAGTTCAAAGCCAGCCTGAGCAGGAAAGTCTGTGAGATTCTTATCTTCAATTAACCGCCCCCAAACCATAAGTGGAGCTATGGCTCCAGTGGTAGTGGTAGAGTGCTAGCTTTGAGCCAAAAAACTCAGGGACAGCACTTAGGCTATGAGTTTAAGCCCAGGGCTCCTCGACCCCCTACCTCGCCCCCCCCCATGCATGATTTTTCTAGTCTCTTTATTTTATAGTACCCTATTTTATTGCTATAGTTGAATATATTTTGTCATATATATATATATGTACATGTAGCACTTAGAAAGTATTTGTAATGTGGATCTCGGTCCACATAGTTAATTCCCAAAGAATATCACAAGTGAGTGTACACAGTATATACAAGTCTTTTCTTTGCAGGAAACACATGCATTCTAAGTTCTTCAAATGTTGTTCTGTTTACTCATATCTACTTCTGTGACACAACATAATTGCTCCAACATATTCCTCCTTGACAACCTTTCCAGCACATAGTCACTCACAGAAAAGTATTCCTCTAAGACAAATGTATTTCTGGTCATAGCAGGGTAACTACTAAATGGATTTTTTCATCCACTAAACAAATATGAACCTGGAAAAACAATACTATTGTTTTCGAACATCACTCACCAGGCAAGATTGCATGCTATGAGAGAAAGGAAATGAAGAAGGAGAGTCCTACCAGAGACCCAGTTTTCTTCTGTTAACTGCTGACTAGATCCTTCCACAGGAAGAGGGAACTCAAGCAGAACATGATGATTTCACTGTCACTAAATTCAGAAGACCGAGATCAGAGTTGGTGAAACCGAGGAGCTTGAAAGCAGTGGGACAGAGTCCCAGAGAGAATTTTATTCTTGGAGAATGAGCTCTAGAACTCTACTTAGCATCTTGGTGTGTGTGTGTGTGTGTGTGTGTGTGTGTGTGTGTGTGTGTGTGTGTGTGTGTGTGTGTGTGTGTGTGTGTGTGTGTGTGTGTGTGTGTGTGTGTGTGTGTGTGTGTGTGTGTGTGTGTGTGTGTGGCGGGAGCGGGAGAGCGGGGGGAGCAGAGGGAGTAAAAATTAGACTCTGAATGCATACAGATTGAAACCCCAGAAAAAAACTGAAAGCTAACCATAAGGCCAAAAGCCAAACAACTGCTTTATTGGGCTAAGAAACATTCTAGTTATAACCAGCCAGACTCATTGGAAACAGAGCATTTGATAGAGATTCCCAAAGGGTCAAACTTCAGAAGTACTGCTAAATTAGAACTTCCCCCTCCCAAAAGAATAAATTAAAAAGCTTAGCAACAATCTCAAAAGAATTTAGTTGATCTTTTCCATTTAACTTTCTTAACAAAAGACTGTACTTTAAAGAAGGAGAGCCTGTTTTAGATACTTACAAGCATAAGGTCATACAGCACCATCCAACCCAAAAGTATAAGAGATTACAAGAAGCAAAGTTAGGTGAACAATCATCAAAAGCAAATGTAGGCATGAAAAACAGAAATGAAGGTATCAACAAAGCCTTTAAAATATCCTTTAAATTCCTCTTTTAAATATCTTCTTTTTTAAAAAGCTTCTTTTAAAATCAAACATAAACATGAGTAGAAGAATGAAAGATATAAATAAAACAACCACAGAGAACTTGTAGAGTTGAAAAATTGAACCTACATATTGAAATTTTTGCAGGACGGATTTAACATAATAGACCCTGAGGAAGGAAAGATCAGTGAACTGGAAAGGACAATAATAGATACTATACAGAATGAATCATTTTTATCTAGAATATAGAAAGAACTCTTATAATTCAATGATAATATTAAACAAACCAATTTAATGGTCCAAAATGGTTTACAAAAATTATTTACAATGGCCAGTTGCACACGAAGAGACATTCACTATCATTAGTTACTAGAAAAATAAAATTAAAACTACAGTAAGATACCACTGTATATATTATTCAAGTCCTTAGCCCTTTCTGGTGGGTTATTAGTTAACTGTTAAGTTGTAGCATTCCATTTATCTATATAGCAATATCATCTATATCTATCTCTATCAGATTAACCCCTTCTCTGATATGTCATTTGCAAATAGTGTTTCTATCACCCTCTATGCTGCCTTTCATTCTGATATTCTGATGCTGTGAAAAGCTGCTCATCAACACAAACCACTTCAATTGAGAGACTAAGGTCAAGTTTTATGGAATTTTTTTTAGTTTTATGGAATTTTAAGAGAGAATAATCTTACTAGTGCACCTACCTTCTTCCAGATACTGTGAAGTTATTCACTTCAGTATTTTTGTTTTGAAAATAGTAATTCACCTGGGTATCTACCCAGAACATCAAACATCAGGATACTGTAAAGATACTTGCATCTTCATGCTCACTACTGCACTATTCACAAAAGCCAAGTTATGGAAACAGCCCAGACACCTCACAATGGATGAATGGATACAAAAAATTGTGGTGCCTATACACAATGGAATTTTACACAGCCTTTAGAAAGAATGAGAGGTCATTTGTAGGGAAATAGATGGACCTAGGACAAATCATGTTGAGTTAGGCAAGCTCAGAGAGACAAACAGCTAATACTTTCCTCTCAAATTGTGAAAGTTAAATCTAAAATATATGATAAATCATATTGGTCTTTAGGCATTCACACACACAGTAAGACTAATGGAAGATATTCTCAGGTGAGGAACACAAAGTCACAATGCCTATATACCTATAATCATAAAATAATATTAATCAAAATGAACTCTGGGAAAGCAAACAGTGTTTTTTGGTCTTGTTTTTTCTTTTATCCATCTTTTTGGGAAGTAAAGGGTCACAGAAATGGAGGGATATAGGGTAAACAAATGGAGCAGTGGTACTCAGTAGCAACTATGTTGAAAATAAACTATATAACTTGTGGCCAGGGACAGAAGGGAAAAACTGGAAGAGAATGAAGGATGGGGTAACATTGTCCAAAAAGAAATGTACTCATTACCTGACTTATAAGTCAGTTACCCCTCTGCATATTACTTTTTTTTTTTTTTTTGTCCGTTGTGGGGCTTGAACTCTGGGCCTGGGCGCTGTCCCTCAGCTCTTCAGCTCAAGGCGAGCACTCTACCACTTGAGCTACAGCGCCACTTCTGGTTTTCTGGTGGTTTATTGGAGATAGGAGTCTCACAGTTTCTCCTGCCCGGGCTGGCTTTGAACCGCGATCCTCAGATCTCAGCCTCCTGAGTAGCTAGGATTATAGGCGTGAGCCACCAGCGCCCGGCTGCATATTACTTTTATAATAACAATAAAATAAGTGTTAATAATATGAGAAAATAGTAATTCATAAATGTTATATATATGAGTACAAAAATAAATATGCTTTTGATACACCAAAAAGCCCTAGATGGTTTCAAAAACATGCTGAGTGATAACACACCGACCTGAAGAAGAAAATGCCTTATCTCATTTATATGAAATTGTAAAATAGGTTAAACTGATCCAAGTATGGTGACATAAACCCATAATCCCAGAATTTGTGAAGCTGCAGCAGTAGGACTGTTTTTGAGGTAAACTTTGGCTACACAGTGGGACTGCTTTCAAGAAGAAAGGAACAAAACTACTAATCATCAGTTATAGAAAACACATCAGAAGTTACTTGGTCTGGAACTGTAAATTGATTCAAGAAGCTATTGTGTGTTAATGGAAGTGTTTGTCAGCACATTTGGGCTGGTGGTAGCATAGATCCATAGATTTGTCAAAACCCATCTAAGTGTGTATTTGAGACAGATTCGTTTGAGTATATTAACATTATGGACCCTGATGAAATAGATTTTAAACTTTTGAAAAAAGAGATCAAAATTTAAGAAAAACCTCTATTTCTCTTCCCTTTGCTATTCTATGTTCATTGCTTTATTGACATACTCTCCTACTTTTTCCTGATTCTCTGCTGCAAAAATCCAAGCACTTTGGTGGTTATAAGAACTATGCGCATATTGAGGAAGCAAAGGAGGTATAACCAGGAGTAAAGTCTGGACTAACTCTACAGCCCTGGAGGCCCACAGAACAAAAGGAAAATGTATCACTTACATCTTTTCATAGCTACAATGCTCTCATTGATTACTCAATTTATAAATGAGACATAGCTTCTTTTGCATGGGTCTTACCAAAAATGAAATCACATGGTGGGAATAGAGTGTTATATTAGTTTCTGTGGATTTCCAAAAGAACTTCTGATACTTTATTGAGCTCAGTGTCAGTCTCATTTCTTAAAATCAGCTTTGAGGATAACTGCTTATACTTTTATTACAAACATGCAAGTATGTAAGTTAATTTCAAGATGCAGTGTTCAACAGATTTATGATTGCCTGAGCAGTATATTAGTATTGATTTGAACGAATGTCTTAAACCCAAATAACCAAAATACCTGCAACACTGAAAAAAGACATGGGTTTCTTTTTTTCTGCCTATGGATGGGAAATCCAGGGCTAGCAAGTCAGTAGGACAGTTACCAGTGAGTGGCCTGAGCCCCTCTACTGCTTTTGTGTCTTTGGTACCACTCATTCACCCAGATGGGTTACATGATGGTGAAGGGGTTGCTCTCTCCATCCAGTTAGAGAGAAGTGATTGGTCATTGGACAAGACCAAAGAAGAACATCGCCCTAGGTCCACACAATTGCTATTGCTTAAGTCTCAGTTACAACTAGTTGAAAAAAGACTGAGGAATGCAATCTTTTGGCTGGCTACATTGTGGCCCTGGATAAACATCAGGCCTGTATAAGTGAGGAAGAGGGGAAATATTTGCTTTACCTCCTTTTTTTTCCCTTGCCTCCACCTGTTTTTCAAGTAATTTCTACTGGCAAAAGCTAATGTGGCAGTTGTCAACTACAATAGCTAATTACAGTTTTCCTCTTCTGGCAAGAATGTGGAAAAAAATATTAGATTCCCCAAATCTGCCACATCAAAGAAGGACCTTATTCAAATTAAGGTCCCAAGTGAACAATGATGTTTTCTAAGGGTTTGCTGTGTGTGTGTGTGTGTGTGTGTGTGTGTGTGTGTGTGTGTGTGTGTGTGTGTGTGTGTGTGCTGGCACTGATCTTTAAATTCAGGGTTAAGGTGCTGTCCTTTAGTGTTAGTGGTAGGCTGACACTTTACCACTTGAGAGACAGCTGCAATTCTGGCTTTCAACCAGGACTACAAGTGTGAGCTAACACTGTCAGGAGAAGTTTGCTTTTTTATAAGGTTCCTATGTGTTTGATAATTTTCCTATCAAGTTGTACCTTATTACTAAATGATTCTTCTTCCTTTCTCATTTTTTCTTTTTTTTTTTTTTGGGTCCAGTCGTGGGGCCTGAACTCTGGGCCTGGGCTCTGTCCCTCAGCTCTTCAGCTCAAGGCTAGCGCTCTACCACTTGAGCCACAGTGCCACTTCTGGCTTTTTTCTTTTTGCTTATGTGGTGCTGAGGAATCAAACCCAGGGCTTCATGCATGCAAGGCAAGCACTCTACCACTGAGCCACCTTCCCAGCTCTCATTTTTTCTTTGTTCCCTCCCTCTCTCCCTCCCTCCTTCCCTCCCTCCCTCCCTCCTTCCTTCCTTCCTTCCTTCCTTCCTTCTCTCTCTCTCATATCTATCAAGAGATGAGAGAAATCTCTTATCTATCTATCTATCTATCTATCTATCTATCTATCTATCTATCTATCTATCTATCTATCTAAAGAGACAATGGGAGACTTCTCCAAACAAAACAGACTGCTTACAGGATATCATTAAACAATACAGAAGTCAATTACCACAGGCCACTCTTCAGGATCTTTGCATCAGAAGGCCGGTGTCCAAGGAGAAGGATGCTTTGAGATGCCTCTGCAGTGTCGCTGAGCCAGAGGATTCCATCTTGTTTATACATTACACATTCCAGAAGTTATAAATGGCTAATTGTCCCACAAAACAAACTAGAACTGATGTAGTTCATTGTAATTTAGAAACACTAACTCTAATGGTGTCCAGTGGCTGGAGATGGTAATTAAACCACAAAGGTCCTAGCAACACTGAGAAAATTAAGCTCTTACTTTATTGGTGTCTCAAATAGGATGATGGGACATTTTTCTAAATCCTTTTGATCTATGGCAGGAGGAATGCTGCTCCATTTGAAAGCACTGCCATTATCGGCAATGACAGAAAGAACTGCAAATGGCAGACAGACCCAGGGCATAGCATCATCATTCCAGTTTTCTCTACATCAGCGCTGTGGCAGGTGCTGTGCTGAATGGAGTTTAAGTATGGCTTCTGCCCTGTGGCCCAAATTCATTTTGCAGCCATTATTCTGTTTTTCAGGATTAAATGGCCAATTGTGCTGTTAGGCTCTTACCGGTGCATTTGTCTATGGCAGCAGCACCCATTTTTGTGATGAGTGGTAAGTGCAAAATCGAACAGGAAGAGGAAAAATAAATGACTCACAAAGCCTGTTAGAGGCCCTTGAAAGTTCAGTCCAAGTGCTAGTAAATGCGAAGGGGGAACATATTTATGGTTGTAAAGATAGAGTAAGTGGATCAAATTGGTAGATAATTGGGAGAGGTGTGTGGGAAAATTGAGTGAGTATAATGGGTAAATATCCTAGTACAAATGGAGCAAGTTTCCGATTCCCAAATTGGGTACAGCCAGTGCTTACCAGTACTCACCTACATAGAGACCACACTTTCCTGGAGCCAGAATGTTTTAGATATCACAAACTTCTAGTCTGAAGCATTTTTAAACTTAGTGATGCCTTTCAGAAGCAACGTTGTAATTAAGAAGGAGAATGGAGCACTGTGTGAGATAACGGGTCTACAAGAACACATGGTCTGCTCATCCCAGGGGAAAGGTAGAGAATGCAGTCTGCGCCTCCACTCTTTGCCTCCTGTCATGTGCTCTATGATTAACATCTGTATTAGTTGGCTTTTCAGCATTGTGAACAAAGTATCTGAGAAAAGCACTTATAAGAAGGGAAGATTTATTTTGAGCCCTGTTTTCAGTGTTTTTAGTTTATGATTGTTTGACCCCATTGGTTTTGACATAGCAAAAGTGTGTGGTAGAAGGGACTGCCCACATTGCCTGGTAGTTGAGAAGCAAAGACAGAGAAGAAGCTGTTAGGGGTCCAGTGATCTAACTTCCTTCCATGGGGCTTTACCTATTAGAAGCTCTACCCAGTTGCAGTAGTACAATGATGACCAGCCTTTCAACACAGGGGCCTTTGGGGGACTCTCCCAAATCAAAGTAGCGTCTTCACTGGCAGAATTTTGTTTTACTTTTTACCGGTGCATTTGTCTATGGCAGATTGTTTTTACATTTTGTGTACAGTTATATTTGAATTTCTTCAGCTACTCAAAACTGTTTAATAAGTGATTCCTACATATAAAATGCTGTAAAATGAGTCAATTTTAAAAATTAAAGTCATTCTTTAAAAGGTTAAGACATTTATATTTGAGGAGAAAGAATAAGAAATGTGGTTAAGTGACAGTACAATTTGACTCTTTTGTTTTCTCCCAGGTTTTTAAATATCACCTAGGAAATGAAACAAAATCCAAGACTTGAATATTGAGAATTATAACCATTAGCCTTCCATCTTTGGCTCATAAGTTACTGTTACACGTATATTATAATTTTGTGACTGTCAGAGTAATGGTTTCATTGCCTCTTCCTATAGCACTTCCAGGTTTTCTAATTTTGTAAGTTTATCTATGGTGGGGCTGACTTTTAGAGGAATGAATATTCTGACTAATTAAGCATTGTGACATATGAATTTGAATTTAAATAAAACCAGCCCCCAAATAATTTAACCTGTGGGTATTTTAGAAATTTCCAAAATAAAATACAAAACCAACAATCTACAAAGAATGTATGAGAGGTTGAGCTGTGTCTATAATACCTTGCACCTTGCAATTTTCTCTTTTTCAGAGAAGTGGTGAAAAGAATATAGGTAAAAGAAATGTAATGCAATAGGAGAGAAAAAAGGAAAGGAAAAGAAAAATAAAGACATACAAAGCAAAGGCCCCTAAAATAAGAAAAGGTGACATGGAAGCATTTTAGAAACATCCAGAAAAACTGGGCTAGGATAGAGTCCATAAAAGGTTTATGAAGATTAAAGATTGAAAGACCATTCTGTTTCTTTCTTCCTTAGAAACTCATACAGTTTATAACCACAGAAACTCTCCAAATTCTTACCTTGAGCAATATATTCATGGAGCCATGAAGTGGCACCTTCTCCTCTCATTGGTCTTGGTATGGCAGGATGACAGTCCTCTCTTCCTCTTTTTCCTGTGTAGAAATGTTTTGGTTGGGGATGACTGAACAAGAAGAGAATAAAGTGTTCTGGGAATGTAGCTTAGTGGTAGAACCTGGACTTAAGCTATGGCAACTGCTTATAGCAAAGGACATGGTATTTGGAGAATTCACTCCATTGTCTTATTCTCTACTTATCTCCACAGCTCTAGTCTTAAGCAATTAAACCGCTCTGGAAGAAGTGGTGTAAGCAGTTAAACCACTCTGGAAGAAGTGGTTTAAGCTGTATTAGTCAGCTTTTTTTTTTTAAAGCAATTAAATCACTTCTTCCAGAGGGGGATTATCTCTACTGAATATTGAAAAGGTACTACATTCCAAAATAAATAGTGAGTTACTTTAGTTGTTGAAGGAAGAGGAACAAAAAAGAAGAAAAGTGGATTGTTTATAGGGGGAAAAACGGGTGTACAAAAGGATATTCTGGTCATTGAGATATAAATGTTAAACATTAAGCAAATCTTAACTAAGAGTCGATACTGACAGTATTGCGATAGTGTCATGGTATAGTTGAGTAGGTCACCCTCTCTCTTCATGGCACTGGGATAGAAGAGGGCCCTGTCAAATGAAAGATTTGCCTAAAGATTCAAGAAAGGTTGACTTGTAAAATACTAGACAGAATGGCAGCAGTAAAGATTCTTCTCTAGCAAATATGAAGATGATCAGTAGCCCAGAATGAAGGAAATCCCCTACATAAGCATAGCATAAAAGTATTTTAACTCAAGAATCGTGCAAATTGGAAATAAACAGAATTTGTTCATTAAAGTAACAAATATACCAGTAAACAAATGCATTGTAACCAGAACTGACTGGCCTTAAAGACCTTTGCCTGTACTCTGCTTAAGAACTGAAAACAAATCTTGTGCTCTATAAAAATTCTGTTTCAGTGGTTTGCTATCTTGAGAAATCTGTCCTAATGTCTGAATGATAGATGCTCAACCTTGGTCATCGCTTTTCCTAGTCATTTGCAATGACTACATTTTTAACCTGCTATAGCATCCTCTTTCTAATTATACCCTCTTGGTTGACGCAGGGGTGCAGAAGTAAATCTACTTGCCATGATAACTCAATCCTGGTGCAAGCTGAACCAAAATTATTTTGTGAAGAACATAATGTCCTCCTCTGCCTAGTATGTGGCTGTGTATTTGAAATGGGACAACTGTTAATGGGCTGAAAGGTTGATTTATTAACTTTGAGTCCAGTATCCAACTCTGGAAGCTGATCTATGGGTTTTAGGTTCTTCATATTAATATCTTGTGTACATACTTGCATGAGAAAATTTCTGGGTCAAATTAGCACGTGCAGCGTAAGATAGAGGCTCTGGGATGTATTAAAAATACACTGCAAAATGTCAGTAGACAAAACAGCAGAAAACATAAGGTACAACTCTAATGATTCTAAATGATTCAGAATGACTGCTATTTGTATATTTGCATATATATATATATATATATATATATCAGTAAAATCACCAGGGCAGTGTAAAACCTTCCATGTCCATGCTTCCCTGGGCCAATACTCTTTTTCTATACTACTAAGAGAAATTTCCATTTAGTCTAAACTAGTGAGTCCCAATATGGCTTCAGTTTATATAATTAAGTAAAATTAGGAAGCAAGTTTGTTTTTAATTCCAAATCATCTCTGCTTGCATATTCAGATGATAGCTTTCCTACATTTAGGAGATTAAAATCAAGTTAAAAAATAATAAGATGAAGATGATGGGAATTTTTATGTGCTTACTTGGCATAAGGATTTTGAAATTTATGTAGCTCTTCAATTTGTTTTTCTTACTTTAAAAAATTGTGAAATTTGAATCTCTGAGAATCACTGGCTACAATAGTTCTTTGGAAGTATAACTACTTTCTTCAGAAAGTAAACAAGTATGGTGGCATTTTTAAGACTAGAAAGAGTAGATTTATAACTTCCCCATAGAGTAGAGATACATAATTATTAGGTATAGATAATTAGAGATAGATATAGATTAAGTGTACTTAAGCCAGGCATAAGTGACTCACACCTGTATTCCTATGCTCAGGAGGCTGTGATCTGAAGGTCATGATTCAAAGCCAACAAAGCAGAACAGTCCATAAAACTCTTTTGTGCAATTAGCCAGCAAAATGCCAGAAGTGAAGTAAAGGTGTGGCTCAATTGTAGAGCACCAGCCTTGAGTGGAAAATAAAACAAACAAGAGCATGAAGGATGAAGGAAGGAAGGAAGGAAGGAAGGAAGAAAGAAAGAAAGAAAGAAAGAAAGAAAAGAAGAAAAAAAGAAAGAAAGAGAAAAGAAAGAAAGAAAGAAAGAAAGAAAGAAAGAAAGAAAGAAAGAAAGAAAGAAAGAAAGAAAAAGAGAAAGAAACGATTTCAATATATTGAAGGTATTTCTTAACTGTTCCTTATCTTGCTTCACGCTGTGCTCAAATCCTAAAAGAAATATACATATGGGCATAAAAGGAAAGCATTATGTTTTGAGAATCAGGGCTTTGTCATTCCTGAGGTAATAAAAAACATGAAAGCTTAAAACCAACTACTCCAGGGCTGGGAAGGTGGCTCAGTGATAGAGCGCTTGCTTTGCATGCATGAGGCCCTGAGTTCGATTCCTCAGGACCACATAAGCAAAAAAGAAAAAAGCCGGAAGTGGCGCTGTGGCTCAAGTGGTAGAGTGCTAGCCTTGAGCTGAAGAACGGAGGGACAGCGCCCGGGCCCAAAGTTCAGGCCCCACGACCGGACCCAAAAAAACAAACAAACAAACAAACAAAAAAAACTACTCGGGCAGTTTTTGGACATCCAATAACAGGTACTATCTCTGAAGTGAGTCAGCTTAATTTATGAAAGAAGTAAGAACAATTTGAAGCACTTTCTAAGCTGCTAAATTGACCATTAGAGGGAAAATGAAGGAAATGCTGTTAGGTTGATATGAAGATAACCATACACAAATCCTTTTTTTTTTTTAAACACAAGTTTAGTATAACTGAAGGAACACATATAAGCTCATGACACTTGCTATCTTTTCACTTGATTTCTTTTACAGATGAGTGAAATCTTCAGGCCAACCTCTCAAAGTACAGATGAGTGAAATCTTCAGGCCAACCTCTCAAAGAACCAACCTCTCAGCATTTGTGCTGCTTCTGGTTTGGGTGATCCTGCATCTCACTGGTCCTCACTGGGGCAGATTTTATTGGAATAGCCCTTCATGAGGACACAAATGTCTGGTGTTTCCAAGTCAATGTTTTCAGGCTTGTCTACTATGACTGTTCTACTTGTGACTACTTTGCATATCATTTGCCTCTTTTGTGTATCTCAGATGTTTATATGTTGGATACACCGCAAACAGTATCTTGGATAGATTGAAAAAAAATCAGTCACCTTTTGTCAGGTAGATTTTACTCATGGTGATCAGTATTAAGTTGGCCTTCCTGCATTTGGCTGACCATTATTCTTCTCTCTAACTCTATTAAAGATCTGTTTTCTTGGCCAGTGCTTTCTCGGGAGATACATGTGTCTCTGTTTAAGAAAGTCTTAGGTTTCTTGATCTTTTAAGATGAGATGCCTCCACTGGCCACATTCTTTTTTGAAGGGACCTTCCTGACCACTCACAATTCCTCCAGGAGCATCAGTCCAGTGTATTAATGGCTGCATGGACTGCTTTCAACATTATCTCTTGAGTTGTGTTCTTGATTCTAAGGTTTTTATGATTCCTCTGGGAACTGATCATTATCTATCACTGTAATGTGAGAAAGGACCATAGTAAAATGCTTCTAAAAAAGCTTGTTCTTGAGGGAACAGCAGATCTCCCTAGTTTTGTGTTTAGATTTCCTCTCTTTTAGCTGTTGCTCTTGCTTCATCCCACATAGCTGCTCAGCAAGTGCTGCAAGTTCTGTGTTAATTTTGCTATCTCAGAGGAAAGCTTCCTGCATTAACTTTAACAGGTTACTATTGTAACAAGAAGAAATACTTTTGACAATGCTCTTATAGGATCCTGTATTTCCCTAGACCCGATGATAAAAATTGGTTAAAGGACTTTTGGGACTCATGTACGTACGTTGAGTAGTAGGCTATAGAACACTAGGATGGACCTTAAAACATGTTTGTAAGGTTATGTGTAAACTTCTAAGGACAGAACTAAATTAATAATGGTGTCTGCATCAGAGAAAACTTATTGCCTAACTCTAAATCTTCATGAAATAGTCATTGCTTGAACACACATATTTAAGCACAGGCAATCAATACATCATTGGTAAGAGACATAGAAACGTCATTCAACATGGTAATAGAAGATTAATTGGAGCAAGTTTCTTTTCAATAGAATTTTGCTATCTTCACCAAAACCTATGCTAAATAGGAACCCTTTATGGTAAAAGTTTTCTTTCTGAAATGCTACTGTGTTGCTTATTAATCAACGATCAGAATTCTCACCTCTCAGAGATAAGAAAAATGATGAGAAACATTTTGCAAAATTTTCACAAATTCATCCTGGAAGAATACATTTTTGGTAGTGACTAGCCATCCGGACATTTTGTTTTCTAAGGAGGTCTTCAATGGTCTATATCAAAGTTCCCTGGGAGAGCTGATCCTCAAAGTAGCACATGTTATAATCATCTAGTGGATCTATATTTCTGATTGCTGTGTCCCAGTCTCAGAGTTTTGAGTGTAGTAGTAGAAGAGAGAAGCCCATACGTTTGCATTTTAAAAATGTTGCTGCTCCAGGGACCACACTTTGAGAACTCTGATCTAGAAGAAGAAAAGAAAAGTTGTGTATGTGTGTGTGTGTGTGTGTGTGTGTGTGTGTGTAAAATCTTTTCTAACCACAAATATACTCTGATGGTATAACAGCTTTCAAGTCACTAGATGACAAAATATAGCTTTCATTCATTCTGGGGTTAGATAAGCTATTCTCTTAAATACATGTCATCACATATTGGGGCAAACTGCAGCAACAAACAAATTGACTCTTTCAATGGGAATATCATCAAGTTCTAAGTAGGTTTTATAATTGAGACTATGTCATGAGAGAGTTGTTGCAAGCTTTTCTTGCCAATAAACAATCAGAGAATTTGGTTGGCTTTGCAAGGTTGGTTAGAAAATAGGCTGAATTCTGTCCAAATATTTCATCAATGAAAGATTTGATGACGAAGTTATATTATTCTTGGGATCTCAAAGACTAAATTAATTTTGATCTAGATATCTTCAACACAAGAATTTTGAAAAGGTGTCAGTATTCCCAGGAAAAGCATGGAAGGACCGCTCTCTTTTAATTACAAGAGATCTAGAGATCTGTTACCCAAAGATTTCTTTCAGTACTCTGAATATTTTCAGCTTACAGAACTTAATTGGATTACACAAAGCATGGGCTCAGGCAGTAATAGTCAAACTCTGTCCTGAAATCAAGATCTTTTTATTTTCATACTTTCCATTGACTTTGCCCTTGCTTATTGTCTCTTCCTATTCAAATTACCCATTTGTGGATCCACCAGCATGGCTTAAACTGAAATGTGTGTTTAACATCATACTTGTTCATTTTCTTCTTTTTATTTGGCGAGTACCAGAGTTTGAACTCAGAGCCTCACACTTGCTTGGCTTGTTTGTTCAGCTGGTGTTGTCACTTGAGCCATACCTCTAGTCCTACTTTTTTGCTGATTATTTTGGAAATAGAGTTTCTAGGAATTTTCTTTAAAACTTGATTTTTTGTATCTTAGCATCCTGAGTGGCTAGGATTTGTAGGAATGAGTTACCAGAACCTGACTCACTATCCATGCTTTGCTCAATGCCTCATTTATTTTAAAATTGCTACTGGTAATGAGCCTATAAAATCTATGTGATAAAAATGAATGAAAGACAAGTTTTTGCCTCTCTAACTCAGAGATAGATATATAAGTATGTATAACCAGTATGAGATTCAAGAACATTCTCAGAGCACAATCCTGTTAGAAATAGAGGCAAAGAGAGACATACTCATCAAGTAAATTGTGTTAGATTAGCAAACGTGTAGAATTTACTTTGGAATAGAGGTCTGTATTATGTTACGTATTCATTTCCATTTCTAATTGATTCTCCTTCCCCCCCCCCCCCACTTTCACTGAGAATTTTCCTTCAGTGAATATCAAATTTATTTGAACACAAATAATAAAAGTGGGATTTTTGTTTCCCCAAATTTAATAAAAATGTCCTGGGAGGTGATCAAAGCTTTAATTCCAGAAAGTTTATATCATGGCAACTGTTTATTCTTTTACCCACATGGTCAGCAAATATTTGTTATGTTTTTATTAAATAACATTTCTTATATAACCAATCTTTTATTGATGGGCATTTAAATTGTTTCCAACTTTTTACTATTATAAACAAACTGTGAGGGACATTTGTATGTGTTTGTAATCTTTGCTTGTCTGTAGTTCTCCTAAACATATTCCTTAAAGGGGAATTTCTGGGTCAATGAACATAAATATTTTAGATTTGTACGGGTATTGCCAAATTTCTTTTCTGCATTGAGTGGGTTTAGGTGTGGATTTCTGCCTTGACCTTGGCTAGACCAGTTCTAGAGGAACATAGTCTAAAGCTAGATTAGAGGAATTTAGGGAGGGGAAGAAGAGAAGGCAGCTAGTAGAAAAAACTCTTTGCAGAAGTTCAATGATGATACAGGAAAATAAAATCCATTTCCTCTTATTCTAAGGAATAAACTCTAAACTTCAGAGGAATAATTCCTCTAAACTTTGCTGAGAAATCCCAGCTTCCTGGCTCTCCATGAAATCAGCTGAGAGTTTTTTGTATATATTTTTATTGTAAAGATACTGTACAGAGGGGTTACAGTTACATGAGTAGGGTAATGAGTAGATTTCCTATTGAGCATTGTTACCTCCTCCTTTGTTTTCTCCCTACCATCCCTTCCCTCCCTACCTACCCCACTCCCCTCACCCTCCCAAAGTTGTAAAGTTCATTTTCAATATAGTGTCTTGTACAATGAGTCAACCTGTATCCTTATTTCAGCATTTTGTTATTTCTCCTCCACTCCCCTCCCTAAATTAGAAAAATGTATATACAAGATGCAGAGCCCCAGAATCAAATACAGTGAAAACAGGGGTTTTATACCATGGGGGAAGAACAAATAAAAGAAACAAAAAAATCACATAGTACATTATGAATATATTAACAAAGAACACAAGAAAGATAAAACCACTCATGTCCCTATCTTGGGGTTCATTTTGTTTAGTATCATCTTATATGGTCATATGTATATAATTTTTGACCTTTTCTGCTTGTCCTAGACATACATTAGTTATTGCAAATAAGGGAAACCATGGGACCTATGTTTCTTTGGGCCTGGCTTACTTCACTTCAAATAATTTTTTCCAAGTCTTTCCATTTCCTAACAAATAGGGCGATGTCATTCTTTCTGATGGAGGCATAGAATTCCATTGTATCTATGTATATGTGTATATATATATATATATATATATATATATATATACATTTGTATGTATATGTATATATATATCACATTTTTTTCTTGATCCATTCATCTACTGAGGGGGCATCTTGGTGGTTCCATATCTTAGCTATGGTAAATAATGAGCTGAGAGTTTCATTGGGTCATCTTTCTTTCTTTCTTTCTTCCTTCCTTCCTTCCTTCCTTCCTTTTTCCTTTCTTTCTTTCTTTCTTTCTTCCTTCCTGCCTTCCTTTTTCCTTTCTTTCTTTCTCTCTTTCTATCTCTCCCTCCCCCTCCCTCTCTTCCTTCTTTCCTGCCTTCCTTCTTCCTTCCTGCCTTCCTTTTTCCTTTCTTTCTTTCTCTCTTTCTATCTCTCCCTCCCCCTCCCTCTCTTCCTGCCTTCCTGCCTTCCTTCTTCCTTCTTCCTTCCTGCCTTCTATCCTTTCTCTCTCTGTGTCTCTCTCAGTCTCTCTGTCTCTGTCTCTCTCTTTCTTTCTTTCTTTCTTTCTTTCTTTCTTTCTTTCTTTCTTTCTTTCTTTCTTTCTTTCTTTCTTTCTTCCTTCCTTCCTTCCTTCCCTTTTCCTTTCTTTCTTTCTCTCTTTCTATCTCTCCCTCCCCCTCCCTCTCTTCCTTCTTTCCTGCCTTCCTTCTTCCTTCCTGCCTTCCTGCCTTCCTTTTTCCTTTTTTTCTTTCTCTCTTTCTATCTCTCCCTCCCCCTCCCTCTCTTCCTTCTTTCCTGCCTTCCTGCCTTCCTTCTTCCTTCCTTCCTTCCCTTTTCCTTTCTTTCTTTCTCTCTTTCTATCTCTCCCTCCCCCTCCCTCTCTTCCTTCTTTCCTGCCTTCCTTCTTCCTTCCTGCCTTCCTGCCTTTTTCCTTTCTTTCTTTCTCTCTTTCTATCTCTCCCTCCCCCTCCCTCTCTTCCTTCTTTCCTGCCTTCCTTCTTCCTTCCTGCCTTCCTGCCTTTTTCCTTTCTTTCTTTCTCTCTTTCTATCTTTCCCTCCCCCTCCCTCTCTTCCTTCTTTCCTGCCTTCCTGCCTTCCTTCTTCCTTCCTGCCTTCCTGCCTTTTTCCTTTCTTTCTTTCTCTCTTTCTATCTCTCCCTCCCCCTCCCTCTCTTCCTTCTTTCTTGCCTTCCTTCTTCCTTCCTGCCTTCCTGCCTTTTTCCTTTCTTTCTTTCTCTCTTTCTATCTCTCCCTCCCCCCTCCCTCTCTTCCTTCTTTCCTGCCTTCCTGCCTTCCTTCTTCCTTTCTTCCTTCCCTTTTCCTTTCTTTCTTTCTCTCTTTCTATCTCTCCCTCCCCCCTCCCTCTCTTCCTTCTTTCCTGCCTTCCTTCTTCCTTCCTTCCTTCCTTCCCTTTTCCTTTCTTTCTTTCTCTCTTTCTATCTCTCCCTCCCCCCTCCCTCTCTTCCTTCTTTCCTGCCTTCCTTCTTCCTTCCTTCCTTCCCTTTTCCTTTCTTTCTTTCTCTCTTTCTATCTCTCCCTCCCCCTCCCTCTCTTCCTTCTTCCTTCCTGCCTTCCTTTTTCCTTTCTTTCTTTCTCTCTTTCTATCTCTCCCTCCCCCCTCCCTCTCTTCCTTCTTTCCTACCTTCCTTCTTCCTTCCTTCCTTCCTTCCCTTTTCCTTTCTTTCTTTCTCTCTTTCTATCTCTCCCTCCCCCTCCCTCTCTTCCTTCTTCCTTCCTGCCTTCCTTTTTCCTTTCTTTCTTTCTCTCTTTCTATCTCTCCCTCCCCCCTCCCTCTCTTCCTTCTTTCCTGCCTTCCTGCCTTCCTTCTTCCTTCCTGCCTTCCTTTTTCCTTTCTTTCTTTCTTTCTCTCTTTCTATCTCTCCCTCCCCCCTCCCTCTCTTCCTTCTTTCCTGCCTTCCTTCTTCCTTCCTTCCTTCCTTCCCTTTTCCTTTCTTTCTTTCTCTCTTTCTATCTCTCCCTCCCCCTCCCTCTCTTCCTTCTTCCTTCCTGCCTTCCTTTTTCCTTTCTTTCTTTCTTTCTCTCTTTCTATCTCTCCCTCCCCCCTCCCTCTCTTCCTTCTTTCCTGCCTTCCTTCTTCCTTCCTTCCTTCCTTCCCTTTTCCTTTCTTTCTTTCTCTCTTTCTATCTCTCCCTCCCCCTCCCTCTCTTCCTTCTTCCTTCCTGCCTTCCTTTTTCCTTTCTTTCTTTCTCTCTTTCTATCTCTCCCTCCCCCCTCCCTCTCTTCCTTCTTTCCTGCCTTCCTTCTTCCTTCCTGCCTTCCTTTTTCCTTTCTTTCTTTCTCTCTTTCTATCTCTCCCTCCCCCTCCCTCTCTTCCTTCTTTCCTGCCTTCCTGCCTTCCTTCTTCCTTCCTGCCTTCCTGCCTTCTATCCTTTCTCTCTCTGTGTCTCTCCCAGTCTCGCTGTCTCTGTCTCTCTCTTTCTTTCTTTGTCCCAAGACTTGAACTTGGGTCCTGGGTGCTGTCCCTGAGCTTCTGTGCTCTACCACTTGAACCATAGTTCCACTTCTGCTTTTGTTGTAGCTAGTTAGAGATAAGGGTCTCCCAGACTTTGTTGTCCAGGCTGGCTTTGAACTGTGATTCTCAGATCTCAGCTTTCTCTGTAGATATGATTAACAGACATGACCCATGGATGTCCAGCATCAATTCTTATTCCTTCACCCTTCCTGAGGTGTGGATCTTGAGAATTAAACTATCTATATGTTATTCTATATCTCAGAGTCCCTTTGCCTGGGAATCTGACTTCAAACATCTGTCAACCAATGTATTCCATACTACTTACCTCCAAAAAAATAAAATATAAACGCCTTTTCAGACAATCAAAACCAAAGGAGTTCATTGCTTTTAGGTGTACTCCACAAAATTACTAAAAGATATCCTTCATTAGAGGGGAATGACTTCCTATTACTATAATATAATATCAGATTGGAGGGATGGCACTTTGTAAAATAAAAAAGTGTGTACAGGAGTATTTAGCCCACAATTTTAGAAGCTGAAATTCTAAGATCAGGTATTAGTTCAGCTGCTGGGGCCCTTCCTGGCTACATCGTAGAGTGGCAGATGATATCAAGGCAAGAACAAGTATGAGAGGAAATAGTAAAAAAATAAAAAATCACATGGGTTGGGGAACAGGGAGCCATAGAGAGATTCAGGATCAGGGATCAGGTTTACTGTTTTGTGATTATTCACTCTCATAAGAACTAACTACTAATTAAGGTCCCATGAAAACTACATCTCTTCTGAGTGTGATCCCAAAAGGGCTACCTACCTTCCATTAGGCTCGCCTCTTATATATTCTATCACCTCAGTGCTGACACACTGGGAGCCAAGGTTCTAGCACAGGAAACTCTGGAGAACAACATGCACCCTGAATAGCATCATCCTACACAGTATCACACATTGTTGTGAGAAAGAGAGCATAAAAATAGTACATACATGTGTAAACATAAATGTCTGTTTTTTAAAACTGGCAAATAAAATAACTCTGCACAAAGTGGTTAATAACTCATGTGGAGGTAACATATATTGGATACAATAACCAAAGTTAGAAAGAGTAGTGAAAACAATTTCAACTATAAGTTGTGGATGTATATTTTAACCTCAGCGAAACCACTAAAAATAAGATACCCTGTAGCTAAAAAGCCAATAGGGATTATAATAAAATTCACTTAATTTGAAAGAAGTAAAGAACAGAATAATAAAAGATCAACAAACAGCTTAGACAAGGAGAAACAGAAGGCAGGATAGTAATTACAGCTGTACAAGCCATTATATTTAATGCAAATGGTGTAAACAAACCCATAAAAGGACACCAGTCAAAATGGGTCAAAACACAAAAGTACCTAGGTACACTTGCATGACTCAAAGTGATCCACTTCAAATATAAAGACACTGTGATAGGTTGAAGGTCAAAGAGTGGGCAGTGACACGGGGAGGGAAGACTATCCACTTGAAGGAGCTTATGACTGCTTTCTCCTTCTCTGCCAAGGTGGCAGAGATTCCTCCCAGGGATTCTGACAGGGGAGGGAAAACCAGAAATTAAAGGTGAAAAGAACAAAATAAGACATGAGGGAACAAAACTAGAAAATAATAGGAAGTGAGAGGAAGTGAAGATGAGAAAAAGGAGAGAAGGATGAAGAGAGGAGAAGGGAAGAAGTAAGGAGGCCAAAAAGAAGAGCAAAGGCTAAAAAGGAAGGAAGAAGTTGCCATTTCTGGGAAATCTGTGAAGAGCTTTGTTTGGGTCTCACGTTTCCTGCAAATCTACCCTCAGTTCCTTCCAGTCCTTTCTGAAAAGGACCACTCCCTAACTTGCTTCTTTGTATTTTTCTAGTCATTACACTTTTAAATATTCAATCTTTTTTCCTCGTTAATGAGCAAAGGGCCCCTGTTGGGTCAGGAAACAAAGCAAAATGTTTTCAATGAACAAGTGCCACAATTACTTCAATTACCTTCATTTCCTTAGCCACTCCAGACCACAGGACTTTATACTGTCTGCTGCTGAAAGGGTGAACCTTATGAACATCTTATTTTTGAAATGACAGCCACCATCAGCCACAGATATGAGGGACAGGATGAGAATAGGCTAAAGCCTTAGGTATAAGCACATTTTAGGCTTTTTAAAGTATCCTTACAAGGTATTTGATTGCTATAGGATGTTAGGCATTAGATAATGAAGCCAAAAACAATCAATTGCTTGTTAGGGAGACAGAATTATTCCTCAACTGTATTCCCATGAACTAGGTATGTGTAGATTCCCAATAGTACTGGGGCTGGGAATAACTATGTGTGGCTAGTTCTGCTAACTGAGCACAACACTTCTTATCTGGTGCAAGAAGATGCCCAGGTCATGTCATTATCAATCACATAGAATGATTCCTTAGCTCCGCATGTGTGTGTGTGTGTGTGTGTGTGTGTGTGTGTGTGTGTGTGTGTGTGTGTGTATGTATGTCCATGTCCGTGTGCCATGGTCTTTATCAGTAGTCTGGCAAGACCTTAAACCTCCAAGAACAATGTGACTGATTTATTTTGGTTTGCATAAAGTAAAATATCAAGGATTATGTTGGCATTCAGTTGCCAGACATATTTTGCAATCTTGAGTACAGTAAGAACTTGCTTCTTGGTGAGTTTTTATTTTAAAAACACAGAATTTCAATGATGGCCATAAGTAATTCATCTGTATGTACATTTACAACAGGGTATGAAAATCTGTGTATTTGATACTACTGATACATTCATGGTTGCCATTACAAATGTGGCATGTTTCTTTTTCCTCTCCTCTTCCTTCTTCTCCCCTCCCCCTTTTCCCTCTTCCATACTATTGTCTCTCTCATTTACTCACAATGAAAACAAACACAACATTTTGATAAAGAATTGATTAAAAAATGAGGATTAAAATTTTTTTTTCTATCAAAATAGAAATCTTGGAAGGGGTTCAAGAAATTTTGGTA
Organism: Dipodomys spectabilis; assembly: GCF_019054845.1. Classification (NCBI taxonomy): domain Eukaryota; kingdom Metazoa; phylum Chordata; class Mammalia; order Rodentia; family Heteromyidae; genus Dipodomys; species Dipodomys spectabilis. The sequence continues at coordinate 25,823,706 of NW_024870817.1, forward strand.
AAACTGAGTTTTCAAATAGGAAGTTAAGTGGTTTGTTTTCTTTGTAGTATTAATAATTTCAAGCAATAGCTCAATAGCTGTGTGCATATGACCATATAAAATGATGCTTATCAAAATAAACTCCAAGACATGGAAACAAAGTTTTTTACGTGTACTGTTTGCAATTATTTCCTTTTTCTTTTTCCTTTTCATTTTTTCTTTTGATTTATTCCCTGTTGTCACTATTTTTTAATTTTTGTACACTTTTTTCCCTTTGTTTTATTCCTTGTTGTCACTATTTTTTATTTCTGTACCCTTTGTCTTGTATACAAGTTTATATGATTTGGGGAAGGGAAAGGGAACTACAGAAATAGTGGGATAAAAGATGAAACAATTCAACAGTGATACTCACTAGACACTTCCTTGGGAATGAACTTGTGGGGTAGGGGAGTTGAGGGAGGGAAAGTGGGAGAAAATGAGGGAAGGGGTAACACTGTTCAAAAGAAATGTACACATTACCCTACTTATGTAACTGTAACTCCTCTGTAAATCACCTTTACAGAATAAAACTAAATTAAAAATGAATTTTACAGAAAAGGAAATAGGTTAAAAGCTGAACCTCAGTGTTAAAGACCAGTATTAATATACATTTTTGAGGGATGTAGAAATGGCTACAGTGGTGGAATGCTTGCCTAGTATGTGCAAGACCCTGAGTTCAGTAACACACTCCTCCTCCCCAAAAAGAATTGTAGTTACTGCCTTTTATTATTCTTTCCATGTTCCTCTTTCTTACTTCAGGAAAGGAGGCAAATCTTTCCCTTCTGCAGTTGTGCTCTTCACAGAAGTGGAGATGTGTGGGTCAATTGGTCGAGTGCCAACCTCGAACACATAAGCTATGGGAAGGCATGAGGCCCTGAATTCAAGATCCCATACAGGCATAGAGTTGTAGTCTTCTGAACAGTCTTAATCAAGATTTCCATATTTGGATGTAGACTAAAATTTTTAGGTATTTGAGATGCAATAATAAAATGACATATAGTAGAATATATGTTGGCTATATCATCCTACATGTATTTATTTTTAAATATTTCCTTTCCTGGATCTAGAAGATGAATTCTAAATATAGGTTTCTGTCTAGACCAAGAAGGCCATGGATACAGTGAGACCCATATGATGAGGACCTCACTAGCTGGGACATTTAAACATAAGTCTCAGGAACTTGGGTCTGCTGCCCTTAGGTTTGCATGGGATCTGGGATTCTAGAGAAATTTACAGTGGAGTTCATTCCCCTAACATCAACTTATCTGACCTTTTCTGCTTGACTCAGACATATACTAGTTATTGCAAGTAAGGGAAACCATGGGACCTATGTTTATCTGGGCCTGGCTTACTCCACTTAATATAATTTTTTCCAAGTCTTTCCATTTCCTAACAAATGGGGCAATGGCATTCTTTCTGATGGAGGCATTTGATGTTGGTATAATTTGTGGAGGGGAAGGGCAAAAACAAATCGTTTAACTAGGGATAAGGTAGACCCATTGCAACAATGAGATATACAAGTCATTATGTGAAAAACAAACTTTACAAATTTGGTGGGGGGCGGGGTGGATCAGGTGGTGGGAGGTGGGGGAAGGATGGGAAGGGGAAACAAAGAGGAAGCAACAATGCTTGATAAGAAATGTACTCGTTATCTTGCCCATGTAATATTGTAATTCCTCTGTATAGTATTTTCACAATAAAAATACTACAAAAAGAATAATAAAAATAAGAATACAAAAAAAAAGAACTTACAAGGGAAATTCCAGACCAATATACACAGTTTCAGGTCAGATTAGCATGAACACCACCGTCCCCCTCTTTCTCTAGTAAACTGTGATGGTGATGGTGGTGGTGACGTTCAGATTGTGAAACTGGCCATGCCCATCCATCCTGCAGTAGTGAGACTTAGTAAATGGGGCAGGGAGGTGAGTATGAGACACCTGACTGTGAAGAACCTTGTTTGAAACAGAAATATTTTCTTGAAGTGGGAATGGAATCTTTCAGGAGGAGGACATTTAGAAGAGGGTATAATTCAGTAACCAAACAAGTCTTGTCAAGTTTTCAAGAGTACAATTTAGAAAATTAATGGTTAGTAATTCAGTGGAGTATGTTCATCTGCAAGATGCTATAACGTTTGCAATTGTATCCGCCCTGGGAGCCAGCCAGGGCTCATCATGAGAGGTCTAGGCGGGCATAATTTCTTAGGTACAATAATTCTCTCCAAACAGCCATCATTCTTGTTCTTCTTTTCCCCCTTTTCTTGACTGACACTGTGAACCAGTTCTCTTAACTGGAAGAAGAAGTGATTAGATGTTATACAATCCTAATAAATAGCATGTGATATGGGGAACTTTATGTGGTTATAGGTATATCTCATAGCATTCCGAAAGGTCATACCTTGACATGCAAAATACTTATTGCTAATTAATCATCTGAGAGGGCTCCTGTGTCTATTTGTTGAACGGCTTGGAGTGGCTCTTAGTGGATTCATATATAGGAGGGACTTGCCAAGTAAGCCATGATACATCACCACAGAAGGTTCCATGAGCCTGTTCACTCTTTGCCAACCCATTCGATCCCTCAAGAGGCCCCATTGTTGGTGGCTGCTGGCTTACCTCAGGTCTACCCAGCATTCCAGAGTCAACGCAGCCCTGTTCTCTGAAGATAGCACCATGGTACTCTACACTAACATTGACAGTCTTCTCTGGTTAGTAACACTAAAAAGTGAGGAGGAGAAGAAAAAGCCATCACTGGGATATGGGAACTCCACTGTACTGATCAGTAGCTGCTTTCTCGAAGATCTCCAAACCAAAAACTCTTGGTGAAGCCAATATTTGCACACTATGTTCCTTCAGCATTCCAGGGGAAGTATTTACTTCGTTGTCTCATTTTCTACAGAAAAACTCAAACTTTGCCCAAGTTTGAGTTTTTAAGCCTTTCTAAGCCTCCTCCTCCTCCTCCTCCTCCCCCTCCCCCTCCCCCTCCTCCCCCTCCTCCTCCTCCCCCTCCCCCCCTCCCCCTCCTCCCCCTCCCCCTCCCCCTCCTCCCCCTCCTCCTCCTCCCCCTCCCCCCCCTCCCCCTCCTCCTCCTCCCCCTCCCCCTCCCCTCCTCCTTCATCAGTCTGGCTCAACCTTTAGTCTCCAATGACTTCCACCAGTGTAAGACTGGAGGGCCCTCTTCCTCCCTGGAGAAGCTCTTCGAATTGGCTTGCAGATTCCCTCATTAGAGGTAACATTACCACCTAGGAGCTATTTCTAGCTATGTCAAGCACCTTGGAGTTGATCCTGGAAAGCTGACATGGTACTGAGGGAATGGAACTCAGTGATTTGAGCTGCACCTCTGTGTATGATATGAGATCTTAAACATGTGTGTATAATGTACTTAGTGAATCTTTTTTAAAAAAAATTGTATTGTGCTGGTTGTACCTTGTCTTTCTAAGCACCACTTACAGTTAGTTGCCGGGGGCCTGTTGCCATCAGTTGAACCCTGCAATGTGCTTAAGGATCACTTATCCAAGCAACATGGCCTCTCTCTACTGAGACAACCAAATCTTCCACATTTAAAAAACTCTCCAACTAGTAGAAAACAAGGCTTTCCGCAGAACGTAAGCCATTAGCACTCAGAGCCATGCTGCTCTGTGGAATAAACAGGCCCTGCAGAGTCCATTCAGGATGTAAAAAGGAGCAAAGAGCATTGTTCCAGCTTTGCCACTGGCCCTTCCTGCAATGTAATAATCCCAGCAAGCCAGCACTGAGGTGGAGGCTGGCATGCTGTGCTCAGAATCAACTCCTCTCCTTCTACCTTTCCCCTTTTTTCCCCAAACCATTTTGTTTCCAATGCTAGCTGCTCTGTCATACATTATTCCCTCATTAAGAGGTTTGGCTCTTGTTTAAGTTACTGTGGTTTGAAAAGAAAAAAAAGGAGAACATCTTAGTTTAGCCAAGACCCAAAGCCTAACCGAGGTAAAAGACAAATAGGCTGGTAAACGTGGAAGCGAGAGGCAGGCAGAGGACCTTTTATCTTGTGGCCTTTAAAGCTCTGCAGCTCATCACTTGTTGGGAAAGTAATTTTTATAGAAATGTCTTCTTCTGTACCTTCACTTCATTGGAGGGTAGCCTATTAAGAATATGCATTTTGGCAACAGAGAGAGAGAGAGAGAGAGAGAGAGAGAGAGAGACAGAGAGCGAGCTCTATATTCTTAGGATTTTCAAGGTCACTAGAAGGTTCCTTGTGAGCCCTGCAGATGCTTTTCTGGAACCAGCCAGGGAGGACAAGGTACTTGTTTTCCTGATGTCCTCAGAGAAGACAGATTGAGGATCAGAAAACAGAGTAAGAGAAAGTTGGCATGGCTCCGTGAGGTGTTAGAGGAGGTCTCTGGCTCACTGGTCCTTCCATTTTTCTTCACAAAAAGAACTTTTTGTTTGTGCTTTAGTGGACCTTTCCCTGTACCATCATTGGGTGATTAGCAAGAAAACAAAAATGAAGCCAGTGTCCAATCAGGTTAATGTTTTACTTTTATCTCAGTAATTTTAATATTCTCTATAGGTAGAACATGGCCTATTTTGAAGAGGATTGTTTAATCTTTCCAAAGTTTCTTCCTCCCCAATTTCTGCACTCTACAAACTCGAGTAGGGCAAGGAAAGGTCCTCTGGCTGCTGACTCACCCTGGAGAAGAGTAGCTGGGAGCAGCTGATATAGATCCTATGACCTTGAACAGTGCTAACATTGTCCCCGAATTCCACAGCAGGAAAGCCTGGGATGTCTTCTCTTGGTTTAAAATGTTCCCACAGAGCCTTCACCTACTCCTGGTTTTTCCAACCTTCTGTGACTCACACAGAATCTGGCTGGGAAACTCCACCTTCTTGTCTCTCAATCCACAGCTTTTGTAGCATCACTTGCCTGGCTGTGGTGAGATCCCTGGCAAGATCCTTTCTCTCCCAGCTCAGCACTTGGGCTATCTTGGGTTGACATCTCAGGAACAAAGTTCAGGATCTATTTCCTGACTATGATGATTTGTCTTGTCATCCGCTGCCAGGAGTCTGACAGTCTCAGAGACAGCATCTTCTCACTTTCTCAGAGCCAGATAGGTGGCTATTCTCTGTCATGTGTCATGCGTCCTACTCATGAGAACAAAGTGCAGAGTGGCAGTCAGGAGATACTGTCCTATCATTTCTTTTGCCCATCAGGTTATTTTCTTGAAGAAAGAGATTAAGGAATGAACTCTCCCTTTAACTCTTGTTTCTTCCTTAAGAAGCCCCTTTGGGTTGTCATCACCACCACCACAGAATATATCAGTGGCAGGCCTTCGTCTAGGATTGTTCTCCAGGAGTTCTAGGAGAAAAACAGGAACTGAGAGAAACTTCTCTTTCCAATGGAGGCTGCTTTTAAGAGCGTGAAGTCTCTCTTTGAAGTGAAATACCAGCCTTTTCCTACCATGAGGTTAGAATTCTCATAACTTGACTTGCAGAATGAAAAAACAGCAGTGAAGGGAGAAAGCAAAAATTATTAGTGTAATATTTCCTACGGTATTTTCAGTACTTAAACCTCATGTGGCCAGCACTGCCTTGTGAGTACCTCCAAGGAGTGTGGATGGGTGGCCTAGAATAGGGCCATCTGCGGCTGTGGCCAGGCCTTGCTGTTGACTGTGGGCGTCCATTTGGAGTGAGGTTACAAGTCAAAGGAGAGGATGTCAGAAGGTAGAAAACCTGTTTAGACTGAGGCAGTCATCAAGTTCTCGGCCATAGCCATCTCACATGATGCTTGTTTGACAAGGAATATTCCAGAAAAAGGAGAGTTTTGTTCAATGTGGGCAGCAAGAAGCTCAGCTATCCTTTGACTATCCCATTTGTTGTTGGTGGTGGTGGTTGTGGGGGCTTGAACTCTGGGCCTGGGTGCTGTCTCTGCACTCTTCAGCTCAAGGTGAACACTCTACTGCTTGAGCCACAGAACCACTTCCAGTTTTCTGGTGGTTAATTGGAGATGAGAGTCTCACGGACTTTCCTACCTGGGCTGTCTTTGAACCAAGATCTTCAGGTCTCAGCCTCCTGAGTAGCTAGGCTTATAAGCGTGAAGCACCAGTGCCTGACTTTGGCTATCTCATTCTTTGGCTTTCTTCCTGGAGAATATCTCCAGGCACCTGACATCAGTGGCTGCTCTCTCACTTGGGCCTGCATTCGTAGGAAGAATTTCAGATGCCTCTGGGTTTCCATTTTCTGTAGAGATAATCTTTCTGTGCCTTCTGGTAGTTTCCCATGGAAGTATAGAGATGAATGTTAAAATGAATGACATGCTGAACTGTACGCTTTGAAAGGGTGAATTATGTCGATAAAAAGCTGTTGTTTTAAAGAAAGAATATAAATGTAGGCAGTCATCCATACATAGTCTTACTTTTTCTCACATGAATTTTTCTGAGTCTTGACTTCCTTATTAAACCATAAATCAGTTAATGAGATGATTCACATAGTCTAATACATTCTTATTTTTTTTTTTTTTTGGGTCCAGTCGTGGGGCCTGACCTCTGGGCCTGGGAACTGTCCCTCAGCTCTTCAGATCAAGGCTAGTGCTCTACTACACAGCCCCACTTCCAGCTTTTTTCTTTTTTGCTTACGTGGTGCTGAGGAATCAAACCCAGGGCCTCAGGCATGCAAGGTAAGCACTCTACCACTGAGCCACCTTTCCAGCCCTAAAACATTCTTTTTAATGCTGACAAATAAATTTTATATGCATAGTGACATATACTCAAGAATTCTTCCTTTGAATGAATATGGTCAAAATACTGTATGTATGTATGTCAAAATGGGCATGCAAAGTTTGTTGATACTGGTTTGGGAAGAAGGAGGGGCATGAGGAAGAGTGATGGAGGGGGTGAGTCTGTGCATATATGGACCTGTCACAATAAAATCACCTGCACAGCTAATTGAAGCTAAAATATAAAACAGTTTCCTTCGATGAATACTTTATTTCTGTTTGTCCCTTAGAATAACTCATCCTTGTAGATATATCTTTATCATATATTGGTGTCATTCTTTCCATAGATTAAATTTACCCACGTAGAATTGGTGGACTATTGCATATATTTTCAGTGTTATAAGTAGTGTCAGATTGCATTTCAACAGAGTCCAACAATTCATATTTCTACAAGCAGTGTAGAAGATTTTTTTATATACCTGCCAAAAATAGGTATTGCAACTCTTTGTTTTTGACAACCTAATGGTTACAAAGGATATCATTGTTGTCTCAATAGAGCTGAATGCTTTATGTTAGTCTGCTTCAATTGATGCTTTATATTTACTGCATCAATGTCTATTGGATTGCTTTCTTTTGGTTGTTGTTAATTTTTATCCGTGATTTGTACATTAGAGGTATTAACTACTTTCCTGCCATATATGTTGAAAATATGTTTTCCTTGTGTGGGTTCTTTTTCAAATGCACTTTAAATTATTTAAATATAGCTACACTACTTTTTATGTATGTCTGGCTTCCCAGACTCAGTCAAAATAATCTCCCCTGGCTATAGGGTTGTATATACAGCATTTTAGAAGGTTTTTATTGTTTTAATTCTTACATGCAAATCTTTAATCCTTCTGGAATTTATTTTTACATTTGGTGTGAATTAAAGGTGCAGTTTCATTTTCTTCTAGAGGGATAACCAGTTATTCAAGCCCCATTTATGAAATATATCACCTTTTCCCACTGTTTGAAATATGACCTTAGACATACATTTAAGTCCAACCTATGCTGGGATTTATTTCACTTTATTCTCTTTATTCTACTCCCTTGTCTATTCATACGCCAAGACTATAGTCTTCTTGTTTGTGGTTGCTTTAAAGAATGTTTTCATTTCTGGTGAGGTAAGCTTTTTTTCAGCTTCCTCAAGGAACCAGGGAAAACACAGGCAAGATTTTAGGCTACCTTAGTTTATGTCAAGGAGGTACTGCAAAAATCCATACAGCTGAAGATAGGGATGACAAGAGAAGGAAAGGGGGAAAGATTGCAGAATAATAGCTATTCCAGGGAAAAATCACATATCAGGAAAAAATGCCACTCAGCTATTGTCTTTTCCCTCTACTCCATACAAGATGGTGGTGTGTCTATTAGCAGTGGCATGCCTCAACACTATCATGCTCATTTCCAAGGAAGGATCATTGTGTTACTGCCCCACTACGGTATTCGATAAAGTCATGGAAGGGAGTTTGATCTGTGAATTCAGAAATGAAATAGCAAAATCTGGTTCTCTGAAAGAGGGAATTTTTTTCTCCCAAATGATCAACCATAGTAAATTATTAACAGCAGAGCCGGGCATTGTTTTGAAAGTTGAATATCCTCACAGACCCAACCCATTATTGAACCTTTGTATTGCACTCTTTATGAAAATAGCTAAGTGTAGAAAGAGAAAATTCGTTCAGAGCAAAGCTTGGATGTTTCCCTTGTGTGAAAGGGTCCTTTCTGCCTCAGGGAGTTTTATCTATACCAGCTCTCCCAAGGGGCTCTCCATCTGCTTCTCCTTTCTCACGACCTCAGTTAGAGTGCTATGTTAAGAGAACAGATTTACATAATTGGCTACTTCTGATTGGAATAGATATATTTTAAAACACTTTGGGATGCATGCCATAAAGCAAACCCATGCTGAAGATGTTAGAAAGCCTCATTATTTACTTTTGTCCTTTAAATTCTCTTCTTTGCCACTCCCCCCAACTTGGCCTACTCCTGATATTCTTCAGTCTTTATGATTCCCAACCCCCCCCCCCCGCCTTGTTTAGTTACCTTGATCATATTCTCTATGAAGCCATTATAGCCTTACCCTTTATCCAATTGCCAAGGAAAATGTATAATTAGGAATCTCCATTTAATGTATAGATGTTGTGTTAAAGGAATGGCCTGGGGAAAGTTAATGAAGTCATGGTAATGAATTAATTAGCAGTTATTTTGTATGTGAAGCTGAACTGGGTTATTGAGGTGACTTGTAGAAATAAGATGCTTGCTCTCTCCTTTTCCTTTGGTATCACCTATCAAAATGTAAAATTTACATTCTCTTTGAACAGAAGTAGATCTCATAGGTTACTTATTTTTTGTAAATGCTTGTGAATCTACATAACTAGAATTCTGGATTGTTAACTTGGAGAATGTATGCCAGGAATATTATATGGGATGGAGGCTAAGAATTTAGTTTTTAAGAAGAGCTTATGCTGCCTTCTGAAATTATATCAAACGTTGTATTTCAAGTCCCTTTGGACAGCTTTGCAGAGATTTTTTTTTTTTACACACAAGCTTCTTAACTTGTTGGTAATGCACAATTCTTTTCTGTTCAAAAGATGTGTGTGGAGGTAGGGAATAATTATAAATTCAACAATATAATAGTTGGGAATTATCTTATACTTACTATCTTTGATTCCACATCTGTAGACCTGTTACTAAGAGAAAAGATTTCCCTGTCTCACCATTATTGTAAAGCTGGTCTCAATTCAAGATAAAAAGAAGGTTTTAAAATGAAAGATTATTTTAATATCAAAGGGAGTTAATGAAAGCTGCATTTTCATCACAATTATAAGCTTATGTTTTCTTTTGAAATTAAATACATTTAAAAAGGCATTCCCCCTAAGTTTTATCATAGAAGCTCCCAAAGGATATTATAGACAATGGTTGTTGAGCCAGAGTTAGCAACTAAATGTGGGAATATGACTTTGTTAGTATTTCAAATTCAAAAGTAATACTACAAATTAAAAGAGAAAAATGTATTTCTAAAATAAAATACCTTACAAATCAAAAGGGTAAAATACAGAGCAATATTTTAAATTTGCTTCCGAGTTTTTGAGATGAATAAGGCAGTTACGGGAAGAACTGTGTGATAGGAATAAATTTCTAAAGTCCTAACTCAATTCTTTTATCCTTGAAGATTTCCTATTTTCTCTTCTACCTTTCAGTTGGGCTTGGACTTGTTGTTTCAACTTGCTTTTTTGTTTCAAATTCTAAAGTTTCAAGTTCCAAGGGAAATTGTTGGCATGATTTAGGGAGAGGGAAATTCCTTTGAAAAACAAGAGATTATTGGCCAGAAAAGAAGATTCTACATGTTAAAAAAAAATGAACCTTATACATGGACTCCTGAGAGCCCTAAGGTGGTTCTAGGGCAGCAGAAAAACACTTGGAATCCATATGGATCCATCCCAATAGACCTAAGATTGCAACTTCTGCAACAGAATAGACACTATACCCTGGATTCTTAGATGTAGTAGAAGATATCCAGCCTTGAAAATGCTAAGCATATAGCAAAGAAGGCTGTCTACAATTCTGCAGGTATGAAGCTGAGTGCCCATGAGAGTAATGAATGGTCCAGCACATACCCTGTAGACATAAAATTTAAGAATTTTCAGGATATTGCATGCTCCACCATGCTTTCAGACTGAGTCAGACCCTCAAAATATAGACTCAGAACTAAAGGTGAGAAAGGGAAAGAGCACAATGTACTGATGGAAGTTAAGCACTGGTGCTCTGATATAGTAGCAATTCATGTATTTGGCAAATACAGATGATAGAGCATACTGCGCATCTGGGCTACATGGAATAATAGCTCTTACTACACAAACTGGCGTACTGTGTTACTACACTGAACACTGTAGAAAAATGCTAATGCAATGCCAAATATTTGTATATCTAAATATATCTGAATAGCTTTGTTTTGCCAGCATCCTCACAGATTCCTGATTAAAACAAGGTACTGTGGTACTAGGAAGGCTACATCATTGCTAGGTGATAGGAATTTTACAGCTTCATTACGGTCTTACAGAACCACTATTATATATGCAGTACATTGTTACTTGAAATGTCAGCCTATGGCAAATGTCTACACATTGTTTAGTAGGGCACTTCATTTTCTTCATTAAGTATAAACTGTATATAAAATAAAAAAGAATTAAGTTGATTTTCTGGCTGACAACATGGAAGATTGAACAACTGGGGCTCCTTGCTGATTGTGACTAGAAAAATGATGCATTTCAAGACAATTTCAAAATATAGTTGGAAATGAATCAACACAAAAGAAAAATACTAAAGTCAGAATATTAAATCTTTGAGGTAATTACTTGGTAGCCTTGGTAGGATTTTGGCTTAAGAAAGAGAATAAAATATTTGGGAATAATAATTAAAAACACATGTAGAGACAGGAGTAGTATCCTAGGAACCTTGATAACGTGATTACTTGATTTGCTTTTCTTTAAGAAAGCAGAATAATAATTTATGTACATTTAGTATTAATTTATGATGATAGGGTCATATAAATCTTTACCATTGCCAGTCATTGGATGATGAAATTTTAAGTAAGTTTTAATAAGTTAGAAAAATATTTGAGGGAAATAAGAGGTGGTATCATTTTTAATCTTCTCAAATTTTTCTATAAATGTTGATACGCGAGTAGCATAGTGACTCTAGGTTAAGAATAAAAACAATATCCACAATAAAATTAGAAGACAAAATATTCAAATAATCACAAATGAGAAAAAGTAAGATAGAATTTGACATTGTACACTCTGAGTAGACAAGCAGAAAGAAGCAAAAATCAAGGGTACTTCAAAAACATCTGACATTTGCTGGGAACACTTGAGTACAGCAGTTAAAATTTGTAAAGGATTTATACATACAAGTATGAACATGGATGGATACAATAGACACATTAAGGTTTAAAAGGCCTAGAGCAATTCCACAGATTTTCAAAATGAAACACAAAATTAGGTATAACAGTGACAGTGGATGGGCCTGGAGATGATAGAGCACTTGCTTAGTTTCACATGCACAGGTCCTGGGCTTAATTACCAGCACTTACTTTCTTTCTTCCTTTCTTTCTTTCTTCCTTCCTTCCTTCCTTTCTTTCTTTCTTCCTTCCTTCCTTCCTTCCTTCCTCCCTCCCTCCCTCCCTCCCTCCCTCCCTCTCTCTCTCTCTCTCTCTTTCTTTCTTTCTCTGTAATTGAAGAAAAGACCAATGCCAAAAGCTTGTCAGCAAGTAAGAGCCTATAGTTGTTACCACTCCATTAAAACTACAAAGCAGCAGTGCTGTTAGTCAAACATTCTCATCCTGTAAATTCAGGAATATTAAGTTGGATTTTATGTAGTTATTTAGAGAGAGAGAAGGAAAGAGAGATAGAGCAAATGATAGCAACAGGGAGAGACTAAATCTTTACAGAGAATAGGAAGTAGAAAGATATGCTCATAAAACATAAAATGAATAAACTAAAAACAATATTTCAGAATGAGCAGAAATTAATACTGAGATTGATGAAAGCATACATAAGAATAGAATGACTCAGACATGAGATTGTCAGAAAGTCAGGAAGGGATTATTATATCAAAGAAAAAGATACTTTCAAAAATGAGAACTAATTTGAACAAATATAAGAATAAAGATAAAAACAACACTGGGATATAAATATTAAGCAAAAGAAAAAAAACATAGAAGGAGAAAAAATTAAGTAAAAGATAAAGAGACATATAGCAGGAAAATTAAGCAAAGATAGGAAACTAAATAAATAATACAGAAGCATAAATAATAAAACCTATAACTTAAGAAAATTTTTTGAAATTTAAAACAAGTCAAATACCTATTGAGAGAGTTTACTATTTATCTGTGAAATTTGGCATAGAATTTTGTGACATAATTGAGTTATTTAAATTCTAACATCATACTCAGAGAATTACTTCATATTATATTAAATTTACTGGACTTACAGAAAGTGCAAAATCAACTGAAAACCAATCCAAAAGATCAAGACATTTGTCAAGAAAATAAATATATTGCTATCAAACTTTTTTATAGTAAATTCTACGTCCTGGAATACAATGTCTTAGAATGTTAGAAGGTTTTTGTGGAAGAAAATGTGAGTCCATGACTTTTTTTTTTTTGGGTCCGGTCGTGGGGCCTGAACTCTGGGCCTGGGTGCTGTCCCTCAGCTTTTCAGCTCAAGGCTAGCACTCTACCACTTGAGCCATAGCACCACTTCCAGCTTTTTTTTTTTTTCTGCTTATGTGGTGCTGAGGAATTGAACCCAGGGCCTCATGCATGCAAGGCAAGCACTCTACCCCTGAGCCACATTCTCAGCCCCGAGTTCATGACTTTTATGTTAAGGCAACATAACTTCCTGGTGAAAAGCTAAGTGCATCCTGTTAAGCACATATAACAATTCAGGAAGTGTTTTTTTCTCTGAGAAGTCTACTAAAGAATTGGTTTCAAGGATACAATAAAGAATGGAACAGGGTTGACTTAAGTACTAATGCAGAATCAGATGATGATTACATGAGAAAAAGCAGCACAGTAATTAATGGCCACATCCTTTTTAAAATATTTCACGATGAAACTCTAATATTAGATAAAAAATAGGGAAAATCTGAAAAGTAAGATTAGGTTACCAATTACTTCATACTGATTTTAATATTATTTCAAACCAGATGTTGGAGGAAATACAAGGAAGCAAAAAGATGTGTTGTCACTTCTTAATATTGCTCAAAATATGTATCAAATATTTAAACATAACCAAATAATCATCAAAGTGTGGATGGTCTGCTAGATAGTACTGTGTATGTGTCTTATAATGTGTTCCAATGTTATAGTGAAATAATGTGACTGAGTCAAAGCCAAACTTTTGAATAAAGAATAGAATTAAAACTTTCTCTGGTAGATAAATTAAAATTAAAGTATATTTTATACACACACAAATAGCATAAAGAAACCCACAAATACTGTTTAGAAAAGGTGAGTAGGTGAAGGAGATGAAATTAATATAATGGAAGGAAGAACTTGTTCAAAGTATTGCACATACCCAAGGAATTATCACAATGAACCTGTCCTCTGTACTACTGATGTATGCTAATAAAAATACTTTTTCTTAAAAAAGAAAAAACAAGAATCACACATTCCAAAGGTTGGATGTAATTCAGAGCCACCATTTTACCATAATGCAATTTAAGTTGATGATAAAAAAAAAATCTCATTACGGGGCTGGGAAGGTGGCTCAGTGGTAAAGCGCTTGCCTTGCATGCCTGAGGCCCTGGGTTCGATTCCCCAGCACCACATAAACAAAAAGAAAAAAAGCCGGAAGTGGAGCTATGGCTCAAATGGTAGAGCACTAGCCTTGAGCTGAAGAGCTGAGGGACAGCGCCCAGGCCTAGAGTTCAGGCCCCACGACTGGACCCCCCCAAAAAAATCTCATTACTATTCTAGCACTTTAAGCCTACATTCACAGGTGTAAAATAATGTAAAAATAAACAATTAAAAACACAATTTAAAGAGTTAGCAATTGAGACAAAAAATAAATCCAAACAAGCAGAAAGACATGAATAAAGTAAAAGCAATTATAAATGAGTTTGTATGCACAAGTACAATAAACACCAAAACTGTGTATTTGAAAAACAGTAAAATAGGTAAGTTTAATTCAGAGGATCACATAAAGACTTGGATACCAGCCTGCTCTTGGGAAGTAATGGAACATACATGAGCTAGAAGCAGGTGGGAGGAAGTTAGGTCATTCGGTATGCTCTAGAAAGGTGTGTTAGGATCATGGCCTCTCTTCTTCCTTTGATTTCATTGCCTGCTGTTTGAAGAGGGAAGTATTTTTTCCTCTGCCATTCTCTCCGATCAGGATGTTGTGCATTGTCACCAGGCCAAAAGCAATGTAGCGTTTCCTCATGAGTTTTACCTCAGGTATTTTTGTCACAGCAATGGAAAGATCACTAACACAATTAGCCACTAGCTAATCTAAGTTTTTAAATGGCAGAAGTACAATTAGGAGGACAAAATAGATATAATGAAGAGAACAGGAAATATTAAAATAATTTTGAGATTACTTGGCACCCTTCTATGGAAATAATTTTGAAATTCTACCAAAGTAGATAAAGGTTAAGAAAAAATTTCCAAGTATCAAAATCGACTCCAACAGAGTGTCTACAATTAACCTTTAAGTAAAATAGAGCTGGCTGGGGGTGGTACACACCAATAAGGAGGAAGAGGAAGGTGGATCATGAGTTCAAGACCAGCCTGCTCTACACCTCAAAGAAAACAATAAAACAATAAAAATAGAAAAAGTTACTAACATCATTGTCTAGATAGTTTTATAGAAAAATTCGACTAAGATGACATATTTGTAATAATCTTTAAATTATTCTACATTAGAAGAACGAAGAATACAGAGTTAAGTAATTCACTAAAGGAATAAGTTGAAATTGAGTGAGGGTACATTGATCCCCAAAGTTGATGCAGAATATACTAGAGACTAAATGATAGATTAATCTTATAGATATTATAGATAAGATCAAATGCCAACAAACAGGCTATTAATCCATTAAGAAAAGAAGTATGAACAAGTGATGTTCGCTCCAATAATGTGTAGATGGTTTAATATTAGAGAAACATTATATAGCCATCATATTGATAAAGCCCCTTTAGAAAATCCTTTTCACCAATAGAGAAGGGAAAGTTCAATAATGTTGGTGATGAGCATATTCACTAAAGTGGAACAGATGCATGTTTCTATCATGTGACACAGTATGTCCATAACAGCATTCCACCTGGTGATTTTAAGAATTCCAAAGGGATTTTTTGCACATACTCCAAAGAGTATGCATTCTAGTTGGTTTATAACAGCATAATGAAAACCAGCTCATCAAGAGGTATGGCTATGCATTCATTCTATAGACAGTGATAGTCATTAACATGAACTAAGTAGTCCTAATTGAACGGGCTGTCAGCCTATCTGCTATGACCTTGGCTTATCTACCTAAGTCTCCTGACCATTTGGTGTTCTAGCTGGAAAATGGAGAGAACAAGTTCTCTGCAGTGCGTAAGTAAGAACTAGTTAGCGTATATGGGGGACTTCGCCCAGTATGAGGCACGGCAGGCACTCAGATAATGATTTTCAGAGCACACTAATGCTGCCACATTTCCATAACTATTTGATGGCAAGCAGACTAAACAAAACTTGAGTACTGAGGCGGAAATAACCAGATCCTGTCTATAATGCTGTGCCTGCTGAGGTCCACATTGCCTACTGTTAGAATTATTGTGACAACTTCCTGTCTGATCTTGGTGACTTCAGTCTGCCTTCTTATCAGGGGTTTTTCACACATAATGGGATGAGTCTCATCCCATGAGTGGGGACTGTGAAATAAATTTAGGAGACCAGGACCACTGATTTTTAAGGAAAAAACTAGCTTCTCACATAGTGCAGCCGAGTGCTGTTTTGTTTCTGCATATGGTCTTGTCCTCTGGAGCTTGCTCATTAAGAGGGAAATCTGGTCATGTCACTTTCTGATTTCTTCTTTAGTGGCTCTCAGTAGGTTTCGTAAGGTTTTTAACCTCCTTAGCACATAAAACTGTCTTCCAGTTTGTCCTCCCTATCATCTCCAGATTACTCTAGTGAGCACCCCAGGGATAGATTTGTGTCTCCCGGGACAAGTGATGCTACTGGCCCTCATCCCTTTGCCCTTGCAATTTCTCCTCTTGAGTGCCTTTTTGATGCTTCTATGAGCAATGTCTCCTGTCTATGGTCTAAATGCCAGCTGTACCATCACCTCAGTCTTTTAGAAACCCTTCCCTGATGGTCTGTCTCCTCTGGACTTCACAAATGCTGTGTCATTCATTGTATATGAGTAATCATTAAGGATTATAACAATTCTAATTTAGATTTCTTGAAATGGGATTGTGATTTATTTAGCTAACGATCTTGAAGTAGCATCAGAAACATCAGTATGTGTTCTAGGCACTACGCAGAACATCAATATGTGTTTGTTCATTCATCTATTTGACGGGTTATGTCTATTTGTGTAGCAAATAGGAGAACTTGGCATACATAAGAAAGGTCTTGGGAATGAATAAAGAAGTTCAGAATTTGGTCTTAAACTGAAGTTATTTACTTATAGTGAGGCAGAGAATCCTGGGATTGCATACATGAACCAGTATACCCACACAACTCTTCACGCACACAAGCTTGAAGTGACTCAGGAGAGCTATGTGAACCTTTAGTCTGTTTCTAATCCTAACTCTTAGATACCTTTCTATCACTTCATATCTTTTACTGTGACTATTTTACCTGTATCATCATATAATTATTTTTTCCCTAGTAGACAGGGAACTCCAGGAGGACAAGAACCGTGTGTGTTTCCCTCACTCACTGGAATACATGGAACCTAGTAGACTTATGAAATGAAATTCAGCATGACCCTTATAAGTAGCCTACTTAATTGACTGTCAAGTTTTCATTCCTGGAAAACACAGATGCCAGCACTAGTGTAGAGTCATATTACCTCCTTCACGCCAGTAGGAGTCATGTCTAGTAGGACTGGCTTCTGGAAGAGTATTCAGAGGCCATTTAAATAGTTTAAGGAGTTAAGAATGTTCCCCAGAGCCTCCTCTGGGGAACAGAAATAGGGCACTTAATCTCTTGGCCGTCTCCCTTCCTTCTCCTCTCCAGCCCTAGAGTTAGCCAGGGGAGTCTAAACATTTCATAGCGAGATCACTGGAAAATCTTTTTCAAATTTACTTCTTTGTGTATCTCCAAACAGTCCTCCTTTAATTGCTTCAAGTTTTCAGGATTGGACTCTCATTTCAAGGCAACTCCCCAAACAATTCACCGCAGAACAGAACATTAGAATTATGGTAGGTATCATTAAGATGCCATGGCATTCTAATATTGTCTCTTCCTCCCTTGCTCCCACCCACAATTGGTTTTCTGGACCAACAAAGAAACAGCTGGAGTATCAGCAGGCCTCCATCTGCGAGCTCCCATCTGTGGTTTCTTTTGTACTTATGCCAAGAGGCTCTGGAAAACTAAAACACGTCCTATTCATGATTTTACTCTTTTCCAATATTTTGTGTGTACCAAAACAATAGCTGAAAGAGACTCTAGGGATTGCGCTTAAATTAGTACTTCCAAGAAGTTCAAGGATAATGAATGATAAGCATTTGGTCTTCTGATTAATACTATTGTTTCAAATTCAAATGCAGTTGAAGAGGGGGTTCAGGGCTGAAGATGGAAATCCTTATCTCATTAGCTGCTGTGAATGAATTGTAAATGTTCAGGGTAATGGAAGTGTTATGACTAGGCCTCTCAAGAGAGAATGAAAGTGAATGGGGGAAATGGCTAATGATGAGGCATACAGATTCTAGAATAGTAGTTGTCACATTTCTTCATTCCCAGGACTTCCTTCTTTCTCAACCATCAAGCGTTGATCAACTATTTATAAAATTAATTTACTTCTGGTACCTCAGCTGATGGTAAAGTCTACGGAACTCCCAGGGAAGGTTCTCCTCAGCGACAGCTTTGATTGCCTTTCTAGAGGTTTGTTTTTTGCAGCTTATTACTGGCTCTCTCATATGCCTTTAAGAATTCTCCTGATCATCCTTTGCTTCACAGGGGTCTCAAATGTCAGCACTTTAGAAAGTCTTCCCTGATTTCTCCAGGAGGAGTCAAGTACTCTAGTGATCCATTTTATTTTATTGTTTCATGTTCATACCATTGTATTTCATCATACAATTGTATTTCAGGTTATAAAGCCATACTTTCATTGATGTGTAACTCATTAATTGACTATGATTGTGGCTTTTTTGTCCTATGATTGCTCAGCTTATCCAAAAAGGGGGAAATCAATTGTTAAGATAAAACTCAAAAATTTTCAATTTGGTCTTGATTTTCATATTTTCCCCAGACATATTCATGCCTTTGCTTTGTTTTCTGGGTCTGAGGTTTAAACCCAAGTCTCACACTTGCTAGGAAAATGCCTTAGCCCTTGAACCATGCCCCTTTTGTCATTTTTTTTAGAGTATTGCATTTTTTTGGCCTACTTCCAGGTTCCTAATTAATGTATGCCTGGTTTATTTGTGGTCTCACTAACATTTTTGCCTAGGCTTGTCTTGAACCATAATCCTCATGATCCCTGCCTCCTGAGTACCTATATCCAGGCCACTTTCACCATTGTTAAAAACAAGGAATTAGAAATAAGTGTACTTAATTTTCCTTAACTTTAATCCTCCCACCAGAGGCTTATATGGTTGGCATATGGATTTAACAGAGATTGTACATATCTGTCCGTTATAGTGTCCCACACATACCAAATAGGGAAGAGTACTTAAGTTTCAATTTAACGGACTTGACATTGCAGATTTTCTTCTGCTACGTTTTCTTTGCTAATCCTACATCACAGTTTTACAATGCTGTTAACCATAATGAAATGATCAAAACGCAGGAAACTAGAGGGCAATTGTGAGAAAAAAAGGGCCTAAAACTCAGAAAATTCATCTTTGAAGAGTAATAATATATTTTACTTCTATCAGATCCACATATGCCCTATCTAAAGGAGTCATCATTACCCAGTGTCAATTATATGAGAACTAATGGTTTGACATATCTCCTAGCTGAAAAAGACTTATTCTACAGACTTATTCCCTAATAAGGGCTGTCTGGGGCAGCCTGCCACAAAAGCAGCTCTACAGATGAACCTTATCTAACTAGCTGCTTTCAAGCACTTCTCTTACAGAATCGTAGATAAATCTCAGACATTAAAGTATTAGCTTCCTGACCATAGTATTCTAGTTAAAGTTAATAGACAGAAGATTACAGTGTATCGAAGAGTGGCCACATTTACATCTGCCTTGCTATCCAGGATTGCCTATCTGGAAAAAAAAATAAAGCAAAAGGATGGGAGATGTGGCTGAGGTGGTAGAGTGAATGCCTAGCAAACAAGAGACCCTGAATTCAATGCCTAGTACTGGGGGAAAAATAAGCTATGTAAGAGGAAGAAGAGGAGAAAGAGGTAGAAAACGAAAAGGAGGATGAGGAGGAAAAAAATTGTGTATGCTAAAAGGGAATATGAAAGAGCTCCAAAAACTGATGACAGTGTATGCAGCTGACAGGTGTGGGGCTTGTTGTGGGGACCGGGTGTACTGGTGTGGCTAGAGCAAGCACATAAGGACAGGGAAATGGGCAGGGATTGGCCTGACAGCGTTCTAAGCCAAGTGGATTGCCTTTCACTCTGTTCTCAGAGATATTAGAAATCTCAACGATTTTAAAGAAGGGGTGGCATGTTCTGATGTGAGCATTTGTCAAGAACCATTTGACAATTGTCTATTGGGGAAAATTTGGGAGGTAGCCAGTGAGAAAACCTAGACAGCTTTGCAGTGCTAGGAGCACAGTGCTGCAGATCCAAGCCAGGGTTACTGGATCTTTCAGCAAGCTCTAGGGACAACCACATGTGACTTCTGATAGAGAAAGTGGTGTTCATAGTGACCTCAAGTTTTCTCACTGAGCCATGGATATTTTCTTGTACCTTTGCTAATATTATGACTCCAGGAAAGGACTGGGCGTATCAATCAGGTGTGAAGCAAGAACACAGCATTCAGGTATGGGCAGGTGGACTTAGAGTGTCTCTGATAACCCAGATGATGTAGCAAAATAAAGGAAGATTGGGAGTGCTGAAGATAAGCCTGGGGATGCTACTTACTACCAGGACATCTTGGGATAGTTGTTTTTTTAAAAAAGATATTCATGTATTTGCTAGGCACCTGTGGCTTACCCTTGTAATCTTAGCTACTCAGGAGGCTGAGATCTGAGGACTGCGATTCAAAGCCAGCCCGGACAGGAAAGGCTGTGAGACTCTTATCTCCAATAAACCACTCAGAAAATCAAAAGTGGCGCTGTGGCTCAAGTGGTAGAACACTTGCCTTGAGCTGAAGAGCTGAGCAACAGTGCCCGGGTCCAGAGTTTAAGTCCCATGGCTGAAAAAAAAATTCATGTGTTTATTGATTGATTGATTGTATGCTTGAATCTGGGTCTCAAGCTCCTCATCTGGCTTTGTTTTTGTGTAAGGCCATTGTTCTACCACTTGAACCATGACTCTACTTCTAGTTTTGTGTTTTATTTTTGTCAGTCATGGGGCTTGAACTCTGGGCCTGAGCACCCCTCAGATCTTCTGCTCAAGGCGACCACTCTACCACTTCAGCCATAGCGCCACTTCTGGTTTTCTGGTGGTTAATTAGACATAAGGGTCTCACATACTTTCCTGTCGTGGCTGGCTTTGAAATGTGATCCTCAGATCTCAGCTTCCTGAGTAGTTAGGATTACAGGTATAGGCCATTGGCCGGCTACTTCTAGTTTTTTGTGTATTATTTGGAGATAAGTGTCTCATATTTGTCTGCTTGGGCTGGCTTTGAAACTCGATTCTCAGATTTCAGTCTCCCAAGTAGCTAGGATTATAGGATCATAGGCATGAGTCACTGGTGCTTGGCTTGGATCACATTAATCTTCCTATCTGTGAAAGGGGAGCACTTGTCTAGCATACATGAAGTACTGGGTACATGAAGAAGAAATGTTAGTGTAGCTATGGAGGAGAGGGAGAGAGAGAGAAAGAGAGAGAGAGAGAGAGATCTCACTAATCCTTGAGATTTCAAAATCATCTGGAGCATGAATGTTGGGTAAAAGAGGGCTGATGGTTGAACTTCAAGGAAACACAAAGATCAAGCAGAGAAAAAAGGACCATCAAAGAAGTCTTAGAAGGGATAGCCAGAGGCCGGAGGAAAGCTGCCAGTGTGGCCAAAGCGAGCTATATCTAGAAGAGGTAGGTGATACCACATGTAGTTACCTGCAAGCTTCATGAGGTGGACAACAGCAGAGTAAGCTTTGGGAATGGGAGTCATGAGCTATGAGCTTTGGTCTCAACTTTCTGGTTACAATTCTTTGCCTTAAATCAGATCTTGTCTTCTGTTCTGGAAACTGAGCCATGAAATTGGCCATCAGGAAGTTAAACCCATGCTTCCTATGGATTTCTCCTTCAACAGGGAAATACCACTTTAAAATTTTGCTTGACAAAAAAATAAAAAGATACTGCTAATGTCATAAAAGAAAGCAAAGAAGCATAAAGATAGCAATTTTCTGTTTACTCTTCTTTTGTACCAAACAATTTGCAACTAATTTTTTCCAACAAAAATAATTTCACTATCATTTTGTAGGCAGTCACTCTTTTGCCAAATATTTATTTTTTAATAAGTTGTTTTTATTGTGAAAATACTGTACAGAGGGGTTACAATTGCATGAATAAAGTAATAATTTCATTTCTTATCAAGCACTGTTGCCTCCTCCTTTGTTTTCCCCCTACCATCCCTGCCCTCCCATCTCCACAACTACACTCCCCAACACCCTCCACAAAGTTGTAAAGTTTGTTTTTCGACATAGCATTTTGTACATCTCATTGTTGCAATGAGTCCACCTGTATCCCTATTTAAACAATTTTTTTCTCTTCCCCTCCCCAAATTATACCAATATCAAATACAGTGAAAATGGGTTATACCGTGGGGGAGGGACATACAAAACAACAAAACAATCACCTTATAAATATGTTAGAAACATTAGCAAGAAAGAAAAAACCACTTGTGTCCTTATCTTGGGAATCATTTCACCTAACATCATCTTTTCTGACCTTTTCTGCTCGTCTCAGACATATACAAGTTATTGCAAATAAGAGAAACCATGGGACCTATGTTTCTTTGGGCTGGCTTACTTCACTTAATATATTATTTTTATTTTAAAGAGAGACCTTTTTGCCAGGCATTGGTGGCTTACATCTATAATCCTAGCTACTCAGGAGGCTGAGATCTGAGCATCATGAGTCAAAGCCAGCCCTGGCAGGAAAGTCCATGAGATTCTTCTCTCCAATAAACCAACAGAAAACCAGGAGTGGTGCTGTGGTTCAAGTGGTAGAGCACTTGCCTTGAGCTGAAGAGATCAGGCCCAGAGTTCAAGCCTCACAACCAACCAAAAAAATAAAAAAGACATTTTCTCCTTATTGTTGAAAAATGATGATTGTTGACCTCACATAAAAGAGATTTTGCTTATAATATTAAAATTAAATGTATGACAAAACTACTTCATTTCATATGAGTGGATTGCTCCAAAAGCAGAACGAGACTTAAATCTATCTTCCTTTACAATTAAGTAGGGTTTCACTTGAAGGCACTCAAAAATTCTAGTTTATTTATTAAGGAAAGAAAATGATCAACCCTAACATATATGGAGAGACCAGGACATGAATGAAGTAAATAAAAATACAATGACTTCAAAATTAAGAAGGATCTTCTGAAGGGCCAATGTCAGAGTTCCAAATTCTGGCTAAACATTGTATGTTCGAAGGAGTAAAGGTGAGGTTGCTTTAAATGGTCTCCTCCTCTGTATCAAGTGTGCACATCAGGGTGCAATAGAACACAGTGTCACAGTACTATATTTTTGCAACTTTACCCTCATCTGGGCCATTTTGAATTCCAGGCTAGCCATTAGTTCCTGGGAATATCACCTTCTTGCTTGATTAACTAGCTCTCACAGCCCCATGCACCTTCATAGTGTTAGACAGAGTAGATGAGTCCATGCAGGTAAAGCTCTTGGCATGCAGAAAACACAGACAAGCACAGCCAAGATTATTAAACAGAGAATTCCCTCAGTAGAATTTACAATCTGTTCATTTTCATCTGCGTTAAATCCATTTAGGAAATGCCCTTCTGTTCTTCCTGATCTCCTTCTTCCAAACTTCAATATGGTCTTTACAAACAGCACAGGTATGACCTTCAGTCAACAAACACAGCTGTGCTAACTAAATTTCTTCTTTTTTTTTCAAACTTGATTTGTATTTTGGGTATTTGGAGATGGCTCTTCTCCCTTTTCCCTCCTTCTCTGGGATTTATTATGTGTAAAGCGTATGTAATACTGAAGTCTTGGGAGAAAGGACATTTGTGACTGTGGATATAGTTCAATGGCAGTGTACTTCTTTAACATATAGAGAGTCTTATGTTGAGTTCCCAGCACCACTGAGAGAGAGAAGAGAGAGAGAGAGAGAGACACAGACAGACAGAGACAGAGATAGAGACAGAACTCAAGCTCAAGACAAAGGAGAGAGAGAGAGAAAATGAGATACAGAGAGAGAGGAAAGAGTGACTTCATGGTCAGTGTTTGGTCTTGATCATCCACCACTATTGTCTTATTGGGAAGCCACCTTCTTGTCTTCATGGTCTCCCGTAGGCTCCTGTAATGATGTGTGTCAACACACAAGACTCCCTCTGTGGGGTAAAGGGAGCCATGCATTCTTCTAGTTTTCCCGAATTGTTGGGCCTGTCCTCTGAGCTGTCAAATTATCCTGTGATCTTCAGGTTTTGAATCATAATCAACAAAATACTCCAAGTTCTATTGGCTCTCCCACTGTCCCCTCCCTCATTTGGAGCAGTTGAGGGAAATCATAAGGATCTCAAAGGGCTTCTCTGCCCTTCAGCTTTGTGGATATATCATGGGAATGAAGGCTCTCCACCATGAAACACTGTGAGGTCATATGTAGTAAATGAAATGTCAAGCTGAATTTATCATGTATATGCAACTCAGCAGAAAAAAAATGTCTTAAGAGTGCAAGTTTTGTTTTCCTTGGAATGGACCAGCACTATATATACTGACTTAATGAATTTTAAAGTCTCCCTTAAGTAATAAAACAGGACTCATTATACAGCTTAGCTGGGGGAAGTTAACATCGACACAGAGAGACATGTAAGGCCCAAACATCATACATCTTTGTAGAAATAAATCCTCTGGTGTTTGTGCTTTGGCTGAAGGCCTAACTCCATGCTCCTCAGTATTAGTAGTTATCTCTACACTCTCAGGACCCAATCATTCTAGACCCAAAAGTGAGAAAGGTGGGAAAAGATATTTACTTTCATCCCTGTGGTCTGTACTTAGAAATGTGATTTTCTAGTTTCTGCTTTACTTACTGTATTAGAAAGCAATTAGAGAGAAAAGAATTCCAAATTCACTTTGCAGAGGGGAACAAAAGGAATCAGAAGCATTATTTACCTACTCCAGTGAAGCAGGCCTGGGTGGCCATCTGGTATACCCTGTTACGGGGGTAATTAACATGCAACCACATTTCTATTTAGTTTTCTTTTTTGAAGTGAATCTGAAAATGTGTGCTAACAGACTGCCTGCCACACAAAGGAGCCAATGTTAAGAAATGACGATACTCATCCTCTCTCAAGAAACAATGAAAAATAAAAACCCAAAGTTTGTTTTGCCACCAAAGACAGAAGCTGCTCCAATAGCTGCCAAAGGCTCCGGGTCTCAAACAGAATCATTTGTTCTCTTCAGACACCACATTTGGTGAGCAGTGTTGTTGGGGCCCTACCCCCCATTCTTTTTCCTTCAAGTTGTCATGCCTTGGGTAGGGGCATGGTCAAATGTTCATGGCCAGATTGGTAGAGCTCCATTCATGAATTGAGCTGAATCTGGGATTAGCTGTCACTTTGAACAGCTTGAGTTTGTTTTTTTCCCCAAATGACTTTATCATAAGTATAAATGCCAGTGAGTCAGTCTATTGGATGGTGACTTTTGAGTGTGTGTCGACAATGTATATTTGAGAGATGAAATTATTCTTCCTGGCATAAAGCTTTCCAGGAGAAATTTTAAAAAGTAGGTCACATAAACAAGTCTAAACAATTTCTGGGCAGCAGATTTTACTTTACAATATGTCAGTGCAATTGGTTCATCTACAGGATATTGGGTTGTATTTTAAGTCAACCTGAATGAAGAGATGAGGAAAATCTAGTTAGTTATGATGAATTTAAGTGAGAATATGTAGTACATGAATATAGATTTGCAGATAAGAATTTGGTTGAGGGATGAGAGTGGGAATTAAATAAAATTCCATTATAGAACATTAATCTCACAGCATGAACCTTGAAAACTAATTTAGAAACCTAAATTGGTAGTTTCTCACATGAATTGATATTTAATCATTTTACTTTTTGTAAAAATGTGGGAAGGTTAGTTTGTTTTGGTTGAACATGGATTATGATTTGACTTTAAAGAAATTGTGATTTTAGATTTTATTCAGAGTTCTATATACCAGAAAAGAAATATCCTTATTACTGTCCCCTTTTACAAATGAGAAAACTGATATTTAGAAATATTAAATTATTTGCTTCTGTTTCCTTGTCTAGTTAGACATTAGACTGAATTAGGACCTGCATTCATTTAGTCTCTTCTCCCTCTCTCCCTTTTTCCTAGTTTGTTTAGATGGGCACCTGAATGCAAAGAGGCAGAAAATGACAAGAACAGAATATGAATAGCACACCTAGGAAGAGAGACAACACAGTATTAAAACCACAGAGGTATGAAATGGAGAGCACTGAGGATAGAGAAGAGTGTTGGTGTGTGTGTGTGTGTGTGTGTGTGTGTGTGTGTGTGTGTGTGTGCATGTATGTGTATGTATATGTGGTTTATTGGGAAGTAGTCTTGAAAGTTCCAAAGATCCACAGGAATAAAAAATTCACAAAATAAAATACGTATGTTGTATCATCTCTTCATGTAGAACCTCTTTTAGTCAAGGTACTCAATTCCAGTGACATCAGAGAGAAAGCAACTAGCTGGGCTAATGGCTAAAGCTAAATTTCTCTTTGAGGTATTAACCAAGTCTATAAGTAAGAAGGAAATTCTGATTTCAAGTTCAAGATATCTTTTCCACCACCCTCTAACAATCTGCATTTTATACTGCTGAGCCCTCTAGGGCCACTGAGAATATGTTTAGTCTTTCCAATCACTATTTAAGTCATGTGAAAGCTTATCTTGTTTTATGCCTGTTTGTACTTCCATAGTGAATATTCATAATAGGGACAAGTTCTGGTTCACAAAGTTTTAATTCTCCTGTTCTGATCCATTCAGCCCATTTCATTCTTACTTGCTTTATTAGAGAAGGAACATAGCTGGCTTTCTTTTGCCTGGGAATAAAGCTCAGTATTATTATTACTTATTATTATTTGGCAGCACTAGGATTTGAACTCAGGACCTTGTGCTAAAACTATCACTTGAGCCATGACTCTAGCCTTTTTTGCTTGTTGTTTTACAGATGTGTCTTGCATTTTTGCCTAGGGTTGGCCTCAGACTATGACTTCCTACCTTTACCTTCCACACAGTTGGGATTACAGACATATGGCAGCATGCCTAGCTTCTTTTTGAGGTAAGACTCATTGTATTTTTGCCCCAGTTGACCTCAAACCACCATGCTCCTATTTCTACCTCCCAGGTAAAGGGATTACAGGATTACACTATCATGCATGGACCTCAACTCTTCCTGAGGCTAAAGCATATAATTGCTTTTAATGTTATAAAATGGCCCATTTTAAAGGATATGTATATATATATATATATATGCTTATTTACATATTATTATATAATCTATTGTATATGGTTATAAATAATATAGATACATCTGTACTAACACCACCCCTCCATCTCCCACAACACCTCTCTTCAAGTTTAAGAGTGATTTTCAGTGCTGTATTGATTGAACTAAAGAAATACTCTGCTACAAATCAAACTTTGGTTTTCAATCAACCCTTCCATTGATTAGCTGGGTGACCTACTGACGTCATGAAGCCTCCTCTGCAAAATGAGTAGATTAAATTAGATAAAATTCAAGGTTTTTTTTTCTTTGCTCAATAGTTTTTTTTTTTTTTTACATTGTTTTCTAAATATTGTAGCCTCGAGTTCTAGGATTTCAAGAAGCTATCACTAGATTGGGGGAAGAGCTGTATAAGGCAAAAATCCAAGTGAGTCTTGATCTAGGCTTCCCAACCCCCACTTCCAACACAAGAGCTAGATTTTATCTCCTTTCCATATTGAATGGCAGATTGCCATTTCAAAAACCTTAATTTTTGCAAACATCTGTCTTTGATTAAAGGAAGGATTAGCTCAATAATAGGTAGGTGTAATCTAATCAGGGAAAGCATTGTGTATGTGGTTTTTTCTTTACTATTTTTATTATAAAGTGTTCTAAGTAGAAAATTACCTAAGACTGCAGGTACATTTAACCTTTGTCAGGATAATTCCACCAAGTTATGAAATAAAGTATTGTTGTTGGAATGTGGAATTTCCCTTGCATCTATTAAGTCTGGTTCACTACTCACTCACTTTTTTAGTACTCTATTTATTTCTTTACAGTTTTGCCAGTGTATTTATTCTTAAACAAATAGTAGAGTCCTGCCTATTCTTGAACTATCTGTGAAAGGATAATATTGTAACTACTATTTTATTGCTTACTTTTTTGTAGGCCCCTATTTGTAAGTTTAACATCTGTAGTTTATTTAAATCTATTTCAATATTTTATTGTAGTAACATAAGACATTCTTCTGGTAGTGGGTGTGTGGGTTTTTTCTAAGATTGGTAATTACGTTCAATATAGCTGTGATCACTCTTAAATGTGAATCTTGGTATGTGTAATCAAAAATATCTTTGAAGTATGTTTGTATATCAGTTACTTTGATTGTCCCTGTGACCAAAAACAAACAAACAAACACCAAACCTGTCACAAGCAATTTAGGAAGGCAAGATTTATGGCTCACAATTTCAGAGATGTTAGTCAATAGTTCTTGGCTCCATTGATTCTGGTCCCATGATTAAGTTAAAATCATGGTGGTGGGAGCTTATGGTTGACAGAAAGTAGCGAAAGAAAAACCAAACCCAGAAATAATATACTACCAAGGATCTATCCCCAGTTACTTCCTACAACTGCACCCTACCTCCTAAACTATCCAGAACCTTCCAAAATAATGCCACTAGCTAGCCACCTAGGTTTTGTTTTGTTTTGGTCAGTCATGGGTCCTGAACTCTGGGCATGGGTACTACCCCTGAGCTCTTCAGCTCAACCTAGCTCTTTACCACTTGGCCTCAGTGCCACTTCCAGCTTTTTCTGCTTATGTGGTGCTGAGGAATCAAAAACAGGGCCTCATGCTTGCAAGGCAAGCACTCTACTACTGAGCCACCTTCCCAGCCCAAGACCTAGGTTTTAACTCATGAAACTTATGTAGGACATTTCATATTCAAAGAACAACAATAGGTAGGGTGGAATTGCTAGATCACAATTTCATTTTATTGAATTGCTGGACCATAGTTCAGCACATATTCAGTTTTACTAAATTTCAGTTCTTTAAAGATACTGTAATTGGGGTTGGGAATTGGCTTAGTGGTAGAGTGCTTGCCTCACATGCATAAAGCCCTGGGTTCGATTCTTCTGTACCACATAAACAGAAAACATGCTGAGTCTCAATTGGTAAAATGCTAGCCTTGAATAAAAAGAAGCTCAGGGACCGTGTCCAGGCCCTGAATTCAAGTTCCAGGACTGGCAAAAAACAAAAAGATGCTTTAAATATGTCTTTCCAGTAGAAAAGCTCTCAATGCTTATAACCTTACCTGCATTAATAATTGTCAGATTTTTATTATTTCTCCATCCAGTAGTATCATGATTTTAATTTTTTTCCTTCAACACTCCTTATTTCATTGCCAGCTGTTGGGTTTCTTCTTTAAATTATTTGCTCATTTTTTTATAGTGAGTTGTATATCCTTCTTAACTGGATTATACAAATTGTTCATGTATAGTAAAAATGTTTTTGTTAATATATGTTCCAAATAACCATATTACTTTTAGTTTATTGTTTTTATGTGATGCCTTTCAATAGACAGAAAATTAAATTTTATGTTTTTTAAAGTGATCATTCTACAATACTAAAATTTGTCTTCTTGGAAAATCATTCTGTAGAACTTCAACAAAGTAGGGCTAAGAGGAAAACTCCTTAACCCAATGAAGAGCATCTACTATATCTCTACCTAACACCATATTCAATGAGGAAAAACAATGCTTTCCCCCAGGGACTAGGAATAAGACAAGGACATTCATTCAACATGCAGTAGAGGTTTTATCTAGGAAAATTAGTCAAGGAGCTTTTTTAAAGCATCCAAATTTGGATTGAAATGAGCCAATCTTGTGTATAGACACTACAAAATATGATAAAAAGAATAAAATTAATAATTGAATTTAGCAGGGTCTCAGGGTACAGGAAAAAAGATTAAAGCAATTTTTTTTCAGTATACTGTCAATGAGCAACCAATGTGAAAATAAGACAACAATTCCATTTCCATACCATAAAAATAATAAAATTCTTAGGAATAAATTTAACAAAAGGAGATTAAGCAATACACAGCTCTTAAACCCTTATTGAAAGGACATTTTTAAAGCATAAATAATTAGAATTATATTTCATGGCCATTAATACTGTTGACAATATTTCCTCAAGTCACCTGAATATTCAAAGCAATTCGTACCAAAATACTTGTTCCCTTCCAGCAGTAATTGACACACTGATATTAAAATTTATATGGAATTTCAAGAAACACATAATAAGATAGTCTTGAAACAGAAGAGTGTAGTTGGAGATCTCAGGCATTTTAAAAACACAAGTAAACCACAGTAATCAAATTCTACAATATGGTACTACCATAAGAATAGTTGCACTGATAGATGAAATGGAATTTAGAATGAAGAAAACAATTCTGACATTTATGGACCCTTGGTTTTCAACGAGTGTCAGAATTATTCAATGGGGGAAACAACAGACTTTTCAACAAATGGTGCTGGGAAATTGGATATCCACTCAAAAGAAAAAAATCATATACAAAAATGAACTTAAAATAATTCACAGTTCTAAGACTAATAGCTATGTTCACAAAACTCTCTGAAGTATGGGAATAAATTGTTGTAACCTTTAATTAGATATAATCAAACTGGACACAATACCTAAAAGTACAAGTGACAGAACAAAAGGAACTTCATCAACATTAAAAGCCTTAGTGCTTCAAAAGACGCTGTTAGAAAAGTGGATGGACATACGACAGACAAGCAAAAATAGCCACAAATTATATATCAGATGAGGAATTTAATTAAGGAATATAGAAATGACTCAATCTTTATAAGAAGGAAAAAAGGAAAACCCAAATTCAAAACACAGGCAATGGATTTGAAAAGGTATTTCTCCAGTGGCCAATAAATACATGAAATGGTGCTGGCTCTCAGTAATCATTAGAAGCACACCAAAACTGCAACAGAGTATCACTTCACAATCACCAAGATGCCTTCTATTTTTTAAAAGAAACAACTTACAGCTGGACATCGGTGGCTCATGCCTATAATCCTAACTGCTCAGGAGGCTGAGATCTGAGGATTGCAATTCGAAGCCAGCCCAGGCACCAATGTCCATGAGACTCTTATCTCCAATTAAGCACCAGAAAATCTCTGAACTTGGAGCTGTGGCTCATGTGACAGAGAGCTAATTGAGCAAAAAAAATTTAAGGACAGTACCCAGGCCCGGAGTTCAAGCCCCAGTATCTGCACAAAAGAGAAAGGGAAAGAAGAGGAGAAAAGAGAAATGGGAGAAAATAAGGGGAAGGGAAGGCAGGGTTTATGAAAAAAAGTGGAATCCTCATATATTGTAGGCAGGAAAGTAAAATGATGCCGTCACTGTGCAATCGGTAAAGACATAAAGTGACACAAAAATGAAGCTCCTAGGTAAGGAGGACATGAGAAATGCAAACATGTCTACTAGAACATTTGTATGAGTGTTTACAGAAAGATTAATGTAATAGCTGAAAATGAAACAACCTAAATCTCTATCCCCTGGCAGATGAATAAGGACATGTTTTATTATATTGGTGCAGTAGAATATTATTCAGTCATAAAAATGATCATGTTACTGTAATGGTTGGAAGATGTATGTGTCTTCCAGGAGCATTGAAGAATGGATCACCAACTGGTGATTTGGGAGGGTGATGGAAATTTGGAAGGAAATGGGTCCCTTGGAAGTATGTTCTTGGTGGCTGCATCTTGTCCCAGGCCCCTCTCTGTCTCTTCTTCGATTCCTAGATACCTTAAGGTGAACAGCTTTCCCCTGCCAGGCCCTTCATCCACAATATTCTGCCTCACAACCGACCTAGAAACAGGCAGCTGATCTTACATTGAAACTTCTGAAACAGTGAGTCCAAATAAATCTGTTCTCTATTAATGATTACTCTCAGGTGTTTGTAACAGTGAGCAAAAATCTGGTCAGCACAGTTTCTGGTACATGTCAGCATGGATGAGGCTCGAAGGCTGATGGTAGATAAAGACAAAAGTCCAAATAATACAGGACTCCTTTAAATGAGATCTTCAGACCTGTCAAATCCTCAGTGACCAAAAGCAAGTTAATGGTTGTTAAAGACTGAAAGGTGGACAGAAAGTGGAATGTAGCTTAAAGATGAGAGAGAGAGAGAGAGAGAGAGAGAGAGAGAGACAGAGAGACAGAGAGACAGAGAGACAGAGAGAGAGAGAGGGAGAGAGAGAGAGGGAGAGAGAGAGAGAGAGAGTGTGTGTGTGTGTGTGTTGAAAACCTATAATTGGATAATGGTGATGGTTGCCCAACTCTGTGATGGATGTACGTAAAGTAACTGAGTTCCACAGTTTAAGTAATAAATTTTATGGTATGCTATTTTTATCTTAATAAAGTTGTTCCATTGAAAACTAATATTTTTATTCTATGTTCTATTTTTTTCTATGTTCTCTTCTAAATGTTTTACGAATTTGTCTTTCCCATATTATTCACTCTTGTTGTTTCCCTTTCTCCTTTCCCTCCTCCCCTTCCCAGTCCTGTAGTTACAATCAAGTTCTATGTATGTATGTATATATACCCACATACTCGTGTGTGTGCATATGTCATTCAAGTGTAGATCTGAAACAAATGAAAACATGCAGTATTTGGCTTCCTGAACCTGGCTTATCTTTCAACATGATTCTCTCCAGCTCCTCATTTTCCTGTGAATGATGTAATATTCTCAGGAATATTCCATAGACCATATTTTCTTTGATTTTTATCAAAGGGCATGATGTAGCTGTTCAATTTAAATGCTTAAATCTTTGCCTTTCCTTTTATTTCTGAGAAGGAGATATTCTACATTCTGTGTTCTGACCCACCATCAGTGAAAGCATTGAGAATCAACTCCTTCTTTCCAAGACAGACTTGACCTGACTTGAATATAGTATAAACTGTCGATGAACTGTCCCACTAGCTGTGAGTTTATTGCAATTGTCTAAGTTAACCTAATGTATGGTGTAAAAGAAAAGAGGTCCATCACTTTGTGTGAGTATGGGGGGGTGGCAACTGAGATTTCTGCTAATGACAATACTACGAATTTTAGAGAAAAAAAGATTAGGGCTGCTGCTTAACACAAAGTACTAAGATGAATAAATACTTGACCTATGTGGGAATGGAATCACTTTTTTGAGTTTAGGCACATAAATCATTTGCAGGGTTGTCATACTTTTAAAAATTATCTTTGTGCCAGTCCTGGGGCCTTGAACTCAGAGCCTAGATGATGTCCTTGAGCTTTTCTTTGCTCAAGAATAGCTCTCTACCACTTGAGCCACAGCTCAACTTCTGACTTTTTTTTGGTGGTTTATTGGAGATAAGAATCTCACAGACTTCCTTGTCTGGGCAGGAAACTGGCATTCCTCAGATCTCAACCTCCTGAACAGCCAGGATAACAGGTGTGAGTCATCAATGTTTGGCTTGTCATACTTTTTGTCAGATAATGACATTTCTTTCTGAGCAATGTTTTATCCTTCTGGCCTACATGGCTTGGATCCTTAGTTCTGGATGTCTATGTGTATTTTACCCTTTACAAAAGGACTTACATATATTTCTTCCCTCTGAGAGAGAGAGGATAATCTAATAGTCAAGTACTCTTTTTTCTAAATGATTTTTTTTTGTTTTCTGATTTTACAGTGTTGGGGATGAAAGCCAGGACACATACTAGTCACATGCTCTGCTACTGGGCTATTCTGCTAGTGTGACCATCTATAAGGAGACAGCTGTTCTATTTTGAGCATGGGGTTTAACACAAATAGAAAAGAAAGTAAATTATTGGTATAACTGCTAATAGCTTTCTAGCAACTTGGAAGTTAACCCTTTCTGCCCATCCCCCATGATGTGGCAGGAGGCTCATCTAAATGGTGATGATGATGACAGACGACATGGCAGAGCCTCACAGGCCCATCCATCACATGCAAACTCAGTTCAGTGCTGCTTCCCTCGTGCTAAATGTGGCCTCTGAGATTGGAGTTTGGCTGTGCTCCAAAGCCCCTCTCTGGCTTCTGTCCTGGTGCTTTTTTATATATGATCTGCAGGTGTTACTGATATAATTTGTCCAGGGGTTCTATCTAATGTCATGTTTACCAGCTTAGATTTTTCTATGGTCAGTACTCTATAAAAGTAGACCCTGAA
Source organism: Dipodomys spectabilis (assembly GCF_019054845.1). Lineage (NCBI taxonomy): Eukaryota > Metazoa > Chordata > Mammalia > Rodentia > Heteromyidae > Dipodomys > Dipodomys spectabilis. The sequence continues at coordinate 25,857,853 of NW_024870817.1, forward strand.
ATGTGGAATCATCGTTGACTACATAATAAAATAACTTTCTAGAAATAGCTCTGCTTGCTTGTTGCTGAGATAAGCACATATGGTTATCACTAATTTAGATTTGCCTTTGACAATTGATTTAATTTAAAATAAGAGATCTGGGCTAGTATTTAGCATCAAACATATGATTTTAATTTTAGAATTATGAAGAGAGATGATCCAGTCTCTTTTGTACATTTTAGAGACGAAGTGTTTTAAAAGCAGTGAAAGGAGGTCTTGACTTGGGATGGTTTACGAAGCTAATGCCATGGGTTGAAATTAAAGATGAGTTTTGGCATACTAAATCAGAGTGTTTCCTATGGTAATTGTGTTTGTGTAATTTTCTCCAAACACTTAGAACATTGCTATGTGTTCCTTTCTTTCCTTAAATCAATCTGGATGATGTTAGAATATACCAAGCCACAGATCAGGAAAGCAGAATGTCTTTTGAGAGCATAAGTGGCTTTGGAGTCATACTTCTCAAGGGGCAAATGGATGGCTTTCTATTACAATGACTACAGAATGGCTTTGAGGATTTCGCTATATTTAGGCTTAGAATAAGAAAAATATTAAAGCAAGCAAAATTTAAAAAATGACAGTATGAAGTTCTGATCCATAAGATTTCACAACTTTCTTATAACCAAACAAAAACAGGAGTCGTAAAAGGTTGGGAACAAGCAGTAACGATGACATGAGAGGAGAGAGACCTCAAGGAAATAATACACATTATTTGCTTTGGATTTGACTTATTCTTTCTTCAACTTGCTGAACATTGAAGGTCACTGTTGACTTAGGACTTGTGAAAAATCAAGCTTTGTAAGCTTCTTTATCATACCCTTCATCTTGGGACCAAAGGCTTTATGCTGTGGTTCCTTCACATCTTATTTCTTCCTTTTTGTAAGTTCCTTTTAGGCAATGTTAGTTTTTGTATTCCTAAAATTTTTTCAATTCTCTCCAAAATAAATCAGTCATATAAAAACGTTGGTCTTTACAGTAAAGCCAACTATCAATTGTACCAACACGTGAATGATGTTAAATTTTCCTATAAAAAGCCAAAGACTTGCAATATAAAACATAGCAAAAATACTAAAACAAAAGAAGGGGCTGGGTTGTATCAGACAAATGTTAAGAAAACGTAGGAATCATCATGCTAGAATAAAAACTCGACTTATTTAAGAAATAGAAATCATTACAAAAGGCTAGGAGGGTTAGAGTTTATATTGATTAAGAACAAAGTAACTAACACATTTGCAGCTAGCTCCTGCTTATTTTATTAACTAACTGCCTGACTAGAATATAACCTTCATAAAGGTGAGGCTATTAGAAATTAGGGAGAAGCTGCTAAAAATAATGGGGCAAAACTCTGGTAAAAGATTTTAGACTGTGAACAACCACAGCAACAACAAAAAATACAAAGATAAAGAACAAGCTTGCTGGGCGCTGGTGGCTCACGCCTGTAATCCTAGCTACTCAGGAAGCTGAGATCTGAGGATCTCAGTTCAAAGCCAGCCTTGGCAGGAAAGTCTGTGAGATTCTTATCTCCAATAAACCACCAGATAACTAGAAGTGGTGCTGTGGCTCAAGCGGTAGAGCGCTAGCCTTGAGCTGAAGAGCTGAGCAACAGTACCCAGGCCCAGAGTTCAAGCCCCACGACCGACAAAATAGAACAAGCTCACTCCTTCTTTATGTGTTTCAATAAGTAAAGGAGTGTAGTTTCCTTTTCTTCTTTTGTGATTTTCATCTGCAATTATAAAGGCTATAAATGTTCTGTCTAGAAAATATGGTGCTTCTATAAATACAGAAAGGTAGAAAAAGTCTAACTTGAAACGTGTTTCTTTCTGTTCCCATCTGTTTTCTGTATGTTTTGCTTATTCCATCCTAAATAGTTTTGGGTGGGAGAATAAGAAAAGGTATTTTCCAAGTTATTACTTAATTAAGCATTATTTGAAATGTTGAATTAGATGACCTTTTAAAATTTTGCACTTCTATCATTGACTCATTCTTTGATAACAGACAAGTATATAATAAAATCATTACTTTGATATTAAGGCCTTGTATTTCAAATTCTCAATTCATATTTCATCGATTAGAAATTATTCCAATAGAAACAATGACTTGTTTCTCTGAAATTTTTAACTGAAGTGTTTCTAGAAGTGATTATTTCATTCCTATAGTTAAATTGACATGTTTACATGCTAGATGAGGTTGATGTGTTGATTTCTTAATTTCTTGACCAAAAACTGTGTGAAAATATTGACATTTACACCACTGTATTTATTATAAAGAGGGTTGTCAGATACTGAGCACCTAGTATCACATCTTTGTTACTGAAAAACTTAGGCAGCAGCTTCATCTTAACCTTTGACTTTGAAATCTTGTTGTCCTCTGTTGCTTAGCAAAACAGAAGACAGGTGAAAGATATCTCTTCTGTGCCAGCAGTGCTCAGTTTTGTTTTTGCTAATAATTTCCTGAGTAAGACATTAAGTAATTTATCTCATATGTCCTTTCTTGTCTTACAAGGGAACATATTTCCTCTGTTACTCTCTGTTATATGTAGGAGATAGATTTGAGACTCACTTGAACCTTGAGCTTATGAATACATTGTGTTGTTAGTGAAGTACCCTGTTGGTTTCCTAAAAATGAGACTTACCTTCTAATAATATCTTAACTCAAAGTATCCCAAGGGATTTAAACTAGTATTACCATTGCTAAGAATTCACTTAAATCCTGAACAAAAAAAATGAGCTAATGTCATGTCAGCATAACAAAGCAGAAAACATTTCTCTCCATTCTTGGGGACATCTATGGACCTTGTGATTAATAGGTACACATTGTTGCTAAGCCTAACTTGGATTAGAGATGCATTCTTCTTTACCCTGTATGAGGGAAGGAATAAATGGTGACAGATTTGGCTTCTACAGAATCCAGTTAAAACTTTAAGAATTCTTTTAAATGCCATAGTCATATTTTACATTATGTAGCCAAATTACATGGAGCAATTATTAAGTAGAAACAGAACAGTGTGGGTGGCCACTCGGGGTGACTCATTCAGAGCTGGGATGGGAGGGATGAGCATAATCAAAGCTTACTGAGCTTTCTTCATCTCCAAGCATCACTGTGCCAGATTACCTAAAATGACATCCAGTACTACCCTGAATTCACCTCTCCATATAACTGGTATGCTCAGAACTTCACTTTTCTTAATTTTATATATCCAAACATTGGAGAATGGCACATGATAATTGAAATTAGTTTAGGACAAAGGAACAGAACAATCCCAAGGGATTGCTATTGATCTAATCATGCAGATAACATTCTTTGGGATAATTGATTTATAATCTGGAGGTAAGATTTCACATCCCAATAAAATTATTGCATATAGAGAGATGAAAGATGAGAGATAGATAGATACATAAGAGATGCCTTACTATTTTTAATTCTCAAGAGATATGAAATAAGAAAATTAACCTTTCACAGTATAACTTTGTAGTGTGGGAGATGATACTTCTAACCTAGGAGTTTGAATCTCTGTAATTGTTCTAAGCAAATAGGTATATTTCATTTTTTAGCAAGTACTATACATTGTACGCCTAAATGTCTGAGAAATACTCATAGACAAAATGTGCCTTCATTTTTTAATTTTTTGAATGTTTGCAGGAGCCTAAGATCCTCTAACTTCTTACTGTAATTCCTTGGAAAGAAGAATTAGCTCAATCTTTTTCAGGTACCAGGAAAAAAGTTGCAGTCTCTGCTGATTTCTCAATCACATTAACTAAATAGGAATTAATTTGAACTGAGTATATCTTATACTCCTGAGTAGTGCTTATGAAGTTTTCGTGATTCTAACAGAGAATGGTCTGAATATATGCATGGTAAATTGCCCCTATTTGAGTACACTGGGGAACAGTGTTGGATAAGACTGGATTGGGTTTTCTTTGAACTGTGCTTTGATCTGGGGCCTTTTAATAGAAATTCGCTTAAAATTTTACATCCTGCTTCATAAAAAATTTGATTTTGCTAATGTAGATCTTTGAGATTTGTTCAAGTAGAAAGGAATGATATTAAGATAATTTTTTAAGCCTAAAACCAAGAAACCAGGAAATCATGACTATGGCAGTAAAGGCAGAAGTAAGTCATAACAGAGACAGGTAGGATACAGGAAATAAAAAAATCATAAATAAGCCTGGTAGATGCTGAAGCCAGAAATGGAAGGCCAAGAATGGGGCTCAAATCTACAGCACTATAGCAATGGAAAGCAACAGGATGGGAAGCAGAGGGAGAGCTTCTTGGCAGGAAAGGACCAAAAACAAAAGCATAAACAAAATGAGAAACAGAATGTGTCCTTAGTAAAATAATGATGTCACCCAAATCTGTGAAGAAAGACTTGGAAGTAAAAGCTTATCTGGTTGTGAATTCAGAACTGGACTTGGCCATTGATGCCTATGACATTGGGTGAAACAGAAAGGAGATACAGCTGTTGTCTAGACATAAGTGACAAAATAGAATGATAGGGAATGGGAAGACACTGGACAAGATGGCTGCCCCTTTTCCTAGGGTACAGGCAGGTGGCATCCAAGGAGGAAAGGCCACCCTACAAGCATGTAGCTATATCAACAAGGACAGGAAAATGTTAGCCAAAGTAGCTGGAGAGGACAGTACTTGGTTTTCCATATCTGTTGGCTACCTTCAATCTTATTTCTTCCTTTCCTCCCAAGACCCCAAACATTCTCTCCTTTCTCTTCAGGTTCTTTAAACAATGACAACTTTAAAAGTCTCCAGATGGTTTTGAAAAAACTTGAAAGTCATCCAAGGTGCACTGTAGGCCTTTGTAGACACCCCATGTGGAGCCAGTCTGAAAACTCTATAGTTTTTCTGTTTGAATTATGTCCTGGGGATAAGCTGCTAGGCCCAATACAAAAAAATAAAAAGTCAGCCAGCCTTGACTCATGAAATGCACATAAGAAGAAGTCACGTTCTTTTTGCTGAGAATTCTTGCAGCCCCATTGGTTTTAATGTTTAGCATGCAGTACCCTGCCTGGCTTTGCTAGGACAAAGCAGTAACCTGAACAATAACTCAGTCCTTACTTCTAAGTATCAATTTAGAATCTACATCTTCAATGGATTTACAATGCTTAGATAGGAAATTTAACCCAGGGTTCTTTCATTGGGAATATATTAGAAAGATTCATGGGCCTAACCAATTTTGATGAGTTTTTCATTAGGACTGTTAAAAATATCATTACTGATTATCTATAGCAAGATCACTCTAAAGGGAGTCATAATGAAATGACTTTGATAGTAACCAACAAGTATAAATCAGCTATGTTTAGATGACTAGCAGATAACATGAGGGTGAATTTTAATTTTTTAATTTGATGTTGAAGTACCAGGAAGATTAAGGATTAAAGAGTACCAGGCTCATTTAGAATCATTGTGTTTTGGAGGGAAGAAAGAATCCAAAGTTTTAGGATACTATGAAAATACAAGGATTTCAAAAAATAAGAAATCCACATGTAGACTATTTATATTATAGAAAAAAATAAGGTTTTGTGTGTGTGAGAGTGAGAGAGAAAAGAGGTGTAAAATGCCTCTTCTCTTTTCATTATTGACTGATATATGATAAGATAACTTGTATTAAATATTTGTGAAATGAGTTCAGCCCATCTCAGCAGACAGGTCCTTGGGGAAGTGCACACAGAGTGGCTTAGGAAGAAAAAAAGATGGATAAAAGTTCTAGTATGCCACTAGTAAGACTTGATCATGCTTAAACTTTAGGGAGTATATTTTATTTTATTTTATGGTATGCCAGTCCTGGGGCTTGAACTCAGGACCTGAATACTGTCCCTGAGCTTTTTTATTCAATGATAGTCCTTTACCACTGGAGCCACAGCTTCACTTCCAGCTTTTTGGTGTTTAATCAGAAATAAAAGTCTCTTGGACTTCCCTGCTGGGGCTGGCTTCAGACCATAATTCTCATATCTCAATCACTTAATTAGCTAAGATTATAGGCATGAGCCACCAGTGCTCAGTTCTGGCTCTACTTTTAAAAGCATCTTAACATCAGCATGTTTCATATTTCTTCTGTGGACATGAGATATAAGGGATGGATGGATATGGGACATATTTTATTTTTAATACAATTTAAACATCAGGACATCTTATGTTCCATTTGTGGACATGAAGCTCAAGGGACAGGCTGGTTCAGCTAGTGAAGTTGACCCACTTAAATATTTTTGCTTTGGAATGCATTTTCAACCTCCTCCAAGAAAGGAATGACAGAATTTTAGAATTCTTATTAAAATTCTAATAACTTATTCAAATAAAAATTGCAATGACATCTTCTGCCTGCCATGGAAGTTCATGGTCTTTGCATATCAGTCCATAGTTATTTTATTCCAAAGGACAAATGGATAAGACTTAAATGAGAGAAGAATAGCCAGTCACTTGAAGCTCAAAAGCCACTGCCTGAATAATGAACTTTTTCTTTGTATCAAAATTTTAATTTATTTTATATTTTATTTTGTTGTAATGGCAATGTACAGACAGATTACAGCTACAAAAGTAAGGTAATGAGTATAATTCTTGTTGAACAGTGTTACTCCCTCTTGTTTTTTCCCTCTTTCCCTCTCCTGATTCTCCTCCCCACAAATGTAAAGTTCATTTCCACAGTGCCTTGTGAGTATCGCTGTCACATTACTTCACTCTTTGTCTTTTGTCTCATCATTTTGTTATTCCCCTTCACTTCCCCAAATCAGATAAACATACATACAAGACACAGGATACTAAAATCAAAAACAATGACAACAGAGGATAAATTGAAGGGTTGGAGGAAGAATAAAGAAATACCTTCACACAGTACATTAAAAAAGAAAATCTCTTGTTTCCATATCTTGGAGCTCATTCTGATTAGTATCATTTTATATTATCTTATGTACAGAGCTATTGAGCTATGTGGACCTCTGTGGATCAGTAGAGACCAAGGAAAGGATCCTTAAAGCTGTCAGGGAGAAAAGATCAATTACCTATAAAGGAAAACCAATCAGAGTAACTACAGATTTCTCAGTGGAGAACATGAAAGCAAGAAAAGTCTGGAATGAAGTATGCTATACCCTAAAGACAAACAACTATCAGCCAAGAATAGTGTACCCAGCTAAACTCTCCTTCATAACCAAGGGTCAAATAAAAACCTTCCACAGCAAAGAAAAATTGAAACAATATATCTCCACCAAACCAGCATTACAAAAAATACTTAAAGTTGTCCTACACATAGAAAACCAACAAGAACATGATATAGGCAGAGAAACAACCCCTAAGCAGAGAATCGGATAATCATAGTAACAATTGATGAAGAACAGCCACTATGAAGGCGGCTAACATGGCAGGAACTACCAACCACCTTTCAATCCTAACTCTCAATATTAATGGGATTAAGTCTCCAATTAAACAACATAGATTGTCTAGTTGGATCAAAAAGCAAGGTCTATCTAGTTATTATCTTCAAGACATACATCTTGCCCATAAAAACATATTCTGAAAGTGAAAAGCTGGAATAAAATGTATCAAGCAAATGGCCCTCACACGCTGGCCAGAGCTGCAAACGTAATATCAGATAAAATAGACTTCAAATTTAAATTAGTGAGAAGAGACAAAGAAGGACATTGCAGCCTAAAAAAAGGCATCTCTCTTACTGGAGGATATAATAATTTTAAATAGCTATACACCAAATGCTGGAGCACCCAAATTCATCAAACACTACTTACCCTAAAATCACACATAGATCCAAACACATTGATTATTGTGACTTTAATACAGCACTGTCACCTCTGGATAGATCAACATGGCAAAAAGTCAACAGAGTAACCTCAGAACTAAACCACTGCGTAGACCAACGAGACAACAGACATCTATAGAATATTTCACCCAATCATTATCCGAATAATGATTTTTTGAAGTAAGTTTTTTATTGTGAAAATACTGTACAGAGCGGTTACAGTTACATGAGCAAGGTAATGAGTACATTTCTTATCCAGTGTTGTTGCCTCCTTTGTTTTTCCCCTACCATCCCTTCCCTCCCACCTCCTCAGCTATACCCCTCCACTCCCCCCTCTACCCCTTCCCCCGCCTAAATTGTAAAGTTCGTTTTTTGACATGGTGTCTTGTACATCTCATTGTTGCAGTAGGTCAATCTGTATCCCTATTTAAATAATTTGTTTTTTTCTCTTCCCCTCCCCAAATTATACCAACATCAAAGACAGTGAAAACAGGGGTTATACCGTGGGGGAGGGACATACAAAGCAACAAAAAAATCACATGGTACCTTATAAATATGTTACTAGGATGTAAAGCCTTTTAAGAAGCCACCTTCCCTGGTGAGTTAGAGAACAGATCTTCACAGGAAAGACTCAAACACACACAAAGTTTGGCTCCTGCTTAGGGCATTTTAATTTTTGTATCCATCATTGAGTCCTTTAAAGAAGATAAAAGTTTTTATTTTCCTCTTTTAAAGTTCCTTGAAATGGCCCCCTTGATCTGCAGCCAACACAATTCGTGAATTTTAAATAGTAGCTCCTGGTGACTCAGACTTTAATTGGACACCCTTCTTGACTCAAAGTATTGATAATTACTCCATTAAACATAAAGAACTCTATACCCCCAAGCCCTCAAAATAAGCATCACAGTAGTAAGGGAGAACTTGTAATTCATTATAACTCTCCCAAAGTTATCCGACTACAGGGACAACAAGTACAGAGCTCTTCTCTCTAGCATCACCTTCTTGAGGCCTTGCTTCAAATAACAATATTCCAAGTTATGATTTGAGCACTTGATGTGGGCTCTTGCCATCTCTTTAATATATATATATATATATATATATTCATTGTAAAGATATTGTGCAAAGATGTTACAGTTTCATGAGTAAGGTAATGAGTACATTTCCTATCGAGCATTGTTACGCCCTCCTTTGTTTTCCCCCTACCATCCCTTCCCTCCCCACCTCCCCAACTTCTCCATCTCCCACAAAGTTATACAGTTCATTTTCAACATAGTGTCTTGTACATCTCATTGTTTCAATGAGTCAACCTGTATCCTTATCTCAGCATTTTGTTATTTCCCTTCCCCTCCCCAATTAGAAAAATGTAGATACAAGAAGCAGAGCACAGGAATCAAATACAGTGAAAACAGGGGTTATAACATGGGGGAAGAAACAAAAAAAACACATAGTACATTATAAGCACATTAAAAACAACAGCAAGAATGATAAAACCTCTTGTGTCCCTAACTTGGGGTTCATTTTGCTTAGCATCATCTTATATGGTCATATGTACATAGCTTTTGAGCTTTTTTGCTTGTCCTAGACATATACTAGTTATTGCAAATAAGAGAAACCATGGGACTTATGTTTCTTTGGGCCTGCCTTACTTCACTTAATATAATTTTTCCAAGTCTTTCGATTTCCTAATGAGTGGGATGGTGTCATTCTCTCTAATGGAGGCATAGAATTTATATATATATATATCACATTGTCTTGATTCATTCATCTACTGAGGGGCATCTGTGTTGGTTCCATATCTTAGCTATGGTGAAAAATGCTGTGATAAACATAACTGTGCTGGTAGCTTTAGAATGGCCTTGTTTGTGATCATTGGGTAAATGCCCCAAAGTGGGATTGCTGGGTCACAGGGGAGCTCTATGTGGTATCTTTTGAGGAACCTCCATACTGCTTTCCAGAGTGGTTGAACAAGTTTACACTTCCACCAACCATGCAGTAGGGTTCCTTTCTGGCCACATCCCCTCCAGCATCTGTTGCTATTAGAATTCTTGATTATAGCCAATCTAACTGTGGTGAGGTGGAATCTCAATGTTGTTTTGATTTGCATTTCTTTTATGGCTAGAGAAGTTGAACATTTCTTCACGTGTCTATTGGCCATTCTTACTTCCTCCTCAGAGAAGTTTCTCTTTAAGTCATTAGCCCACTTATTAATGGTTGTTTCTTTGAGGATTTGTTGTTGGGGGATTTAATTTTTTGGGTTCTAAGTATATTTTAGATATGAGACCTTTGTCCATTGTATGGTTAGTGAAGATCTCCCAATATATTGATCTTGCTAGCTATTTCCTTTGCCATGCAGAAGCTCTGCAATTTCATGCAATCCCACTTGTCCAACCTTTCTTTGATTTGTTCTGTTTCTGGGTCTTTATTAAGAAAATTTTGACCTGTGCCAAGGAGCCCTAGAGTTTCTCCTATTCCTTCCTATAATGTTTTCAAGGTGTCTGCTTTGACTCTGAGGTCTTTGATCCATTTGGAGTTGATTCTTGGGCAGGGTGATATATAAGGATCTAGCTTTAGTTTTCTACACGTGTTTCACTAATTTTGCCAGCACCATTTACTGAAGATCTTGCCATCTCTTAACCTGTATTTATTTTTACCTTTTGAATCAAATACATAGATAAGTCATGAAAAAATTAAAATCTAGATTTATTGGCATGATTAGTTAACATATAAAAGAGTCTCACCTTGCAGGTTTCAGGAAAAATTATACATATCATATTTTGCATGTATTATATATGTGTGTGTATGTAATATATACATATGTGTGGCACGCTTCTAGAAGGGCTTATTTCTAATTTCCTCTGAAGCAGTATCCTACCTCTACTATGGTCTAGAGGAGACCTCTATGACACATCCCTTGAATCTGAAACAAGCTTATCTCTTTTTTTTGTTGTTGTTGGTTGTGGGGCTTGAACTCTGGGCTTGGGTGCTGTCCTTGTGCTCTTCAGCTCAAGGCAAGCGCTCTACCGCTTAAGCCACAGCGCCACTAACAAGCTTCTCTCTACAGCCATTGTTTCATTCATAATATTCTATACTTCTGAGGTTCATTTCCATTTCCCCATTCAGTTACTAGGTCTCTTCAAGAACAGTTTCAGCTCATATCTTCCATCTATCCCTATGTGGTTACTGTGGTCTCTACTAAGTTTCCACCATTGTCTGTAGCACTGAGCTCTACATGCTGGCTTTCCTATTCCATTTGTTTCTGAGCCATTTCCTTCTCTTCCTTTAAAATGATATTGACTAGCCTATACTTCATATATTCCTTGTTAATATTTGTACTTTAGAAAGACTCACTCTAATACTACTAATTCTGCAGTTCATAATAAATCTCCATACATATCTTTGATTATGTCCTAGGTTTAGATTCTTACAGATGGATTTCCTGAGCGGCAGCATTTCAACCTTTTTAACACGTATGTTTTTGAGTAGTTACATGATTTCAGTGTTAGAAAACAGAAGAAAGTACAATTTGGCAAGTAATGATGGAAAATAGGGACATTTCATTTTGATTTTTATAAAATTAACCCAAATTCCTTTCTTCTCTGTTAGTTAGTCTTAAAAAGAGTATGCTCTTATATATTATTTTATTTCTAGTCTGGGTGCCTCCCACTTTGCAGCTTAAGATTTGCTGACTATCCTGATGAACCCCACAATTTTCTCCCCGATGTCCCTGGAGGTATGGGAAATCTCTCTGGTTATGTGCACATTTATTCAAAATTCCCTTCAACAAGTTCAGGCATCATCAGTTACATTGCTGTGGAAATTTTACTGCTTTCAATGAACTGTGCAAAGAGCTTGTCTCAAATTACTTCCTGGTGAGGAAGTCCTTCTTGTCTTTGCTATGGGACTCTGAATTTTCTGGCTCTTTAATCTGAGTACACTGTGTTCTCTGGCTGGCTTCTCTTGGTTTCTGGTTTCATATGTTCCAAGTATACCATGGAGAAGAGAGGAGTTAAATATTGTTCTGGTTAGTCAGAGTATAATTTTCCATGGGACTCTATGTGAAAATAGATACCATCCTTAGGGGTAAACTTGCATATCATGATTTCTACCTCTTCTTTGAGCTCTGGTTGGAACCCTGGGCATGCCTATTTTGTCAGCATTTTTGTTGTGTTTGATGAGTGTACAAATGGCTATGTTTCCCTCCTTTGTGCCCTTCCTAAATGGGCACAACATTTTGTTAGATGTTTTAAGCAGCTGCCAAATAGATGAGATACCTAGTTAGTTACTTCTGCTCAGTGAGCATCTTAGTAGATTAATCGTTCCATCTTCTTCTTCTATATCATAATTACTAAAAAATAAATATTGACTCTGCCAGGGATGAATTTAGATATGCCTGTGTCATCACTGATCTACATGCAGAAATTGTAATTTTGAAACTCTAATTTGGGAACATAATATGACCATAAATTTGTTTTCAAGTTGCAAATGTGTTTCTATAAATAGACTTAAAGGGATAGGAAGGTTAATTTAGATCTAGATTTTTCATTTAGTGAATTATAAGTTAACACACAGTGTCATTCAGGTTATATTAATAAGAATGTATAAAGTTATGCAGTGGTTAAAAAAATGACAATAAAGGGGGCTGGGAAGGTGGCTCAGTGGTAGAGTGCTTGCCTTGCATGCATGAGTCCCTGGGTTTGATTCCCTAAATCTTACTGGTTTTCAAAAGAGTTGATTTTTCCCATATGAAAAATGTCTGTCATGGGCTTTCTGAGTTTCTCTCTCATGTTTTTATAACTTCATTGATTGATAGACCCTCTGCTCCCTGTATATCAGATGCTACAGCGATAAAGGTGGGGGATGTAAGATTTTAAAGCTTTTACCTGGAAAGAATGCACATGGATTCAGCTTTTATTCTAGTGGTTAAATCAATCACACAGTTACCCACACTCCAAAGGGATATCATCTCTACAAGGTGATCAATAAAGGAGAAGTAGTATACAGAACTAATAACTCCCTCAGTCTCTATCCTGTGATCAGATATGTAGCTCATTTTCCTTCCTCTGCCAAGGGACCTAACAATTCCAATTCTAGGGAAAGGAGGAAATAGAGAACTCAAGGACATTATTGGAAGGTAGACTGAAAGAGAGACTCGATTGGCTTGTATTGCCATGATAACGTGTAGGAAGCTCCTTAGAGGCTCTTCTATGTGAAGCAAGTATTAGTAGCCTTTTGAGTTGCATATCATGTTGAAAGTTTGGTATTGCAGTTGCATAGAGAAAGAATACCCTTTCTAATAAGTGATCATATTAGCTGAAAATGGATTGGGTAGCTATCATTAAAATGTAAACCTATAAACACTTAGAAAACAGTAGAAATCTGAGATTTGGACTAAGCAAAAAATTCCTGGACTTGACACCAAAAGCATGGTCTGTAAAAGGGAAAATGATAAACTAGAGATCATCCAAAAATTTTTAATTAATTCAGCCAAAGAGTTTGTTAAGAGACGGACAGGGACATATTATTCAGTGTACATATGTAAGAATGACACCAGGTAACTTGTAGGAAATGGGTGGGGTTCCAACCGATGGGGAGAAGGATGAGAGGGGTGAAACTGATCAAGATGCATTGTACTCACAAACTGACATGGTGAATTGAAACCCCTTTGTACAACTACTTAAAGATAGTAATAATAATAAAAAAGATAATGACAGGGAGAAAATATTTGCAAACCACATATATGGCAAAGTACTAGTCTGTATGTACACTATAGAAGAACATCCCAAAGCTGTACAGTAAGAAAAGTCTAATTAGAAAATGGGCAAAAGATAATTTTACAAAAAATATATGAGAAGGGAAATGAACACATGAAAAGGTATTTAAGATAATTAGTCATCTGGCAAATGCAAACAAAAACATAGGCATCACACACATTTATCAGAATAGCAAAAAATAAAAATAATGACTACATTAAATTCTGGAGGAGATGCAGAGGGGATTCTGTATGCATTGCTGGTGAGAATGCAATGCAGCTCCATAGTCACTAAATCAGGTTTAAAACCCAGTATGCATGTGCTCTTAGGTTACAATGATCACAAATGCCAGATAGAGTAGTTTATCCAGGTGTGCATAAATGTATCAATCAAAGAATGGTATTTGCAGGTGAAAATTCAAATAGTGCAAATCCTTTGGAAAAAGAACTCAGAGTCCAAGAAAAAAAATGAATACCAGGAAGATGGCACTTGAAAGGTATGGTGGGAAGGTGAAGGAGAGGGGAGTAGGTAAATAAACAGAGGAAAGGAGAAGAATGCAGTTATTATATTCAAGCCATACCCTATGAAATTAAGCAAGTTGAGGGGAGGGGTTTGTAAGGAGAGAATGATGAAAGGGGTGACATGGATCAAGATGCATTGTACGCAAACTGATTTGTTGAATGGCAACTCCTTTGTTCATCTATTTAAATATAGTAACTATATGATTTTTAAAAGAATCAGAAATTTTACTTTTGATGGTTCTGGAGCTGAGGCAAAGATGATAACATGTTTCTTTATTTTTTTTTCTCAAACCTCTTTCTTTCTGTCCTGTTTGTCACACTGGTGGAGTGAATTGCATAAAATTGAGGCTGCTCGTATGGAATAATCTTACTTAATTATCTCTCTAAAGATATATATGATTACTAGATCTTTGGCAAATGAGTCAAAGAAACAAAATTAGGTAAGAATAATCTCTTCATTAAATGTTGTTGGAAAAACTGTATATGGACAATTCAAAGGAATAAAATTGTTTCTTATCTAATACCACCCATTAAAACCAACTTGAAACAAATTGAAACTAGTTTACAAGACTTGAAACCATTATAGCTCCTAGAAGAAAGCAGATAATGTGTTTAACAGTGGCTTTGATAATAATTTCTTGGATATGAAGGAAAAAGAAAAAGGAAAAACAGCAAAAATAGGCAAGGACACTCACATCAAAGTAAAGTACTTCTGCATTGTATTTTTTGGAAGAAAATGGACTATTATTCAACATTAGAGACCAAGGAAATTCTGCCATTTGTAATAGCATAAATGATCCCAGCACACATTACTCTGAGTAAACTAAACCTGACCCACAATAAACAAACCTGCAGCAAAAGAACCACAAAATGTAAACACAATGTGTAGAATCAGAGAAAATATTTTGAAACCATACATCTAATAAAGAATTAATATCCACACAGTCCAAGGGATTCCTGTAACTCAATAGCAAAATAAACAACTTGATTAAACAGTGGAGAAAGGAGATTAATGGATTTTTCTCCAAAAGAAACAAATGATTAACAGAAGTGCATACATATATGCATGTGTGCATGTATGCATGCAGATACATAAAGAAGTAATCATATATACTCACATGCATGCACATGATTTAAGTCTTGATAAAGGTACGATATAAAGGAAGCCCCACGTACACTTCAGGTGTAGGAATATAAACTGGGGAAGCCCCTGTGGAAAATAGTATGTCAGCTTTTCTAGCTCTTCTCTATGACCCAGCAATCTCACAGCTGGATCTGTATCCAAGGGAATTGAAACCAGGATCTTGATGTGCTATCTGTACTGCCACATTCAATGAAGCATTATTCTCAACAACCAAAACATAAAATCCCTGTAGATGCTCTCTGGTGTATGTATGCACGAGTAAGGAAAATGTGATACATGTGTATAGAGGAATATTTTTGCCATTATGAAACAAGGAAATTCTGCCACATTGTAAGGCTATGGATGAACCCACAGCACGTTGGTTGTTCTGACTAAACAAAATCTAATGTAGAAAGTGAGGTAGTCCATTTTCTGCTACTGTAATGAAATGCCTGAGTCTAGCACCTTGCATTCTTACCACCTGCCTGATGTCCAAAGTCTGTCTTTTCAGTTTGGGAAAACCATCAGGCTCATGTTGCTTTTCTCTTTGCTGTTCTACAGGCTAGAGGTAGTTTCAAGGTTGTAAGGTAGCATTCATAGGCTCACTGTCTTCTTTTATCTTCCTCTAAAGAGTCATCCTCCTATGCTGTCCTACAGTCCAATGTGATAATCAGTGCAATTTCCTAATTATTAAAGGCAGAACATAAGCCTTTTCTTCATCATGACTCTAACCAGAAGGACTCTCATAGCAATGTATTACATGGAATGTATGTGCTGGTAAAATAGTAATACATTCAGATTGAGGCTCACCATCCCTGGGTGATGGATAGTTCTCTGCATCTGTTTTGGTTTTGGTTTTGTTAATTATGTGAGACAATTTCTCATTATATAATCCAGGGTGGCCTCCAACTTGCAATCCGTGGGTCCTCAGGCTCCTAGGTTCCAGGATTACAGGTCTGCACCACTATAACCAATTCTTTTGTGTGTGTGTGAAAATACTGTACAGAGGGGTTACAATTACATAGGCAAGATAATGAGTACATTTCTTATCAAGCATTGTAGCCTCCTCCTTTGTTTCCCCTTCCCATCCACCCCCCACCCCCCACCCAATCCTCCTCCCCTCCCCCACCAAAGTTACTACAACCAATTCTATGTATTCTCTTGATGCAGCTTCTTATGATCTAGTAACAAATCTAAAATTAAGTTTGATTTCTTTCTGGTCTTCTGAGAATAAAGGCATAGTAACAGAATTAGGAATTAAGAAAACTAAAGAACCCCTCTGTACATCACTTTGAAAATAAAATTAAACTTAAAAAAAAACTAAAGAATGTTTAAAACCAGCTTCCATAGGGAGTACACTACAGAATTAATGGAAAATTAATAATGACCTGAGAGTTATTATACATCTTTTGTTTTATTTGTTTGTTTGTTTATCATCAATCCTAAGGCTTGAACTATTTAAGGCTAGTAGTACTTGAGCCACAGCACCACTTCTGGCTTTTTCTGAGTAGTTTATTGGAGATAAGAGTCTCACAGAACCCTACTGCATTGGTCGGAGTGTAAACTTGTTCAATCACTTTGGAAAGCAGTATGGAGGTTCCTCAAAAGACTACACATAGAGCTCCCCTATGACCCAGCAATCTCACTTTGGGGCATTTATCCAAATGATCACAAACAAGACCATACTAAAGCAACCAGCACAATTATGTTTATCACAGCATTATTCACCATAGCTAAGATATGGAACCAATCCAGATGCCTCTCAGTAGATGAATGGATCAAGAAAATATGGTATAAACACACACACACACACACACACACACACACACAGTGGAACTCTATGCCTCCATCAGAGAGAATAACACTGCCCCATTTGTTAGGAAATAGAAAGAATTGGAAAAAGTTATATTAAGTGAAGTAAGCCAGGCCCAAAGAAACATAGGTCCCATGGTTTCCCTTATTTGCAATAACTAGTATATGTCTAGGAGAAGCAGAAAAGGTCAAAATCTAGGAGACTCTTTTTTTTTTTTTTTTTTTTGGTCATGGTGCTTGAACTTTGGGCCTGGGCGCTGTCCCACAGCTCTTTAGCTCAAGGTGAGTGCTCTACCACCTGAGCTACAGCACCACTTCCTAGGTCAAAATCTATATACATATAATCATATAAGATGATGCTAAGTGAAATGAACCCCAAGATAGGTACACAAGTGGTTTTTTTTAAATCATTCTTGCTGTTCTTTTTAAGGTATTTATAAATGTACCATGTGATCTTTTTTGTTTCTTTTGTATGTTCTTCCCCCATGGTATAGCCCCTATTCTCACTGTATTTGATTCCAGTGCCCTGCATCTTGTATATACATTTTTCTGATTTGGGGAGGGGAAGGGAAATAACAAAATGCTGAAATAAGAATACAGGTTGGTGTTCGCTTCGGCAGCACATATACTAAAATTGGAACGATACAGAGAAGATTAGCATGGCCCCTGCGCAAGGATGACACGCAAATTCGTGAAGCGTTCCATATTTTTATCACAAACAAGGCCACACTAAAGCTACCAGCACAACTATGTTTATTGCAGCATTATTTACCATAGCTAAGACATGGAACCAACCCAGATGCCCCTCAGTAGATGAATGGATCAAGAAGATGTGGTATATATACACAATGGAACTCTATGCCTCCATCAGAAAGAATGACATTTCCCCATTTGTTAGGAAATGGAAAGGCTTGGAAAAAATTATATTAAGTGAAGTAAGCCAGGCCAAAAGAAACATAGGTCCCATGGTTTCCCTTATTTGCAATATCTAGTATAGGTATGAGTCAAGCGGAAAAAGTCAGATAATGTGATGTTAGGAAAACGAAACCTCAAATATGTATTTTAATGTTTTTGTTTCTTTCATGCATGTGTTTCTAACGCATTTATAAGATTATTTCTTTGTTGCTTTGTATGTCCCTCCCCCACAGTGTAACCCCCGCTTTCACTATATTTGATGTCAGTATAACATGTGGAGGAGATGGGGACAAACAAGTCGTTTAAGGATTCAGGTGGACCTGTTGCAACAATGAGAAGTACAAAATGTCATGTCAAAACCAGCTTTACAATGTCGGTGGGGGGGGGGTATGATTGGGTGGGAGGGAGGGGGGAGGCTGGGAAGGGAGGTGAAGGGTAAACAAAGGAGGAGGCTGCAATGCTTGGTAAGAAATGTATGCATTATCCTGCCCATGTAATTGTAACCCCTCTGTACAGTATGTTCTCAAGTAAAATAAAATAAAATTAAAAAAAAAAAAGAATACAGGTTGACCCATTGAAACATGAAATATACAAGACACTATGTTGAAAACAAACTTTACAACTTTGGGGAGGTGGGGAGGAAAGGGATGGTAGGGGAAAAACAAAGGAGGTGGTAACAATGCTCAATAGGAAATGTACTCATTCATGTAACTGTACCCCTCTGTACAGTATTTTTACAATAAAAAACATATGCAAAAAAAAAAAGAGTCTCACAGATTTTTCTGCCCAAGCTGGCTTCGAAATGTGACCGTTAGATCTCAGCCACCTGAATACCTGGAATTATAGGAGTGAGTCACCAGCACCCAGCTATATTATACAGTTATTATCCCAGGGAGCCCTAGAAAACTGTTTGTTTAAACTATTCTAAGCTTGGAGAAAATTATGTATTTATACAGAGTGTATCTTTGATTAGGATAGGAGTTTCTCCAGGTTGGTTTTATATACATATGTTTCCACAACAAAAAAAAAACATTTTAATTTCTGAATTAGTTTTCTAATGGAGTCAAATATTGGCTTGGATGTTTAAAAACTATTATTTACTTCATGACATTCCACCATATATTTTCTGTAAATATCATTCAAGTGTCCAAAGGCAGAGTATGTTTTGTGCAGGATGGCAATTGATAATGTCATGTAGAGAGAAATCAGCTCTACATAACTGATTCTACCAAATTCTGAAAGGATCCAGTGTTCCACACAAAGTTCAGGTGTACTGAAATGGCTGCCTTGTGGGTGAAACAAATCTGAGACACACAGCAACTGTGGCTGAAGACGAATCACCTGGGTGGAATTACAGAGAAATGCTCGTGCTTTTCCTGCTCATTATACCTGATAAAGAGTATAATGTGCCTTTAATCACTTTGTGATTTTTCAAGCCAGTACTTTTTCAAATAACTCATTCCTATTCTCAAAGTATATTATTTTGAACTTTCAAGAAAAAAAGTTTCAAATCCAAGCAGGTTTACTCTAGATTTGAAGAACTAAGGACTTCTGTCTATCAAACCTGCTGTCCTTACTAATTTAGCTAAGTTAAGAAATAGGAAGGGACCATAAGAAAGTCCAAACCTTGTGAAAATCAGCTGAAAGTACAATTTATTGAATTTAAGCCTCAGGTCCACATGCTTGTATAATCTGATCACTGCTCACATTTAGTTATTTAAGAGTAAAACTAAACTAACATTGTTGAATTGCAGCTGTTTAGATTTTGATACCTGACAAACAGCATTTCTCCTTCCAAACATGGGAAGACACCAGATCTTATACTTTGGCAGGGGTTGGAGTGGGGGATACGACTTGGAGATGGAGAGAGACTAAGGGTGTGTGTGTTCATTTGCTTTGGAATTCTATTTATAAACAGACCAATCAGATGTACCCTAAACCAGAGGAAGGCCACATCTTGTTCCCATAAACACACACATTCAAATCACCTGTAGACAACATTTTTGGGCTTTTGTTTGGCTTTATACATAGTAAAATGTGTTAGCTATTTACATTTCTGCCAGTTGGAAATGAGAGACCAGGTTTGTAGGGTTTTTTATTTGGAACACAAATGTTGAAATCGATTTATCTCATGCTGATCCTGCTGTCAATAAATAAATAACTGTAACTACTGGAAAAGCTGAATGTATGAGGAGGCAACCACCTTGGATTTTAGTGGCCTAAAAATACAAAAAAAAAGAAAATACTTTAATTTTCTTATTAAAAACAGTTTATAAAACACAAGATTTGTAAGGAAGCTGAGTTAGAATAATACACTATCCAGAAGGGATTGTTTTTTTTCATGTTTGGGCTATTTGATTTTTGTTTAGATAAATGAATACAATTACTTTCCCTTTTCATTTATTGCTGGAGGTGATTTGCAGATAGTTTTAGTCATCTGATGCTTATCCCTTCTTCTTTTTTTTGGTAGTCCAGTTAGTGGTTAGATGTCTCCATTTTCTTACATGAATCCATTTCCTGATTTCAGTTTTTTCTGAAACTGGTAAATGAGACTTCATCAAGATTTCTCAAACCCCAGAGATCACAGCAGGGCAGTTACTTTTGGGAGAGGGGGAGTTATAAACAATATAACTTGAGTGGATTTGGCGGCTGTGTCTCCTGCCCCTGCTCAGATATGAAAGTCAACATCTAGTGACACACTGAATCTGAAATTCATGTTTGGAACTGTGTTTTCAATTGTGCAGGCTAAATTACATTTCATCAGATTTGGAGGCTACCTTAGTTTCTCTTTGTTTGTGATGCAGCACATCTAATACTGGATCATTTATAAGGATAAGATGACTTTAACTCCTTGTTGCCAGGATCTGGTGTCCGCAGGGAGCTCCTGGAAGGATGAATGGGTATATGTAGAGGAACCAAAACATGCTAGGCATCCTTGCTTCCTCTAGAGGAAGTATTCTGGTTCTACAAGAGTAAGCTCTCATTACTATGAGAAAGGCATTAAGCTCTGATTTTTCCCATTTTTGTTAGCAAATACTAGTTGTACAAAGGGATTTCACTGTGATGTTCCATATATGCACACAGTGTATCCCAATAAACCTCCACCTTCTTGAAACAAATTCAACCGGCTTTATTTTTATGCATGCACATAAAACACATGAACAATATTTACCCCATAACCTCTTCCTTTGCCCTCCTCACCCACAAGCAGAACCAGGTTTTCAGTTCTGCTGTTCATTTTTAAAGTCTGGATTCTATATGTATAGGAGAGGACATGCCATCTTGGGGTTTCTCAGTCAGTCAGTCTGACTTATTTGACTCAACATGATAATCTCCACATGTAGTTTCCTGAATGACATTCTTCTTTATGGCTGAATAACATTTGAATGCACTTCTTGAAAACCACCTCTCGCTACTACCACAGTGGTGATCAAGGTTTAACATGTGTTCAGAGAGGACAAACCACTACAAACCAGAGCAGTGGCTAAAGTCTGCAGAGTTTTGGAGATCCTACAGTCCATTTTAAAATTACTTCTTCTCAGTATTACTGAGAAACTAGTTTGAATCTCTTATACAGTCATAAATATAAAGAGCCCTTAAACATTGTTACATTAGCTAATATTTATGGACCAATTACTAGGAAACAGGTTTTGTGTGAATGTAATGATGAACACATTAGATAGTGCCATCATTTGAGGAATTTGTAATCTAGTGGAGCATATAAAAAAATCTTCACATATAACAAATGTGCACATGGGAAGTGATCATTTCTAGGTGAATAAATGATTTATTATAAATTTTAAAAGGGCAAAGACCTCAAATCTCCCATTAAGAAAGCATTATGAATTCATAGTATAAAATTCTCATCCGAAAATATCCACAGTGGCAGGTGCTGGTGGCTTATGCCTATCATTTAAGCTACTCAGGAGGCTGAGTTTCTGAGGATCATGATTGGAATTCAGCTTGGGCAGAGAAGGCTGCTAGACTCCGCCTCCGGCAATACCCAGCAAAACCCAGAGCTGAAGGCATGGCTTGAGTAGTAGAATGACCGCCTAGCAAGCCAACCAAGGAAGGCAAGGCCCTGAGTCCAAACTTGTATTGCCACAAAAAAATTAGTTCTACAAAGAGGTAGCTTACTGGACTGAGTAATTGCAATGAGGAAGAGCCAATTGGGAAATTTTAAGTAGACTATGCACTAAAATCTCTCTTACAGTAGACCTGCTAAATCTGTAGATTCTCCTGATAAGTGTTTCTCCAGTTCCTAACTATATAACCAGGACAGACATACTTAATATCTGGCAGAGGTAAATTTAAAATTTTACCTGTAAGCAAGTCCAAAGTTTTACCTGGGAGCTCAAAATATGTCCCTTCCCCCAACAAAGTTACAGAGTAAGCAAAAGGACAGTATCTTCAGTAGAATGGCCAAGAATACTGTCACTTCCAAATGCATAAATCAACACCAAGCTTTTGGTTTTCACTACACTCCCATTTAATTTTCCCATATCATCACCACAAAAAAACAGATAACCAGCATCAACTGCAAACCAAATCATAAATGTTTTGCCAAATAAAGACCTTTTAATGGAACACGTCAATCTAGCCTCTGGTATGTGAATTATGTACACTGATCTATCTATATTCTAAAACCTATCAGGTTGGAAAATGATGGTAAAATTAGAGATAAAGAAGACTGGGAAAGAGGCATTAGACCTGCAAAAGTGTGTTCTGAAAGGATTAAGTTGGTAATCACCAGAGAGCATCTTCAGGTGAGTCACTAATCAAGCATAAGGAAATCATGACTCGTTTAGTGGATTGCAGCCAGCCCTTTGCACTAGACCAGGCTAGGGCAATTCCAATAGGACTCTAGGAAGATTCACTATGGTAGAAAGATAATAGTTACACTTAGATGCAAGAACGCGGACATCCTTGTACAAAGCATGAGCTAGTTATTGTTACTGATAAGAATCCATTGGTTACTGAAAGTAATTCTTATCCCTGATAGAGCTGCATGCCTCAACAACATAATGAGCCACATGGTGTCAAGTTAAATGGGTGATGTAAAGGCCATGGATCGTCCTATGTAGAAAACATCTGCTTTCTAGTTCTGAGACAGCCTCTCCTGACCACAGTGCCAAGCCATCATCACATTCCACAGGCACATGCGATGTCTGATTCATTGACATTGTTTCAGCTGAAGAAAACCATTTTAATGTCACAATATATGATAAAAGATGCAAGACCTATGATCAATCACCTTTACCTACCACATATTAGATAGCCCAGATAGTACCAGTCTAAGTATTAAAATTTTCTTCTTAAAAACAGTACCAAGGGAGAGATCAAACTCCACGAAATCAGCGTGGATATCAAGATACACACATGAATCAAGAACATTGTGTGATACTCTGTCTCCAATTGGCAGAATGTATGAGTCTAGAGCAGTGTTACCCCATAGGATTTTCTGTAACAATGGAATGTTCTCTTGCACTTTTCAATAAATCAACATTTGTGTGGCAATAGCGCACTTGCAATATGGCTAAAGAATAAAATACAACTTAAAATTAAATATCTACACAGGACTAGTTGACTCGTGTCTTCCATAGTGGAGCACAGGCCTAATATTGACATAGAAGTTCTACATCCCCAAAGGACAATGCTTCTACTGGGGACCACAGTAATAACCCACTAACTGTAAAATTATACATACTAACTGGCCAACTCTCCTCCTTAACTTGGACAATATAGGGTTGTTTCAGAAGTCACAGGCAAAGTAATGAACCTTGTACTTGCAAGGGTACTTGATGCTGATCATAAAGAGAGGGTAGATTATGCTGCTGCACAGTGGGGCAGGTATGCCACTTTGGGTACAGAAGTTTTGGGGAGTCGTTGATTTAAACTGTGAGTAGGAAATTTTGTGTGTCTCCCAGAGAATCATTTTTCTAAATGCAAAAGTGACCAGTGCTCAGTTGAATGAGGCTTGTAGTTGTCTATTAAAATGGCCTGATAGCTGTCTAATTTCTGTTGGGAATATTTTTAAGAGCTAAAGCCAGGTATAACTTATAGCATCTTAGTTCCAAATAGCCAGTGAGTTAACAAGAGCTAAGCTTACACGAACAGCCGTCCAAGGCAGAGTCATCAGCTGGCTCACTCCAAGTTGAAGGAAACTTGTTCAGGTTGTGGGAACCCTGTGTTCTATACTGAGTGAGAACAAGTTAAAGGTTCCCATAGCAGCAATGAAGCAAGGCCAAGGTTCGATTTGATGGAACAGCAACCAATTGAAATTTATTTTGAAAATCCTTTTGCTTTCTTCTCCCATTGTGGAAATCACAAGGGATTTTACAGGCCCATCTCAGATTCCTCCTCCTCCTTGAAATCGCATCCATTTCTCTAGCTTCTTTCTGCCTTTTGTCTGCAACACCATTCTTGCACTTTATAAATACACCGTCCCTTTATCTGTTGTATTCATTCTCGTTATTTCAAGCCAACTTGCCTAGAAGGTGAAATATATATCACTGTGTGTGGGAAGATGTCATTACTTACATGTTCTTTTTTGTTTTTTGCTTTTTTGTTGGTTGTGGGGCTTGAACTCTGGGCCTAGGCACTGTCCCTCAGCTCATCAGCTCAAGGCAAGCACTCTACTACTTGAGCTACAGCATCACTTCTGGTTTTCTGGTGGTTTATTGGAGATAAGAGTCACACAGACTTTCCTGCCTGGGTTGGCTTTGAACTGTAATCCTCAGATCTCAGCCTCCTGAGTAGCTAGGATTACAGGCAGCACCCAGCTTACTTACACGTTCTTTATCCATGACATCACCTGAAACTCTGAAATTTATACTTACTGATGAATTAACCAGATTTATTTGAACCCTTAAAATAAGTAATCTATCTTTTCTGAGTTGTAACACTAGATAATACATGATCAATAAATGGCAATAGTTTGTGACATGCCCTTTTCTAGAAATTATTTGTTTGCAGGTTCTGGGGCCTGTATGCTATCCCTCAACTATTTTGCTCAATGCTAATACTCTACTACTTGAACCACACTTCTGCTTCCTACCTTTTGTTGGTTAATTGGAGATAAGAGTCTCATGGCTGTTCTTGTCTTGGCTGGCTTTGAATCATGATCTTCAGGTTTCAGCCTCCTCAGTAGCCTCAGGCATAAGCTGCTGGCATTCATGGAAATTATTTTTTCATGAACAGTTGTAACCCAAAAAGACACAAGGAAGGTAAGCAGAAAAATGCATTTCCTCTTCTTGTGTGAGGACTCTGGTATGTGGACCTGCAAGTAGGCGGTGGAAGACGCTGGATAGAGCACATGGCAGGAGCGCTTTCAAAGCATCACTATGCAGGATACTGCATTGAATTAGTGTCCAGTCCATGTAGGCAATATTTGAGGAAACTAGTAGAATTAGATATGGAAAAGAGACAACTTCTTGTACATATGAACCTCGACCTTGCAAACTGTACTTGTTCCTTCTCTCTAAGGTAACAAGGTACTTCTAAATAAATTACCCTGCTGAAGAAGGCACTGATTAAAGATTTCTGCCTGTGAAGATACTTTAAAAGTATAACCCATTTTCAAAACTCTTCTTTCCTTTGTACGTCACTTAATTTGCCAGTTTTGAGTTGTTTGCCACCTTGAAGCAAAAGCAGGTGCTTTGAAGAAGTGGCAGGAATTCAGAATTAATGGCATCATTAGATCCATTCTACCCCTGAAAGCAGCCTAGATAGCTAAAATATTTTTCTGTGCCTGCGCCACACTTAAGTGCCAGAATCATCACACAGATGAGTCAGAACAACTGTATGATTGTTTTTAACATCCTCAAAGAAGAGTTCAGAACACTGTAAGCTGCTAATGAATTTCAGGGGGCAGGTGCAAGACATGCAATTACTTTTCCCTTTCCATCCCTTTTTAATCATTTGAGAGCACTTACAGATTATTCACTAATTTCCATGGCAGAGGCTTTTGAGCAAGCAAGAAATATTGTCTAAGAAAATAGCTATTAGACATTGTTCAAGATGTCTCTAATTGGGAGGCAAATAATAGAAACAATAGGAAGCAACAATTCCTCAAACTTAAAGAGAGATAACTTGTGCTCATTAAAAAATTTAAAGTGGTTATTTTACTTCATTTTCCTAATATTCTTGGTTACCAGGACTCATGTCAGACTCTTAAAAACTCCCTCTCGAAAGAAATCAAACATGAAACTCACCAGACCCATCTCAAGGAGTGCTAACTTTAGTTGTCATATCATATTTGCCTCCTAGTTTTGTGTATATCTTCTCCATCAGTTTCTTCCTGGATTTCAACTTTCTGGTGCTCGGAGTTCAGGCCCTCATGATTAGTAACAAATTAGGTTTGGAACATAATCCTGAGAAAACTGTAGTACTTGAGAAATCCAATCTAATTTTGTGTTTTTTGCAATTGAGAAAAACCCTCTATTTTTTATTTTTATGAAGGTGGGAATAGCTGCTAGTATTTTAATACCTGCACTCTTCTACCTCCCTATCATCAAAAATTAAAGACCAAGAATTGAACTTAAAAAGCATAGAGGTCTACTGGCATTTAGAGCTGTCACAGGAGGAGAACCATCAATTGAAGAGTCTTCCTGCCTCTCCCCTGGTTATTACAGCTGGAGAACCGGGTAGATTGTAAGGTCAGTTATGGGAAGCACAGTGTCCTTACAGGAAGCTTGATTCTATCTTTACATGGCAGCAGGAAGATATTTGGGCTTCCCTGAAGCCAATACAAGGAAGTCTCAATCACCCGTCCAATGGGTGCCTATCATTGTTCTATTAGGCAACTGCATAGCTGGCAGAGATGCTTATCTGCCCCAGGCCACCTCTCATAAAGAAAAAGAAATAGAGAGTGACTGTGGAGCTGTACTTACACCACTTAACATGGCTTTTCAGATGGAGTCAACCCAACAAAAGATGGCTAGATCTGCTGGTGTCCGCCCTAAAGAGAGAGCATTGAAGTGACACAAGTGGATCATTACTACATGGATGACCACTAAGGGTGAGAGTTGAATGGTGGATCAGAAGCAAGGTGAAAGCATTGCTGAATCTTTTCACCAGAAATACTGCATCAAGAAGACAGCTATTTCCTTCATGCCACATAGGTGTTAGGCTTAGGAGATGAATAGCACCTAGACAACTGCCACACAAAGACTGGAAGTCGCTCAAGGTAGACAAGACAAGCAGCAGCCCATAACCAGGAGAAGTCTGTGGCCTGACCATAGAAGCTCCCTATGGAAAACCATCTCTCCAGTTCCTCGTCCTGGCCCTGCACCGCAGGGAGAGAGGAGAGAGGGGTGTGGGGAGAGCACACCATCCCTCAGATAGATCTCTTCTGTACAGGTGGCAGGGTACAGGTAGAAGAAAACTGATAACACTGTGACTTGAGGAAGACACTTTTATTTCATGTTGTTACAGGAGGCCCCAAATGAAGAGAACTGAGCAATGGATGGGAAAACTCATTCATTTGTCATGTACATTCTTGTTTCCTTTATTAGCTGATTAAATTATTACACCCTGATTCTTCTATTTTCTATGGTTTTCCTCAATCAATTTATCAGTCTTCAACCCTACCACTGGTACCTAAGTTCACCTTCCACCACTTGATGTTTCATAAAGGCCTTTTTCATGGGATCCTACAAACATCACTTGCCCTTCTGGAAAATTCTCCACTCTGTGTAATGTGCTTGTATTCAACACAGGTCTTGCTTTCACTTGCCCAAATCTGTAGCAGAGTTTGCAAGGTGCTACATGACATGTACCCTGCCTTGTCCTCTGTAATTACTGCAGAACACACCTCTCCCTGTCTACACTCCTATCACACTGATTCCTGTCAGCCTTCCAGGCCAATCATTCTTTCTCCTGGAAGCCAAGCCTCGGGCACAGAACCAAGAATATTCTTCTCCTTCACATTGCCCATTCAACCACTTACTCAGCTAGGTCTAAGATTCAGCATAAATGTTCTTTCTTCAAAGATGTGTTAAAATCATTCACGATGAGGTTAAGTGAACTCAACCCATGCTCATGGCAATTATGCTTTTCCTCCAATAGCTGAGTCAAAATGAAAGTATTATTACTTAAATTGAGTTATGTGTATGGATTTCTGACTTCAGCCAAAACCTCTAAAGAAAGGGAGATTATTGGTCAAGTATAACACCATATTCTCTGGACACAGCTTAGACACAATATAGAACAGTATTTGATCTCTTGAAGTCCTTCTTTTATTGATTCTTTCCCTCCCTCCATTCCCTTTGTTGCCCTTTCAGTTTTCCTGAAAACTGGAGAAAGCATCAGTAATTCCTATGTACCATTTATTTTCTTTTTCTGCTATGATATTGGAACTTTGATTTTGTCCAAGTTTCTACCTATAAAGGTGAACAGGGATGCCAGGACTCTTCTGAAGAGATTCAAGAAGGGGAAAGTTGTTCAGACCAAGAATCCAGAACAGAAAAAAGAGCTACAAGCAACTTTTGACTCTTGATTTACAACATAAATTCATCCATTCACTCATATGTTTAGGCACTCACTCAAAAACATGGCTATATGCAAAACATAGCATTGGAAACCAATGCTGAGTCAAAAGATACCATCTTTTCCCTACTGTCACAAGTAGGAATTTCTATGAAGTGTGTATGGATGGATGGATGTTGTGTTTGTGTTGCATATATGTTGAGGTGGGCAGTGGGGAACAGATTTAGGAAGTATTATATTTTAAAACTCAGACATGACTGTCTGCATGATTTGCTGGATGAAATAGAATAAAAGCAGAGGTCGAGCTGGTGAGCTAAGTGGTCCAAAACATCTATTGAGACAGATCATGAAAGGCTCTAGATATATTAAGCCATTTAAGAACAATGAGTAGTTCTGAAAGGTTATGAACAAAGCAGGACCATCTAGATTATGTATAGAGAGGTGAGAAAGAAAGCAGAGAAAATGGAAGCCCCTATGGAATGTCAGTTAATCCCATCTCTCAAAGATTTTGCTTTCATATTTTGTTTTCATATCCATGTAACTAGCAGGAACTTGAAGCCCCAGATAGACTTCTACCTTCCCAGGGAACAAGTAGTAGGAACCAGATCTCCAGGCTCAGTAGATTGCCCAAGGATTGATGAGAGTCAACATCCAGGAAATTGCCATGCTTGTAACCATTTTCCAAATACTTGTTGGAAAGCTTCATTTAATCCTATTCCTGATGCTTGTGTTCCCTTTTCTAAAACATTAATGTGACTGTAAGCCACGTCAATATAAGGAACTGCTGGCTCAATTGCCAGTGAGCTACTCTCTTTCTAATTGTTCCTACCTGCCTGCCTCTCTATTGCCTTTTCTTGTTAGATTATGGTTCATGTATCACTCAAGGTATCCAGATAATTGTGACTTCTAGACAACTTGATCTCTTGTCTCATGACTCTACTCCAAAAAGATGGTAGTCAATAAAACCATGTTAAAGTCAATTAGTTCACTACTGTTTACATCAACAACACATTACTCCACCAGAATAATAGCCCACATGCTGTGCCAAGGAGGTAGTTAAGGTGCAATTGTACTCTTGGGGTTTTCTGATAAAACACACTGAAACAACTGTGGAGAGAGCAGAGCTCCTGACAAAGCTTTACCTTCTCAATGGTTTGCCAGGTAGATTAAGATAGTGCCTAATTTGTATTTTTTAAAAAGTACCTAGGTTATACTGAAGCCACATTAAACCATTCTTTGTACTTGGAGAGTTTGTTTTATCAAAAGACTCTATTAATATCTTTAACAAAAAGCTTGTCATTAGGTTTCAAAACACCCCTATATTGGAAGCATTATCTTTCCATCTCTGTTTCACTCAGCATGGGACATAAGGGATTCAGTAGATAATCTCAATAAATGAAAATAACACATCTGAAAGAGTCAAGCGAGTCAATTGGTTAAGCAGACTGATGTTTTACATTAAGTCTGTAACATTGGAACCGTCAGTTGGAACACTAGCCTGCTTTCAAATTTTTCATGTTATCTGAGCCCTAATATCTAGAGATTTTCATTCACTTTGAGGGAGTCAGGAATGGGGCTCTGTATCTTTTAAAAAATGCCTTTATACAAATGGCTCTTTAAATAGATGTATGATTTTGCTAGGGCTAGCATAACAAATACTAAAAACTTCAGAGCTTAATCCAAACTTACTTTCTCACAGTTCTTCTATCGGCTGGAAATCTGAGGTCAGGTGCAGGCTCCGGTGGGTCCTCCTGAAAACGAACCTTGGTTTTCAGATGACCATTTCCTATCTTTCCTTTATCTCTCTATATACTTAATCCACATTTCCTCTACTTCCAGGACACCAGTTACATTAAATGACAGCCCACCCTCATAATCTTCTTAAATTTAATTATCTCTGTAAAGAAACTACCTCCAAATTCCATCACATTCTGAGGTTCTAGGCATGAGGACTTCAACATGAATCCTTTTGGGAAGGCTTACCCAATGCCGGCCTAGCACAAAGTCAGTGTTTTGACTTGCTGCACAAATGGTGCACAGTGAAAACTGACTAAGCCTTAAGACCCCAAGTCCTTTTTCCTCCCATTAGAAATCAAAGAAGCCCAAAGACCAATAACTTTCAGAACAGAATGATGACTACTAGCAACATGCTAACAGGAAGGCAAGAACATTCAGACCTTAAACACTGTTCATCCACTGAGCTTAAAATAGTGCTGGATGCTCAGTCAATATAGCTGGAAGATTAAGTGAGTGAGTGAATGTGTGAATGAATCTCCCTGTAGGGCCTGTCCTCATGTCATCAGGAGATACAATTCTCAAGCTGGGAGTGAGGGAATGCAATGAGGAATTTGGAAAAATAATTCCTTCTCTTGAGTGGCAGACTGCACAGGCTTCGCGGAAGGTTGAGAAGGATTTGTTCTCAGGAGCTATGTGTCATTTTTCTTTCAAGATACTTTCATTTGATTGGAATCATGAGAAAGGGTACTGTATTCCAAGCCAGTATATGAGGACTCTCTTGTAGTATTCGTCTAACTGAACAATAGCATATATGGCTTTGACCAGGGCTGGGAAAGGTTCCCTGGGAGGTACTTTGGAGGTTCTAGGGAGAGAAAACATCTACTCATAGACATACCCTCATCCCAGAGCATGCCACTTTGGGAGGAATGCACTTGTTACTGTGAAGGAGGAAGGAGATACCCCATTAACTGGCCAGATTAGCCAAACCAACCCTGGTGATCAACGCAGGGTGACATGTTGCAGCTAGGCCACTCTCGTGTCCAGAGGAAAGGCTCCTTGGATTACTGAGGTGGGGGAGCATGCTAACCTTTGCCCCTGAAGATTCCTGATACATGAAGAATGAATACCATATAGTCTTACTACCAACCATTCTATAGCAGCTGGGCACATAGATTGGGAGGGATTTGGGGCCTTAGATACAGAAAGAAGTGCGGACGCTTTGTTGCATCAGTAAGCAATACCAGCACATAGTGCTCTTAGAGATTACTTCAGAAATGAGGGCCTTAACTTCTTCTGACTCTTCCCATCTTTGTCTCTCAGAAATTCCCTGAGAACATGCACTTTCCCAGAGAAGCACTGAACGCTCAACATATCCCACATCCTGTAGCACGCGATGGCCTGGGGGCTCCAAACAGGCTATGAGATCCTGCTTTGCGGAGCCTGAACACACTCCGGATCTTTTATATGCAATTTGAAATGCTAGCAGCTACAACAACTTACTAGAAACATCTCACAAGGTTTTGAACTTCATAAATAAATTACACAATTTTATAAAAAGCAGAGATGTATCAGCAATAGAATTGATCTCTTTTGGCCTATTCACAGTGCCAAGATTTTGTGAGGTTTGTGACTAAATTTCTGAGGAGGTGTTACAGGGCTGTAACCAGGCTCTCTGACTCTGCTACAATGAGAGGTTGCTGAAGAGGGAGGAAGGATTTCCTAGAAGCCCATTTTCCATATTCTATACAGTGCCCCTTAGTGTTTATTTTATCCCTGTGTCCTGCATGTGTACACACACACACACACAGAGTCCTGTCCTTACCTCCTTCTCTTCTTCCCTCCCCCTCCTCTCTCTGTCTCTCTCTCTCACTAGAGAATCCAGGGTCTCACATATGAAATCAACCACCTAGTTTTCATCAGAGGCCCAGATGGGCCTCTGATTGATCCTCCTGTCTCTGCCTACCTAATAGCTGATATTAACAGCCATGCACTACCACATCACCGCAAAAATTTCTCTTTCCTCTATACGTACTGAACTTTCTGAGATCTGAAGCTCTGGGATATAGCAGCACCTCCTCCCCACTGTGGCTCAGTGCTTTTGACTGTGCTTTTGCTTTTCTTTCTTACAACAGGAAGCTTGTTACTGACATTGACAGGGTAGAGGTCAAGGCTGCTGCTGAGCACGGCTCACAGGATGGCTGTTCTCCATGGCAAAGAGTTATCTAGCCCTTCATACTAATGGTATGGAGGGGGAATCATGCTGTAAGCAGTAACAGCTTTTTGTCTACAGGCTGTGGTATAGAAGTCTACCCAGCTCTGTTGTTTTTAAAAAATCATTAACTGATCAAGTTCAGAAGAGTTTTTCAAAATACAGTTTTCTTGCCACATGGTGTCCACAACAAGTCCCAACATCTGATGTGTGAATAGTGACTTGGCGGTAGGCTTTGGTAACCATAGAAGAAATCTCTTCCCATATCATATTTGTAAATCACAAGCTTCCATCTTGACTTGTAGCTTCTTGACTTGACTTGTTTTCTAGTCCTGAAGAACCATGCTTCTTTCTATAGGGCTGGCTGATCTTGCTCTTTGGGATTTTCATTCATTATCTTCATTTCAGTTACCATGAAAGTGTGTGTGTGTGTGTGTGTGTGTGTGTGTGTGTGTGTGTGTGTGTGTGTGTGTGTGTGTGTGTGTGTGTGCCAGTTTGGGGGCTTGAGCTCTGGGCCTAGATGCTATCTCTGAGTTTTTGTGTCCAAGGCTAGCACTCTAGCCCTTAACCACACTCACTTCCACATTTGGCTTTTTGTAGTTAATTGGAGATAAGAGTCTCACAGACTTTCTTTCCTGGGCTAGTTTTGAACTCCAATCCTCAGATCTCAGCCTCTTGAGTAGCTAGGATTATAGGTGTGAGCTACTAACAGTTGACTCTACTCTAGCTACCTTTAGATGACTCAATCTCTTATCCACAAATCCAGCCATATCTTTTCTTTTAGAATCATAATATACACTTATATTGTTTTCCCTCTGAACTTGGGATTCTATGACTAACCATTTGATGTGACCTTCAAATTTTTGCTCTTCTCTGTAGCAAGAGTAGCCATCTGGCTTGACATTTCATTGAAAACAATTTGGTTTTTTGGAAAGTTCTTCAATCACTCCAAGGACCTGACCTGAGAGACATCCTCCATTCCTCCTTGAGTCTGTACCTTTTTAAAATTCTCTCACAACTGCTATGTTCCTCAGAAAACTTCACAATTCTTCCTGGGCTCGTTCATGCCACATATGCGCTATGTTGATTGAAATGCTCTTACGTCATCCTTCTCCCTGTCTTCTCTCCCATTGTCACTCCCGAGCTCTGTTGTGAGGGCCAAAGGGCCCAGACTACTCTTCTCTGTCACTAGAAAGGTAAAGTAAGCCAACAAAGGCATTCAACTAATGTCTCTAAGGAAAGTCCCTGTCACATACACCTAGCTGTTGTGTTAACCTCCTACTAAGATAGGGACTGGGGATGCTGAAATTGGGGCATCTGATTTAATCCCTGATTTTGCTTTATGATTTATTCATCTGTCTATATGTCAGGTTAGAAGAAATGAGCTTTCTTTGTGTCTGTGCCTAACTTAGTACAGAGGAGGTACAACAATCTCCACCCCCACCCCGCCTGATGACAGAAGACATGACTTTTGCACTATTCAGCAATGTATTGCTAATTGCACTATTATATTCATATTCCACTTTTGAAACTAAGCTTTAAGTTCCACAAGGCCTGCAGACCCTGTCTGTGGTCTTTGCCTTCATCTCCTGGCCTAGAACTTCCAAAACTCATGGAATTTTCTGAGTGATAAGAATGATAGGATTATATTTTGCTCTAGAGGTCTTTCAGAGACCTCTAGTTTTAGAATGAGGCCTGCTTGCCAAAACAAAGTCAAGTGATGATTACACAGTTCATAACCAGCCTAGGCAGGAAAGTCCATGAGATTTTTATTTCCAATTAACCATCAAAAAACCATATGTGGCATTGTGGCTCAAGTGGTAGAGCAGTAGCCTTAAGATGAAGAGCTCAGGGGGGGATAGCACCCAGGCCCAGAGTTCAAGCCCCATGACTAACAAAAATACGAAAGAGAGAAAGAAAGAAAGAAAGAAGGAAGGAAAGAAAGGAAAGAAAGAAGGAAAGAAGGAGAGAAGAAGGAAGGAAAGAAGAAAGAAAGAAAGGAAGGAAGGAAGGAAGGAAGGAAGGAAGGAAGGAAGGAAGGAAGGAAGGAAGGAAGGAAGGAAGAAAGGAAGGAAAGAAGGAAAAGAAAGAAAAGAAAAGAAAAAAAGGGGGCTGGAAGTGTGGATCAGTGGTAGAGTGCTTGCCTTGCATGCATGAAACCCTGGGTTCGATTCCTCAGCGCAAAAGCTGGAAGTAGCACTGTAACTCAAATGGTAGAATGCTAGCCTTGAGCAAAAGAAGCCCAGGGATAGTGCCCAGGCCTTGAGTTCAAGCCCCAGGACTGGCAAAAAAAACCCACAAAAACAAAACAACCTAAGAAACTTGAACAATTTAAATGGACATCTAACAGCTTTATTTATCCCCTACCTCCATATCTTGTTCAAATTTGTCATCTCAATTCTAAGCATTTATGAAGAAGAAAGGAACAAAAAGAGAAAATAATAAAACCACCTCTATTCACAAATGTTATGATTGTTAACATAGATAACCCCATCCTGTCTTCAGAGGGGGGAAGAAACAGAGAGTGAGTTAATCACCAGTAGTGAATGATTTAATCAATCATGCCTCAGTTGAAATTACTCTCACCCTCTACCTCTCACCGTAAAATACTTAAATCTAAATGATGGGATTGGAGGAGCCCTCAGGTTAGAGAAAACATCAATGTCGCAAAGGAAGTGCTGTGGGTCTGGAGAGGGCAAGGTAGCGCCAGGCCTCCTACCCCACATCTTGTCCAATTGTGTGTGGTAATTCTTTTTAATGGCCTGGCATGTGCCAGTAAGGTATGTTCCTGAGGACTGGGAACCTTTCTAGAAAAGTATTGAGTCTGAAGAGGCAGTCACCTCTACCCTTCTATGGAGGGTAGAGGAAGAACAGGACCTGGCATCCAAAAGGGTTAGCTCATAAAGCCTTAGCCTGTGAGGATTTCATACAGTCAGTGTAAGCACTGAATTAAAGTTTTGAACAAACACTTGGTGTCCAGAGAATCAGATACTTTGTTGTTATGAGAAAACAAACAAAAAGGAAAATAAAAAAAATCAACCAAACCAAAAACCCTCTCATTTGCTGTCAAGAGTACTATGAATCAAAACAGCTCACCGCTATGTATGTTTCTGTGTTCCTAAGGCTCAGAAGTAGTTTTTGACATTTCAGGAGTTTTGACAAATTCTCTGCTAGTGTCAGACAAAATTGCTTTGAATCCCTGCAGCAAGCTAGGGGAAGACATTGGGAATATTTTGAATTGAAAGTCAAGAAAACCCACTCCAACTTTCTTCCCACATGCCATTCTTTTACCCTTCCCACTATTACTGGAGGTGTTTGAATCCTCTGGTGGTTCAGGTGTTCATCTATCTCTGTTCTTCATCTGTTGAGACCATGGAGCCTCAATTCATGACACTATCCCCTGGTTCATGTGGCTTATGCCATGAGTAAATGGTTGAACCTCTACTTTGGAGGTTCAGTATACCGTGAATATCATGAACAAAATGAGTAAATGAGAAGATTGTGGGTATCCTACTATTGTGCAAATAATAATCTCAAGCCATGACTCTTGAGCAAAAATTCCTGACATGAAATTTACAATGGATCACATAATTTGAAGGCCAGTATTGCCTCATTCAAATTTTATTTTCCTAGTTTATGATACAATTCTTTTTTTAAAGCTGATGAGGCATTGATGCCTTTTTCCCTCCAGGGTGCATTGCAATAAAGACACAGTACCCAACATGTGACGTGTGTCTAATGAATTAGCAGTCAGCTGGAGGTCACTCAAAGTTTCTTCCCATGGGAACCACATGAGCCAGTGTTTACCTCTGCCATTCCTCTCTCATTCCGATGCATTGCCCTCATTTTCCAAAGAGTAAAATGGGAAGACAAACTGTGCTCTTTTCTTGGGGATAGGAGATGAAAGTTCTCTTTATCCTGGCCCTTGCAAACAACATCCACTTACATGTTCCACATTATCCACCATTAATTCATGGATAAGGAATAGACAAAAGTAAGTGGGTTTGGTGTAAATAATTCCATTTCACTTTTTTTTTTGGAGTTCTCTTCAGTATGTCAGATCCAGTTTCTTTGAATTCGTTAGAAACAGCACATGGCGGCCACCTGTTGCACACAAAGCAATGGCTCCCTCAAGCACTATTTCCTCCCTTGCAATAGGTTGAGCAGCACTAGTACCATGGTTGCCAGAGAAGTAGCTTCAGCATCACCTAAGAAGTTGTGCAGGTTTCAGATTCTCACATCCCACCCCATAGCTCGTGATTAAGAATATTTGTGAACCCTCTAGTAATGTGAAGTACATGAAAGTTGGAAAACTGTTGCTGTCAACTTCATTGCTCCATGTACCATCAGCTTTCAACATGGGTATCATCAGCAGATTTGTTAGAAATGCAGAATATCTTATGGCAACTGGATCACATTCTGAATTTTGCAAAAATGCCTAGGTTGTTCTGTTTAAAAGGAGAAATAAGCCGGGCGCCAGTGGCTCAGGCCTATAATCCTAGCTATTCAAGAGGCTGAGATCTGAGGAGCATGGTTCAAAGCCAGCCAGGCAAGAAAGTCTATAAGACTCTTATCTCCAACAAAAACCACCAGAAAACCAGAAGTGGTGCTGTGGTTGAAGTGGTAAGCACTTGCCTTGTGCTGAAGAGTTGAGGTACAACACTCAGACCCAGGGTTGAAGCCTCACAACTGAGAAAAAAAAAAGTAGAAGTAAAAACAAAACCTATAGAAACCTAAATATGGAAATTGATGTTTTGTGGTTTTATTTTTACATTGGTGGGAAAAGACTGTATTTTGAATTTTGAACATGGATCTTTCCACGGACTACCAATATACAATACACAGTCCAATACTTTTTTCAAGATGCTGGGCCTTGACCAC
Source organism: Dipodomys spectabilis (assembly GCF_019054845.1). Lineage (NCBI taxonomy): Eukaryota > Metazoa > Chordata > Mammalia > Rodentia > Heteromyidae > Dipodomys > Dipodomys spectabilis. The sequence continues at coordinate 25,895,078 of NW_024870817.1, forward strand.
AACTCACTTTCATTCACAATCATAAAAGGAAATAGTCCATACTATACAGTGTATGATATCTGGTCAGTTCAGTAGTTTAGGCATATTTCTGGTGTGCATGTGTACAGGTCCTGGGGCTTGAACTCAGGTACTGAGCATTGCCCCTAAGCTTTTGGTATAAATAATTTGGTGTAAATAATTTGTGTTCAAAGCTAGTGCTCTACTGTTTGAGCCACAGCTCCACTTCTGATTTTTCTGGTGGTTAGTTGGAATTAAAAGTCTCATGGACTTTCCTCTGTGGGCTTTGAACCATGACCCTCAGATCTCAGCCTCCTGAGTAGCTAAGATAACATGCATAGCTTCTGTACCCACCAAGGCTATATTTATTTTAGGATAATTTGAACTTACAATGTGTTTATAAATATCATTAATTAAGTAACATCTGAACCTATTATTAAGTGGAACTTGGGTGTTTGGATTCTAATAGTTGCTCAAGTAGTTCTAATATTCAGCAAAGCTTGAGAACTATCCCTTTATGTTTTACTAAAAACTAGGAACAAAATAATGATATCCTCCTGCTAGTTTTTAATGGTCTAGCTTCCTCCAAGCATGATTTGGCAGGCAAAACTGAGGTGTAATATGGATCTGCCTTGGTACATAGTCATGGTCTCTGTGTAGAAGTAGTTGGTGGGGTCCCCATGCTCGTCTGTTGCTCCTCCACAGGCATCAAGAGGCATCCAATGTGCTGGTGAATATCACCCCAGAGATGGAGTAGAACCATATCTATTGTTAGCTACTATTACTATTATTATTTTTATTGTCAAGGTGATGTACAGAGGGGTTTTGGTTACATGAGTAAGGTAATGAGTACATTCTTGTCAACCTTGTTACCCCTTCCTCAACTTTTTCCTACTTTCCCTCCCTCCAACTCCCCCCCTCCCAAGTTGTACAGATCGTTTCCAACATATTGTCTTGTGTATATCGCTGCTGCATTGATTCCTCCTTGTCCTTTGTCTCACCATTCTGTTGTTCCCCTTCCCTTCCCTAATTCAAATAAACATATATACAATACCAGGGTTCCAAAATCAAATACAGTAACTAGCAAGGATTATATCATAGGGGAAGAACATACAAAGGAAACAAAACAAAATCATACAGCACAACAATGAAGAAAAACAACATTAACAACAACATTAAAAACAACAACAACAAAGAAAAACCTCTTGTGTCCATGTTTTGGAGTTCTTTTCACTTAGTATCATCTTATATGGTCATATGTACATTGCTATTGAGCTATTCTGCTCATCTGCTAAGATTATCCTGGACATCTACTAATTATTGCAAATAAAGGAAACTGTGGGACCTATGTTAAGTTGTAACAGAAGTGCCCTTTTTCCTTGGTACCCGAGGCCAGGCTCATAGGAGAGCAGTTCTCCTATGGCAGGTCCTCCTGTGTTGTTCAAGTCATCTATGCCCCACTCACCTACAGCCTTTACTCATTCTGAAAATGGTTGATCCTTTTAAGTCCTTTTCTTCGTAAGATAGCGTAGTTTTGCTATCCACTACTGAACTCTGGGATTTCTCCTTGCATTTAAAGTATAAAGTTACCTCTTTGTCAACCATTGGTTATTCATGAGATATGTAGCATGTAAATATGTTTTGTATATCATTTCAGAATTAGAACTTTATCACAGAAACAAAAATTACTTGACAGGCTGAAGAGAATAAAAGAAGGAAAAGGAAGGAAGGAAGAGAGAGAGAGAAAGAAAAGAAAGAAAAAAGACTACTACTTGATCCCATCTTACGATGCTAGTTAAGAATAGGACTTTTCCTAAATGTGATCTCTCCCCTTCCCATCAGTACACATTCCTCTAAAGCTTGAAGGAGTACAAATATGACACAGGTCATGATTATAAAATGCTGTGTGCTGATACTTGCCCTAATCAAGTCTTAAATACCCTTCCCATTTGATGCCCTTAAGTGTCTGGCTAAGAAGCATCATGAAATTGATTTTCCCCTGCTTATTTTCTTTTAAAAAATTATTGGAAAGAGGATATACCAATGGGTGATAGTTACATAAGTCAGGTATTGAGTACGGTTCTTTTAGAACAGTGCCTGCTTATTTTTAGGATTAAAAACAAGCATAGCTTTTATCTTATAATTTCTCTTAATAGTTTTATATCCACCACATAAAGAAGACAAAGTTAGTTAAAAACACAGTCTTAATTCCAAATAATACTTCTTGATAACAAAAGCCTTACATAACAAAAGCCTTCTCTAATCTTTCAAGAATGTTTTTTCTCCTCCTTTCTTCTTTTCGGTTAAACTCAGGGCCTCATGCTTGCTTATGGCTGGCATTGTACTACTTGAATCATAACTCCAGGTTATTTTATTTTGCCCTCATTAATTGAAGATGGAATTTTGTAGGTTTTTCTGCCTAGCCTGGTTATAAAAATCAATATTCTAGATCACAGCCTCCTAAGTATCTAGATTTACCCCCACCCCTCAGCTCAAGAGTATTTTCTACATACCAAGGATAGCACTGGCTTTATGTGTCAGCAGCAATGAGGTCCAAGGGAGCATAGAGGAAGAGAGAAAGCTGAAGAAAAGAGAGGGTGATAAGAAAAGAAAAGCCTCAAACATCAAAGTATAATTACAAATGTCTTGTGCATGTGAGATCGGAATTGGCTTCCCGTACCAGTCCTGCATTTTAAATACAAATTTTAAAATTGTCTATTGCTTTAGACATTCTCTTCCATGGTGGCTGTTGGAAATTCCTAAAGAATTCTCAAAAGCTATTTAGAAATGTCCTTCACAGAAACCACTTGTAGTATTCACTGTCTCTGGGATTGTCACATCATGACTTAAAGAAGCAAACTAGACACTGCCAATGAGCCACCTATATAACAAGACTGTGCCAAGTGCCTCTTGTAGACTAGCTCATTGTCTTTTCCAACCTGGATTCCATTTATTAGCAAAGAAGACAGAAAAGGGGGTTGCAGATAGTTTCTTGCTCTGGTTTTCTCTAGTGCAGAGCCTTCTTTACTTTCCTTGAAAAATCATCTGAAAGAATAAACTCATCATGTAGCAGTTTTCTCCTAGATAGAGCTGTGGTACTGCATAGTTAGACTTGCTTTTAGGAAGGAAGTACAAGAAGTGATTTTGTAATCTAAACTGGATTGAGATTACTGTAATCCTGTGTGTGTGTGTGTGTGTGTGTGTGTGTGCCAGTCTTGGGGCTTGAGCCCAGGACCCATGCACTGTCCCTGAACTTTTGTGCTCAAGGCTAGTGCTCTACCACCTGAGCCACAACTTCATTTCCAGCTTTTTTTTTTTTTTTTTTTTTTGAGATGAGTCTCCTGGACTTTCCTGCCCTGGCTGACTTCAAACTTGGATACTCAGATCTTAGCCTCCTGAATAGCTAGGATTATTACAGGGGTGAAGCCACCAACTCCCAGCTATTGCAATCCTTTTGAAGCCAAGATTCTCCCTGGATATATAAGCATTAATGATTATATTTGGCAGGTGAGTGAGAGCTAAATATGCAGATTCACACATACTTCGAGATGTATATTTTCTTTCCTATAGCATAGGCATTCTTCATATTTAATTTGTTGTTAGTTTTATGCCTTCTTCCTTCACTGGTTTGTAGAGGTTTGTGGCTTTCCTTTTAATTTTGTAAAACTTGGGTACAAAGGAAATTTTTGAATGCCAAAACATTTTCCAACTGATTTCAAAACGAACTGTCTCTCCAACTAATTTGGTTTGTAGGAAATAAAGAACAAAGCCTTGTTAATGGAGAGCTTTAAAATATAATGAATCACACGTGCAAACATGTTAAACTGTGGGTCTCAGTGAAGGCACATCATGCAATACTTTCATGTTCTAACTGTTGCTCATTAAAAAAATAAATCCCACACCATACGCAGGTGTGATTATGCAACCAACTGCCAACTCCGACTGGCTCAAGGATCTTTCAAAAATGTCCAGATGGATATGAATGTCAGAGTTGGCAAGCAATTATAGAGTCCAATCTCTCCCTTTTCAAGTATGAAGGCACGGAAGAGGAATGTTGATATCCACCCCCCACGACCACACACTTCCAGAAAGATTTCAAAAGAATACTTTAGTTTTAAAACAAGAGTTATATCTACTTGTTTCCCTTTCACTAGTAGAATAACTTGGTTCTGACTTTTATCCCTTTCCTTCATTCCAAATACCTTATATAATAATCACCAAATCTATAAACAAAATTTGGTTAGTAGGCAAAAATTGAGTGAGAAATTCTTTGGAATAATCTAAAATCTTCAAACAAATGTATAGTGCAATGGAAATAAAAACAATGACATTGTTGCTACTCTGGGTAGTTCCTCAGAGCCTGCCATTGGCAGGAGAGGGACATTTAATACAAAAGAAGAGACGAAAGTTATCTCTTGATTTCTGATGTCTTAAATCAACAGACACACATATCTGCTCCTTCCAAGAGGAAGAAGCCAAAAAGGAACTTTCCATCAGTACTGCGTGGGAAGACCATAAATATCAGATGTATTGTTTCAGTTTTGCATGATTTAACATCCTCAGTAGTATTCACTATCCATCACATTTTCATATAACTTGTGTGGTAGACTGTGCTCAGACAAGAGCATCTCCTACACATCTCTAAAGTATTATCCAGGGCATGCCCCCAAAATGACAACTCCCTGGTAGAAAGGGAAAAAAAAAACTAGCCCTGGCCCTTGATTGACCTAGCACAGCATATACAGGGACTCCAGGCTTGTCAGGAGGTAAGGAAAAGATGGTATTTTTAGAACGATCTATATTTATAATCAGAAGCACCAAGGATATATGCCCTCATCATTTCAATTCAGCATTGTACTAGAAGTACTACACAGGGTAATGTGACCAAACTGAGAGAATGAACAAGTGAGTGAAAGAATTATTGTAAAAGGCGCTGAGATTGAAAAGAAAAAAGTAAATCTGTCCTATTCACAGATTTCATAGATAAGATACCTACTATTTACATAATCTGACACAATATACAAACAAACACTGGGACTAATAAGTGAGTTTATAGAACAAAAAGAAATTGGAAACATATCCACTTAAAATGGCATCAAAAGTATGGAATACTTACAGACAAGTCTAACAAAAGTAAGTGGTATACATTGGGAGAGATTAAAGAACACCTCAGTAACTAAAATGATATTCTACAGCTATAACAACATTTAATTTTGGAAATATGTCAGTTCTTTCCAAATTTTATAGATTTAATTCAATTTTAATCAAAACCTGGACAATTTGTAAGCAGATTCTAGAATTCTTATATGAAGGCAGACTAAATAGTAGACAAAATAGTGTGATGACGGGAACCATCTTGGAGGAATAAAATGACCTAATCTCCAGACTTTGCACAAATACAGCTGCAGTAATCACATCCTTGTGGTATTGATATGAATATTAACAAATAGATCAATGAAGTAGAATAAAATCTAGAAAGAGTTGTCCACACAAACATCAACAACTGGTTTTTGATGATGTATAATGGTAATTTAATGTAAAAATGGTACCCTTCAACAAATGGTATGAGATTATTTTCAACAACTGGACATATTTGTATGCACCACCAGTCTTACCATATATAAAGTTTAAAAACAGATTATTGGCTTAAACACACACCCTGACATTTTATAAAACTTCTAAAAGCAAATTTAACTGGATAGGCATAACTTCATGCAAATTGTTAATTTGCATTAATTATTAATTACTAATTAATTCTAAAGATATTATACAAGAAATAAAACCTGTGTTATATGGGCCCTACTATAGTGACACAGTATTTGTACTGTGTTTTTGAAGCTACGTATATGGGGAAGAATGCTTGTTTGATGAAAATTCCTCTGTATTCAGCTTCTATTTGATCACCTGCTATAGAAAACAAGCATCTTTCATCTTGAACTCTCAGATGATAGTGGCAAGACCAGAGTCCATGTTCACACCCTTAATGTCCCCAAACTAGCTTGCAATTCTGCCCTTAGGCTCCTATTGTCTTCCCTCTCTTAGTCCTTCAGGACATATGATTATTTACTCTATTCCATGGACTTCTTTCTAAATTTTCCCCTACTGGCTGTGAGCTAGGAAGGATCAGGTATCCCATCTAACACCCCTATACATGTCTTGGCAATGCCTTCTACCTGTCCATCTGTCCTTCCTTCTTTCCTCTCCTTCCTTCTCCTTCCTTCTTCTCCTTCCTTCCTTCCTTCCTTCCTTTCTTTCTTTCTTCCTTTCCTTCTTTACTTCCTTCTTTCTTTCTTTCTTTCACATTTTCTTACTTCTGATAAGTATCATAAATTCATGTCATATTTTTGAGCTTTTGGGTGATATTTAAATTAATATTTAATTTTGATCAACTTTATATCATTTTAATCAACATTGAATTTAACAAAGAAGGGGGTAACAATGCTCAATAGGAAATGTACTCATTACCTTACTCATGTAACTATAACCCCTCTGTACAGTATCTTTACAATAGAAAAGAACATTTTATTTTCCAAAGTGACTCACCGTCCTCTATTGTGATTAGCTATTAAGACTTTCTGAATATTTATCTTGCCTTTTGGCCAGGCACCGAGCTGGGTGCCATGATGAGTGAACAACTTTAATAATCAGTGTCTTCATTTGGAGGTGTGATAGGTCTTCCAAGACTGTGAACACAAAGAATGTGAGAAAGTGACATAGTCTAGTTTGGGCAGCCAGAAACCACAGAGATAGTTCACCTCCACCTCAGTGGGTGTTTTCTTTGTAAAAAGTAGAAGGAAGACAAGCAGGGAGAATAAATTGAGGATCCCAGAGGAGATGTGGTGAGAATGCACTGGGCTGTGTTGAAGCCAACTAGTACACCAGAACAATTGGAATTAACATTCTTCACTCTTCCACTGGCCTTTGCAGGAGGAATATCCTGCCAGGAGTAAACACTGGATCTCTAGAAGCTGCCCAGTGCAGTGGGTTATTCTGACCCTGATTTGTACAATGTGACCTGAAGGATTTGAGTGTGTCCTGCTAGAAACCAGGTGCTTGGCTCTCACATCTCCAGAGAACAATAAACTATGGCCAGAAGCTGTCCTCAAACAGGCTTCTGGAGGATATAAATGCCAACGCAATGCTTTGTGATCACGGTCAACAGAATGTCCTAGGGTTCTCTCTGGTCAGAACTTGCACAGTCACCCTCGCTAAACAATTAATAAACCTTCCTGCCAAGTGGTTTTGATTGCTTAGAATTATATCCCCTTCCCCCTCAGAGGGTTCACTGAGTGGATCCAGCTGAAGAGTGCTTCATAGCCCCAAATTAGATTTGTAGGATGAAGGCTTTTGTCTCTACTTCCTGTGTTTGCCTGGGAGAATTGCTGCTCTATTGCTCATTATTTATTCTCTTCTAGCCTGGGTTACTGAGAGATCAAGACGTACTCACTTTTTACTTTTGAAATCCTGAATTCTAACTGTCTGAGGGATGAACATAGAGTGATGGTGTCCCATTTGGAACCTTCCCCCAAAGTAGTGCGTCTTGAGTTAATTCAACAGTGAGAGTCTGTCCAGGGATGATCTGGTTCACAAGGATATACCACCCTACCCTTGCTGCCTCTGTTATAACTTAAGCCAGTCCACCTCCTTTCTCTAGACTTCACAAGTGCCAGTAAAAGCTACAAAATCCTCAACACCCAAGGGAAGCAGGGCCAACTGGTGAGCATAAACAACTGGTTCATTTTACTTTTGTATTAGTTTACATAGAATGATAATTCCATTTATATGTACAGTGATAGAATTTTTTTCCATGAACATACCTTGTTTCAGCCAATGGAAACAAGTTATTGGGTAGCCATGAAATGAAGCAAAATGAGGTCTTGAAAGAGAAATGGACATTTAAAAACTAAGACAAATGGAGAAATTAGGCTTTTCTTTCAGGCATACTTTTCTCTCCTTCTACCTGTCTAAGCTTATAAAAAGAAGATAGCAAGTAGTTACACAGGTCAGTTTATGAGTTCAACACATCTTAATCGATGTTCCCTCTTCACTCATTCTCCCCCATCTCTCTCCACCCTACCCATCCTTTCAATTCTCCTAGTTATTTTTCACCTATGTACATTGAACATGGTGATGACTCCATTCTCCCATCTTTCCTTTCTTCATTCATCTACCCTCCTCCCATTGACCTCATCTCCTTCTTACACTTCCAATTCCAGCCTCCTGGTATTCATTTCGTTAGGTTGTAGATTAGTTGTTCAATGGAGTTACACTATTGGAATTCTCCTCTTGTACATACCATATTTTAGTTAATACATTTGTGTATATGTGCATATGACTTTGTATATGTTTACATATAAAACACAGATTTTAAAAATGGTTTGTTTTATAATTTTTTGCTGTGGTACTGAATTACCAAAGTTAACAGAAAAAAGATAACTTTACATCGCTTACAGATCCTAACAATTATTAGGTCTTGTAAATTTCTTTTTCAAAACGAAACAAAAAAATGGTAGTTACTCACATCTCATCTTTCTGTGTGTAGTGTGCTGGGCCACTTTCGTAGTATGCCATGATAGAAGCTAGGATCTTATTCTTCAAGTTTTGATTAAGGTTAGCAAATGTTTTCTGTAAAACAAACAGAAAATATTTTAAGACAAAGAAAATGCTCCCTGTTTCAACTACTCCTTTTCAATTGGGACTCAAGGGTGAAGATGGTGACTCATAGTCAAATGGGCATGGCTGGCTTCCAAAAAAATTTTTACAGGCTGGGTTTGGCTTAGAGGTAGAGCTGGCTGACCCATCCTATAGATAACCATGTGTATGCCCTTGTTCCATGTTGTCATAAAGATTTCATGCTGTAAGATGATCAGTCATGTGGACAGTTCCACTCATACTGGATGGATCCTTTGTCCTGTGCCTCTATGCTTCCCACTTGGTATATGGGAAATGAGATGTTGTCAGCTCTGGGAAGTTTCTCTTTTCATTCTTCTTGTTATATGCAAAAGTCCATTTAAAGCTTAGATCACAGCATGGATGCCAATTTTTCTTTTCTTTTGTCTTCCTTCCTGGTGTCAGGGCAAAGAGAGGGAACAGCCTTCCTGAAGGAAGTCATCCCTTAGCCCAGGCAGCCTCTTATTAAATATTTCTATAGAGTTTTTGAAAAGAAACAGTTGATTGGACAGTGATGTCTTCTTTCCCTTCCAGGTAAGTTTTCTGGCTTTGTTTCTCTTGATAAAACTGTTTCCTTCATCTAAATGGATGAAAGGTTATGGTATGGAGAAGAAATTAGTTTTGGGAAAATGTGGCAGGGCGGAACATAGTTTAAGCCTCTTCTGAAGATATAGAGAAGTTGTAGGAAAATATCTATTGCTATTGAATTGAAGCCAAGAAATAGATGCTACTGGTTTCATTGGGTTTGAAAAAAATCACTCTAAAAATAACATCGGTTGGGAGTCCTATTGTTTTAGGACTCTAGAATAATATTTAAATGTAGGAAACAAGAAACAAAGCTTTCCTTTATCTACTCTTGACTTTAGAGCTTTTAATTTTACAATTTTCCCATCCATTTAGTTTACAAAGTAGGAATTGTGCCCGATATTTGTTGATGTCATTTATAAGCTGCTCTTCCACAAGAGCATAAAGTGAACACGTTCCCTATCTTTTCAAAACCTTTCATGTTTAATACCTAGAGGGGCATTCAGAGGTAGCAATAACACATTTGCAGACTGATCTTCCAAGATTGCCTTTAGGAACTCTCATGCCTCAGAACCTTGAACAGAATTAGAAAAAGAAAATAATGCTACAAAGAAGCTGAGACTTGGTAGGGTTGTTTACTGGACTCCTTCATAAAGTGATAAAAAGGTAGGAACATAAGGCAACAGGATTGTCCTGTCCAGCTGGGTCAGAGCCAAAGGGAAGGCAATTGGGGGATGGTGCTGTGTGGTGATGGGAGATTAGGATCCCCTCATCCACAGCCAACCTGCTCCCTGGGCATTGGCTCAGCCCCAGAGCTGCATGGTGACAGTTAGGAGTCAGTAGCATCCGCTTCTATTGCACTGTCAAGACATGCATGCCACGTCTTGACTACTTGTGTTATTTCATGGTAGACGTTCTCTCATCACAGAACATTCTGTGCTTGTACCAGTGGTAATGACTTACCCCAGGGATAACCTCTTCAGAAGTAATAAATCTGTACCCTCTCCCAGGACTGACTACATCCGCACCCTTTAAGGATACAAAGCCACACAGCAGGCCATTAATAACATTGAACATGATTGTGTTTGTTTCCGGATGGTTAGGACAGTTATACTTTAGCAATTAACCCTTTTGTCTGTGGCATTAATGTGTGGGATTAGAGCTGGATTTAAGGATTTCATTCAATGACAAAGTCCAGTGACCTTAGTTACTTTACTGCCCTTCCTAATCTTCTCTGACCTGCATGATTGAAATGCATTTCTAACACATGGAATAGTAAAGGTTGTTACCACAACATGCATGAACTGCTGGTCAGATCTCTGATATTGAGAGAAGCACAAAATGAATGAGAAATGATCAAATATACACAAATTCCTTTATAAATCACCAAGAATAGTCTGGGTTGCATACTATCTCCTTGGTTCTTTCCTAATTTTAAAATCAAAATTACTTTCTTTTCATATATATGTATATATATATATATATATATATATATATATACACATATATATGCCATAAAATTAGCATTTTACCCATTTTTAAGCATAGGGCTCAGTGGCATTAGGTACATTGACAATGTATCACTATTGTATATTTTGAAAACACTTTTATCTTCCCATACTGAAACTGTGCATATGAAACACTCACTCCCAGGATCTTGTGCATACTAGGCAGGCACTCTACTACTGAGCTTTGTCCCCCAGCCTTAGAATTTTCTTCCTTTTGAAAGCTGAATAACATTCCATTCACATTTCAGTCATTCATCTATTAATGGACACTACGTTGCTTTCACACTTTGCTTATTGTGAATAACACCCCCATAAACATGTGCACACAAATATCTGTTTGACAGCTGCTACCAAGAAGTGGATCCTAGAGCAATTCTGTTTCTTAGTTTTTGAGAAACCATCACACAGTTTTCCCTAGTGGCTACACTATTAACATTCCCATTAGTAATGGACAAGGATTCCAATTTCTCCACTTGTAATTATCATCTCTGCTTTTCATTTCCTTGTTTGGTTGATTGGCTAGTTTTTTGTACATTTTTTATTGTAAAAATACTGTACAGAGGGGTTACAGTTACATGAGTAAGGTAATGAGTACATTTCATATGGAAGATTGCTGCCTCCTCCTTTGTTTTCCCCCTACCATCCCTTCCCTCCCACCTCTACAACTGCTTTTTTTTAAATAACAGAATCCTAATGGATGTGTGGTGGTATTCATTGTGATTTAGATTTGCATTGCCTTAGTTAGGACATATACCCTTGTGCTTATCATATTCAGGTCTTTGAATATTTTTGTTTGTTTTGCCTTATTTTGTTGTTCACTTCCATGACAGATTGACAATTTATATAACATATAATAAAGTTATGACCAGTGAATTATTGGACACCAAGATAGAGAACTTCAAGATTAAGTCTTGCAACGTTTTCTTTCAGATATAATGAAATTAAAGGGACTGGTTTATTGTTCTAGATTAAATAATTAGGAAACCAGAAAAATATATAGTGATTTTCATATATGGGACATTAAAAAGTGCTTCAGAAGTGTGACCCATTTAGAGATGCTGTTATTGCTTGAATGCCCGTGTCCCTCCAAATTTGCCATGTTGGAAGTGACCCCTCAGTGAGATAGTACTGGCAGGTGCATTCTTGAAGGGGTAAGTCATGAGGATGGAACCTCAATGAATGGGATTAGTGACTGCAAATGGCTGTCAGGAACTAGCTAGGCTATTGTTTTGCCTTCTGTCTTCCATCTATTCTGTTTTGTGAGGATATAGCATCTATCCTGAGACTATGAGAAGAAAGCCCTCACTGAGCAAAGAATGCCAATATCTCAGTTTTTCTCTTTGCAACCTCCAGAATTGCAAGAAACACATTTCTCTTCTCATGGATTACCCAGTCTGTGGTATTTTCTGGTGTAGCAGCACAAACAGACTAAGATATACAGGGAATAAACAGTGAGCCCTATTATCACAACTCAGCTTCCAGCTCGGAAAGCCCACCTCCAGGTGATCAAACTAATCTGTGGTAATGCAATTGAATGCCATCACTGTGTAAAGGAAGTTAACAAAACCCAGTACTCAAACATAATCCAGAACCTAATAAAAAATATGTTACCAGGTATGCAAAGAACTAGGAAAAACTACAAATGTCAGGGTGAGGCGATATTAGGTGACTTATTTTTTTTAATGAAGTGGAAAAGAAGCCACAAAATATATGCCTCTCATTTCTATTAGTTATTAAATTTAATGAACACTTAAAAATTGCTGTCAAACCTGGTGCACTGGTAGCGCAACACCTATAATCCACCTATAAGATCTGGAAATTTTGGTTCAAAGCCAGTTAGGGCAGGAAAGTCAGTGAGACTTTTATCTCCAATCAACCACCCAAAAACCAGAAATGTAGCTGTGGATCAAGTAGTAGAGTGCTAGCCTTGAGCAAGAAATGATCAGGGATAGCACTCAGGCTTGAGTTTAAGCAATAATACCAACACACACACACACACACACACACACACACACACACATACACACACACATTTATCAAATTGTGAAAATTTCTCAGTGTTTACACCTATTTCTGACTCAGAAATTCACAGACCATCACCTGGTCACTAACACTATTTAAACCAAATCCTGTCACTACTGCCCCAGTAGTTGAACTTAAATGTGTAACAAGGGCAAATATCACATCTGCATGTATGGGCATCCATGAATGAAATATCCTTGAATGAACTACTACATCCCCAGGATTCCAATCCAAGTGACTCCCATTTCAGTGGGCTTTCCTTCTACTTTTGAGTTCAGAGGAACACACAAGTAAAGACCTGAGTCCTTCGAGTATAGTGTGGCAGCAAAATTTATGAAAGACCCAATTAGTACGTCACTTTATGTAAGTATAGACTGAAGGTTTTAAGTAAAACACTCCTGAGCCTAATTACTTCCTTTTCAGCAAAGACTTTGGAGGAAATTGCACTAAATCATTGGAAATAGTTCATGCGACTCTGAGAACTCATTATTGAATGAATTGAATTTTGTACCTGCAAAATAAGAAGACGTGATTAGGAGACCCACCACAGGGCTTATAACCAGCTAATTCTTCCTCCTTAACAGATGTGCATGGACCCCATTGGTCCAGAAGAGAATGTGTTATTTGTGTCCTGCTAATTAATGCCAGCCTTCCCTTGAAGTCCTGAAGATTGCCCTTCTACTTTGTCTACATTTTAAATTGCTTTGTGTGAGGGTGGGAAGAGAAAAAGGGAAAGGGAGCAGTGATAGATTAGGGATATGCAAACGTTGTTTATGTTCCTTTTGTTACTTTCATTTCAGAACTCATTACAACCCACCATCCATACCATTTTCTGTTTCTTTTATTTCTCTTCTATAAAAGTGATAAAATGATAATACTCCCACAACATAAGGTTTAAGTGAGCTAATATGTATGTATGTGTATGTGTATACATGCATATATGTGTCTGTGTGTACTCAGTGCTCAATATATGCTATATTTGTACCTCTATATGTGTTTACTTATTCTTAATTCCAATAAAAATCCACTCAGGAACTATATTGCATCTAGGGATTAATTACCATTGAATTAAGTTCGACCATTTTCATTATTTCTTGCGGTACAAGCATATCTCACCAGGACAAAGCATCAATTCCTGAAGTGTGAGGGGTATAAGCTATCTACAAGGGCAGATTCCTTGACATCTACTTCACCATCTAGCAAGTGTCTGGCATCACCTTTTGTTTCTCCTCAAGATCTTTAGTGTCCATGTCCCATGACTAGGTTACTGTGGCCTGTTGATAAGAAAACTAATTATGTAGCTGAACTTTGAGAGCTACCTGCCTTGCCTGGGGAAGGCCATATGAACTCCTACGTGCTCAGCAGGATGAGAAAGACCATGCATTCGTAGCCTTGATCAAAGCTCAAGATGGAAAATAGTGTTCTGTACTTTTCATTTCAAATCCAAATTCTTTTCATCCTGCTGTGCAACATGGCCTCATGGCCATTACTGAAGAGTGATAGAGGACTTTCTGCCAAGGTGTGTGGAGAGGAGCTCTTGGCCTGGACATTTGCATCTGAAGCTGGCTTGGTTACAGATAACTATGGGAAGTTTGCAGACCACATCTTTTCCATTTTCAGTGTGGGATAGCTCTGTGGGTTTTGGTGTTTCTTGATGGGTTTTCATGAGTACTCTCTATTGGAATGTGGAAACGTCTTATAAGTTGACAAGTGGGTCCCTGGGGATGAATACTCTAATTACTTCTGGAGACAGTAAATAAAATTATTTAGAAGTGGATACGAGTTCTCATCGATGGAGAAATGACTCTTACTTGTCTTTATGCTTGGTTAAATAGGTGTTCTGAAATGAGAATTTAGTATTCCAGAGAGACAGAGTGTTCAGAATATTGAATTATTTTCTTTTAAAAAATAACCATTTAGGGATGTAGGAGTAAATTCTTGTGCTAAACTAGAAGTAACATAAAATCTGGTAATAGGAACTTATTTTTTTGTCTTTTCACACCCTAATTTTCCTGTTTGACATTCTCTGGGTTATTCTTTTACCCACATTTTAAAAATTTTACTTGTTCCCTCAATAACCTAATATATCTTCACAGCTATGGGCATTCTTCTCCCATAAAATGATGAATATCTACAGGATATTTTGGTTCAGTACTCTGCTGTTTATATCTGAAAGAATTTTTATTTATCTCTCTCATCAGTAATGGAAAGAGACTCGGTCTAAGTGTAAGTCATGATCATGTTACATCCATGCTCAGAAATCTGATGATGTCTCCACTTCCTGCTTGCAAAGAAGTTCCCAAAGTAATGTCCTACACATGGGTCCTAGCTGTGAGTCTGAGTTTGACGTGGTCCTTAATGTTATGCGCCGACATGGGATCCAACTCTTTGATAGCAGCTCAAAGGATTAGAGGTTGGCTGTGCCCTGAAGAAATGATGCACTCAGATGGGTTTCACTATGGCTGCCCTCAAAAATAGGTTTCCTTTACAGCAGGTGCCATTTCTTCAAAATAACTTGGCACTGGGAGCACCTGCCCAGGAGGCATGGGGATCAGAGGAAAGAGCTCTCTTGGCCATCTAACAACCAACCTCATAGTTCAGCTAGTAGAGCATTTACAAGCCTGGAAGGCCTGGGGCTTTCAGACTCCCTCCCAGTGATGAGGAAGAGCATGCCCTCTATGTTAGTAGACCTAGATCTGTGACAGTCCCAACCTGAATGTATCTGCCCTTCATTATTCCACGTGAGAAACCCAGACAGGACTTGAAATATTTCCTGTGAGAATTAGTTTTAGGCCAGAAGCAATCTGAAGTCCAAGATCTAGGGTTCACCCATGCAAAAGATGTGATGCAATCATCCCCTAGAATGACACTAGCATTGACCTGCATGAGAGGACTACCTGGCCTTTGTCGAACAGGGAACAAAGTATGAATGATGTGTCCTGAAAAAAAATTTAAAAAGACAGAAGGTTGAGCCTAGGGTAATCCTTCTTTTTAAAATAGCGAAGCTTAGGATGCTTGTTCTTCACACTGTGAGTCCCTCTGGTGTATCACCCCACCCTCGGGCTTGTTTTTGTGCATTGCTCCTCACCTTCCAGGACTGCTCTAAGCCAGTTTCCTTCTTCATAGCCCTATCATGACCAGCTCTGCTTCTCTGTTCTCTTTTCCTCTTGGGCACTGTTCTCCATGATGATTGTTGGGGGAGGTAAATCAAATGAGGCATCTGATTCATCTTTGTTGCTAGGCTCCTCCTGGTTTGGACAGGCAGTGAAGGCTTACTTTCAGGAACTCTAGTGCTTTTCACTTCCTATTTTCTTTTTCTCCACCAAGAAGCTCCGCCTCTCTGCCTTTGTTTCCTATTCTGCTTTTATTAAAAATTCCCAGGTGAATTTTATTAATGCAGGAGTGGAACAAATGCTAAAAGTTATTCCCCCCTTTTTTTTTTTCATTTTGTGGTTACTCCCTCTTTTTTCCCATTCCACACAGAAAGCCTTCTATGTAACTGCCATTAAATTTATTGGAAAACCAGTTACTGGTGCTTTGATGTCACAAAAAGAAAATATATTTTTATTAAATTACAAAAACAAAGCAGATATTCAAACTTAAAACAAACAAACAAACAAAAACAGATATCCATGGTATTCATCCCCAGGAGGGACAAATACCATTTTCTTTAGAACATCTAATCTTGGTACTTTCTTTCTTTCTTTCTTTCTTTCTTTCTTTCTTTCTTTCTTTCTTTCTTTCTTTCTTTCTTTCTTTCTTTCTATCTATCTTGCTTGCTTTCTCACATATTTTTGTATTTTACCTTTCTTATAAATTGTAACTGCATGACTTTGGATACTCTGCAGTTTTATATGTAGCTGTCCATTGATTGAATACTATGAATAAAGTCTGTTACCACTATAAATTTTACCTAAATGTAGGAAAGGGAGTAAAGAATGACTAAAGCAAGCCCCACATTTATGAAATTAGAAAATAAGGACACTTGAAGGAAGAAGACATAACCTGAGCTGCAAGTAGCTTCAAAAGACTAAGGAGCAGATGTGGTTGGCTTAAATGAGGTTAAAATTGCTGAAGGTAAACAGCTAGAGTCCTTCAAAAAGAAAAGGAAATGTGTTCATTACCTTCCTCATGTAATGTAACCCCTCTGTACAGTGTCTTTACAATAAAAAATATTTTAAAATGTAACAAGTCCCACTTCTGCCTCCTCCTTGGCCACATACCTGTTATGGCTGCATATGCTAGGAATTTTAATTTGGAGTTTAATTTAATTTGGAGTTTACAATTGTTTATCAGAAGGTGGCTCTTTGGTGGCACCCCAAAATCAGTTTCTTATTTAAGCAACCTGTTTCACCCTGTCCCTGCTGAGTTAAATAGGGACATTGAGGTACAGAACACACGTGGAGAAAAAGGGGGGAAAGCTTCTGTGCCTCTTTCAATGACCAAATGTTAATTTGGGGCAAGCACTTTTCTCCGTTACCATTTTCTATTTTATTTTTATTGATATTTAAGGCTGAATCATCTGAAGACTTAAAAGAGGAAAGACATTACTAAGCGAGGATATGGAGAAATTGGAGCTCTTCTACTCTGCTGTTAGAAATGTAAATTAAACAACCATCATGGTGAACAGCACCGAGAGTCCTCCAAAAGAACAGATCTAACAAGGCATTCAACAATACCTTTGTATATGAACACAAAAAATGAAATCAATACACTTCATTGGAGCATCGTTTATAATAGGCAAGGTGTGGAATGAAGCTAACTGGCCATCGATAGATGGGATGGGCCAGACAAACCAAGTGTAGTGTATAACCTATGTGGTATTATTCAACTTTAAAAAAAATAATGGATGGGCTAGGAAGGTGGCTCAGTGGTAGAGTGCTTGCCTTGCATGCATGAGGCCCTGGGTTCGATTCCTCAGCATTACATAAGCAAAAAGAAAAAAGCCGGAAGTGGTGCTGTGGCTCAAGTGGTAGAGCACTAGCCTTGAGCTGTAGAGCTGAGGGACAGCACCCAGGCCCAGAGTTCAGGCCCCATGACCGGACCAAAAATAATAATAATAATAATGGATGGAGGCTGGGATCTAGCTACTCAAGAGATCTGAGATCTGATGATCGTGGTTCAAAGCCAGATCAGGCAGAAAAGTCTGGTAAGACTCTTATCTCCATAAACTACTCAGAAAAAGCAGAGAGAGGCACAGTGGTTCAAGTGTCAGAGTACAAAAGAAGCTTAATGACAGTGTCCAGGGCCTGAGTTCAAATCCCAGGACCAGCAAAAAAATAATAAAGGATGAGAATTCTGTCTTTGCAAAAACATGAAATCAATCTAAAAGACATTAGACTATGTAATAAGCCAGACAAATACTGCATGGCCTCTTCTATCTGTGGCATTTAAAAACATCAAACACATAGAGTTAGGTAAGTGTGGTCTTTTCTGGGGATGAGAAGTGGAGGTAGATGGAAAAGAGAAGTTAATCAAAGAATATAAACCTCAAGTGGTCTACTGTATAGTATAGTTAATAAATGTGTATTTCCAAGTTGCTAAAAGAGTAGATTTTAGGTGTTCTTAGCACAAAGGAATCTTAAGTGTGTAAAGTGAGATATATGCTAACCTGCCTTATTTAATCTTTCTGCGATATATATGTGTATCATATCACATTTATGTATACATAAATATATACAATAATGTATACAATATGTATATACAATTGTCTGTCAGTTATACAAAATTACATTAAAAATGTTTCCATTAAGCTTGGTTAGTTTTCTTTATGCTATTATTCTGAAAATTATCATAGGTATACAGGTGTAGTCAGTGTGGGCTTTTAGGACAGTGATGCCATTTACAGGATTTCTGGTTTCTTAGCTTCTAAACTTAGTGCTGATGAGATGCTTCCATGGCTTTCTGCCGCGGGCATCAAACACAAGCCACAGATGGTTTACCAGGAATTTTGCCACTCTCCTGAGTTTAATGTTCTCTTATTTACTCACAGGTATACTTTGCTTTATATAAATCCAATTTAGGAACATTTAGGCTTGCCAAATAGAAAAGCTGGTAGTGCGATTATCTGCTAAGGAGATGAATCCTTTGCCATGTGAATATTTCAAACAACAACTTGCTTTAGTACATTTTTAAAGTTTGAAAACATGAATTTCCCATGGAATTGCTGAATATGTGATAGATATGTGTATATTCTTTTCAATGCTCTAGTGGTATGGGCAATGGCTGAAGCCAGTTAGAAGTAAGATAGACAGCTAAACATCTCTGTGGTATGCTGTTTGGCTCTTGAGTCCAGACTGAGAAGCCAAGTGATAAAATAACTGGATTCTTATTCTTGCTGAGATGAGTTTGAACCTCAAAAAATCATCTCATTTTGTTTGCAGAGAAGTCTTATCAAGAAGCCTATTTCACATAAAGTAGTTTGGGCTTCTGGGAAGTAAGAAAATAGGACTGAGTTTGGCAGAAGAGTAGATTACATGTGGAGAAAATCAGGTCATCAGAGAACATTGGAATTTAAGTAGTCCTTAGCATGCTTCTGGCCCAAGTCCTTTTTCTTGTAGATACAAAAGCTATAGTGTGCATCTTCGTTGTGTCTGTCCAGCATTTCCTTCCTCATTAGGGAAGGTAAGTCTATTTCTAAGGAATAGTGCCAAAGGGTAACGGCATCACCAATTCCAGGCTTTCTTAAGTTGAGTCCTCTGAAAGTTCATATCTTACATAACACTAGGTTCGAGCTAAATTTTTGGTTGTCTAATTGGTACCAGGGGAAATTCAATGATCAGGTGAGTTAAATATTCCACATTTATTATTTATCATATTCATCAACTAAAGAAAGTTTGTGTTTTAATTTACTTTCCTTTGGCCCATGGTAAGGTAGAAGAAAGGTTTAATTTGAGGAAGCATAGTCACATATCAACAGACATACAGATTTGAATTTGAGGTAGTCTGCTCAGCACCTAAACCCCAGAGTTCCTCCTCTCCACAGTACAGCAGATAGAACAGACACTGTACTGTGACCTGGCTTCCTATTCTATCTTATTCCACTATGTTGTATGAGGATTTTGAGTTTTCTGCAATAAAACTTTATGGTGGCACGTTCTGTCTTGAAAATCAGTAAGAGATTTCTGTTAAAAATAGGTACAAATATAAATCTCATTAATTTCAGAATCTAGGTTGACTTCCTATGAGGTTCTGAGAGTTCTGAGGCTTAATGACAAAGCCCAGAAGTATTGGGGGTTTGCAGAACTCACTGAATGCAGAGACAATGTGTACATTTAAGGACTGCCCATGTACACATTCACACACATTGTACACATGTACACATATGATACTTTGTCAAAAATGATATAATTATATGTAAGTATATATATATATATATATATATATATACATATATATATATGTACTATCCTGACCCATACTCCCTACAGCAAGCAGCATAAGAAGGAACAAAATGGTTTCTCAATGGCCATAGTAAGAACTGGGCTCTCTCATGATTTCACAGACTGCTGGACTTGGGTTTAAATCTTATCTCTCTCGTTTTCAGGGCAGTATGGCCTATTTGAGTTATTCTATTTCAAAGACTCTCTATTCCTTTGATGGAAAGAGAAAGGAAATAGTTTTAAGATGGAATTTCTAATTAGTACAAAATCAACTTTATAAATTATGTCTATTTAGAAATAAAACTACAAAACAAAAAGTAAACGCAGAAATCTACCTTTCTGTTGATTGTGTGCAAGACCCTTCCTAGGCTAGACATCCTGCCTAGTTACAGTTCCAAGAGTTTCCTTATTGTGCTGGATGCTACAGTTACAGGTCTTCCAGTTTTAATGGGTTTTAGATGATGAAAGTAGTGGTGTTTTAGTACTTTTCATTTGTGGATGGAATCGAGCTTGAGATCTTACTTCTCCAGTAGCACTGGCTTTCATTTGGTTTTTGATCTGTAAGATGGGATGACAGACTGTCTCCCAAAATTTGTACAATGCAGTAGCATTTTGAGATGGGGCTCCGGGGAGCTTATTGGGGCTAAGTGAGATCATAAAGCTCCCACATTGGAATTAGTGCCCTTATTTAAAAGAGAAAAGGAAGAGAGGAAAGCTGTGAGAGAACACATAGCAAGAAGACAATTGCATACCAAGTCAAGAACAGGACCTCCCAAAAATGAGTTGACGGTGTTACTGGAGGTGAATGATAGGCATTGGTCTGGTTGAAGCAAGAATTGAGGAGAATCTAAGAGTTTTAAAACTAAGGAGGTTAAACATGATTTTATGAACATAACTCTGGAGTTTTCTTAGAAGTAGGAGGATTTTTCTAGGAACTGGGAAAGAGGGTACCCTCAGAACCAACATAGTGATTTGAGGGGAGGTTCATGCATGAACCACAACTGTAATGAGGGATGGATGCAGTCTTTGGATAACCTTTGTGTTTGGGAAAGTCCCTGCTCAAGAACCTTGGCTGTTATACCCAGAGGTAGGCCATTGGTATCACAAAGTGCTTCTACTGTAACAGCAGGATTATTTGTAAAAGAGGATGTTTGGCAAAATATACCCAGAGGTGGCACTGTTCTTGCTCCTTTGCTTTTGTTTGTTTGTTTTTTGCTGTTTTCCTTTCCTTTCCGCCTATCTACCCTATTTCAGTTGGCATGAGTTTGGATTTCCCATCCTCCAGAACTGTGAGAGATATGTATCTGTCATTTAAGCTACTCAGTCTATTGTACCATAGAGAGAGCAAGCTAAGACATGAATAAAAGCATCCTCTTATTTGTGATGGTTGATCTTGATTGTCAACTTGATTGGGGTGGGAAATGCCTAGAAGGTTAGGAAAGCATATCTCAAGTGCTTCAGTGAGGTCCTTTCCAAGGATGATTAGCTCTGATAGAATGGTTTAATCCACAGATAGAGTCAAATCTTGAGTTCACTATTTCAGAGGAGCTGAGCTATGTGGGGTCCGGATGGAAGAAGTCATTCACTCTTTGTATGTTTGCGGAGCTATATATTATTCTAGCCCTCTTTGCTGTGGTTCCTGTCTGTCTTCTATCCACCATAACAGTGTTCTCTCCGTGACTTGCTCCCCTAACATTGATTTTGACCATGGGACCAGAATCAATAAAGCCCAGCACTTGTGGCCTGAAATCTCTTAACTATGACCTAAAATAAATCCTTCCTCCTTTAAGTTATTTAAACATTGGGTATTTTTGTTGCAGCAAAAGTAATGCTAACACATAGTTCATTGGGTTTTCAGGTGACAAACGAGACATTACATAAAATCAGTGAATTTTCAATCATCAGAGTATTATAGAGACCCTGGAGAGATGTAAGCAAGAATCAGGCACAGATCTTACCTTCAGAAAGTTATAAATTCTGAGGTAAGACTCACAATGATACAGAAAATATATGATCATAGTTGTTCAATAAATATGTACTGATCATCTACTTTTTTTTTGTCGGTTCTGGGGCCTGAAGTCTGGGGTTGGGGACTGTCCCTCTGCTCTTCAGCTCAAGGCTAGCACTCTACCACTTGAGCCACAGCGCCACTTCTGGCTTTTCTGCTTATGTGGTGCTGAGGAATCTAACATAGGACCTCATGCATGCAAGGCAAGCACTCTACCTCTGAGCCACCTTCCCATCCTTGATCATCTACTTTGTACCAGGAGTTATTCTACATTTGAGGGAGGTATAATAAAGTAAATCACCTGTTCTTGTAGAACTTATTATACCTGGATCTGAAAAACAATTATCTAAAATGAATGCAAGTGAATACAGAAGAAATAAACATGGTCACTTCTAAGTGTTTATAACACAAAAAGTGTTTTCATAGGTATTTATCTTCCTTCGTTGAAAACAAGTCTATAGGCTGACTGTACTTCATCTCCATTTTACAGATAAAATTATATAAACTGAGAGATATTGGCTAAGGCCACACAGCTTGTAAGTGGCAAAGTCAGAACTCGTATTCAGCTCTTCTGCATGAAATATTCTGGCAGTAATCACTGGTACAATTAATGCCCAAGACATCCTTGTAAGACTGGTAAAGCAACCAAGTGATTAACCAAGCTGGTAGCATTATGGGCCTCTCTCTTGCTTCTGGATTTTGCTTTCTTACTAAGGATTATTAAAGAAGGTTACTTAAGACTGTTTACAAAGCTTCAGAAATCTGTGATTATGTGTTAGGTAATGATGTACAGAAGACTCCCTTCTAGATGGATTCTGGAGGATCTCAAATTTAAGCACCCTGTATGGATCACAAGATCTCAGCATTGGCCGAGCTAATTCTATTACTTATCTGGGAGCTCAGAAAGGAAAATGACTGTGTCCAACTTATCCTTGTATCCCAGGGCCTGCACAGCGTCTGGCCTATGGGAAGCACCTACGTGGATTCATTGAGTACCGCACCGACAGGCACTGGGGTGATTAACATCCACTAACATTAGGAGTTAAATTCCACCTTTGTGGCAAGAATCATTCTGAATTGGGGACAGCAGAGTCCCGCGCTGCTTCGCCTCCTACCAAGTCCTGCCTCTTCTACCTGCTCCTTTTTAGAGACAGTTTCTTTTGTTGCAGCCAGAGCTTCAGATCTTGTTTGCCTCTGTGAGCACCATGCTTTTAAAGCAAAGATGTCAAGTTGCCTCCTACACTGAGTTGGTTGAATATTCTTACTGTGGGCTCAGACTTCCCTGGGAGAGGATGGCATTGACCTGGGACATGGCATGACTGCCCACCGGGGAGCAGGCATGCTGTGCTTGTCTTTGCTCTGTGACTTGGTAATGTACATTGAACATGGACTTACTCATGAACTTATCCACCCCTTGCTGAACTGATCCCTTTACACACCTGACTCTAATTCATCTTCTGTGATATACTTTGCCTGTGAATCCCATTTTGCAGATGAGGAAATTGGAATGTAGAAATGAAGTGGCCTGCCCAAGGTCCCAAAACATGAGTGGCAGATCTGAGATGAATCTGAGCTATTAGACTTCACAACCACACTCTAAGCTTCATGAACATTGGCAAGTCTCTCAGCAGCTTCCAAGTCCTGGGTAAAATGAGGAGGAACAATGACTTTGCTGGATGGTAAGGAACAGTCATTGAGACAATGCATGAAAACACATGATACCTAGTAGAAGCTTAAGCCTCAAGTCTGACCTGCGTTCAGAGAGCACCACCTCTGAAGCAATCCTTTCAGAAATACAAAATTGAAATGAATACAAACTGTGCCCCATCCAATGATACTAAGGCTGATTTGCTCAGACTTACTATTTTGTTCCAATAAAAGGCCTGTCTCCAGTTTCCTTGTGAGCGCCACAGAGCCAACCCAAACTGAAAACACATGCAGGATTGCAAAGTCATTGCTGAAACATGACATGTCAAGAACCAGGAAATTCCTTCTGAAAATGCCTCACTTTTTAGCCAGAGCAGACATGGGTTCAACTAAAGAGCCATGCATCTGTGGCCTGCAAGGTGCACAGTAGGGCTTCACCCTTCCGGAGGGAATGGAAACGCAAGGTCCTGCTTGCCAGTTGGCACTGGTGCTCTGTGGACAAGATACGCATGGCTGGGCTGTCCAAGTTGGAGTAACTGTTGGCAGAACATTGTGAGCATTTCAAGTTAAGGGAATATTTTTTTAAAGGCCCCATCACTGTTTTTCTTTCTTTAAATGGTAGCCACCAAAAAGTTGTGCAAACACTTCAGCTGTAGAAGACTTAATCTGACATTTGACATGGCTCTCTTGATTCAAGACACAAAGTATGCAGTATATGCTAGTAGTTGTTCTGTGGCTTACTCAAACTGAAAACGAAGGTGGTGAATTAGATAAAACATTCATTTTTATGCTCCTCATTTCTAATCGGATATCTTCCTGAGTAATAATTTCCTAGTAATAGATGATAATAGTAGATCACAGAGAAGCCAGAGAATCCATCCAGGTAGGTGGATTTGATACTTTTTCATTTAGGAGTTGATAAAAGATTTGTGTGTCCCCAGACGTAGGCTTTCCTCCAGAGTCGGTAATTCTTCCCTTGAATCTGGTGTTCAAGGCTTTTCTTGTGAAAACATCATCAGAATGGTTCCCTCAGTCATCCCTGGTCACTGCTTTTTAGCAAGAAGAAAGCAAGAATTTTATGGGATACTTTCTCCTTATTAGCATTGGATCTGT
Organism: Dipodomys spectabilis; assembly: GCF_019054845.1. Lineage (NCBI taxonomy): Eukaryota > Metazoa > Chordata > Mammalia > Rodentia > Heteromyidae > Dipodomys > Dipodomys spectabilis. Next base: position 25,919,950 of record NW_024870817.1, read on the forward strand.
GCACTGACTGCTTCTGCTTTCCCACTTATTGGAGAAGTTTACTCAACCATCTCCTTCTGTAATTGATAGATTTGTTTCTCTAGAATGAAAGCCCTTGGGGCTTATCTTGATGATTCATCACATGGCTTCTGACTCTACACAGGTAAAGTGAAAATCACTTCCTCTTTAGAAAACAGAGGGATCTGAGTTCAGTGAGATAGTGGGCAGTCCTTTCTTTCTTTTATTTTTTTTTAGATTTCTTGATCTATTTTTTTTTTAGTAAGTTTTTTATTGTGAAAATACCATACAGAGGGGTTACAATTACATGAGTGAGGTAATGAGTACATTTCTTATCAAGCATTGTTAGCTCCTCATCCCTGCTCTCCCATCTCCACGACTACACTCCGTGCGCCCCTCCCCCACCCTGCCAAAGTTGTAAAGCATCTTGTACATCTCATTGTTGCGATGGGTCCACCTGTATCCCTATTTAAACGATTTGGTTTTCCCTTCCCCTCCCCAAATTATACCAACATCAAATGCAGTGAAAACAGGGGTTATATCATGGGGAAGGGACATACAAAGCAACAAAAAAATCACCTTATAAATACGTTAGAAATAATAGCAAGAAAGAAAAAGCCACTTGTAACCCCAAGATAAGGACACAAGTGGGCAGTCCTTTCTAACCAGTTGGAGGAAAGATGCAGTACTAGCCAACATTCCAAAGAGAAAGGAGAACCTTTCCAGGTGTTTCTCTACTAGAGTGTGCATGAACAGTTGCTCCAGGTAAGCAAGCATAACTATTAATAGTTCAATCATTTCTGCAAGTGGCCAATAATCCTAAGGAGTATTGGCAATCACAGAAGGTGACTTAATGGATTGATATCATCCAGCTTCAGGTAATAGCACAACTCTACATCAGAAAAAATCCTGAACTAATGCTCCTTCCTAAAGCAATGGATAGAGATAAGGAGGTAGAGAAGAAAATCAAATAGACATGCTCAACAATCACAAAAATAATAACAATAACAAAACACAAAGACCCAGAAACTGCCAAGTAAACTGGTAATGGGAAAACCTAGATATTTTCTTAGTTCTGACTTGTGTTTCTAAGTCCTATTCTAAGCAAATATATCTTTATTTCTCATGTGAAATTCAAACAACACAAACCAGAGTATTGAAAGCCATGTCCCAGTTTGTTGTAGAAGGTTTTAGAGTTCTGTTTGATAAGAAACTTCTCAACTTCAAAAACTTTTAGCTTCTTGCCACGTATGGGCTCAAGGGAAGGAACTGGCCTTCCTAACAGGTGTAAGTTCTATTAAGATATTTACACATAAGTATATTGAAGAATCATTGCCTTTCTTTTACTTTTATACTTCATATATTTTCTCCTGTCTTCTCACAGTTTTTGACGTTAAATATCTGCTTCATATACTAACAACAAAGTGGTAATTAAAAATTTATTCTTCCAACTTTTTTCCACTTACATAGTAGAAATTGATGCCAGTGTTCTACAGCGTGAGCGGCATGGCCTGAAACATTTTATTATTTGTTTCAAAATAATTAGGAGAATTGTTTTTGAATAGTGCTGGTGGCTCATTATCATCTTTAGGTAAATCCAGAAGAAGAGCTATAGTTCAAGTGGTAGAGTGCCAGCCTAGAGCAAAAAAGCTAAGGGAGAGCACCCAGAAACTGAATCCAAACTCTAATACCAGTATGCCTGCCTGGGCAAACACACACACACACACACACACACACACACACACACACACACACACACACACACACACAATACCTAGAAGAGGATAATTGAGAGTTCCCAACATGAATAAATATTTGAAGGGTATAAATACTAATTACTTATTATATATGATTGATACATGTATCAAATTATCATAGTATACCATGTTAGTATGTGCAAATAGTATATATTAACTTAAAATAAAAACTAATGCATTCTTACTCAAAGTACTCCAGGATGTGTAATTTCTGAGGAGGTAATAGCAAGTTCTAAAATGAGAAGGTCGAGTGTCCTTGCTGTGGCAAAGTAATCCTGGTGCAGAAACTTCTACGGACTAGTGCCAGCAACTCTTCTGAAAAGGGCTTATGTACTTTTTCTGAGCTTTGCCCAGGTTAGAAGATCTTAATGTCATGTTCCTATGATAAATCAATTGTGATTAAGTAGTGATAAATTCAATAAGCCAAGAACATCCCCTAGAAATAGCTTTTGAACATTTCTCAGAGTGTTGCCATTGGTCCAATGCCTTCAAGAAATATGGCACAGCCTTTTTCCATAAAGGGCTGAGAGGCACTGTAGAGCTTCGTGAGTCCTTTTAGGTTTCTTTAAAGTATAGGCTACTATAGATACAGAGTTACTCTTTTGGGTGCAGGAATGCAGAGTTGACATCTCACTCACAGGCTAACTCTCATTGGCTGGGACAGCTTCTGGAAAATTCTACTGAGAAGCAGTATAGAGAATGTAATCAATCTGGTTAAAAGTGTCTACCATGCCAGACACTGGTGGCTCATGCTTGTAATTCTAGCCACTCAGAAGGATGAGATCTGAGGATCACAGTTCAGAGCCCGCTTGAGCAAGAATGACTGTGAGACTCTTATCTCCAATTAGACACCAAAAAAAGAAAAGAAGAAAAGACAAAGAAAGAAAGAAAGAAAGAGAGAGAGAGAAAGACAGATAGGAAGGAAGGAAGGAAGGAAGGAAGAAAGAAAGAAAGAAAGAAAGAAAGAAAGAAAGAAAGAAAGAAAGAAAGAAAGAAAGAAAGAAAGAAAGAAAGAAAGAAAGAAAGAAAGAGAAAGGAAGGAAGGGAGGGAGGAAAAGAGGAAAGGAGGAAAGGAAAGGAGAGGAGAGGAGAGGAGAGGAAAGGAAAGGGAAGGGAAGTAGAGCTGTGGCTGGTATGGACGAATGCTGGCCTTGAGCACAAAAGCTCAGGGACAGGACCCAGGCCCTGAATTCAAGCCTAGGGCTAGTGCGCACACGCGCGCGCGCGCACACACACACACACACACGTGCGCGCGCGCGCACACACACACACACACACACACCTGCCATGTGTGTTTGCAAGTAAGCAATTATTTTATTTTTGACATATTAATTTCTTATTTACCTCAGTGTTTCTATGTTAATATTTTACCTTTTCAAGCAAGATTCATTTTGACATTTTCAAACATACATACAAGATATAAGGTAGCTTGATTGAGTCTACACATTCATGCACAATTGATTTCTAGAATTTGTTTTAATAATTTAATTACTAATTTAATTTGATGTTTTAGCAGCTTGTATAATAATTGAAGTATCTTTCTTACAGTATTTAATTAGAGAATCTCTAAGCATTTCTTAGGAACACCTGGAATTGCATAACCTCTTTCTCACTTGACCACATTTTTTCTTTTTTTGGTTGGTCCTGGGGCTTGAACTCTGGGCCTGAGCGCTGTCTCTCAGCTCTTCAGCTCAAGGCTAGTGCTCTACCACTTGAGCTACAGTGCCACTTCCAGTTTTCTGGTGGTTTATTGGAGATAAGAGTCTCACGGACTTTCCTGCCTGGGCTGGCTTTGAACCACGATCCTCAGATCTCAGCCTCCTGAGTAGCTAGGATGACAGGCATGAGCCACCGGCGCCCGGCTCAGTTGACCACTTCTGTTCATGTTCAAGAACTGTAGAGTCCATGACTAGGACTCTATAAAGATTTGGCTCTATACTGAGACTGAAATACACCAGGTAAGGAAGTCCGTAGAGCTGGGCACCAGTGGTTCATGCCTTTATAAGTAACTCTTCAGGAATCTGAGATCTGAGGGTGGAGGTTCAGAGCTAGCCTGGAGAAGACAAATCTGAGAGAGTCTTTTCTCCAGTTAACCGGCAAAAAGCCAGAAGTGGAGGTGTGGCTCAGGTGGCAGAGCACCAGCCTTGACTAAAAAAGATAAATGAGAATGAGGGGTCCTGAGTTCAAGCCCCATTACTGGGAGGAGGAGGAGGAAGAGAAGGAGGAGGAGGAGGAGGAGGAGGAGGAGGAGGAGGAGGAGATCCTCAGAAAACTAGCAGTGAAGGATATTGTTTCTTATTTGAATTTCACCAAATAAAAGAGTTAGAAACAAACATATTTTAAATGACTTATCTTTACCTCTGTCTTTTCTCTAGCCCCATACCACTCCACCATGGCAAGAAGCTTTAAAGCAAGCTGATAGTATGAAAGCAGTGCTTAAATATCTGATAGCATCATCCTTGCCATTGGATTTCCACAGCTTGCCTATTTATATATAGATTGGATTGTAGTATATTTAATATATGCAGTGGGAAACTTCGGGAAGTGAACTAAAGCCGAACTCCTATGGAAAAATACTTAAATTACTTCCTGCCATATTGCTGCAACAGAAATTTTACTGGCAAACTTGGTTGCAATATTACTCCCAGCAGAAGAGTTCTGCATATGTGAAAAAGAATATAATTGCCTTATTCAACACAAAAAAAAAGAGAGGAGAAAAGTAAGCCACTTGGGAAGTGTGTTTCTATAACCATCGTTAACCACTGTATTTATTAAATCTAACTTATGAAAATCCACATTTATTATAAATATAAAGAAAGTGGTGAATTGTCTCAAAATATTGCACCCTATAAAGTTAGGTCCATAGAGGATTCATTAAGAAAAAAGAAAACCTAGTTAAACCCTTCTCCTAACAAAAATACTGAAAACATTGTCAACAGTCCTTCTCTACTAACCACCAAACTAGCTTTAGACTACAGAGGTATTTTTTTTTTGGGGGGGTCCGGTCGTGGGGCCTGAACTCTGGGCCTGGACGCTTTCCCTCAGCTCTTCAGCTCAAGGCTAGCTAGCACTCTACCACTTGAGCCACTACAGAGGTATTTTTATAGCTAAGAACATTTTTCAACACTGGGTGGGTCTTGGAGATAGTATCGATGCTTCTGATTTTCTATTAAAAAATTACCTTTAAATCAAAACTAAGAAAGGTCCAGTGAGCCACCATATAATAGAAAATAGGAGTGCAGCAAAAAGTAAGAGAAAAGTTCATTGTGGAAAATTCCCCTCACTATACCCCATTTGAAAAGGCTAAGAACTCAAAGAGCTGTCAGGCGCTCCAGGTGCTGTCCAGCTCTGCACTGCATTTTGTTGAGAATCCCTTGAGGAATTCCAGGGTTCTGGCTCAATAATCCACCTCTTGGCATTGCTGCTTCTCATTACCATGGTCCATGGGACTTGACTCACTCAGACTTATTTTCACTGCTACGTATTATAGCTGTAATTGCATGGTAATGTGTAAAGTGACAAGCTGGTGGCAGAGAAAAAATTGTATATGTCTTCTTGCTACACAGAACGAAAAGAGTAAGGGGTGGCGGCATATGCTAGGGGCTCATGCCTACAATCCTAGCTACTCAGGATGTTGAATTTTGGGCTAGTGGTAAGTTGATTGCCTAGCATAAATGAAGCCCTGGGTTTGATTCCTCAATACCATATAAATAGAAAAAGCCAGAAGTATCACTGTGGCACAAGTGGTAGAATACCAACCTTAAGCAAAAGAAGCTCAGGGACAATGCCCAGGCCCTGGGTTCAAACCCCAGGACTGGCTAAATAAATAATAAATAAATGAGATTGAATTCCAGGGTGTAGTTTAAAGCTAGTCCAGGCAGATTTCTCTATGAGAACCTTCTAGCTAAAAGCCAGATTGGAGGTATGGCTCAAGTGGTAGGGTGCAGGTCTTGAGTAAAAATGTCAAGTGAGAGTATGAAGGCTTAAATTCAAGACTAAGTACTAGTACAAAGAAAGGAAGGACGGAAGAGAAGGAAAGGAAAGAAAGAGAAAAGAATGAGAGAAAGAAAGGAAGATATTGGGAGAAAAAAAGAAGGAAAGGAAGGAAGGAAGGAAGGAAGGAAGGAAGGAAGGAAGGAAGGAAGGAAAGGAGGGAGGAAGGGAAGAAGGAAGGAGGAGAAGAGAAGGAAAGGAAAGAGAAAAAATGTGAGAAAGAAAGATACAGGGAGAGAGAAAATATTTGTAGAAGATTATCAATCTTATACTTGAACCAGGAGATTATTGATCTTGTAACTGAACTAATTAATGATATTAATATAATTAAATATCTTTAGTATTTTGCTAAGAAAAACACTTCTTTTTCACTAATTATTAGTGAGTTGTCCATTGGTAGTTCATCAGTTTCTGTCACAAGCCACTTACAGAATTTGTGTAATTTTTTGCACATTGTGTTGTATATTAAGTTCTCGATACTACAAGACTTCATCATGAAATTTCCATACATGCCTATAATGTATCTTGATCATATTCTCCTCTTCTGTTTTTATTACCCTTCCTCCCTCATCCCTTTTTCTTACCCTTCTACCTCACTAGTAGTCATCCTTTTACTTTCATGATCTTGGGGTTTCCTGTTTGTATGTTTTGTTTTCTTCTAGTTTTTACAAGTGAAAGAAAAATATATATTTGCATTTCTGGGAACTGGCTTATTTCATTTAGCATTTCTATCCATTTTTATCCAGTTCTATCCATTTTAAATGATATTGTAAATGATATCATAAATTACATCATTTTATTCTTCTCAACAGCTGGGTAAAACTCACTTGTGTATATATAGCACATTTTTCTTTATCCATTATGTGGCTATAAGGGCAACAAAGTTAATTTCTTGGTTGCATTCATACCATTCTTCCGTCTGCTGAATCATTGTTGTCAAAGTTTCTTTCACCATACTTTCAGCCACTTCTAGGTATTATTGCACACTGCAACTTAAGTTCTAACTCTGTATCTCTCTTCTGCCATGACTAATAGTGGTTTCTTTGGGATATAGTTTACATACCATAAAATTCATGTATTCAGTGGCTACATTTTCCCCAAAGTAATTTACTGCATAAATCACAGAGTTGTAGAATCATCAATAATGCATTGTAAAACATGTTCCTCACCCCACAAGAAATTCTACACCCCTTAGCAGGTCATTCATCCCCATTTCTTTCATCCCAAACAGGCTGAGGCAACCACTAATAAGTCTTCCGTCAACTATCATGCCAGTCAATTCTGTATGCACTATTTAAGCAGAATCAGACAATATGAAACATTTGTAACTGTCACTAAACATAATGAATTTTGGTTCAGCAATGTTGTAGTATCATTATTTCATTTTTAATGCCAAATAACAATGTATTGTATGTACATTTAAAAAACCAAATCAGTTTGTAAGCATGTGAATTATTATCATCTGGCTATTTTTATTCTTGTTTTCCCTGACTACATGCCTAGAACTAAAGTAGCTGAATTATACGGTAAGTCTAGGTAAGTTTATGTTTAACCCTTTGAAAAACTATCAGGCTGCTTCCAAAGTGACTACATGGCTTAAAAATTCCAACAGTGTATGAGGGCTTCGCTGTTCCGACTTCCTCACTAACATCTGTTATTAAAATAATAATCATCTTAACGTAACAAAAATAATATTTCATTGTTGATTTGTATTCTTTTATGGTTACTTTTTGACTTTTTAATTGTGCTAAAGTATATCCCCTGGTAAATTTTCCTAGGAAAACACAAGCCCAGAATGCCTTTTAGGCGGTGAGTTCACATTTTTCTCTGTATTATCATCAGAGTCAGGTATTTAAGCCATGTTACACATGCCTTCTTAATTACTTAGCACATTTCCTGTTGAATAAATATATTCTAACTAACTTGATATTTGCTAATCCTATTTTCCTATGGAGTTGTTCTCACAAAGAATGTATATGAGGCATTTGGAGAAGCATGGAATGCACAATAACGTAATACTGGCATTAGAACTTTACAAATCTCTTTTTAAATTTTAAAGCCAAGATGAAGTACATTAAAGGATGATTGGTGATAGATAAACAAAAAGGTATAGATCCTGGAGTGTTTTAGAATACAAAGAAAGTAGTCAGAAACCAAAGCCTACTAGTTACCTCTTAAATAATAATGTATATAGATGGAATCTGTGTGGAAAACAATCCCTACTACAAAAGCTATTTCAACACAGACCAACTGTTTCCTGACAACTATACACAACTCTCCAAATTGTCTATTTGATAAATGGAAAACTGACCATCAACTGAACTCTTATGTGCACCAGCATAAGATAAGATTCCCCCTACCCTCAGGCACTCAGATACCATCTCTCTAATGGGATCATGATGATGCCCAAGAACTCAGCTATCAATGTTAACTCTTTGCCAAAGAACCTTCCAAGTGTTTGGTTTCAGCCTTATGCCTGCTAGGCAGTTACCTGAGGAGAGAAGCTGTTTTCTTCTAACTAGGGACTCATTCCTCTATGAGCTTACTGTGTTGATACAGGGTGCTTTCTTTTGGTAGTACAATTTTCCTTTCAATCAGTGTATTCAAATTGAACTACAAACCCAAATTTATAAATAGACCTATATGATGTAATAGAGCTGAGTTGAGAATTCAACCTTTAATGATACTCTGCTACTCTTATTATTAATAGGTTTGGTTCTTTACTCACTTGCTGAAGATAAGTTCCTTCATATGTTTGCAATAAGATCCTCTAACTCTCAGGGTTGTTTTTTTTTTAATGTTTCAATCTCCCTCAGAATAGTGTTATCTTTCTCCAATGTGTCAGTAAGTGCCAAAGCAATCATTCAAATTCACAATCTTAATGGTTTCTACTTTTCCCTTAGGTCTAAAGTAATATTACACCAACTTGGGTATTGACTTCAGCTGGCATCCCATCCTAGGTCCCCATTGGTGAAAATAGTATACCGAACTAGAGGCATTAGTTACCACTAGTGACAGGCGCCTCACTGCTAGCCAGTAGGCAGGCAATGATGCTCCAGAATTCCATTTTAAAGTCTGCTTCTTGGTCTTATTCACAGAAAAAAATTCTTTTTTAAAAAAATCAATTTCCTAGAAAATTGTATGGAAGAAAATATACATGGCAATGAGAAAAGCACGCCCTCGTTACTCTGAGAGAAAGAATTCAGACAAGACAAAGTAAGAGACCTGGAGAAAGCTCTGATTACGGAGCAAAAATACTCAATGGGTGAATGGGGGTATTTTCAGAGTGACTTGTGCCAATCATTTTGGTGTATCATGTTTCATGAACAAACGAGAGAGGGAAGAATTCTTCAGGGACTTCAGATGGAAGGAAAAGGAGGGAATATCTGAAATGGAACAGAGAATCCCCAGAGTAAGGACTGACCTCTTGTCCTGTCCTTATGTAGGATTTTTTAAGTGTGTTCCTAATGGGACAACAGTCAAAACCGCAATGCCAAAAAGATGGAAACACCATTACAATGAAGCAAAGGTCAGTTAGCAGTCATCTGAGTAAGTCATATTGGTCCTCCATGAATGTAGTAAGGTCTTGTTTTTCAGGGCTGGACCAGTTACATGACTTGAATATTCACATGATACCCTGCTTAATGCAGCATTTCTACTATGGCATCAGCCCTTTACCACCATGAAGCTATCTAGCCTGCCTCACCTTGATCCTGATGGAGGTCTCAGAGGCCTCTGCCATGTGGCAGTATCCAACCACATGGTGATTTCCAAGTGTAAAGATCACAAAAGCCTACAGCAATTCAGTATACTGTTGCATTTGGAAAACCAGACAGTTTATTGAGAAAATAGACTAAAGACAAGGAACCTAAAACTTACTGAAGTAAGAAAATATCCTACTGGGCAAAAGAATCAAAATCTCTCCTCAGAGACAGATCAGATTTCTTAGGATCATCCTAAGAATTAGCACTCACTGTCGGAAAGGGATCTGCGCTTCTGAACATTAAATAAGTCATCGGCAAGCCCTGAGGATAAAGGCTGGGAGGAAATTTAGCAATTTCTCTGGTAAGTACACGCTACTCCAATTGCTATCCAGCAGAAGTTCCAATTGTGTTTGTCAAAGATGCCCCAAAGTTTCTGTGACGGACAAAGTATTTTCCCTTCATAAGTACTACTCACTTTACTTCTCCTGTCCTACAAGTGTTTTCCTTTGTCTGCGCCTATTCAGATACCTGTAGCAGTCCTGGAAAATTTTGACCTACGAGAGACGGGCTAGCCAATAATGGGCCATAATTTTTTCAGTTAGCTCTCATTTAAAAAAAAAAAAAAAAAAAAAGCATTTCAGAAAACACCCCTAGCCTATGATGAGGATGGAAAATGTATATATCTATAACTTTTTAATGTTCTGTGAAATTAGGGCTATGATATGCCAACCACAGAAAGAAAGCATTGCTAAGAAGCCAGTAATTGACCTGTGGCTCTCTCAATCAAAAGATAAAGACATTTCTTCCATCAAAAGTTTGAAGATTGGAGGAAAAAAATCTGAAGTATATCAATTCTCAACTCCATGGAGACACACACACACACACACATACACACACACACACCACACACACACACCCCTATAGAAGCTACTAAAAGACTGATAACATCTAAAACTGATAACTGATACTCTAAGACATAGCTATAGTCATAAAATAAAAGTAGTTACCAGGTCAGGTGCCAGTGGCTCACACCTCTAATCCTAACTACTCAGAAGACTGAGACTGATAGTCATAGTTCAAAACCACCCTGGGAAGGAAGGTCTGTGAAACATTCATCTCCAATTGACCACCAAAAAGCCAGAAGTAGAACTGTGGCTGGCTCAAATGGTTAAGCAAAATAAGTTAATGGGTGTCCTGGACAGTACTCAGTTCCTGAATTCAAGCCCCAATACTGGCACAAAATAAAATAATTGACTTTGTCCGCCAATAAGGTACAATAAATCTCTGATGCTATATATCTCAAATCAAATACCATGGCCCTCATTAACTATAATGCCAGTTACGAGAAACTGAGGTTATGGCAGTACCTGCCTGTAATCTCTTCATTCAGGAGGCCAGAGTAGGAAGATCCTGAGTTCGAGGCAAACCTGAGATATACAGCAAGACCTTGTCTCAAAATAAAAAGTTAGGAATGAATTATGTTGTTGCTTAGCTAACTCAAAAGAATGTAACCAAGAGAAATAAAGGAAATAACAACTATGCTGCACAAAGTATCACAAATAACTTGACCAGCCACCTTGTATACCTGTTTAATAAATCAGACAACTAGTCAACCAAGATAGGCAGTGCCTACTGGACATCCTTATAAAACCTGTCAATAACATAAACAAGCTGTCTGACAAGCTCAAAAAAATATTAATGTCTTCAAGTAAATAAGTGAGTAAAAATTCTCATAAACAAATATAAACAAGTTCTTTCAAGTTGTGAGATGATGCACTGAGCTCATTAACCACACACTGAAGGAACACTCACTCCATAATTACATTAGAAATACTTTTTACTTAGAACAAATTCTAAGAAGTAACAGCAGAAACCAAAACAATTAACTTAAAATGACAGTGCTATGCTTATGGGAATGAACTTGGGAAACCTAAGCCCTGTTGGCTTGTGGAGACAGAAACTGTGTGTGTGGGTAGAACATTCAAAGTCATTGCATATGAAGACCTGAGTACACTTAAGCCATTGGTGTTATGTGTTACAGGGGTGGCGTCAGGTTCCTGGGGAGATGGCCTGGAATGAAGGAAGCAATTATCTCATGACATTTGCCATGCCATATGGCAGGTGGAGATTTCTCGGAATGCTACCTAATGTCAACTCAGCACAGGGACTCTTTTAATGACAGATACTTGAAACATAAAGCTTGTAGAGGAGCTCGGATTCCCATGGAAAAATGTATTATCCTGAGAAAAAGACAAGACCACAACCCTAGAACTCTCTGCAAGAGCCAAGACAAGCAAGAAATGCTGCATTGAGCAAGAATCCACTAGCTAACATCATAGCCACACTGTCAATAGTCAGTATTAACTGAGCCGGAAATGAAATGAGTTTTACATGAGATACTTATGATGTGGGATGGTGTGTAATATTACTTTAATCTCCATTGTTATTTTCACGCAAAAAAAGAACCATGATAATTACTACTAACCATCATGTACTATTACCAAGAAGTCTCTTTTTTTCCAGCTTATTTTAACATTAAAAATCTTAATGAACATTTACTTATGGTCTGAATAATTTCTTCTAGTATCCTTCAGGGATTACAAATGGGAATTTATTTCTTTTGTTCAAACTCTTACAACTAAAAGCAGAAAAACTAAAACTGGAAGCCAGGTCTGTCTTTTTCCATATCCACTAATTTTATTCTTTGTTGCTTTGGGTGTAAAGTTGATGAAAGAGTAAAGTTTTAAGTCTCTTATAGTCACTCTGAAGAAGTGAAGTTGAGAGAGAGACAAAGAGGAACACAAAGAAAGACACACACACACACACACACACACACACACACACACACATACACAGAAGCAAAATAAGGGGACTTTGAACAATGCCTGAAGACATGAGAGTATCTCTGGGGACTGTGAATGAGAGATAGATGGTCAACGTACTGGGCAAATTGCACTTGGCAAGTTGTTCTCTGACCTAGGACATTAAAATTAGGCCTGCCATGACACGTAGTTTCCCTGAGGAAGCTGGCTGGTGTTCTTTTGCCGTGAGGCCGAGAAGTTCAGAGGAAATGAATGAGAGGCTTTTGCAATATGGTTATGGTCCCAGGCACAGGGCTTCCCAACAGTTAATGTGTTCATGGTATGGCTTCCTAAGTCTAGGATCAGACAAAGCATTCTCTGCTTTATGCACAGAATGAGCTCTTAGGAAAAAGGACTCCAAGTATCGAGTACTTTTCAACTCCCTACTCTCCCTACGGACATTTATCTGTAGCTAATTATAGGAATCATCAGGTTAATGGTAGGGGATTATCTGGCATCATGTTTTCAGCTTACCACTATTCCTACCCTTTGTCTTAAGAACTTTCAAACACGTCTTTTAACAACAGCCAAGCAAATATGTATACTCTTCAAGAGTGATGACCTTACTTGTCCTATTTCTTTACTCATTCCAGTACAAATCTCCCTTCAGAAGATATAAATTACCATATCAAGGTGGTAAGCTACTAGGCTATTAGGTACAAGAGTTGACCTGCAGCCAATGCCATCATGCTAATGGTATCTACTGCAGAAGAAGATATAAGAAGAATTAAAAATTCCACTAGTGGCTTTTATCATACAAATCCAGCTAGCCTTTAATTATGCTGACTAATGAGGTACAGAAACTGTCTGAGAATAAAGACAAATAAGTTTCAAGCTGTTTCTTACATAACAGAGCCATAGAAAGAGAATAAAATGAAAACATCTAGATTATATTCTGAACTTATTTGTAAGTCATATTGATGTTAAAATACTGAGCTGTAGCCAGAGCAAATGAACTTAACTCCAGAAAATCAAGGAGATTGCCAAAGGGCCCAAGCTAACAGATTATTCTAGCCATGTAAATAGGTCAAGTAGCATCTCACACATTCTCTGAGAAATCTGAGGTAGATAGATAGATAGATAGATAGATAGATAGATAGATAGATAGATAGATAGATAATAGGAAGGCAGGTAGATGATAGAAGATAGACAAATGTGCACACATATGTAATAAGCAGAAAGTGGTTTCTATGTTCCAGTCTTATTCTGCAGAAACTACTCTTTATTAAACACAAACTATGTTACACAAGCTATGTTTTAGGTGAGGTTGTGAGCGTATTAAAAGTCTTCTAAGATTTCCTTTTGGAAGAAGTCTAAATTAGGCTCCACAACCCTGAATTCCACACAAGTGTTGTTAGGTTGTAAAATAACTGTTATTTTGACTCCAGACTATAAGCATAGTAAAAGGCAACATGTTAAAAGCAATTTGGGATGCAACTCCAAACATGGGAGCATTTCTGTCTAGTTCATCATGGAAATGTGTTGCAATTATTACTAAATAAATCAAGTGTCTTCTATTAGTGAAGTCTGTTCCTAAGAAACATACATTGTTTCCAAATTGCTATGGCTTCCTCCACTCTTGTAGCCTACTATAATTTTTTCCACAAGGAATATTAAGTAATTTTGTCTGTCTGAAGATGCCCAGAAAGTGTCCTTTCCAAATACTATTCTTTCAAATTTTTATTCAGGGTAGGGCACGTTGAAAGATGTCTCATTGTTAGGCCAGCTTTATTAATCCCATTAAATAATAAAATAACAAGAAGTGTTTGGGACTGGAGAAAATGTATGAAAGAAAGGATTTTTAGATACTTTCAGTGGTGGAAGATCATTATGGCCTCTCCAAGATGCTGACTTGTGCCTTGGTCTTACCCAAAGTAACTTCTGTGCCCTATAGTTGGTCCATGCACAAGCTCTGTGTCCAGGGGAAGCTCTGAAGATTCAGATCTCATTTCAGAACTTGAGTACTTAAGCATTTAGAGTTTTACTTTCTTGAAGAACACTGGCTGTCAAAAAGCCCAACCCATCTCACATATTCTATGATTCCTCCTATTAGGCCTCTATTTTTCTTATTATACTTTCTTCTAACCTGGACTTGGAATATTAAAATGGAAGTACTGAGAATCCCATCAGCAATGCCTGCTTTAACACTAAGCCTGAGTAGGGCTATTCATCCAAAAGCTGCTCATCATTTCCTACTCTATAACATTCTTAAATACCTAAGAATTTGAGCATATAGAGAGTTGGCTATGAAGACAAAAATTACCCTCATAGTTTGGAAGGTGAAGTGGAAAAATGTCTTATCCTCTGTTGTAAATTTTCATTATTTAATGAATAATAACAAATTTGGCATATATTTTATTCATTTCCATGGCTTCTCAAGATCTGAGCTTTATTGTTTATTATCTACAGATTATATCTTTGTCTAATGAAACAAATTTATTGATGTATAATTGAGTATATGTAAAATAATGGATTGTGTACAAAGTAAATACATGTTATTTTACATACACATATATCACACATGAATATGGGACAAAGAAAAGGAATGCATTTTTCACTGTGGCTAAATAACTGAAAATATAAACTAAGGGCCAAGGTTTCACATCAAGATTCAACTGTTCAGAGGCAGGTGACAGGCATTTGTACTAAGGCCAGGTACCCATGTGAACAAAGCTGTGAGGCCATGGCGACTAGACAGAGAATGCTCTACCTAGAGGCATCAGCAATCTCACCTTTCAAACCATGTAACCACTGTGCACACCTTAGAGACCACACTGCAGTACATCCCCTTGCTTTCTTCAGGGGTCTGTCTGAATACCATCTCCTCATGAAGATCTTGCAGAGACCAGATGACACCATGGTAAGGTGATTCAACAACATACATTGTCCTTTGTTACAATGTAATCTAATGATTGGTATGGCTGTTTGGTGATGGTATCTACAAAACTAGGGCTTGTGCCTTCCCAGACCACTTCTGTAGCTTCAGGTCCATGTATCATCCTGACACAGAATAGGAACACAATAAATATTTGGAGAACACATGAATGTGCCCTTTAGCAGGAACACCAAAGAACATTACTATGTATTATTTTATAATAATAAACAATAAAAGTGTTATTTTCAAAAGTCATTTCATATTTTGGTAATTCATACAGCAAATATATCTTGAGTACCAACCTGGTTCTAGGTCCTGCATGTAGACATTGGATAGAGAGAACAGATCATGTGGCAGACACTATTTTCACAAACTTGATAATCTAACTATTCCATGTTCTTATTATATTTATAGTATTTAAATATTAGAGTAAGGACATCAGTCTTTCTTCAAATGAAAGAATATAATTTCCAAAGAATTTATAAAATGCAGCAACTAGTTTATGATGATCCTGGTTGTCATCTTCATGCACAACACTATTCTCATTAAGATTTTATTTCTTAACATAATCTGATGGAATCTTGGAGGAAATAAAAGAGCATAATTGGAACCATGTTTGGGCCACACCTGCCAAGTCAAAATAAAAAGCTGATGTGGATTTATGAAAACATCAGTGCATTTGCATTATGTGTAACAAGCTCTAAATCTCATTGGCATATTAGTAAATTTGCATGTGAATGGGCCAATAAGCCTGTTGTCCAATGGCTAGTTGCAGTTGACCTCTGGATGGGGAGAAATAGGCAGGCAGAGATGGAAAATGGAAGTTTACAGCATCCAAGAATACTTGGAACATGACTCGGTGAGTGCTAAGAGTGTTGCTGAGGACAGGAGAAAAGATGGTGGACTTAGATAATTAAGTGGAAATAAATTTCAGCCTTAATTCTAATTCTCCATTTTGTATATGATTTTAAACAAGTTAATTAGACAACATACAGTTTCTACCTTTACAAAATGAGAATAATAATAATACCTGCTTTATAATGAGGGCTAGAAGTAGTGCACTTTAGACATGTAACACACTGAATAAACCATAGTGCACACTAGATGATATTCATAAAAGTACCATACTTTTAACATTTTAAGAGTTAAGCAACTACATTCAGAACTAAAATTATAAAATGCATCTTATTTTTATCTTGGTTTCCTATCAGTCCTTTAATATTTTAAACAATCATATAATGGGAACATGCATAGTAAGTTGGGAGAGCTATTTGTAAATACTTAATACTTGAAAGAACATATATGATGCCTTAAAATTTTTTAAATAAAATGACAAAGATGTCTTACCCAACCATAGAATAAAATTATAAATGAAAAATTGCATTAATACATAAACATTCAAATAATCCATGAGTTAATAAAATCAAAAAATATTAATAGGAAATATAATGTGCAAAATAAACTATAGACAAAAAATGACAAAAATTATAGGGTGCTACAAAATTTACTTCTTTGGGAAATTGATAGCATTAGACAGATAATTACAAAGAAGAAATGTCCTAGTTGGATAACTTAACCATCAATTTTAAAAGACTGAAAAAAGAACAAACTAAAGCAATTAGAAGAAATTAAATGTTGGGCTGGGAAGGTGGCTCAGTGGTAGAGCACTTGCCTTGCATGCATGAGGCCCTGGATTCAATTCCTCAGCACCATATAAGCAAAAAGAAAAAAGCCGGAAGTAGTGCTGTGGCTCAAGTGGTAGAGCGCTAGCCTTGAGCTGAGCTGAAGAGCTGAGGGACAGTGCCCAGGCCCAGAGTTCAGGCCCCACGACCAGACCTAAAAAAACAAAACAAAACAAAAAAAAAAAAAACCCCAACAAATTAAATGTTAAGAATTGGAGTGGAAATGAATGAAATAAAATAACTCTAAAAAAGAAAAAAAATCAATGAAGTAAAAATTAGTTCTTTGATAAGCTTACAAAATTGAAAAAGTTTAGCAAGACTGACCAAGAAGAATGGAGAGAAGGCTCACATTACTAGCATCAGAAACGAAAGAGTGACCCCAGAAATCAGGAGGATGAGACAGGAGGATTGCAACTTCAAGACTAAAGTGTATTACGGTGACACTCCAGCTCAAAAGAAAATGGAAGAGTAGACATTATTCCTGACTTTACAAAATTAAAGAGGATTATGAGACACTGTTACAAATAATTGTATTTTAAAAGGTAAATGACATGGAACAAATGTCTTGATAACACCTATACAAATAAATAGGCTCTGGAAAGAAAATCTAGACAAATAGATAATAAAAAAGAGATACAAAAGGGATTCAAAGTGTAATTAGAAGCATACCCACAAAGAAAACCTAGGCTGCACTAGCAAATTCTATCTATTATTATGATTATTATTTATGTTTTGTTTTGGTGCTGGTCCTGGGGCTTAAACTCAAAGCCTAGGCACTGTCCTTGAGTTTTTTTGCTCAAGGCTAGCACTCTACCATTTGAGCCATAGCTCTACTTCCAGATTTTGACGATTAGCTAGAGTTAAGAGCCCCATAGACTTTTCCTGCATGCGCTGGCTTTGTTGCATGATCCTCTAATCTCAGCCTCCTAAGTAGTTAGGATTACCTGTACATACATAAACCACCAGCACCTGGCCTATCAATTATTTTAATAGTTATTGTTCACAAGCTCATCCAAAAGTAAGAGGACTAAACATATCCTAAATTATTCTACAGGCCAGTATTAAACTGATGCCAAGATAAACTACACAAAGATATCAAAAGCAAGAAGAAATAAAATAAGTTATCTACCTAAAAGAAAAAAATCAGGGCTGGGAAGGTGGCTCAGTGGTAGAGTGCTTGCCTTGCATGCATGAGGCCCTGGGTTCGATTCCTCAGCACTACATAAGCAAAAAGAAAAAAGCCGGAAGTGGCCCTGTGGCTCAAGTGGTAGAGTGCTAGCCTTGAGCTGAAGAGCTGAAGGACAGTTACCCAGACCCAGAGTTGAGGCCCCACGACTGGACTCCCCCAAAAAAAAGAAAAAAGAAAAAAATCATCTTCCAAAAATACTATCAAACTGAATCCAAAAATTTATAAAAATTACCCTATGGCTAAGTGAAATTTCTTTTAGAAATTCAGGTAAATTTAGCATCTGAAAAAAAATTAATGTAGTACATTATATCGACAGAAATATGATCATCACAATATAGACAGAAAAGGCATTGGATTAAATCCAACACAATTTAATAATAAAAATAGTCAACAAACTAGGATTAGAAGAACACATCAAACTGACTAAGGCTATTTGTGAACAACCCCATTTGACATTATACTTACTTGTGAATTTCAAAATATTGTGTATAGAACGCCCTAAAGAATGAACAAAAATAGCTCTCATAAATGAACTGATAAAGGATACAAGATCAAGTTCCGGGAAGATGGCGGAGGAGAAGCTGGAATCTGAACAAGCTCTTGCATAGAAAACAGTTTCAGAGTTCCAGTGAACAGTCCCAAGCCAGAGAATCACACCAAGTGTGCCATCACAGGACAGAGAGTTAGTCAAGAGAGGGGAAGCCAAGCAGACACATCTGAGCAGCTGCCGCTGCGGCGGCAGGGTCGCAGCGGCGACCACCGCCGCAGAGGCATACCTGAGACGCAGTCCGGGACAAAGGAGCCAGACGCAGCAGACGAGCGGATTCTACTCAGCACCAGCAAGAACCGACAAGGAACGGACAACTTCATCATGCACTTTGCAGACCAGAGACGACCCGGGATCCAAGACTCCGCGTGAGTAGAAGCCCGACTTCCTCACTCCTTCTCTGGGAGAGGAGAAGGGAAGGCCACCCCTCCCCCCCCCAGCAACGGTGATCTCCATCTTGGATACCGACAAAGCTCGGAGGAGCGGCTAGCTCCAGCTCAGGCCTTGGAATAAAACGAGTCATTTAGCAGGTCACAAGAACTTAACGGCGAAGTGACCTCACAGACTCAGTTCCATCCAGGGAAAAGTCACCCAGCTCAGGCGCCAGCCATTGGAGTGGCTCTCCTCACTGGGTAACCAGAGCCAGAGGCTGCCCCTCCCTCTAGCAGCCTCCACAATCAATTGAAAAACAGAAACCCTGAGAATGGCTCCAGGCTGGGTACTGTGAGTTTTTTTTCACAAAATAGCCCCAGGGAAAAGCTACTGTTCGTTGAAAGGCCTCAACTCTACCCAGAACCTAGCCTCATCACTGCATCCCCCTCTTTTGTGATTCTCAAAGCAGATCACCCTCCCAGTAAACTAACCTGGGAGGGGGATCTCAAAATCTTGGGTAAAGCAGAGCATTTTTCTGCCTGTTCCAACAAACTGACTTAAGAAACCAATCAAGCCACAGGACCTCAAGCTGACCAGAGACTCCAACCAGACTCTGGTTACAGACAAAAGGGAGATACAGGACTCTTCCCACCCCTCCCAAAAAAAAAATAAAAAAATCAAAGAACTTTTTTTTTTCTTCTTCTTTTCTTTTTTTCTTTTTTTGTTTTGTTTTTTTTTCTCGTTTTTTGTTACCTTATATATATAAAAAAATTTTTTTCCTTTTCTAAAAGTTTTATTAATCTTTAATTTTTGCCTCTTCTGAAAAAATAATTGTTTTCCAGTAACTTTTTTTTTTCTCATAATTTTTATTTTAGGAATAACGTGAATGTGTGTTTTCCTTTCTTTTCTTGTCTTCTTTCTCTTCGTCTTTCATTCTTAATTATCTTTTTGTTTTTGTCTAGCTCTACTGAACTTCTGATCTTTTCTTCTCACTTTCCTATCCTTTCCACCTTTTCCTCTTTTGTTCTTCTTTATGTGACTTAACTCTTGTCCTGCACATCCTCAGATAAACCCGTAGTTAACTAGTAGACCCTATCCCCCATTGTGTACACACTTAATCCACAAACTTATTACTCAATTCAAAACCTCTGAGACTTAAATTCATTAATAGCAGTACTACCTCTTTATACCTATATAATATTTTAAGCATTTTTTTTAAAGTTTTTCACATCCCCTCTATGTCCCTCCCTTTTTCTCAACATATTCACATTCCTCTCTAAATAGATGGTTTTTTAATCTCTATAATAACATTAATTTTTACGTTTCCATTTTTTTTCTGGTCTCTTTTCATTCCCCTTTCCCTTTCTTCTTTTTCTCTCTCTCTCTACTTGCATCCTACCCAACCTATTTCCTGCATTGTGATTAGGACATAGTTAACTCTCCCTGTGCCTCCCCACACCAATCTATTCCTATTTTTTACCCACATCTCTCCCTAACCCTAATAATTTCTGGTTTTCCAAATTCTTCTCTGCGGTTCGAAGTCCTTTAACATATAGTTGTTTGATGTTGAATAGATGTATCTGTTGAACTAGATTGTATCTGTAGACTATTGACTGTACAAATGCAAACTTTGGTTGATGGTTGCCTTAAGATAGTGTTCTAGCACAAAACTGGTGCTATCTTCATCTCAAATGGGCAGAGTAAGCCAGAAAAACACAAGAAAAATGGCAAATTTGGGTATCTCAATTCCCAATCTTGATAATCAGGGGTTAGAACAGATAATGAATAATCCAGAGGAGAGTTCCCAAATAGCTCTACAAACACTGCTGGCAAACATGATAAATGAGAAGTTTGACAACATACAAAGGACTCTGTTTGAGCGTGATAGGGAGAGAGAGGAGGCATCCCAGAAGTTTATACAGGAATATCATAAGCATGAGGAAGCTACTCAAAAACTGATACAGGATTTGCGTGAACAACTTGAGAATACTCAAAGAGAAAGGGAGGAATGGCGTGAGCAGGCTGAGAACACTCAAAGAGATCTGCAGGAATCCCAGGAACGGGAGGAAGCTAATCAAAGAGTAATACAGGAATTGAGAGACCAGGTAGAGAACACACAAAGATCACTAAAGGCATTCATGGAATCCATTAACAAAGAGCTGAAGGAAGTCAGGGAGACCACAAAGGGAATGCTGAATGGAACCCAACAGAAGGAATGGGAGCCCAAAGAAACCATAACCAATCAACTAAGTGATTTGAGGACAAACACTGAACACCAAATTAAGGAAGTAAAGAAATTCATACAAGACCTAAAACAGAGCTTCAACAAAGAACTTGAAGCCATCAAAGCTGACCAACTAGAAGGAAAAGAGATAAAAAACAAAGTAGAGAGTCTTGACAGCAGGTTAGACCATGCAGAAGATCGAATCTCAGGGATTGAAGACAGCCTAGATATTATAGAGAAAGAACATACAACCATCCAAGACAAGTCCAAGAAATATGATAGATCTATCCAACACCTGGAAGACACCATCAGAAGGCCTAATCTAAGGATAATGGGTGTAGAGGAGCACCTAGAAACAGAAGTTAATGGTCTAGGAAATTTGTTTAACAGGATCCTAGCAGAGAACTTCCCAAACATGCAAAAAGATAGGCCTGTCCAGATACAAGAAGCCTTTAGAACCCCAAATAGACCAGACCAGAATAGGACATCCCACCGCCACATTATAATCCACACAGGATCAACTCAGAACAAGGAAAAGATCCTTAAAGCTGTCAAGGAGAAAAGGGTAATCACCTATAAAGGGAAACCAATTAGAATCACCTCAGATTTCTCAGCAGAGACAATCAAAGCAAGAAGAGCCTGGAATGATGTATGCCATGCCCTAAAAACAAACAACTATCAACCAAGAATACTGTACCCAGCTAAACTCTCCTTCATAACTGAAGGCCAAATAAAAACCTTCCATAGCAAAGAAAAATTGAAACAATACATCTCCACCAAACCAGCCCTACAAAAGATTCTTAAAGATGTCCTACACATAGAAAACCAACAAGACCGCAATAAAGGCCAAGAAACTGCACCCAAACTGAGAATCCAAGAACCATAGGAAGAACCCAGTTTTCGCAGCCCCCAAGAAGGTAGATAAAATGGCAGGAACCCCCAAATACCTCTCAGTCCTATCTCTTAATGTTAACGGACTGAACTCTCCAATTAAGCGACATAGACTGTCTAGTTGGATTAAAAAACAAGACCCTTCTATCTGCTGCCTGCAGGAGTCACATCTTGCCCGTAAAAACAAACACATTTTCAATGTTAAAGGTTGGAACAAAATCTACCAAGCAACCAGACCCCATAAACAGGCGGGAGTTGCAATCCTAATATCAGATAAAATAGACTTCAAATTAAAATTCGTGAGAAGAGATAAAGAAGGTCGCTACATACTAATTAAAGGATCTCTCCTTCAGGAGGATATTACAATTCTAAATATCTATTCGCCAAACAATGGAGCACCCAAATTTTATCAAAGAAACACTACTTTCCCTCAAATCCCATATAGATCCAAAGACATTAATTGTTGGGGATTTTAACACACCACTCTCCCCACTAGATAGATCAACTCGGCAAAAACTCAACAGAGAAAGCGCAGATCTAAACAACTGCATAGATCAACTAGACTTAACAGACATCTACCGAACATTACACCCAGCAGCATCAGATTACACGTTTTTCTCAGCAGCACATGGAACGTTTTCTAAAATAGACCACATTTTAGGCCACAAAGCAAACTTGTCTCAATTCAGAAACATTGAAGTTATACCTTGCATTCTCTCTGACCACAAGGGAATAAAATTAGAACTCAACACCAAAAGCCACCAAAGAAAGTCCGGTATCACATGGAGGCTGAACAACACACTGCTGAATCATGAGTGGGTCATGGAAGAGATTAGAAAGGAAATTCAAATGTTCATGCTATTCAACAAAAATGAACACACAAAATACCAGCTCCTCTGGGACACAGCAAAGGCAGTACTCAGAGGCAAGTTTATAGCTCTGAGCTCCTACATCAACAAATTGAAGAGATCTGAAACTAACAATTTAATGACACATCTAAACCTCCTTGAAAAAGAGCAGCAAGATAAACCACAATCCAGTAGACGGAAAGAAATAATCAAAATTAAATCAGAATTAAATGAATTAGAATCCAAAAAAACTATAGAAAGAATCAACAAAACAAAGAGTTGGTTCTTCGAAAAACTTAACAAAATTGACAGACCCTTAGCAAATCTTATCAGAAAAAGAAGAGAACACACCCAAATTAATAAACTCAGAGATGAGAATGGAAACATCACCACGGAAACAACCAAGATTCAGAACATTATCAGGGAATACTTCTCAAAACTTTATGCTAATAAGTTTGAGAACTTGACAGAAATGGACCTCTTCCTAGCAAATATTGACATGCCAAAACTAAACCAAGATGAGGTAAACTATCTTAACAGGCCCATATCAAGCATTGAAATAGAAACAGCAATAAGAGACCTCCCAGCTAAGAAAAGTCCAGGACCAGATGGTTTTACAGCGGAATTTTACAAGGCCTTCAAAGCAGAGCTCACACCAATTCTCCTCCAACTCTTCAATGAAATTGAAAGAGAAAGCTCACTACCGAACACATTCTATGAAGCCATCATAACCCTCATCCCAAAACCAGGCAGGGACTCATCAAAGAAAGAGAACTATAGACCCATTTCTTTGATGAACATTGATGCAAAACTTCTCAACAAAATTTTGGCCAATCGACTTCAACAATTCATCCAAAAAATCATACACCACGATCAAACAGGATTCATTTCAGGGATGCAAAGCTGGTTCAATATACGCAAATCAATTAATATTATTCATCACATCAACAGGAGCAAGAATAAGAACCACATGGTTATCTCAATAGACGCAGAAAAAGCATTCGACAAGATCCAACACCCCTTCATGATGAAGGTTTTGGAAAAATTAGGAATCCATGGAACATTCCTCAATACAATAAAGGCTGTATATGACAAACCTACAGCCAGCATTATACTCAATGGTGAAAAACTAAAGCCATTTCCCCTTAACTCAGGAACAAGACAAGGATGCCCATTCTCTCCACTTCTCTTCAATCTAGTATTAGAATGCCTAGCTACAGCAATAAGACAAGATGCAGACATAAAGGGGATCCAAATAGGGAAAGAAGAAATAAAACTCTCCCTCTTTGCAGATGACATGATCTTATATTTAAAGAATCCCATAGACTCCACTCCCAAATTACTCAAGCTGATTCAAAACTTTGGCAAAGTAGCAGGTTATAAAATTAACCCCCAAAAATCAATGGCTTTTCTGTATGCCAACAATGAGAAAAGTGTGGCTGAAATTAGGAAAGCAACTCCATTTGTAATAGCCCCACAAAAAATAAAATACCTCGGAATTAACTTAACTAAAGAAGTGAAGGACCTCTATGATGAAAACTTTAAAATCTTGAAAAAGGAAATCAACACAGAACTTAAAAAATGGCAAAACCTCCCATGCTCCTGGATTGGAAAGATTAACATCGTGAAAATGGCAATACTTCCCAAGGCTATCTACAAATTCAACGCAATACCTATCAAAATTCCACCCTCATTCTTCAAGGAAATAGAAAAGGCAATCCAAAAATTCATATGGAACAATAAAAGACCCCGAATAGCAAAAACGCTCCTCAACGGAAAGAACACTGCTGGAGGAATATCAATACCAAATTTCAAACTCTACTATAAAGCCATAGTAATCAAAACAGCTTGGTATTGGCATAAGAACAGACCTCAGAACCAATGGAATAGAATTGAAAACCCAGAAATGAACCCACAGATCTATAGCCATCTAGTCTTCGATAAGGGAGCTAAAATAATAGAATGGAAGACAGACAGCCTCTTCAGTAAATGGTGCTGGCAAAACTGGTTAACTACATGTACAAAACTAAAGCTAGATCCTTATAATATCACCCTGCACCAGAATCAACTCCAAATGGATCAAAGACCTTGAACTCAAAGCAGACACTCTGAAAACATTACAGGATGGAATAGGAGAAACCCTGGGTCTCCTTGGCTCAGGCCGAAATTTTCTGAATAGAGACCCGGAAACACAACAAATCAAAGAAAGGTTGGACAAATGGGATTGCATAAGGTTGCAGAGCTTCTGCAGGGCAAATGACATAGCTAGCAAGATCAATAGAAAGCCCACGGACTGGGAGAAGATCTTTACTAGCCATACAACGGACAAGGGTCTCATATCTAAAATATACTTGGAACTCAAAAAATTAAACCACCCAACAACAAATCCTCAAAGAAACAACTGCCCAATAAGTAAGTGGGCGAAAGACTTAAAGAGAAGCTTCTCTGAAGAAGAAAGAAGGATGGCCAATAGACACATGAAGAAATGTTCAACATCCCTAGCCATAAAAGAAATGCAAATCAAAACAACATTGAGATATCACCTCACTCCAGTTAGAACAGCAAAAATCAAGAACTCTAACAACAACAGATGCTAGAGGAGATGTGGACAGAAAGGAACCTTACTTCATTGTTGGTGGGAATGTAAACTTGTTCAACCACTTTGGAAAGCAGTATGGAGGTTCCTCAAAAGACTTCACATAGAACTCCCCTATGACCCAGCAATCCCACTTTTGGGCATTTACCCTAATGTTTACAAAAAAGACCACACTAAAGCTACCAGCACAACTATGTTTATTGCAGCATTATTTACCATAGCTAAGATATGGAACCAACCCAGATGCCCCTCAGTAGATGAATGGATCAAGAAAATGTGGTATATATACACAATGGAATTCTATGCCTCCATCAGAAAGAATGACATTGCCCCATTTGTTAGGAAATGGAAAGGCTTGGAAAAAATTATATTAAGTGAAGTAAGCCAGGCCCAAAGAAACATAGGTCCCATGGTTTCCCTTATTTGCAATATCTAGTATAGGTATGAGTCAAGCGGAAAAAGTCAGAGAATGTGATGTTAGGAAAACGAACCCTCAAATATGTATTTTAATGTTTTTGTTTCTTTCATGCATGTGTTTCTAACGCATTTATAAGATTATTTCTTTGTTGCTTTGTATGTCCCTCCCCCACAGTGTAACCCCCGCTTTCACTATATTTGATGTCAGTATAACATGTGGAGGAGACGGGGACAAACAAGTCGTTTAAGGATTCAGGTGGACCTGTTGCAACAATGAGAAGTACAAAATGTCATGTCAAAACCAGCTTTACAATGTCGGAGTGGGGGGGGGGGAGGGGGGGTTTGATTGGGTGGGGGAGAGGGGGGAGGGTGAGAAGGGAGGTGAAGGGTAAACAAAGGAGGAGGCTGCAATGCTTGGTAAGAAATGTATGCATTATCCTGCCCATGTAATTGTAACCCCTCTGTACAGTATGTTCTCAAATAAAATAAAATAAAATTAAAAAAAAAAAGGATACAAGATCAACATGTACAAAATCAATTGTATTCTGTATATTTTTCATACAGAAATAAAATTAAGGAAATCATTAACAGTGACAAGAGTATCAAAATAATAAAATACTGAGGAGTAAACTAACAAATGAAATACAAGCCACTAAAATGGCTATAGCAGTAATTTTTAAAGTATTGTAAGTAAATGCAAAGGCATGCTAATACCATGGACTAAAAGACTATCTTATTAATATTATATTGGCTGAGTTAAATGTTTTAAAATCTAGTATTTGATGAGTGCTATGTCAAGAATATATAAAAATGTTCATGTTTCACTAATACCAATGTTAATAATTAAAAATAGACAAACAATGGCCATTTCTCTGAGATTATCTACAAAGGGCCAAATACATGAAAATACTCTCAACCTCATTAATCTTCATGGAAATGAATATAAATATGATATGACAGTTGTCATCCATTAAGAAGGTAAGAATAATAATTTAAAATAGATGATAAGAGCCATTGGTTGGTGTGAAATAGAGCGGTAAAAGTTAGATGAGGGAACTTTCACATTTCAGCCTATCAGCTTCTATATTGTTTTTACATTTTCTGCAAGAAAATACTTATATATTACCCATATAAATTAAATACAAATACAAAGTTAAATAATGTGATATAATACAGGGCATAAATCCATACTACCAAATAGATCTGTGGAGGTAAAATAAATCACAGATGATTAGTGCTGGATTCACATGTCAGAGCAGAAGTTTATTCTAGTTGACATTTATTTGAATTAGAGAAGAGAGGTAGCAGACTGACAGATACCCTGTTCAGTACATTTATCAGCCTTTGTATTTGCTACATTGCTATTTCTTTTGCTTGGGATACTCTTCTGCAAATATCCATAACCAACTCATCCTCTGTCCTTTAGATTCTTGCTCAGATATTTTCTTTGCAACAAGTCTCACTTGTCTATTCTCTAAAAGTTCAATACTCATCCATGCCTTACTGCTCATGTACCATTTCTGCTTAGTTTTTCTCTTTCAGCCATGTGCACCTACAGCATTCACTTACTAACTTCTGCTATTCATTTCCTCTCACCATAGATGAAGTATATGAAAGTAGATAGCTATAAAATGCTTCATAACTGTAACTCTGGACCTAGATTGATAGCTAGCACCCAGTATGTGCTCAATAAATTTCTGTTTGATTAAGGGAAAACATTTAATAATGACATTGCAAGGGGGTGATCCTGGGGCTTGAACTCATGGCCTGGGTGCTATCCCTGAGCTTGGGCAAAGCTAGTGCTCTACCACTTGAACCACAACTCCACTTCCAGCTTTTAGTGGTTAATTAGAGATGAGTCTAAAGAACTTTCCTGCCCAGGCTGGCTTCAAACTGCAGTCCTCAAATCCAGACTCTTGAGTAGCTAGGATTACAGGCTTGAGAGACCAGAGCCAGGCTTCTAATAATGACATCTAAATTAGGAGCTACTTGGGAGAGCTGAGATAAAAAAGGGGGGGCTTGTCTCTCTGAATCCTTATCATCACATCTTTTCCTACTTGAAACAATTAAAAATAAATTAGACATTTGTGCAGCAAGGTGGTTTCAACATTCTCTTCAATTGACCAACATTTTGGTGGAATTCACCTGCCATTGTTCATCTAGGTACACAAATAAGAGAGCCATGAGAATAGAAATGCATTTCTCTTTTTCCCTTCTCTTTGTCAGGCTAAATCAATCACAAAAATCACAAGTAAATCTGGAATTTAATTGGGAACAAAGCAGTTCCAGGATTTCAAAGCCTTTTAATTTGGCCACTCCTTAGAGCATTATATCTCACTTCCAAGGCTGGGCTTACGATCAAGACAGCTTTGCCTCCATACTAAGCTGAATTTCCCATCCATTGTTTCCTTCTCAGAAGGTGAACCCTTGTTGAGACACACATTTCTTTTTCCCTCACTACTTCTGGTTATATCTGAACAGAAAAATGCTCTTTCTAACAAGCTAAGTTTAAAGTGGAACAGTGGGTGAGTTCTTGGATCTCTTACTCTATGTAGCAAACTAAGCTTGGAATTATACCATATTATTTTCCTTTATTTTATTTTACTTTGTCTTGTGGTGAAAACACATTTAGAATATGACCAGCTATATTCCACTTAAGATGGTCCCAACTTGTTGGCAATAACCAAGGAATCACAGTTAGAAACTAGCTGAACATCTGTTCTGACTCAGGCCTGATCGGGGTGTTGATCTTGGTTGCATCAATGTCATGGAGCTTGTTCACAGCCTGACTGATCTGCTCTTGGCCTTGACATCCACAATGAAGTTAAATGTGCTGTGCTGTTATCTTCTGTCTTCTTGGTGGTGTCTTCAGTGGCCATGGTACGTGGGGATGGATAACATAGTTAGTCACACCTGCTTCTTCTGAATGATCTGGGCTTCCTATAAAGTTGTTGCTTTGGGACCCACGAGAAGGCAAGTGAAGGGAGAATCTTTGTTTGTGATGCTGGATAACTTTCAGTACTGCCTCCATAGCCAAGTCCTTGGCTTTGGCTTTGGCTTTGGAAGGACTTAGGACTTCTGTCTACTTTGGGGACCATCTTGATGAAAAGCTAATTTAAAAAAATTTTTAGTCCTTTGTCTACAAAGGGACTACCTGAGTACAACCTGCAGAATATGTTTCAGAATACTAAACATAGGGAAGGAAGAGGTGGTTAGAGGATTGACAGCAAAAGCAACTGTACAGTATTCATGTGTGAGATGTGAACCATGCATTGACTAAGAGCTGGAAAACAAAACAAAACAAAAAACTTCCCTGAGAACTACACATGGAAGATTTCACCACAACAGAACACAGGAATGGTTCCTTAAGCCAACAAAGTACTATTTTAGTCTTTCTCATTTCTTCCATATCCTTAAGGTGCCCTGATTTAGGGAATTCCAAAATGAGTAGAGATCTATCTTGTCATTATTTAAAACTCCTCAAGGAGATACTGAATACTGCTAGATTAAAAAAAACAACATTCTTTTTCACAGAGAGCCCTAAGCTCTTCAAATTTCATCAAATATGTCTGGTTCCAATTACCAACCCATGTCCCTTCAGTAGTGCTCAAAGTAGAGATGGTCCCTTTCAGGGAAAACTGGGGTTTCTTCCTATGTGAACAGCTCCACCATGGGATGGAGAGGGTTGCGCACAGTGCATTTTGTGCTGCTGTACACAACAGCATGTTCTGTGAACACTGCTGAGAACTATTACAAGATACTAAAGCCACTCTGCCAATCAGATCCCAGGTGAATGGCACACTCCTTCCTATTGCATGGCTGAATACCCATTGCCTGCAGTCTAGCTATGAAAACAGAAGATCAATGCTCTCAGACAGGTCATGTGATAAGCAGAGGCCCAAGGATTCACTCTTCAATTAGTTTTACGGACAGGTTAAAGTTTAGAGAAGGTGACTGTTGTTGCTTGGGCTTGTTTGTATACATTTCAAAATAGCAATTAGAAAATGGTGCTTTTCTATCATTCCTGCCTCAACCCATTCCCCTATTTTTCCAGATGCCACTGTGTCAACTAAAGGGAAGATATATATACTGACTGTGACCCACACTTCCTATGATAGGTGTTTTTTATTCATATCCCAAAGAAGTAATTATTCCAGTCAAACAATGATGTAATAGTACTATAGACTAAGTTGTGAGACTGACACCATCAATGGCCATTTCAAAAGGCTGTTTTTATTTTAATCGCTATTATTGAGGTGAATTGTATGTTATTCTTTGTCCAAGACCTTAGGGATAATTAAAATGCAATGACTACACAAGTGCCTTGTGAAATGCGATAACGAGATTGTTTTCTGATTTGCAAAAATGTCCTGACATGGTTAGTAAATGCATGTCACACAACCCCAACCAATTATACAGAGTGCAACTATTTGTCTTTGTCTATCACCAGAGGAGAGTAGACAGCATTAGAGTGAAATGCATAATTCTGGCTTAATTTTCATGTCTGATACTATAGTAATGTGTGAGGCATTATCTTAACAACAGGAGTAAATGTTTTTTTGCTATGTGATTTCCTTTCTGCAGTCTCCTTGGAACTATGCCTTCCAGAAGAATCACTCCTGCAGTGTCTTTGGAAAAGTGAGCGTGTGTTTGCATACACACACCACTCATTGTTTTCTCCTCCTCTTGGTGATACTTTTGATGAGGTAAGAGTCTATGCAGGATAAATTCCAGAGCATTGAAAAACTGGACAGCACTTTTATTCCTGTAAAGTTAAAAGTTTTACTTAAATATTGTGAGGAATATAATTGTGTCTGCTCTAGCTTTGCATTGGTTTGCTAAGTTTACTGTAAGAAAGTACCATGGACAACAAGGAAGACGGTGGAAAGTTAACAGGGAACCAACAGAGCTCTCTCCGAAGAAGAGTTTTAGGGTCCCATCAACCTCCATGCCTAGAGAGTCACACTAAATAAGCTATAATTATACAGAGATTTACACCAAAGAAGAAAATTATGAGCTGCCTGCTTAAGAAGACAGATTTAAGTGCTTGCCAGTGGTGGTGGCATCAGAGGCAGCCTGTGGAGCCATGGCATGCCCGCGGGTTTTCCACTTAGCTTCAGCATGAATTTAAAGACCAGGAATGCAAATCTACATCCCAACTCGTCACAGATAGACACAGAGACAACTCATCGCATCGAGGACCATCTGAAACACCACGGGAAAGTGTGAGTGCACCACAAAAAGCCTCCCTCCCTCCCAGAGAATGGCATCTGGAAGGAAACCCTCCCCCTTTACCCAAGAAGAACACTATTTTTGAAAGTGGCATAGAGCCTGGCAGAGCACCTGGCAGAAACACTTGATGGAGAAATGGCAACATTTTTGAAGAGGGCAAAGGAATCTGATATCCTTACATACTAATAAAGAGATTTTCCTATAGGAGGATATAACAATTCTAAATAACTATAGACCAAATGCCAGAGCACCCAACTTCATCAAACAAATACTACTAACCTTAAAAGCACACATAGATCCAAACACATTGATTGTTGGTGACTTTAACATACCACTGTAGCCTCTGTCTAGATCAATCAGGCAAAAACTCAACAGAAAAACCTCAGAACTAAATAGTTGCATTAACTAGACTTAACAGACATTTACATAATATTTCACCCAGCAGCATCAGAATATACATTCTCAGTAGCACATGGAATATTCTCCAAAATAGATCACATTTTAGGCCACAAAGAAAATCTGCAAATTCAGACTACTGAATTTATTCCCTACATCTTGTTAGACCACAATGGAATAAAATTAGAGCTCAACACCAAAATCCACCATAGAAAATTCTTTAACTCATGGAAACTGAACAACACATTTTTGAATGACCAGTGGTCACTTAAGAGATCAGAACAGAAATTCAAACGTTTATGGAATTTAACAAAAACAAACACACAAAATACCAGCTCCTCTGGGACACAGTAAAGGCAGTATTATACTCAGGGGAAATTTTATAGATCAGAGTGCCTACATCAACAAATTGAAGAAATCTCAAACCATCAACTGAATGATGCACCTTAAGCTCCTTGAAAAAAAGGAACAAGCCAAACCTCAAACCAATACACAGAAACAAATAATTAAAATTAAATCAGAAATGAATGAATTAAAGACAAAACCCTAGAAAAAACCAACAATACCAAGAGTTAGTTCTGGAAACACAATAACAAAATTGAACGACCCTTAGCAAATCTGAACAAGAAAAGAAGAGAATACACCCAAATAAACAAAACTACAGATGAGAACAGGAATGTCATGACAGAAATAAGAAGATTCGGAACAGTATAACCTTTATGGTAACAAATTGGAGAATCTGGAAGAAATGGAAGAATTTCTAGCAAATATTGATATATCTAAACTAAACCAAGAAGATTTAAACAAACTAAATAGACCCATAGCAAGTAATATAATAAAAATGGCAATAAAAGACTTCCTATCCAAAAAATTATATTAAGTGAAGTAAGCCAGGCCCAAAGAAACATAGGTCCCATGGTTTCCCTTATTTGCAATATCTAGTATAGGTATGAGTCAAGCGGAAAAAGTCAGAGAATGTGATGTTAGGAAAATGAACCCTCAAATATGTATTTTAATGTTTTTGTTTCTTTCATGCATGTGTTTCTAACGCATTTATAAGATTATTTCTTTGTTGCTTTGTATGTCCCTCCCCCACAGTGTAACCCCCGCTTTCACTATATTTGATGTCAGTATAACATGTGGAGGAGACGGGGACAAACAAGTCGTTTAAGGATTCAGGTGGACCTGTTGCAACAATGAGAAGTACAAAATGTCATGTCAAAACCAGCTTTACAATGTCGGTGTTGGGGGGGGAGGGGGTATGATTAGGTGGGGGGAGGGGGGAAGCTGGGAAGGGAGGTGAAGGGTAAACAAAGGAGGAGGCTGCAATGCTTGGTAAGAAATATATGCATTATCCTGCCCATGTAATTGTAACCGCTCTGTACAGTATGTTCTCAAATAAAATAAAATTAAATTTAAAAAAAAAAAAGACTTCCTATCCAAGAAAAGCCCAGAACCAGATGGATTCACAGCTGAATTCTATAAGGCCTTCAAAGGAGAACTCACTCCAATATTCCTCAAACTCTTCAATGAAATTGAAAGTGAAGATCATCACTAAGCTTAGTCTATGAGGCCAGCATAACCCTTATTCCCCAAGCCAGATAGGGACCCATCAAAGAAAGAGAACAATAGACCCATCTCTTTGAAGAACATCGCTGCAAAACTTCTCAATAAAATTCTGGCCAAATGATTTCAACAACTAATCGGGAAAAAAAATACTATGATCAAATGGGATTCATTCCAGGAATGCACAGCTAGTTCAATATCCACGAGTCAATTAATGTAATTCAGTACATGGACAGGAGCAAGGACAAGAACCACATGATCATTTCCAAAGACAAAGAAAAAACATTTCACAAGATCCAACATCGCTTTATGATAAAAGCTCTAGAGAAGCTAGGAATCCATGAAGTATTCCTCAATATAATAAAGGCTGCATATGACAAACCTACAGCCAGCATTACACTTAATGGCAAAAAGTTAAAACCATTTCTTCAAAATCAGGAATGAAACAAGGATGTCTTCTTTCTCCACTATTCAATATTGTATTGGGATTGCTACTCAGAGCAATAAATGAGGCAAGAGACAAACATAGAGGGCATCCAAATAGGGAAAGGAAAAGGAAAACTCTCCCTCTTTGCAGATGTCATGATCCTGTATTTAAAGAACCCTATAGACTCCTCTCCCAAGTTACTTGAGCTGATCTGAAACTTTGGCAATGTAGCCCCAAAATCAATAACTTTTCTGTAGTCCACCAATGAAAGGAGCAAGGCTGAAATCAGGAAAGCAACTCCTTCTGTTATAGCTCTTCAACAAATGGTGCTGGCAGAATTGGCTACACATGTCCAGAAAAGTGAAGTTACATCCTTATTTATCACCCTGCACCAGAATCAATTCCAAATGGATCAAAGATCTCAATGTATAACCAGATACCCTGAAAATATTACAGGAAGGGATAGGGAAACTAGGACTCCTCGGCACAGGCCAAAACTTCCTAAGTAAACATTCAGAAACACAAAAAATCAAAAAAAGGCTGTATACAATGGATTGCATCAAACTGAAGATTTTCTGCAGGACAAAGGACATAGCTAGCAAGATAAATAGAAAGCTCACAGAATGGGAGAAGATCTTTATGAGCTATGTATTAGACAAGAGCCTCATACCTAAAATATACTTGGAGTTCAAAAAGTTAACCCCCCCCCAAAAAAAACCCAAATCCCCAAAGAAACAACAACCCCATTAATAAGTGGGCTAAAGACTTAAAGAGAGACTTCTCCAAACAAGAAATAAGAATGGCCAATAGACACATGAAGAAATGTTCAACATCTCTGGCCATAAAAGAAATGCAAACCAAAACAACATGGAGATCCTACCTCACCCCAGTTAGAATGGCCTTATCAAGAAAAATAATAATAACAGATGCTGCAGGGATGTGGCAAAAAAGGAACGCTATTATACTGCTGATGAGAGTGTAAAGTTGTTCAATCACTCTGGAAAGCAGTAAGAGGTTCCTCAAAGACTAAACATAGAGCTTCTCTATGACCCAGTAATCCCATTACTGGGCATTTACCAAAATAACCACAAACCAGGCTGCACTAAAGCCACCAGCATTACCATGTTCATTGCATGATTATTTACCATAGCTAAGATATGGAATCAACCCAGATGCCCCTCAGTGGATGAATGGATCAAGAAAATGTGGCATAAATACACAAGGGAATTTAATGCTTCCATCAGAGAGAATGATATTGCCCCATTCATAAGGAAATGGAAAGACATGGAAAAAATTATATTAAGCAAAGTAAGCCACACCCAAAGAAACATAGGCTGCATGGTTTCCCTCATTTGAATAACTAGAATAGGTCTATAAATCTACAAGTTAATCTAATAGATAGTAAAAGACAAATAATTATACTTAAACATGACTAATTAATCAGCACAGTATTCACACACTGAGAACAAAGGAGGATATTCTTAGGAGTGGATCACAATGGCTCAATGACTATGTGCATATGACCATATAAAATGATGTTTATGGAAAAAAACTTCAGGAAATGGAAACAAGAGGGTTTTTTTATTGAGCTGCTTGCAGTTATTTCTTTTTTCTTTCTTTTTTCTCCTTTGGTTTATTTCCTCTTGTTACTGTTTTTATTTCTGTACCCTTTGTCTTGTATATAAGCTTATCTGATTTGGAGAAGGGAAAAGAAATCACAGAAATTGTGGAACAAAGGGGTTGGACCAATTCAACAGGGCTATTCACTAGACGCTATGTTGGAAATATTCTTTACAATTTGGGTGGGTGGGGAGTGGTCAGGAGGGGAAAAAGTAGGAGAAAATGAGGGAGGAGGTAACCTTGTTTAAAAAGAAATGTACTCATTATTTATGTAAATGTAACCCCTCTGTACATCAACTTTATGATAAAATATAAATTTAAAAAAGGAAGTATCATAAACCAGTGTCTTTGACAACAGAAATTGTGTTATCCTGTAGCTGTGAGGCCAGAAGCCCAAGATCAATGCATCAGCATGGTTGATTCCTTCTGAATGTGGTAGAGGAGACTCTCCAGGCCTTCCTTCCAGCTTGTAGATTTCTGACTTTGTCTTCACATAGTGTTTCCGTGTGTGTGTGTGTGTGTGTGTGTGTGTGTGTGTGTGTGTGTGTGTGTGTTCCGTATACACTCTCATGAGTATGTGCATGTGTGTCTAACTTTTTCTGTTTTAAAAGGATACTACTCAGCAGGGTGTCGATGGCTCATGCCTGTAATGCTAGCTACTCAGGTCGCTAAGATCTGAGGATCACGGTTCAAAGCCAGCCTGGGCAGGAAAGTCCATGAGACACTTATCCCCAATTAACCAGAAAACCAGAAGTGGCACTGTGGATCAAGTGGTAATGCATTCTCCTTGAGCTGAAGAGCTCAGTGACAGTGCCGAGGCCCAGAGTTCAAGCCCCAGATTGAGGGGGAAAAAAATGATACTACTCATGTGGGATTAAGGGCCCATCCTACTTCTGTATGAACTCATATTAACTTAATTAATAAAAATAAAATTTGTTATGGTTCTAGTTTCAAATAGTATCCTATACCAAGATACTTGGAATTAAGATTTCAACTCATGAAGTTTTGGAAGCTATGAATCAATGTATAACAAACCTCAAATCAATAATAGCTATGTAACTCAATGAAATATACACTGTACAGAAGGTTCAATACATAATAGACAAGTTGTTTTTCAAGATTAATATAACTTGAATTTCAACTCCTAGTAACTGACTCTATAGAAATGCTTGTATTTTGCTTTATTAAGCACTAGGAAAAAGAGTTATAACTAATGGAATGATACTCCCTCCAAAAGAACTTTGGAACTGTCTTTCTTAGCACAAAATATGAAAAATACATTATTACTAAGTTCTTAATGACCTCACCCCCTACTTCTACTCTACTTCCTTTACAGTTTCTACACATTCTGATATATATATATATATATATATATACATATATATACATATATATGTGGGGGCATATATATATATTGCTTAATTATAAGGGCACACCCTGACTTGAATAAATTACAAGAGATATATTAAATCGGGTGTAAAAACCTTTCAAAGCTTGCTAGTTAACTTGAAGATGTAAAACTCAGTCCTTGTGATCATCTAGTTTAGGAAGTGCCATGCTGAGAACTTAATATAAACATACTTCAGTATCAATGAGAATCTTGAGGCATGTGCTAGACATAATGACAACATATTTCCACAGCACTAGGTATCCATAACTTAAACAGAATAAAGTATCCCTGCAAGGATGTTGGGCTTTCTCAATTAAACAATCTAAAATGGGTGAGAAACTAAGCACACAATGACTAACAACAAAAGAGTAATATTTTCACAACATGACATGCTCTGGGAAACAATATAGAATGATGTTCACATCATTAAAGGTAATAAGAAACAATGAAAATGCAAATAGATTGTAACAAGTTCAAAAAGAACTTTTTAAATTCAGCAATAAATAAATGCCATACAGAGCATCTTAAAAGCAGCTGAAGCAAAATCTTGAGTAAAAAGGTAGATGTGAGGAAGTTCAGTAAATGTGGTAAAAATAAAGAACTTAAAAATATAAGAGATTCGGGTCTGGAAAGATGAAGATCAGATCTAATATATGTTACTGTGAGTTCAAGAGGAAAAGAAGAAAAAGGGATGAATCAAACAGGAACAAGATGATCAACAGGTACCAGTGTGCCCATGCCTTGATTCTTAGCTTCTTAAGAGGCTGATATTTGAGGCTCAATGCCCAAGTAGGAAATCCTATGAGACTCTTATCTCCAATTAACTACCAGAAAAGCCAAAAGTGGAGTTATGGCTTAAGTGACAGAGAGCTAGCTAGCCTTCAGCAAGAAAAAGCTCAGAGACAATGCCTAGGCCGTGAGTTCAAGCCTCAGGACAGGAAAAAAAGATGATAGTTGAGAATTTCACAGAATTAATGAAAGACATGAATCCTTAGATCCAAGATTAGAAGTTCTAAGTAGGATAAATAAAGGAAACATTACCCTATTGACAATAGACTTCTTATGGGAACAACAGAGGCCAGAGGACAAATACTGTCTTCACAATACTGAGAAAAATAATTAACTGTCAACCTAAAATTATATTCCAGACAAACCATCAATCAAGGGTAAAAGCACAATAAGGACATTTTAGACCCTCAAAACAAGTCATACGGACTTTACCACCCACATATACTTACTAAAGCAATTATTACAAGATTTACCTCAGAAAGAGGAAAATTGAACACAGAAAGATTTCTAGAAAACAATCGGAAAGCATAGGATAAGCCTAAACACATGTTAACACAGAAATGAGAATAATCATGAACAACATGACTTCATAACAAAGCTTGAAATGAACTTAGAAAACACTGGCAAAAGGAGGATATAATCAGTGTTAAGATTCTTATGTAATGCTTGAAAATGTGATAGACATTATCAACTTTCCTTCGACTTTGTTCAGATAGCCGTGCATTTTCATAATGAATGGGCAAACTGTAAAAACATCAAACTTAAATATATGATTTCCAGACCAAGAGAAGGAAAGTGATAGACTTAACAAAATCAATTTAATACCTGTCTTGAGAGGCAGAAAGAGACAAGAAAAAAAGAGTCAAAAAAGCTATTTGATATTTATAAAAGCTATACTTAGTGAAATAAAAAGTCTAAAATAGCTAGGTGCCAGTGGCTCAAGCTTGTAATTCTAGTTCCTCAGAAGGCTGAGATCTAAGGATTGTGGTTTGAAGCCAGGAAGGGAAATCTGTGAGACCCTTGTCTCCAATGAATCATTAAAAATTTTGCAAGTGGTAGAGTGCTAGCTTTGGGCAAAGCGCAAGAACAGCACCCATGCCCTGAGTTCAGCCCTAGGATTGGCACAAAAGGGACACACACACACACACACACACACACACACACACACACAGCATAAAACACACAAATAAAAACTAAATTGAATGAAATAAATTTAATTTAATCAACTTCTGTTAAAAGGCAAAGATTACCAGATTGAATTAAGAAAAAAACTAGATATTTGATACATATAAAAGCTATATTTCATTTGATTCTGAGGTATTAGTCTTCTTGGGTTTCCATAACAAAAATATCATAACCTAAGTGGCTTAAAGAACAGAATTTATGCCAGGCACTGTGTGGCTCACGCCTGTAATCCTAGCTACTCAGGAGGCTGAGATTATGAGGATTGAGGTTCAAAGCCAGCCCAGGCAGGAAAAGTCCGTGAGACTCTTATCTCCAATAAACCCCCAGAAAACCGGAAGTGGCACTGTGGCTCAAGTGGTAGAATGCTAGCCTTGAATTGAAGAGCTGACAGACAATACCCAGGCCCAGAGTTCAAGCCCCACAATTGACACACACACAAAAAAAGAACAGAATTTATGTCTTCCCAGGGGAAGACAAAAACATTCAGATACTGATATGCTTGACTTCTGCTGTGACTGGTGAGACCTGCGTTTCTGGTGTATACAGACAGGCACTTCTTGTTACTTCTTCATCTGGGCTTTCAGAGAAAGACAGAGACAGTAAGCAGTCTCTGTGTCTCTTCAATAAGTTCACAAATACCATTAGATCCAGGTCCTACACTCATGACCCTATATCTAACCTTAACGAATTTCAGAGTCCCCATCTCCAATGATAGCCTAATAATTAGCCTAGTAATTTTCAGGGGATGTGACCCTTTAGTCTGTAAAAGTGGAATTCTACAAAGCAAGAATATGAGGCAAGAATTACAGATCTAACACTTTTTGTGGTCAATGTAAGCACAGAACACACTTGGCAAGTTCCTATTACCTGGTTTCACGACTTCTCATACAGTGACAGTTATCAAGACAAACAAATTAACAAGGCAGAATAAAGGCTAGAAAGAAACGTACACACTCCTTTAGAAAGGGTAGCCTGCTTGCTCAGCAGGTGGTGTTGGGTGTTAAGTGAACATCTATATACAGACTTTATACCTTCTACAAGAGTTGGCTCACAGAGCTAAATGGAAAATGAGAGCTACAGAGCATATAATTGAAAAAAAATATAAGAGAAATCTGTGAACTTGTATTTGGTGATGAGAATTTGGTTATAAAACCAAATGTCAATGCATGGCCGATATTACAAACTTCATTCCTCTGTTGGAGGAATGAAGCTATATTCATCTTTTCACTCTAACTATTTACAAATCCAAAGAGATAAAGAAGTTCTTCTCAGGAATTGGGAAGTGCAAAGCTCTGATCCCCAAGAGAAGGGCTGCTACGAGAAGAGTCTTGCATTCACCCCCATCTCAGCCTACAGACACTTTTCTAGCTAGGTATCAGGGAACTAGGAGCAATCAGAGAGCTATGGTTTGCCTGGAGGGAGAAAGCAAGATAGTGGAGTGGAGGACTGTGGTTATAGGTGTATTCATGCAAGCACAGGACCAGGAGGAGACAACTATTCAGAGACACAATCCCAGAAACCTCCAAAGTTTCCTCTAGACTTTTTGACTATATAACCACTAAGCTATACATGCCCAAAGCAAGGCCATGGAAGTCCTGGCCAAAAAGCAACTTCTGGGAATTAAGGAAACCATAATTCCAAGTGTGATACAGAATTGGGAAATAAGCCAAAGAGGAAAGAGCTCTCAGACAGCCCAGGCACTCAACAGGAGTAAAACTACTCTGGCCTTTGCACTGTTCTAGACTCAGTTTAAACTGCCTAAAAGCCATCTGAGCATGGTGGTACATGCTTGTAATTCCAACACTCAGGAGGATCAGGCAGAAGAACTTCAAGGACAGGCAAGTCTAGCCTATGCAAAGAGAGATACTGCTCTTTGTAAAAAGGCCTGAAGTCAGTCTCACATAGGATTAAAAAGAAAACCCACTCTTTCAAGGAAGACCACATAAACCAAACAAGCCAAACTCTCAATGATGCAGCATCAATAAAATTAGCTTTACATATAAAACAAATCAGACACACACACACACACACACACACACACACACACACACACACACACACACACACGAAGAAGAAAGTATTATCCAAATCCAAAGAGAAAACAGCCAATAAAACAGCCAGAGACATCAAGAAAAGTGGCACATTCCTGTAGTCCCCAGCACAAGGGAGGCTGAGGAAGGAGAATCAACAGTCACAGTCCAGCCTTGGCTACACAATGAGACTGATCTAAGCATAGAAACAAGCAAAGCCAACTAGAGATAAGACATATGATGGAATTTGCATATAAAATTTAAAAGCAGACACTAGGTGTATATTCAAGGACTTAACACTGGATCTAGAAATGGAAAGGTTAACAAACTAGACAGAAGAAAAAAATGAATTATTTTTAAAAGGTACACATCAATCAAGATGCACTGTATTCATAAACTGATTTGTTGAATGGCAACTCCCTTGTACAACCACTAAATATAATAAAACAAGAAATCAAAAGTAGTGTGAAAACTAGAAAAGAAAATATAAATGAATCTGAAAATCAATTCAAAAATTATTCTAATGTAGATATAGAGAGAAAATAAAATTAAATAGAATCTTAGGGGACAATAAGCAACCATACTCTCCCATGTGGAATAGACATCATTGGGCAGAGATAGAAAAAGGCAGAGACTAGGGCAAATAAAAACATTTGGATAAAGATAATAATCGGAAAATTTTCCAAATTTGGTGAAAACTACAAACCCAAATTTCTACCTGCTTGAAAATCCCAAGAAGAATAAACACAAAGGAAACTACACCTGGGCACACCATTAACAAGGGATAGAAAAGCAAAATTTAAGGCAAATCATAAAAGCAGCAGCCAGAGGGAAAAATTAAAAGGGAAGTTTCTTTCTTACAAACACTGCTAACATCTCATTAGAAACAATGTAACCATAAAATAATGGAACATTTTCAAGCAGCAAAAACAAAACCATCAAGCTAAAATTCCATATCCAGTACAAATTTCATTCCAAACCAAAGACGAATACATTTGGGTAGAAAATGGAGAGCATTTTTCATTAGCATACTCTTATTATAGGAAATGTTAAAGGAGACGGATCCAGGCTGATAACAAATGATGCTAAATTGAAACACAGCCCTTCATGATAGAACGGACATATTTCAGAAGGGATCAGCTGGGCACATAACTTGAAGGATATTTCACTGAACTGGCACAACAGTGGAATCATCTCAGACAGGTGAGGTGTGTTATATGCCATTAAATTTTACTTTTGCCTCATGTATGGATGTTGACTTCAGATGAATTGATGGCTTAGATTTTACAAACACAGCTTTCCAATTCCTGGTCTAATGCGGTACCTTCCAATAATTCAACACCTAAAACTTCTCTGAAGTTCAAGAGAAGCAAAAAACTTTGCAACTTATCTCTGATGGAAAGACAGACTATTACATTTCAGACTAGAACATTCTTTCAAACTGGCGCCCCTCCCTTAAGTATTTTCACGTTTAAAGCCATCTTCTTCTTACAAGCAATTTGAGAGAAACAATCAGAAATCTGAGAAAAATGTCCAAACATAAAAGCTACTGCCCTTCATTAACCTGTGATACCTTTTATAGAACCTCCATGAGAATAGAAACTCTAATTACTTTGTTGTTGTGGAGAAAGTAAAATAGGGAGTTCGGGTCTGGCTAGCACCATCTTGGCCACATGGTGGATGGTAGGGTCTGGCATCTGATCTTCATGGTGGGGCAAAGTGAAGCCCCCACCTCCCAGGCAGTAGGCATGCCTAAATCCCTGGAGGCAGGGGCAGGCACTTGGCTGATAGGTTACTAAACCTGTCAGGCCAGTGCCTGGGACTGGGAGTTTCTGTGACCCTACCCCTGACCTGACCCTATTTAGGCCAGGACCAGCTCAGGCACCATTACACCATGCCCCATGTCTCCCTGTTCGTGTCCTGGCTCCTGGGTCGTGG
Organism: Dipodomys spectabilis; assembly: GCF_019054845.1. NCBI lineage: Eukaryota > Metazoa > Chordata > Mammalia > Rodentia > Heteromyidae > Dipodomys > Dipodomys spectabilis. The sequence continues at coordinate 25,962,476 of NW_024870817.1, forward strand.
CTCTTCTCCTGTCACCATGGCTCCCACTTCAGCTCTCCAGTGGAGCTGAACTGGTTTGTTGGTATTGTTTTTATTCTTTCTTTCCTCTCTGGCCTTCATGGCTCATCCTTTTCCTCACCGTGTTAAATGTATTTGCTGGCTGCTGGTCTTTGAGGCAGGAGTCTACCATGTAGTCACCAGCCTCTTAATAAAGACTCCAAGATCTGACCTCTCAAAATGTGGCTTCTCTGATTTCTCACCTTACAACAACAACTCCAGCCTGATCTTGCAGAAGATGATGAAGGAACACGTTTTCATACTCATATGAGACTGCAGACACTTCCAGTACTGTGGATCTGAATAATGAGGCTCTAGATATTCCCAAAACAAGTCAAGTTCAGGCCATTGCAAATAAATGCACACAGAAGCCAAGGAAAATGTCAAAAAGATCCCATGGGATCTGGTCAAACCTGCCCAGCATCTCTGTCTCCTAAATATCAAGCAACATCTTCCCGGGGATGGGCGCTGTGCTCACTTCTGAGGACAAAGTAAGAAATCAATTGCAGGCATGCTTAGAATGGACTTGAAAGAAAACCTGGCTCTTAAGGTAATACTCACAACACTGACTAGAACATCATAGACTGTGAAGAGCTATCAGAAAGATTATTAGACATTTATTAGAGAGGGATTTAATTCAAAAATCCCTTTCTAGGGAAGCACCCCTATGTTATTTTGATAATTGCATATGGTTTGGAAATATTGAAACTAACCATTCTTTATTCCACAAACATTCTCAGGTATTTCCACTATTATATTTTGTTACTCAACAGCCCTTTCTCTGTCCATAGGCACATGCCCACCTATGTGTGCACATAGCTACAGGAAGGTCACTTTTTTTTTTTTTGGGTCCGGTCGTGGGCCTGAACTCTGGGCCTGGGCGCTGTCCCTCAGCTCTTCAGCTCAAGGCTAGCGCTCTACCACTTGAGCCACAGCACCACTTCCGGCTTTTTTGTTTTTGCTTATGTGGTGCTGAGGAATGGAACCCAGGGCCTCAGGCATGCAAGGCAAGCACTCTACCACTGAGCCACCTTCCCAGCCCACTTTTTTTTTTTTTTTTGCCAATCCTGGGGCTTGAAGTCAGGGCCTGGGCAATGTCCTTGAGGTTCTTTAGCTCAATGCTAGTGCTCCTCCACTTGAGCCACAGAGCCACTTCTGGCCAATTCTGTTCATGTGGTACTGAGGAACTGAACCCAGGATTTCATGCATGCTAGGCAAGCAACTCTACCACTAAGCCACATTCCCAGCCCAGGCAGGTCACTTTCTTTTTTGGGGGGGGGGGAGGGTTCCGGTTGTGGGGCCTGAACTCTGGGCCTGGGCACTGTCTCTCAGCTCTTCAGCTCAAGGCTAGCGCTCTACCACTTCAGCCACAGCACCACTTCTGGCTTTTTTTTCCTTTTTGCTTATGTGGTGCTAAGGAATCGAACCCAGTGCCTCAGGCATGCAAGGCAAGTGCTCTACCACTGAGCCACCTTCCCAGCCCCGAGGCAGGTCACTTTCTTGTGACCCCTTTGGTACTGTTAACTTCATCTTACCTCTCCTTGTTCATTATGTCTTTGGTTTTTAGTTATTTATTTCTTGCAAGCATATGGTGTTTGCAACAACTTCACAATAACACAGTCTAGTGAATCTTATTCAAATTGTTTCTTAGGAAAAAAATCCTTTAAAGCAGACTGATGGCATCAGGCCAGGGTTTGATTCAAGAAAAGTGAGTTAGGTCAAAACAATGCTGTCTGGGTGTATAGGACTTTGACTCTTTGACTTGTCATTATTCCTTTATTTATCATATGTGTTATATTTCCTCCACACTTCCTTCATGGACAAAGGATTGGGTGTTTTCCTCAACAAAGATGAGCGTGGCTCAAGGCACGTAGTAAATTCTCACTGATTACTTGACTTATTTTAAAGACAAGGTTATTTTGGAGACTGTGCCCTTTTTACATGGACAACTCTCAAAGGAGGTGCATTTGGTTTTAAATTAAGGTTTCAGTAATCTATGGAAGAGAAAAACTGTGTACTATAAATACTTGTGTTCTCTTATTTTTTCTCAGGATGTAAATGATAATTAAGATACCTGAAAATATCTTGACCTGACAGTAATATTTCTATTTATTCTGAAATTTTTCTTCGGACATGAGAAAAGTAAAATTCAAGAATGCTTGAATGTTCACTTCTTTTTCAAAATTTTGTCTCAGCTCTTTGCTGCCTTAGAAAGTATTGGCTGAAGGAAAAGAAAATATTTTCATGACAGCATTTGTCTTTATTTTAGCCACAAAAACCTAACTGACCAGGAGGCATTGGCTACATAGTTTAAACCTGAGGATTTTTTCTTAAATCAAAATCTTCCATATTGAAAAATGAAGCAATAATAATGATGGGACTGAATTCCCAACATATTCTAGAATCTTTTACCAAAAAAAGCAAAAGATAGTAAAAGAAAACTTTTTTAAAAAACAATCAATGAAGCCTAAGCTACCAAGAGAGTCAGGTTTTGATTCTTTACCCCAAGGTCTGGAAGTGCCAGTTAGAAAAAACAAAATGGTAAGATTTTTATAATCAGCCTCTTTTCACAACAGATCCCTTGTCTTAGAGAGAGAGAGAGAGAGAGGGAGTTCAAGCTGGAGCTTGAACTCAAGCCCTTAGCCTTTCTGTCCCTTAGCTTTTTCACTCAAGCCTGATGCTTTATCACTTGAGCTACAGCTCCAATTCTGGCTTCTTGGTGGTTAGAGTTGAGTCTCACAGACTTTGCAGTCCAGGCTGGCTTTGAACACTATCCTCAAATCTCAGCCTTCTGAGTAACTAGAATTACAGGCATACACCACCAGTGCTAGGCCCAGATGTTATACTGTTGATATAGGAATCACACATATATTGTTAGTGATTTTGTTAAAAAGTGAGAAATCAGAGAAGCCACATTTTGAGAGGTCAGATCTTGGAGTCTTTATTAAGAGGCTGGTGACTACATGGTAGACTCCTGCCTCAAAGACCAGCAGCCAGCAAATACATTTAACACGGTGAGGAAAAGGATGAGCCATGAAGGCCAGAGAGGAAAGAAAGAATAAAAACAATACCAACAAACCAGTTCAGCTCCACTGGAGAGCTGAAGTGGGAGCCATGGTGACAGGAGAAGAGCCACGACCCAGGAGCCAGGACACGAACAGGGAGACATGGGGCATGGTGTAATGGTGCCTGAGCTGGTCCTGGCCTAAATAGGGTCAGGTCAGGGGTAGGGTCACAGAAACTCCCAGTCCCAGGCACTGGCCTGACAGGTTTAGTAACTTATCAGCCAAGTGCCTGCCCCTGCCTCCAGGGATTTAGGCATGTCTACTGCCTGGGAGGTGGGGGCTTCACTTTGCCCCACCATGAAGATCAGATGCCAGACCCTACCATCCACCATGTAGCCAAGATGGTGTTAGCCAGACTCTAAATCTCTATTTCAAAGTTAGCCTACTAGAAGCTTTGCCTCAACCCTCACTTTCCTTGTGGCCCCCTCTCCTTTGCTTCCTAGGTCCCTTGCAAATTTCTCTTAAACATCTTCAATAAATTAGTTTTATGTAAATTTTCAAATCAGGGTTTTCTTCTAGAGATCACAATCTAAGATTACAAGTATTTTTTTTTCAAGAACCAAGTGTTCTTGGGAGGTGGAAAGCATTTCATTATTATATCCCCTAAGGTTTATAAAGAACAAGGTCACAGGATTATAGATTACATTGTCTATCAGATACCATACATCAGCCAGAGATTCATCAAGAATAGAGATACCAGAATAGCTTTCTACAGGTAACAAATGTCTATGTGGAACAAGACAGAGGAAAAGAGAAAGGTGATAGGAGGGTTTTGGAGTAGGAAAATGAATGAATAGCTTATCAAGAGCATCTTCAGTGTGCTGATACCCAGAACACTTGTAAATGGAGATTTTAAAAGCCTTGGCCTTTGGCCAAGCAATGAAAAGAAATGCATACTTTTCCTAGGTGTGTCTAAGCCATTCTTTGAAAATCTTTTGAAAAGCTGAGCTATATAAACAAGGGAGGAAATGGCCAAAGAAATTTCAGCCTTGTAACTGTGAGTGCTGTGTGACAAAGGAGAGCAAGGATATTTATTTGCAAGCTATCAGGAAAGGCAAAGGCCCAGAGGGCGCGTGAGTGTGATTATAAGTGTGAAAGTTTGCAGGGGATTATGTCCTTGGTAAAGCAGTTTATTTTGGACAGTAAAGAAGAAAGACCAGAACTTCTTTAATGGGAAAACATTTCGAATAAAACCATAGAAAGTTATACATGAACTAATTCAGAATAGTGCTTAGTCCCATTACCCTTACCAGGACCTCTGTACATGCATTATAAAGGAATAAATAGATGTAAATATCCATTTAAATGAAAACTCCAAATGTAACTTGCCTCTCTACTCTCCTTGAAGTCGTCTCACAGACCACAGATAATTCTTTTCAATTTTGGGATTCTTTTTTCTTTTACTTATGTGTATCTAATATTGAATTGTTTCCAAGTATTATATGTTCAAGTTCAATATTTTTGTCTTCTAAGACATCTAAATTGGTGTTTATTTTTCCTACAAAAATTTTTTATCTTTAAAATTTGGACTTGGCGCTATTCATACATAGGTTTCGGACATATAAAGCACAGTTTGTGGAGAGGAAGGTAGACCCATTACAACAATGAGATATACAAGACGTTAGGTCGAAAAAAACAAACTTTAAAACTTTGGTGGGGGGGGGTAGGGAGGGATGGAGAGGAGATGGGAAGGGATGGGAAGGGGAAACAAAGGAGGAGGTAACAAGGCTTGGTAAGAAATGTACTCTTTACCTTGTTCATGTAATTGTAACCCCTCTGTATGGTATTTTCACAATAAAAAAATAAATAAATAAATACAGTTATAACAAGTATTTAAAAGTCCTTGTCTGTTAATTCTAGCATTATATGAGTTATAGGACACTCTTGATTGACTAATTTTGTTTTTTATTACACATTGTATTTTCTATACTTTTTTCATACCTGGAATTTTTAGGTGCAGTGTCAAAAATTGTTAAATTTTATCTTTACTAAGCATTGGACATTTTTATATTTCTATAAGTACTCTTGTATTTAGATATTTAGAATCCATTCATTTTAGATTTCTCTTCTAAGATTTTCTATGAAAAGCTCAGAGTCATGTTTATTGCAAGGCTAATTTTTCCCTGCTATGGACCTGAGAACCTTTTTTTAAAAATTTTATTTATTTATTTTTTTATTGTGAAAATACTGTACAGAGGGGTTACAATTACATGAGCAAGATAATGAGTACATTTCTTATCAAGCATTGCAGCCTCCTCCTTTGTTTCCCCTTCCCATCCCTTCCCAGCCTCCCCGTCCCCCCCCAATCCTCCCCCCCCACCAAAGTTGTAAAGTTCGTTTTCGACATGACAACTTGTACTTCTCATTGTTGCAACGGGTCCACCTTTATCCTTATTTAAACGACTTGTTTTTCTCTTTTGCACATAACATATAAAGTATTCCATTCCAGCTAATACACATCTTGTGTAAGAGATGGGTTGTGTTCCTTCTTATCCATGTAGTGCTTTTCACCTCACCTTACGGTCCTTACCGCCAAACATGAGGGAACACATGGGCGCCTTCCAGACCTCTCTTTCTAGGAGACATTTTCTCAGTATTTGTCTTGTGAATGTTAGCAGCCTTTCACTCATTCCTACAACTCTGGCAGATTGCACCTGTTATTCTTTCTGTACTCTGAGACAAGTACTCATGTGAGCAGCTACCTGAGCAGTCCTAAGTTGCGCATTTGCTGCTCAGATCTTAGAATCATAATCCTTCGTTGCCTAATATCTGGTATCTTAAAAACTTAACATTTCATTTATTCTTTTTCTCGTGTTCCATCTGTGTCTGGAAAGAAAAAAGAGCAAATCCAGTATCTGCAAGTCTATTTTGAGCAGACATGAAAGCCCTATAGCATGTTATTAAACACATCTTTGCCTCCATTTTCCTGATGTGAAAACTGAGGTTTGGAGACGTTATATATATAACCTTCTTCCCATCACACACCTGGTGAGAGCGATATGGCCAGGACTGGAATCCAGTTGCCTGAGAGCACCTTTTTTGTTTCTTTCCCTTAGTTCTTGGATAGTTCAAATCTAGGTATGATTTCAGAGATCATAATGATGGCTGAACTGCCACATATTATTAGCCAAAGGAACTTGTTTTCTAATTATGCTGATTAACAGAGCATTTACTGCAGGCCTTTGGGGGGATTTTTTTAAATACTGAGACCCGCTGTGGGAGTTCATGACTTTAACTAATTTTCATATGTATTACTCTACAATGCAATCACACCCTTTCCTAACTGACCTTTCAAAAATAAATAGTCCACTGTGTGTATATAAAAAGCATTGTTCCATCCGATTATTTCACACTCCTTCTGGCCTTCTCCGTGCACAAGGACTGTGTGTGACCAGAGGAAACTGTCCATCTGCAGCCTAACACATGCTCCTTTTTTCCTACAGTGCCTGGGAGACTACAGCTCTTTCTCCTCATCTCAGAGAAACACAATGCTTCTATGCAGACATCCAGAATCATGTGCTCCAACATACTGCTGGCGAAGAACCATAGTCCCTTCGCCCTTGCCAGCAAAGGCAAAAGTGATGTTCCATCAAATAAACGCACTTCTTTTTCCTAACTTCATACTTCCATTGTTTAAAAAACTGTTATTTTTCTTCAGGAAAATTCTAGCATTTCATTTAACCCACATTTATTCAAATTTTAAAATCTGATATCCACTTCATATCAATGATCCATTAATCCCAGGCCTGGGTTTCATGAAGTAGTACCTGAGCCAAGGGCCTTTTCTGCTCTTGGCTTTGATAGTATTTGGTGTCTGTGAGAAATGCAGATGACTGGGACGGAGAACAGAGGAAGGTAGAGGCTGTGGAGAACAAATAGAGTTTGCATTGTCAGCATATTTATGAGGTCATCAGAGATGTGACTTCTTTTGTAAAGGCAACATTGATGGCAGTCTTTATTCCTAGGAAAATAACTGAATATATATTGCATATTACACACAGCTTGGAGGACAATCTGACCACTGCTTTGGAAAATAAGTGCCTTTGTTGCTTTGTGACTTCTCCAACATCTTAATTTCTTTCTGCCCTGGGCTTAGGGGTTTGCTGTTCAGAAGATGTGCCTGCAAAGCTGTTTCATTTCTGGGACAGGCTGAAAATTTTCTTCTTGGTTTGGCTTGATTGTGTATGTGTGTGTGTGTGTTCTTTAGGTTGTGGTCATTTTCAGTCACTGATCTTAGATGCACTGGCCACAAGGATTCACTTAGTTTCCTAAAAGAGAGGTACATGTCGGCTAGATTTCAAGTGCAGGAAAAATGAATGACTCCATGTGGAAGTCACTTGAGTAGAGTCAGTGACTCTCTTCATTACTAGGAATTATTTTTTAGATGACTTGTGATCTGGGATAGTTTGTATGCTAAAATAATTACAGAGATTTGAATGTACAGGTCAGAAAACACACAGAAACTCTTTTGGCTTCTCTATACAATCATAATATCTTGCATACAAATATGCATGACAATTTTGAAAACAGGAGATATTTTTAAAGGCTATTGCAATTCTGAAGAAATATCATAAAGTGTATAATATCATTAAATGCTGAAGCAGAATTCATCTAGCTACATAGGCAAAAAAGAAAACATCCTACAGATTAGAATCATTGACTGGAGTGTTACATAGAGGAAAACAGCTGTTGAATGGAGTGAGGGGAAGAGAGAAGTGCTCACAAATGATGAAAAAATCCCAGACAGAGGCAAAAAGTCAGAAGTCAGAGCAAAATACGTGAGCAGTACTGATCTGGGAAGGGAAGGAGTGATAGAGGAGTTGTTGTCTAGGAAATACCTTACTCAACAACAAGCAAAAACTAATATAATTTAAAGTGTACACAGAACATGAGTAGATGTTTCTTTCTCCGAACATGGTACACAAATAGCCAACAAGCTCATTAAAAGATATTCAAAGGACTCGCACAATGGTGATCTACCTCTGTGTGTTGACCACATATGTGAAAATTTGACACACATGCTCAATAGCATGAAGGGCATTATTCTAAGTAAAATAAAGTAAAATAAAATAACAAAAGGACAAGTTATTTATATATTTGTATATGTGTGGATATATATATATGCTTTATATGTATATGGATGTTTATAGATGTATATATGTATACATGTTCACATATATACATCACTTATATAATATATAAGTATATATGTATACATACATATGTACATCACTTATATAAAGTATCTATATTAGGCCAATCCATCGAACAGAGAGTAGAATGTTGGTGTCCAGGACTGGGGTCTGGGAATATAGGGAGTTGTAATGGATTTTGTAATAGATATTAATTAGTTTTTCAAGATGCAAATTTACAGAGATTGCTTACATTGTGAAAATACTTAATACTACTGAACAATAAACTTAGGAAAGATGGTAAATTTAATGTTTTCATTACTGTAAATAAAATGTTTTAATGCTAAATGCACTTGATACTACCATTATTCACATATTTTATACTCTTTCCCCAGAAACATTTATGGAATTAATGTACTTGAGAAAATTAACACATCTTTTGATGTACATATTTGACCTGTCATGAGTAAACAAGTATATGGCTCATTTGCATACAGATGAAAGTAGCTATCTCATTTTATATTTATTTTTCTAATTCAGTTTTTAGCTAAACAATTTAAATTGGGTTTAAAATTTAAAAAAACATACAGATGTAGAAATGGTACAATTTCATTAATTAAAGCTAACTAATACATGTACATATTGAAGGAGTCCCACACATCCATCCCAGGGGACCACACAGAGGCAGGCAGGCACAGGAGAAAGATTATTATAAGGTGTATTAGAGGAGCCATATTTCCCCCAAGAGGGAGCATATGGCCTCTGTCCCCATCCAGGTAGCAGGAGGGTCTGAGGGATAGGAAGTGAGGTAGATGGGAGTTGTTGTGGATCTGGGCGGAGAGAGGGAGGGGCCAGCTGTATGGAGGGAACTCCAGGATGGGAGGGGGGCCCAGGTGTGGGTGGAGCTGAGGACCAAAGGTGAGTATAATACTAACACATATAATTATTGAAACATCTTAAGACATATGTAGGAGAGTTCTACAGAACACAAATATTTTGCAAACTGAGTGGAAAAATAGAATCAGGATTATTTATACTCAAGAAAAGTTATTAGAATGAAGTGGATATCTTATGGGTGGGGACAGAAGGGGAAGACTGTGACAGCGACAAATGAGGAGACATGGTTCGAAAAGAATTGTACTGATTGTACCTGATTCATATAACTGTAACGCCTCTATATATCAACCGTAGAAAAACAAGTGACTACAGAGTGAAGGTATTTTTTCCAGATAATTTGTTTAAAACATTATTGCTACTGATAAGAATTATTTGGTTTAAATAACTCATATTGATCAACAACATTCATTAAACCCACTGAATATTTGTCTAAATTACCCTTCATCGTAACATGTTAGCCAGAGACAGAGTTTAAACACCTCAGATTAAACAAATATATTTGACATTTGAGAGCTCAAAATTGTCATTTTCCTGCCTCATCTTTACTGACCCCTCCTTACCTTCCTTAAATATATAGTGAGTCTGGTACTGCTTTGTCTTCTTACTTATATTAGCTATGTATACCTTAGTATGAATAATTAGATGATATGTTCATTGGTTCACAGCCCAAATCAAGTGCCTACTCAAAGTGTAATCATATATGGAGTTTACTTCGTAGTGTGAAATAGCTGTGTGCTTTGTTTTGAGTTAGCAGGTAAGAAACAAGGGAAGGTCCAGATATCATATCACTGGGTACCTGAATTCACAGCATGGCCAGTAGGACAGTCAAGGCTTAGTTGTCTATGAGACTGTGTCCTCTCCTGAAAACTGAGCTAAATACTTCAAATTTATGTGTGTATTATGCATGCCCAAGATCTCAGAGCTAGTAAGTAACAGGACTATGAACCCACATCTAGCCAAATCCAAGGTCATCACTTTCCCATAATCTCTAGTGGTATGATGGAGCGTGCTCTTTCAAACTTGGAACCTCTCTTCCTACTCTGTGCTCAGTGATTTCATTTTGGTAGTTTGAAATGGATTGTGTGAAAGTTGTTATACACAGAAAGTAGCAAATGCTAAAACTGAGCAACTATCCCTCCCTAGGAAGGGAGTCATAAGAGATTTACCAGCACACACCACCTCATCACTCTCTACAGCAACCTGGAATCAAGTCACTTCTAGTACCTGAACTCAGAACTCCACCAAAGTGCACACACTGCTGCTGATCCATTTTTCTCATTGTCAGTCGAATTACTCAACTGTGAACTAAAATGGGAATTAGATCACATGGATGCCTACAAGTTATCAATGACTGGACAGGAACAATGGTGTGTTAGTCAGATTTCTATCCTTAGATAATCAATTTATAAATAGAAAAGGCTTATTTTGGCTCAGAGTTTTGGAAGTTCTAACCCCAAATCAGGTAGACATATTGCTTTTTTGCCCCTGGAGTCAGCAAAGCATGATTGTATAGACTGTATAGCAAGATTGTATAGAATAGCTATGTCTTATGGACCAGAATCAAAAGGAGAGGGCAAGGAAGAGGCCAGGGTCCCATAGCTCTCTTTAAGAGTATACTCCCTAAAACCGAAAGACCTCCCATGAATCTCACCCTTCACCGGCTCTATCACCACAACAGAACCACAGGCTAGGAATACAGCCTTTGATACACATACCTTTAGGAGACATTCCTGAGCCAAATGTAGCAAAGGGGAAACTAAACTGTGACGATGAAAGCATGTAAATTAATTCAACTGTTCTGCAAAGTTATCTGGTGGTATGTATGCATCAATAGTTTTCAAGAAGTTTTTGTATTTTAATCTTATCATTGCACCACTGAAAACTAAGACATGTTTGAGGACCAATGTATAAGGTTGTTTTTTTAGTAGCATTTTGAATGAAAGTTTAGAAATTTCAGAAGAGTCAGCAACAGAACAATACTTAAATAATGTGTAAAACAATCATGTGATAGAAATATAACAGCTATCAAAACTTTCAACTTCAAAAGCATTGTAAATTTTTATATAAAATGATTGATATGTTATCAATATATGTTTCTACACATGCCTATTATTCAGATACAGGATCAGGATTTTTTAAATATACCTCAATTGTGTATTTTCCTCATATAAGACATAGACATATTTTTGTACATATATACATGATGTATGTGCATGTATATTTTAACATGTATATATATAGGCACACAGCATGGTTATGTATTTGAAAACTGGATATTAAAATTATGCTGGATCCTGACAAATTCATGAATTTTATGAAGTACAACCATGAAGTATACACTATAAGTCTAGTACAATTGTTCTTGTTTGAACTTATTAAGTGATTCTACAGTTCATCAGTGAAGTTGCATAGGATTATGATTTTCTCACTTTCTTTATTATTCCAAATTTTGTATGATGAACTTATTGTCACTCCACACAGGAAAAATACTTATCACTACAATAGTATGAATGCTTAATGCATGCTTAATAAGCAGTAGAGTTTTAAGAGTAGCATTAATCTTTTTTATGTAGGTAGATCTTGTGATGAGAAGAACAGAAGACATCTGGATCATAGGCTATAGATCTCAAAAGGGAGTGATTTCATCCCCCAGGAGATATGGAAGAGTCAAAAAAGTCACCATTGCCTACCTATGCAGGGACTGGTTGAGCAACTCTTGATAGGATGGCAACCGGCTCACTGGCAATTAACATGGCAAGCTCAGTCCTTTAGGAGTTCCAGTAGGAACAGTACTCATTATTGGGAACTGATGGGAAATATCCACAAATGGGATATCTATAGTTTAAACACAAACTGTGGCCTTGGGTGCCCAGTTTTTCACCCTTCAGGAACTGTTGCTTTCAAGAAGAATAAAAGTAAAATGTCCGGCTAGGAGCAAGGGGCTCAATGCCTATCTTAGCTACTCAGGAAGTTGAGATCTAAGGATCATGGTTTAAAGCCAATCTGGACAGGAACATCTAAGAGATTCTTATACCCAATTTAAACCACTAAAAAGTCAGAAGCAGAGCTGTGGCTCAAGTGGTAAAGCACCAGCCATGAGCAAAAAAGCTAAGGGACAGCACTTGGGTCTTGAGTTCAAGCTCTCATACTAGTTCAAAAAGAAACTACTACTACTACTAATAATAATAACAAAATGTCTGCAAATATGTGGGCTTCTGTTCATGAGAGCTGTTAAGTTTCCCTAAGACCTAAGTTTCCCTGTCTCCTTCAGTTTGTTTGTCCTTGGAATAAACATTAAAACCAAATGTAAGTTCCTCAATGGAAATAACCTTGTATACAGGAAATAGCATGGAATTAGAAATATGAAGACCTGATCTGAATCATGCTCCCCTCTCTCTGAGTAATTTTGTGGAGAAAGTCAACTAATGGTACATGTTTCTCACAACATGTATGCATGCATCATTCATTCATTCACTCATTCAGTTAACAAATGTTTACCTCCCACCCTCACAAACACACACCAAGCACTGTCTCCACACTCGAAATCAGTACAGACAGAAAAAAATATCCTCTGTCCCTTGTGATCCTACTTGTTAGTTGCAAAAACAGACATCATCATCAAAATAACCAGATAAAGTTTTCTACCCTTTTAATACTTGGAAGTACTATAAGCCAAGTGAAGATGAAAGACCCCATAGCAATAGAGAGCCACATCAGAGCAGGAATTGAGACTGACAAAGAACTTTTGAGACAGTGATGTTTAAGCAGCATCTGAACCAGGCAAGACTGGGAGACATTGTGGGTGGAAAGAACAATCCTGAAAGCCCAGATGAGAGAAATAGCAGGCTGAAGTGGCTGGAGTTGTTGGGTCAACCACTTACAGCAGAGCTGCTGTAAGGGCTTAAGTGAGATAAGATGTGTGGGTAAGGACAGCCATCGAACAGTCAATGATTCATTTTAGAAATGTTAGAGGAGAGCAAGGAAGACGAGCGCGGGGTGGGGAGGGCAGGGGGGAGCTGTGTTTGTCATCACCCAAGATTTGACCAAGTAGTAGAGGTTCTATGTTGGGACACAATGCAATTTGGCAGCTGACTTTTTTCTTTGGAGTTCTTGCCAACTCCAGTTCATTTGGGACACAGCAGAGGCCACACATCCCGTTCTGAATAAGGTTCTCATTTCCTATGTAGAATCCTTCTGGGTTAGCAGCTAGCTGGACCCTTGGCTCCGCAGACATGTGGCATCCAAGTGTGCTCTTCCGTCATTCTCATTCACAATGCCATGTGCAACACAACTATCTGGTAAAATGAGCCACTGTCAGGAAAGCTTTTATTCTACACAACACAGCGTAAGGAGGATGCATGGGATGAATGTTTCATTTCTAAATGGATGGGTTGTGTATGGGCAGCATGCCATTGACTTCTATCAGTTCCTTCCTCCTCTGTTCCACTGCATGCTTCAGTTTGGATTTAATCTCCCCTACACTTCGTGTTTTGAGAGGTAGGATCCACAGAAAGTGGTGCGGGAAACTAGATGTGGTCACATTTGCCCTTTCCCATAGTCTGAAAGGGGCTAAGAGTCACTTGGTTTAGCCTTTGATGGCATAATGCAGGGTTGTCAGACTTGCCTCTCTTTCTCAGACCATCACCACCCTTCGCTACTCTGTTATTAGCCCTGACCTCGTTGCTCTTTCTCCTGTCACTCTTGCTCTGCCTACCTCATCCTGCTGTGCCAGCTCTTGCCGGACTTTCCTGAGGCAATTTTTTTTTTTTGCCCAGGAGGGTGAAGAAGGAAGGGTCTGCTGTGTTCACTGGAAACACCTCCCACCCACACATTTCCAGGATCAGGGTCCCTGAACACACACTCTCTGATGAGCTTTCGGCTCACATACTTCACGTGAAATCTACACAATTCAAGCAGACTTGAAAGTTTTCTAATATGCTTTTTTGCTTGCTAATTTGCACATTCAGCTTCTCCTCTGTCTTAAAGTCACAAGAACGGCTCTTTTTTAAGGTATCTGACTTGGGTACTGTAGCAAAACCAAATGCAAACATGTGGCTTTAAAAGGGAAGAAACTCTCCTTAGATTCCTCTCCGGACCATGCATCTCTATGGTATGGGTTTGTTGAGTTTTGCAACTTAGGTAACATTTAAAAATATATCTCAATAAATAGAGAAAATAGATGATAGTCTCTTTAAACCCACACTGCCTAGTATATACACCTGAACATAAGGAAGAGCCAAACTTGTCACAGGACAATATCCACCGAGACAAAGTCAGTAGTGCTGAGCCACAAATTAAGACTTCCAGTCCCAGGACTCATTGAGTTCTAGGCAGAGACTAGACAGAGAAATTGAGAGCCATCGCACTGTGGTCGTCAGGTTTGAGTTACTAATTGTGTAAGTCATACAGTGGCATGTGTACTTAAATGGCTAGATATTTCCAATTTAAAAACAAGAACCACACTGGGAACCAAGTACATATAAAAACATATAAAACTATTCTTCATTCTCAGACTTGTGTTGGTGATCTACGTACTTACATTCTGATCTTATAATATACCAAGTAATATTTTATTTAAAAAAAAATGAATGAGACGTCCTAAAAAAATTTTAGTTCTTTCTTTTTACCCCCATTAAAAGCAATGCTCCTGAGATTTAAGCAATCTTTCTCATAGAGAATACCTTTCTATTAAATACCTAAATATGACCTAGAGAGGGAAATGGGACTCATTGAAAATATAGCATGGTTGCACACTAAATCAGACTGTTTTGAATGAGTGTGCTAGGAAAGTGAATTGAGCTTGCCCTAAAAGATGAGAGGAGAAGAAAGATATGAAAAGTCACCTCTAGGAGAAAAGGAGCCCCTGCAAGGGACCCTTGCCAGAGCTATCTTGAATGCTCGCTTCTAAATCCTCTCTCCAAAATATTCACACCTACTTCTGGTGTGAGACTTCAGGGAGGAGGTTATTTTTACCTTCTTATTTTTACCCTCTGTAAGAAGGTTATTTTACCATGTGTGACTCACACGGCAGCTGTCAGTGCTTTATAAGGGGCAGACACCTTCCAGGACAATTTAAGTGGCCACCTCTCACCATCTAATCCATAATTCTTCCCGGACAAAGAAAACATCTCTGGTAGCTAACAAGGCAATCCAAGTGCAGGTCAAAGGAAAAGATGACAGCAATGGGGGCGGTTTGGTTTGGGGATGGGATTGATTTGTGAGACTTCCACATCTGAGAAGGGCGAGAATCTTTGGCAATGGAAAAATAAGACCAAGCGTGAACTGAATCAGGGCAGGGTTTGTTTGAGAGCAACCAACAGCTGAAGAGCAATTATAAAAGATCTAGTAGAGAACCAGGTGGCAATCAGCCCTGAAGGAGCAGCACTGAAGGAAAGGAGTTCTAGTTGTACTATGAGGAAAATATGGATTCCAAAGTAGGTTCAATATGGTGCTCAGATTCTAAGGCTGCTCCTTTTCCCTGTAGGATCCTGGGAAAGTCACTTAGCCCTTTGACCTTCAAAGTCTTCATCCACAAAATAAAAGCACTGGTGACAAGATGTATTCGGTCCCCTGATCTCTAAAATTCTCTTGGTCCTACTTTGGCGTTTCTAAAGCCTTGAGAGGAAGAGGTGTGGAAGTGGGATGGTGTGCACTAAGATCTATAACCCGAGGGCTTGATAATTCATGTCAGATTGGGAGGCATGAGGGAGATTGAGTCGAGGGGACAAAGCTTTCCTTTGATGATCTTCAAAAATGATAATAATACTGCATTGTATTTTATTCTTTGTTGTGCTTTGTAAAACTCTAGCAAATATGGTCCAGGCCTGGTGACACATGCCTGTAATCCCAGCTACACACAAAATCAAGGTAGAAGGACCAAAGTCTGAGGCTAGCCCTGGGGGGGGCAGGGGAGAAAGCATCATACCTTACCTAAAAAATAAGCTAAAAGCAAAATAGGTTGAGGGTGGGGCTCAAGTAATAAAGGGTCCAGAATTAAAACCTTAGAACTAGTAAAAAACAAACAGCAAAACAACAATAACAAGAAGAAAAACATTTTGCAAAGCCATTGTCTTCTCTGATAGCTAATGCAAGTAGAAATAAGAAGGAAAATGATTGCTTTAATCAGTGACCAACTCAGAGTTTAAAGGTGTTTCTCAGAGTCTTAGAGCAGCTTCATAACAGCAGGGCTAGAGTTCAGGTCACCAACAGTGATCTTGAGTCCCTGCTGTTGGGCTCCTTGTCAGTCTTCCCAGTAACACCGAGAAACATAAATATTTTCAGCAGCCTGGTTGTCATCCTCCAGCCCCAACACACACATACATGTACTGTGAAACGGGGATGCAGCTCCTCAGAATGGTCTGCACAGTTCTTCAGTCAACTCTGCCTTAGTCAAGAGTCTCTGCTATAGGGTAAAAAGACCCATTGAGTACCAAAGATGATGAGTGCAATAAGACAAATGTCAAGGAAAAATGGAAAAGTATGAAAAATTCTACTTATGTGTATTGTGCCTCTCTCTTTAAATTTGTATTTTGTGAGGTAAGGAACATATAGCATAAAGTTTCAAAAACAAGTAGTGTATGGATAGAGTGTATAAATAGGTGCATATGTTTATATATATATATATATATATATAATATGTATATTTTATATATATATATATATATATATATATATATATATATATATATATAATCCACATGGAAAAAAAACATTTGGAAACTGGGCCTGGTGGTTCACACCTCTAATCCTAATCAGGAAACTGAGATCTGAGGCTCATGGTTGGAAGCCAGCCTGGGCAGACAAATTTGTAAGACACTTACCACCAATTATCCAGCAAAAAGCTGAAACTGGAGGTGTGGCTCAATTGGTAGCGTGTCCATGTACACTCAAAATATTGAAGGCTGCTTTAGCCAAAGTCTGCATGGGGCACAGTGTGACTGTTAGTAAGAGGGGAGTCCCTCTGGCTTTTATCTCTTAGGGTGAAAGGGAAAGTGAGAGGCGGTATGGAAAAGACTAGGTGCAATAGAATCTCCAAGCAATTCCACAACAGTAACCTAACAAATGGAGCTACTGGAATCAGGATAGGGCAGCTGGTCACACGTTCCCACACAAAGATCTGCTTGTTTCCTGCACCCACACTCTAGGTCTTTGTCAATCACAGTCAACAATTCCATTCAGCTGTTCTTGCCGCCACTTTGCTCCTGTCCTTCTGGACCTTTAGGTCATAAATGGAAAGCAATGCATATATTTTAAAGAAAGGTCTTGTGTGGACTGGAAGAGAGAAAAATACATCCTAGTCAAAGAAACTGAAAAGTCCTTTCTAATTAGAATGGGGGCAATGGGAGTCAAGAAAAGAAGAAGAGATAACTGGAACATTGGAATATTACTGATGGTAGTGTTCACCACACATCCTGGCCACGTAAATGAAGAAGTTCTTTAAATAGAAAGGGAATAATGGAGAGGAAGAGGAGGAAGACCATTGCCTCTTGCTTGTGGGCTCCAGGATGATAAGGCACTGAGATCATTGAGTAACACAGAGACTAAAAAGGAAATAAAGTCATATAATGACAAGTAGGAAATCCTCTCTCAAGGTTAACATTGAAACTATTTCAAAGGGAAAAGAAAAAGTATCCATCAGTTGGTTATTGTTACAGTTTTTGGTTCTGATTATTGTTCTGTGTTGAGCTGAAGAAAAGACAAACTATTTCCTTTACAAAGAAAAGTACTACAGTTGCAAGAGAACATAACCTAAGGGTTATGTTCATAGCTTGGCTGTCATCAGACAGCTCATGTTGTTTTGTTTTGGTGTCAGGTTTATTGAAATATAATTTACATACAGTAAAATTCACCCCTTTAACATGTCCAGTTGGATGAGTTTGCACAGATGCAAACCTCCCCTCAGTAACCTGAGAGGGATAAAGAGTATTTCATGCCTTTCTGTGGTCTCTCCTCTCTCTAGCCATAACCCCTGGCAGCCACTGACCCAGTTCCTGTTTCTGTCTCTAACAAAGTTGTGTTCCTTACTTGTGATTGTTGGCAGACCAGATCATTGTTTGGTATTTTATAAGTAGTAGAGACCAGAGATGCCCTCTCATGATGTCTGGGGAGAATATTCTATAGGCAGGCCAGAAGGAACATGAGGACTGCTGAGAACAAGCATTCTGTATTTAGAGACTGTGGGCACTGGAAAGTACTCTGTGTCTGGGAGAGGGTTAATAAGAGGGAGTGCAAAATCAGTCAGAGTTTTAGGCAGAATTCTCTTTCTCTTCTGACACAAAATTTCTCCAGCAAATTACAGTCATTTTATAGAGATTTTGAGAAAATTCCTTTCTCATCTGTAGCAACTGATTTCTCCATCAAACATTATTGTCTTTCTCATGTGCCCATGTAAATTAAAAGCCAGAGCTATGGTTAATAAAATACTATGTCTTTAAAGAGTACTCAGTTTGATTAAAATGGTGAGACACATAAAGCAAATTCACAGTACAAAGCACTGTTGAAGCAAGACCAGTCAGTGACTTTCTTAGCCCCTGCTACTATTCTCCTTAAAGGAAAAAAGAAATTAAATTATTTGTCTTGAAAAAAACAGTAACAACAAAAGCAACAGCATGCACAATATACAAAGTCATCATGGGTTCTCCCTAGCATCTATGGAGATTGTTAGGATGTGTTAGCAAATTGAACCAAACACTTTCCATACAGATGGTAATGTGTATGCGTGAGAAAGAGTGTGTATTTGTGTGTGTGTTCTTTAAATAAGATAAAGTGGCTTAACAAAAAACTGTGCCTATTTGAGGGAAGAGTAGACTGTTTTCTTCCTTAATGAATCGGCTCTCTTATGAAGTGTGATTTAGAATGAATATTTGGAGTTATTCTGCATGCTTTTCCAGTAGAGGTTTATTAAGCTCATTTTAACAATCACTCTGCTGACGCTATTTTCAGACTAAAATATCATGATATGTGGACTAATAAAACATATTTTCCCTGATCCTTGATTCTGTCTGCAACAGTTTTTAAAGGCATAAAGATTTAAGCACACTTAATGGATCACATATTTGAAAGGCTCTAAATTTTTCTGAAAATCATACTACTTGAAAATCTGAGAATGTTATTATTACTATCTCTACCACTCATTTTATTTATTTATTTATTTATTGTCAGTCGTGGGCCTGAACTCTGGGCCTGGGCGCTGTCCCTCAGCTCTTCAGCTCAAGGCTAGCACTCTACCAGTTGAACCACGGTGCCACTTACAGCTTTTTCTGCTTATGTGGACCTGAAGCCAGGGCCTCATGCATGCAAGGCAAGCACTATACCACTGAGCAACCTTCCCAGCATAATATTTTTAATTAAGCCTAGCTTAACTAGAATTCTGAGAATATGGAAGAAATATGAACCTGTCCTAAGTTGCTAGGTTTCCTAGGTTGCTTGACTCTGAATATATATGTACACCACATAGATATAGTTTAATTATTACTATGTAGCAAAATCTTCATAATAAAATATAGTTATAATAGAGCTCTCAAATTTCTTGAAAACTTAATACAGAAAAAGTCAGTGTTTTGCTCATGACTTCTCTGTGCCAGGAATTTACGCAGGACAAATTAATGACCGCTTGTTTCTACTCCATAAAGACATCACTTGGAATTTGACTGGGGGCCTCCGTTTCTCTCTTGGTCTTCTTCCAACTGTTTAGGGTAAGGTAGGGTGTGTGCATTTGGGTTTCCTCAGAGTATGGTGGCTGTGTTTCCAGCGCAAGTGCTTCAAGAAAAAGGCATCCTAACTGAAGCCATATCTTGACAGTCTCATTGCCTCTTTGGTGATATCCTACTCATTAAGATGGCCACCAAGTTTTCCAAGTTCAGAGTCAAGGAAAGGAGACTCAAACTCTTCATGGTTATTTGTCAAGTTCCTAAAACAACCTGGACTGGAAATGTTGCTGTGATCATTTGGCTCAAACTCTTGGTTTTGACATGTCATCCTTGGCTCCTTTTTGAACCCTCCTTTTATTGACATACTTTTTGGACTTACTTTTTTCTGCCTACCTAATAGTGGTGGTCCACACAGGAAGATCTTACACATAGACTTGTGAAAATCCCACATTACAGTAGGGGAATATGTGTTCTCACATAACTTTGGGGTAGATAATTAGACCTAGATTCTATCATAATAAATCTATGTGGATGGAGGGATGTGTCACAGGACTTTAGGATGCTATACAAGTCTTCTTTCATTGTCACAGTTGACCTGAAACCATTGGATTGTGTCTATTTGGAAACTTAGATATCATATTTTAAAATACTTCCCACTGAGTAAATCAGAGATGAGTATGGTGTATCATCTGAGTACCAAATACTGGTATTTTCTGTAATGAAAAAGAGAACAGAGAGTTCCATTTTTGTTTATCCTTTCATTGCAAATTACCACAACCTGGTCAAAAAATTCTCTCTGTGGTGACGAGCCATCTGCCAGTAAATGAGTCTGTTGAAAGGGCCACACCAAATTCAGCATTAAGTGACCGCCAACCCTGACCACAGCTGAGTGGTATGAAGAGAGATGACAGAGGCTCCGTTACCACCCAGGCTGGAGAGAAAAGCAGCAGAAGGTGTTAATGGAAAAAAACCACTTCTCTCTCTTCCAAAGATGAGGGAGTGAAACCAAGGAAGAGCTTGCTTTGGTAAGTTTGAAAACATTACTCTTTTTTTTTTTCAGCATGATACTCTTAGGCTTTTAGGTTGGTTTGTAGATTTGTTTCTCTAAAATCAGTGTCCGTTAAAAAGCTCATGTTTGCTTAGCAATAATGTTTTATGTGAGGGCTTCGGAGACCATCGTAGTTCTGGAGGATTGCTGTGACAATGTACCACAAACCAGCTGACATAAGCAGCAGACCTGTATTGTCTCCAAGGAGGCTGAATGTCTGAGATCAAGGTGGAAGTAGAGTTAAGTTAGTTCCATCAAGGACTGTGAGAATCTGTTCTATGTTCTCATGGTGTATTGGCCATCTGCGGCATGCCTTCATTCCTGGACTCATCACGTTGATAGCTGCTCACATCTGCACATGGCATTTTCTCTCTATGTTCATCTCTGGGTCCATATTCCCTGTATATAAGGCTCTAGTTATAACAGGTTAGGCCTACCCAAATGACTTCATCTTGGTAATCCCATCTACAACAATCTAATTCCAAATAAGGTCACATCCCAAAGTACTAGGGCTAAAATTCAACAAGTGAATTTTAAAATGGGTGTAAGTCATCCCATAGTGGTCACCAAATACAACACTATACCATCCTGAAGGGCTGAGTCTGTGTCTTATGACCCTCAAACACAGAGATGCAGTCTTAATAATTATAGACTATCTTAGAACTGTGCCATAAAAGTCACTCTAATAGATTCCCATGACCTAGAGTAAAAAAGCCGGAAAAAAAAATTTGTTACAACTAGACTTCCTTTCAGAAGCCAGGGCCTTAATTTTACATAACTCTTGATTGATTGCAAAGTTCTTGCATCACAAATAATCTCCATGTTTTCAAAAAAAATTAAAACTTCAAAGGAAAATGTAGGAGGGAAAATAGAAAGAGTTAGGTCATGATCAGCTGGGGTCATAATCTGCTTCCTACCAACTTTAACTGGATAGAAATTAATAGTAAGGTGGGAATGCAAAATAAAACAATTAAAACAATCAAGGCACGCTTCATTCATGGGAAGCCAGCAACCATTAGGAATGTCTAGAAAGAACTGATAGAAATTACACCTTGGCTGCCTCTTATAGTTTCTTCCCTGATGGGGTGGTTAATGCTCCTGAATATGGTCAAGATGAGGATGGGAGAGGGGTTAGCCAAGCCCACAAATTAGGAACAGTTAGCTCCGGGCCACATTCTGTCCTTTATGGGCCTTAGACATTTTTGCTTTGTAAACTCCTTTCTTTGAAATAGATAAGGTAAATATTTTTTAAAAATGGGTTTATGACAGTGTTGGTATGAAAGATGAATGTAGTAACTGGGTCTTGGTGCCTCATGCCTATAATTTTGGATACTCAGGAGATTGAGTTATGAGAATTGAGATTTGAAGTGAGCCCAGGCAGGAAAGTCTGTTAGATTCTTATCTCCAACTAACCATCAAAAACCTGGAGTAGAACTATGTCTCCAGTGGTAGAGCTCTAGCCTTCAGTGAAAAAACTCAGGCCCTGAGTTCAAGCTTCAATGACTGGCACATGCAAAAAAGATAATTATATATTTTCTGTATAATTCTAAAAGCAGTTAATAATAATTTTTGTGGGCCACAAAGAATATTTTGAGCCATAGGCACTGTATCCACTGTGCTAAATGAAGACAGAACTAATAGGTATACATAGTATATGATATAATATGACATATATATATATAAGCAGGGCTATAGATATATGCATATACATACACATAGGTATATATGTATTTGTGTGTGTGAAACAGACAGAGACAGAGACAGAGAGAAGTTTCATAGCAGATGTCTGTAAGCTGGAAAACCAAGGAAGCAAGTAGCATGGCTCAGACTAAGTCTAAAGGCCTCAGAATCCAAGAAATATATAATGTAATTCTTAGTCTGAGGCTAAAGATCTGAGGACCCAGGGGGTGGGTAGTTTAAATCCTATAATCCAAAGGTTTTTGAGCCTAGAGCCTAGAGAGAAACGGTGCACCCCAGCTCTAGGAGAAGAGAGACACATTCACTCTTGCTTTGCAACAGGGAGAGAGCAGGGCAAGTAGGAAAGTGAGGAAGGAGAGACAATCTCTCAGGATACTTCAAAAGGGAGTCCAGATTTGGGGGCAATAGACAGTGATAAGGAGGAGGGCGAAGGGGCTGAACCAGTTCCAAGCACCTTACTACACACTGGCCATTTGATAACCAGTTTAATTCTCAGAAACATCCTGCTCAGAGGCTGTCATCCTTTTTCAAAGATGAAGAAAAGAATGTGAAAGTGGCAGGGTATGGGTCTGAGGTCAGGTATTTCTAGCTTTTAGGTCTAGATGTGAGATTTTAATCGGTTCAAAGTTCAGTTCCAGAAAATTTACAATGGAGACAGGAGAGCCACAAAGAGAAGGGGAATTTAAAAGACTTGTCTCTTTTCTGTGCTTGAAGGTGAACTGCAGTGATACTCACTAGACACTATGCTGAAAAGGGCTGTACAACTTGTGGGGGAGGGAAGAAAATGAAAATGAGGAAAGAGCTGACATTGTTCATAAAGAAATGCACTCATTACCTGACCTATGTAACTGTAATCCCTCTGTACATCACCTCTACAATAGAAAGCAAGCAAGCAAGCAAGCAAGCAAGAAAGACTTGTCTTTTATACTTACCTATCCTTGTATACCTCTCATATCCACATTTTTGCCATGCTACTGGTGCCTAGTAGAAGTTCAATACTACTGATCATCTGAGAGTATTACAGCCTTTGCTCATTCATTAGCAGCATTGTTGCCCACCACTGAACTACAATCTCTTAAATTTTGCTGTTGTTTAATATCTTCAAGAAGAATCTGCTCTGATACTTACCATTGCCTTACAGGGACAAATGCTTAAACAAATTCTTTTGTGCATTTGTTTCACAAATGCTTTTGTGAATTCAATAGGAATCCTGAGTGCATCGCTGCCTTTGTTTAAGAAAAGAAAAAAACACCTGACAAGCCCAGCAATCTTCTCCAAGATTCTGTTAACCTGTTATTTAGACCTCAGAAATTCAAGCACTAGACAGGCTTCCTTGAATCCTATGATTAATTAGTTTCTAAGCACAGAATTGCTACAAGTACTTTGGGCAATTTTATGTTTTTTTTTCTTTTTTCTGTAAACTGGATCTACCACTTTTAAACAATTTCTTTCAAACTCTCTTCCTTTCTTTTTCAAAACATTAAGTTCAATGATTCCTCCAGTGTGAGATGCAGGTATCTGATGCCTTTTTATTATCATAAAATACAATGTGCTTATGTTTTAGGAGTGAGGCACCCTCAAGAACTTTGCGGGTTTTCTCATCTTCATGAAACAAAAACACTGAGACATCTTCATGATATGCAGCCCTGGGATGTGAGAGAATTCCATGCAGAGAGAGAGAGACAGGGAGACAGAGAGAGAGACAGAGACAGAGACAGAGAGAGCTGCCCTAGCATTGGGCAAGCATGTTCTCTTCATTCTCACCTTTGGAGACTATCATCTGAGCAATATTTCCTTTCCTGCCCCCTTACTTCTCCTATCTAACTTCCCCTTGCTTCTCCATAAGAACTTCCTGCCAAGTCAGGAGGGTGTTTATATGTACACCATGGGCTATACTACACACATGTGTACTAAACATGCCATAGTGGTTTTACCACATGCCCCCAGTAACAACCCAGAATGGTAGACCTCATTCGTCTGATCACACCTAGGATGCTTCAGTGGGGCCAACCCCATTGCCTTCCTCTCAGTTAGACAGAATTTTCTTAGGCTGAGTTAACTGCCACCCAGTGAATTGCTATGCTTTATATCATTTTGGTTGAAAACATTATTTTTTAGCTTAGTTAACTGATAGATCTAAACTTCCTCCTGAAACATATCAAATGTATAGGATAGTATATGGTGTTATATTAACATTTGCTAATATATTAGCATAAACGTTTGCTAATTTATATATATAGCATATATGCTAATTTATTTATATATATGTATATATGTATATAGTGCAGGTCTTCAGGTTTGAACTGAGGCCCTGGTGCTAACCCTGCTCACTCTGAGCTTCTTTTTCTCAAGGCTAACACTCTACCACTTGAGCAACAGCTCTACTTCCACCTTTTTGGTTGTTAATTGGAGATAAGAATAGTCATAAATGTAGGCTTGGAGAACAGAATTGATAGATTTATACTAGATTAATAATGATTGTCCTGTTTAAATTTTACTCTATTTTGCTTTGAGTTTTTGACAGTTTTCTGACTTCTCACCTGAACGTCCACATGATATGTAGTAGAACCTCTTTAAATTAAGTTGAATTAAGATCATGTTCTAAAACTTTCATGAATTTTCATTTAAGTCCCTCTAATAATCTACTTTGCTTCTCTAAATGTTAGGATGTTATTAAAGTCAAACTTTTACCCAGGTGACACCAGTGTTACTGTTAATTTACATTCCTTCAAAAGGATAAGCTAACAACCCTTAAAAGTGTTGGATAGGAATGGTTGACTAGGAGAAAGTTCAAGTTACAGGATTGGCACCACTGTGATGGTTTATCAAGTAGACTTGCTTGCTTTCCATGCTGTTCTCAGCTCAATCTCCTCCTGGTTCTTCACTTATTTGAAAACAAGAAAACAAGGACATACCAAGGTTCAGGGACTAAGAATCACTTAGTCTCCACCCCTCTTCCATTCCCAAACATTCAAGCTTGTTTTTGTCTTTTCTTTTTTCCTTTAGGAATGAGAGCCTGATCCAGTAATTATTAGCGAAGGTCTAGGAATTTCTTAAAAGTGCTTTATATCCTGAATTTAGATGAACACTTAAAAGATACGGTTTTTTAATCCAGCATGTTTGAAAAATTTGAGATCAAGTATGCTACCTGGATTTCAATTTGAGAAATGTGAAACTCAGGAGAGATTTTTGCCTGCAACTGAAATTTTCTCAGTGGCAACTGTCAGACCTTGCAGGAAATTATGGAAGATGTAGATGTTTTCAAGATGGCTTCTAATTTACATTTAGGCCTAATGTGATGCTTCTTTAAGCCAGGACATGTGGGTCTAAGATGATTTTTCTGACTAAATAAACAAATATTTAGCTACCTTAAATTAATTGTCTTCAGACACTGTTTACTCTTAAGTTAATTTACTTGTGCTGAATTATTGCTTCCTTATTCTCTTTTTTTGTGGTACTATGGATTGAACTCATGGCCTCCTGCTTTGTGTTTTACCACTTGAGTCATAAGCCCAGTTCTATTGCTTTTAGTTTTCTTTTCTTTTTTCTTTTTTCAAATGGGGGTTTCATGCTAACTTTGCTCCAGGCTGTCCTGAACTAGGATCCTTTTGTTTCTACCTCCATAGGAGCTGGGAAAACAAGCTTGAACTACCACTTCCAGACCTCATTCTGTTCTTTAATGTCTTTGAGGACTTTGTGAAGACATATCTGGTGTTGTGAGAATAAATGCTGAATTCACTATTGAGTTCAGAGATGGAGAACATTGTTGCTATCTGGGCAGCAATGGAGAATGATACCCATCTGTGATCTATGCTGTCCAGAGAGAACCAAGTGTAGTTAGCAAGAATCAAATTCATAAAAAAAAAAAAAACAGCGTTTTGATGTTGCTGTAATATGTAGAAAAAGGTGGAGTCTAAAAAAAAATATTTTCCCTGCCAAGCTGGTAATGAGAAAAGTCATTATTTTCCATCTGCTTCTTCACACTCATTCTTGGTGTGAAGTAAAAGCAAAGTTTTAAAACTTTTTCTCCACTGCAGAAAAGATGTACTTCAGAAAACCCCTATCTGGAAAACAAAGCAATTAGGAACTGTCTGGCTGTGTGGATCTGGGCCCAGTTCAACCTAAAGGAAAACTTCATTTTTATGCACAGAGATATGCCTGGGAATCAGACTGCCTTGCTCTGCAACGTGCTGGGGGACTTGACAATTTTCATCAACAAGCAAACAAGCTGTCATGAAATATCCTTTGTAATCATAAACATGGGAAACTTTATAAGATGCAAGTGGGCACTGGATGGTTCCTTGAAGCAGCTTGGCAACTTATGGGACCCAATGAAAATGAAAATGGGGTCTTCTTAATTCAAAACTGACTATTTCGAGATGGTGACAGCAAAGAGCTAAACTGAACAGTAGGCCATCCGAAGCAAAGCGCAACTGTGAACGTCTCATGCCCACAAAACAAGTCCTGCCAGTGAAGATGGTCACATTCATGTAAATGAACTCTATGTAAAACAAAACCTTAAAATCTAGGCAGTCTACTTCTGTTTATCATAGATGAGCAGCCAATTAATGGTCATTAATCATTATACATATATATAATATATAAAGAAAGAGATGTATATTCATATGTATAAAATTTTTATCTAGCATTATGTTTGCATAGAACATGTGTAAGATTGAAATGTGGAAAACAGTATTGTTGATAATAGACTTTAATCAATTAACTAGAGAAAGATCATTGGCCAAAATTCATCATGTTATATGCCATTCAGCAAATATTCTCTGAGTACTAGCCCTTTCTGGAAATTGTTCATAGTGTGAAGAGACAACAGAGAACAAAATAAACAGAATCATCTTCTCACTGAAAACTTTCATACTTGTTGAATTTCTGAAATTTTGACTAATTTTCTCAGACTTTGCTTGGGTATTTTCACTTTCATGTTGAAATTCTTGGTTTTCTGCTTTTATTAAGACCAGAAAGAAAAGTATCAAAACTTAGCTCTTCTTGCCACGGTTTAGACATGAGTAGAACCAGGACGCTGGAAAAGAATGTGCGGGTAGGCTGTCCTGGAGAGGTTTCCAAGCTGAAGGCACTTCTAGGAGCACTTTCGATTGAGGCCAAAAGGTTCCTCCTCGGCTTACAGCGATTTGTGGAGAAAAGGGGAGGCCCCCTCATCTTTGGTCCGAGAACAGCGAGCCTAACACCAAGTGACACAGGATTGCCCTAAAATTCATCAACAACGATTGCTTTCCAACCTTTCCAAAGAATTTACTGGTCTGGTTTGGCGTTTCTGTGCCACATTCCATCCCAGAACCCCAGCTAAAATGTTCTCATGGGCCAACCCGAGACACCTCCTTCTTTCTCTGGGCTGGTACAACTTGACCGCTGCTTGACATCAAGGTCAACTAGAGACTGGGAACAGTTATGTAACTGTGTTGAAAATTGAATTAGAGCTGTATATGAGACCAGACCAAAGAACCAGGGCAACTCCAGGCAAGGTCAGCAACATGTCCCCCAGAGACAGCACTGGATGAATAATTGCTTATGGGTAAAAGGAAATAATGCATCATATAGAGGGGAAATAACTCATCGCTCTCTTCTAAGTCTGGGCAGGCTGCTGCTGTGCCATGTGGGAAGTAAGGAGGAGGCCGGAAATGAAGGAGCAGAAGGAGCAGTCATTAAAGAAACTTGAGGTCATTAAAAAAAACTTCTTTAATGACTGCTTCCTGCATTCAGGGACAATCTAAAAAAGAAAAACAAGCACTCCCCATAGAAGGAAAATAGCAGGCCTTACATAAGGAGGGGAAAACACCTGTGGTGATGGTGGAAGATGGATGAAGAGGATTTATTTGAAAGTGAACACAGACAGATATTAAGGGTTGATAACGGAGAAAAATAATTTGATGCTTCTGATGATCCAGGATAATCTCCCAGAGTAAGATACGACATATTCTAGGTAAAAGAATGGTGTAAAAGAAGAAATGAGTTTTCTTCATAGGTAAATGCATATAACTTGAGATGATTGGTGGCGGGAGGGGGTGGGGGAGAAAGGATAACCAATCAAGATCTGGATGTATGCTAACACAATCATCCTTTGAAGCAGAATAAGAGAGGTAGATAAAGTAACGTTGAAAGCTTAGACTGACCAAAGAGTATATAGCTTTCTTTATTTACAGCTGCTGGATATGTGGCCAGGTTCTTAGCTTCTACCAAGTTCCAGCTTCCTCTACTGTGAAGGGGTAGAAAGAAAGCATAATTATAAGATCTACCATGAAGGACTTTGGTAAGATTCAAACAAGACAGTGTTTAAAAAATAGTAACATCTCACTTTGTCCCCCGGACCTGCCTGCCCCCTGGATAGGGGCAGACACTATGTGCTCCCGCTCCCAGGGAGATATGGCCCTTCTAATAAACCTTATAATAATCTTTCTCCAATGAAAAAAAATAGTAACATGACAACTTGCTAATACTTGCAATGATATCTGATACTTATTGGTTGTTCTAGGTGGGTCACATGCATCAGACCTTTTCATTCACAAGATAATCCTGTGAAACACAGCAAAGTTCAGAAAATTGTCCAAGCCTGCACATGTAGGAAATGACACAGCTAGAAATGCAAGCCTAGAGAGTGGCTTTAACATCAGTCTTCTACGTGGAACTGCATCAACAAAAGGAATGAGGTGAATGAAGAGGAAAAGCTGAAAAAGTGAGAACACAATAAGAAAAAGTAGTAAATCTACTGCCTTCTGTGAGCCAATACAGGAAGAAGAGCACCTTTCTGTCTTGGTTGTTCTATGGGGCGCATTCAAGGCTCATGACCTTCAGGATTCCATTCTGAGACCTTCTTTTCTCGGATTGACATGCTTTGCCTAAGTAAACTCCTAACCACGCATGGCCTCAAATACACTGTCTGGGCCAGAGAAGAGCAAAAACTGTACTTCTACTTTCAAAATATTTCTAACTGCCTATTAGAGGTCTAGCCTCTCTGCTTCTCTCACGTTTGCCCTTGTCTTATTCCTTTTCCAGTGAGAGCCTGGATCGCTGCAGCAACATAGCAGTGCCTCATTTCATTCCCCACCAGCAAATGGAGGAAGGGTGCTATTTTTCTCTTTCAGGTCCTATTTTTGCCACGTGGTAGTTAGGAAATGGTATTTTGCTTCTTTAATTTGCACTTTCCTGGCTGCTTAACAGGTCAGAACAGGTGTATTACTTTGATCTCCTCTAGGAATTAATCACTTTTAGAACCATTGGCCCTTAGAAATGTACCAAGTCTTTGTCCTATCATGTAGAAGATCCTGTTTGTATATAGGGAAATAGAGATATTATGTTGCAATTTCTTTTACATTAGAAATTTTAAGGACCATGTATAATAAATTCATTCCTCAATATATTTTTAATTTGCACGTTACTGTTTAACAGTTGAAATTTGTGTTTTCAAGTACATATTTCTCTTAATTCTGTTAGTTTTCTTCAAATGGGACGGTATCATTCTTCTGATGAAGGCATAGGATTACATTTTATATATATATATATGTATATATATATATATACATATGTATATATATATATACATATATATATATCACATTTTCTTGATCTGCTCATCTACTGAGGGGGCATCTGGGTCGGTCAAATGCTGTCTTATGACTATCATCAATATAACTCAGATTTTCTAGTAATACCTTTGAAAGTTTAATCCATCTGATTTTTATATGGCATGTTGTAGTGATTTTTTTCTTGGCACATTATTATTAAATAGATATTTTGGCATGAATAAAAATATCTTTCCAGATACTAAGTTGTCACCTATACTTGGATCTGTTTTGCCTTTTTTATTCAGTTCTACCGCTATCTATTGTTTTCAATGCTGTGATTATATTTATAGTTATTTTAATATCTGGCAAGGCAGGTGCCCAGCCAGTGTTTAGTTGCCCATGAACATTTTCTATTAGAATCTGTATTTCCTAGACATCAGCTAGATGTAGGCCACACTGTCTCTGCTCATTTGTGGGCAGGAATATAAGATGCTGTCCTTTGTCCTAGCTTTGAAATAAAGTAGAATCATTATAAATCAAAATATGCAAATGTTAAATAGCCTATTGGCTATTTAAATGTTATATAGCCTATTGGCTATAAATAGCCAAGAGGCTATTTATCACAGTCCATGAACCCTGGGGTCACAGGGCCCAAGTTTGCATCCTAGCATTACCACTAATCAGCTTTGTGACTTTGGAGAAATTGCCATACACCTTTATCCCAGTTTTCTTTTCTATAGAAAAAGGGAATATAATAGGACTACTACAGACTTATAATAAGATTTTATGAGTTGGTTCATGTGAAAGTACTTAGTATGGTAGTTGAGAAACACTAAATTCTCAATCCATGTTAACTATAATATATAATTATATTGTATTGTACTATATTTGTAGTACATGATATTAATTGTATTATTATATGATATGCTAGAATGTAGCTGTGATGAGCAAGCCTGCTGCTTCAGTGACTCTTATGTGAAACAAGCAAACAAGTAAAAAGAAAAAATGCAGATCATCCATTGATGGTTGTCCTGTAACACAGACTGAGGAGATGCCTCTGAGCAGCGGTAGCAGGTAAACCCACATAGGGCAAAGGAACCATCAGCAAACCATCAGTGAGGGGAGACAGCACTCAGAAAAGGAAACATCAAGGACAAAGTCTTGAAGCAGAAAGAGCTAAAGAGCAGTTTGAGGACTGCAGTAGGCCTCAGCTAGGCTGGAGTTGGAGGCCACCAGGTTTTTTGTTTTTGTTTTTGTTTTTTGTTAATAAAGAAGCAACTTTATTGAGAAGGTTCCTACACTGACCGGCCAGGGCCGCAGCACAGGCTCGGGAACTGATACTGCGACTCAGAGTGGCCCATGTACTTAGGTTTTTAAAGGCAAAATTCACAAGGTCAAGCCTGGTCTGCCACCAGGTTCTGCTAGGAGAAAGCTGCAAGTTCCAAACTGCCTGCAACTGTCTGCATCCATCCATTGATATACAGTGGGCCTGAAGATCTTCCTGGTATTGAAGCCTGTAGGGCCCTTGGAGTATAGTCATCAAATGTGTCCGACTGCATGACCAGGGCAGGAAAAAAGCTTTCAATAGTGAATCTAAATGAAAAGTATGCACAAGGAAGGAGAGTAAAGGCCCAGGTAGATGTATAGAGGGTACCTTAGATCATTGTGCTACAGGCAAACTCCTGACGTGCTTGTGCAGTGGGAAGAAGGTGAGGATGTCTGTCTAATAGTGTTAAATATTGTAGCACACTGAGCCTCAACTTTCTTAGTAGGATCCCCTCCCCCACATGCAGCTCAGCTTAAAATGGAGTGTCCTGCCTGACTCTGTCCGGGCAGTGGCTAGCTCCCTCGCCCTGAGACTCAGCCAGCATGCTGGAGTTTAACTACACTGAACATCCCATTGGCACTTCTGAGAAAGTGGCTATTGCAATAAAAATACAGTTCCAAGAATTCAGACACTCCAAGGCCTACAATAGAAAGAAGCAGAGAAGGCAGATTCAGGCACAGCTGTACACATGGATATGAATTCCTGCTCATGGTTACAGAATGCTCTGAAAACTGGTCTTTTTATATAGAAACAAGCTGATCACCCTACATGTTAGTGAGTTGGTGTTCAAGGGCGTCTGCATTCGAGACGAGCGCATAATATGTATGTTCATACTTGAACTGAGAATCAGTACACAGGTAAGATAGTTCCTAATCTTTAACTTTTCCTTAAGTTGTCGTCAAAGGGGTTTAAATTCAACATGCCAGTTTGTGAGTACAATTCATGGTGATCAATGCTACCCTTTTTATTGTTCGGGTATGAATTATTGATTCCCTTCTGAAAGCAAGTGATTTTCTAACATCACTTCTAGTTTTCTTCCTGTGCTTCCTAGAGGTGATAATGAAGAGAGGCTGACATTTAGAAAACAGACCAGAAGCTGCATGTTCAGTGTTCTATCTGAGTTATAGAATGATGGTTAGTATGTATACTGCTTTACTTGTGATAGATACTTTCCATCTTCCTCCAACCCCTATATCTGGGCACAAAATCTAACATAGAAATACTGGCTATTTCTGTTGCTCTTGCATTAATATTGTTTCTCTGAGGATTGTTAACCAGTTACCTGAGTCCCAGACCTCAATGGAGTTTCTTTCTCCTCATAAACCAACCCACACCGATAGTTTAATTATTAGATGATATTATTAAACTTTCTAAGAGCTAAAACATGTTTGACTCATCATCGTGTCAATAAATGTTTTCTGAATTTATGGATTTATCTTGAAGTTTGCATTGTATTTATAAGTTGATTTCATTACCTCCTTTTACTTTCTCAAATGCCAGATGAAACAGAGAAACAAGCAAATATAATTATTATCTAATGTGTGAATAAAATTCACCACAGAGAAGTTCAAGGACATGCTCAAAATCTTAATATAACAAACAGCAGAACCAGAACTTCAAGTAAAATTTTTAGTTAGAAATTTCTTTCTGGGTCTGGGAAGGTGGCTCAGTGGTAGAGCGCTTGCCTTGCATGCCTGAGGCCCTGGGTTCAATTCCTCAGCACCACATAAGCAAAAAAGTAAAAAAGCCAGAAGTGGCACTGTGGCTCAAGTGGTAGAGTGCTAGCCTTGAGCTGAAGAGCTGAGGGACAGCGCCCAGGCCCAGAGTTCAGGCCCCATGACCAGACTCCCCCCCCCCCAAAAAAAAGAAATTTCTTTGTGTCAGACATTTGTCATCAGTTCACCTACAAGAGTATGAGCTGTTCATCGTAAAAACCACCCAAAGAGCTTGCCCTTGTTG
The DNA here is from genome assembly GCF_019054845.1 of Dipodomys spectabilis. Taxonomy (NCBI): domain Eukaryota; kingdom Metazoa; phylum Chordata; class Mammalia; order Rodentia; family Heteromyidae; genus Dipodomys; species Dipodomys spectabilis. The sequence continues at coordinate 25,995,822 of NW_024870817.1, forward strand.
GAAATGTCTCAGGATTCTGGGGTATCCTGTAGGAATCAAGGACATCAACTTGAAAGGACTCCAGCTTGCCCTTCTGCAAAAGGGCATGCTACTGAAAAGAAGCCAAGCAATCAAGCACACTGGATGGGCAATCCATCCAGGTTTTTATCCCTAACTCATTCATTACTGTCCTTTGTTCTGATTGATCAGAACTTAGGCTTCTAACCTTGTGTGATTGGGTTAATCTAAACCTGGAGCAATCGACCAAAACCAGGACACCTGGCCAAGACTTGCCAGAAAAACAATTCTTACTTGGTGGACACTCTACCATTTGAGCCATGCCTCTAGCCCTTAGGAAAACAATTCTTTTAACAGGATGTGGCTTAATGAAAATAGACTTTTATAAGATGATAGCTACCCTTAAAATAGCAGTGCTTCTGTCAAGCAAGCACGTTGATAGAAAAGATTCTAACTCCTACATCTGATTCTTTTTTTAAAAAAAAAAATGTTTGCTCTCACGTCCAAAAGATAAAAAATACACTGGCAAACAATAAATTATTTGGGATTCACACACAGTGAGACCACGAGAGGATACTCTAAGGAGAGAGTCAATGCCTATGTGAATCTGATTATACAAAATAATGTTTATCGAAATGAGTTCTTTTTTTTTTCTTTGTCATTATTTTCATCTTCTTTTCTTTTTATCGTGTTTGTTCATTTATCTGTCTTTGGGTGCGAAGGGAGGGCAAAGAAATGGAGGAGCAAAGGGTAAACAAAGGCAGCAGTGGTACTCACTGCACACTGTTGGAAATTAATTACACAACTTGTGGTGGGGACAAAACTAGAAGAGAGCAAGGGAAGGAATGACATTGTCCAACAAGAAAGGTACTCATTACCTGACTTATTTAACTGCAACCACTCTGTACACCATCTTTATACTAACAAAAAATTAATAATAATTTGAAAACATTCTAATTTTATCATTTAACCTCTTGTATAACGTCTGATCCATGGCCTTTCTCTTCCTGCTCCTTTTCAAAACATAGCACCACCATGTCCCACAAGACTTGACAGAGTAAAGCTAGCTCAGAGTCAGAAATCAGGAAACTTGGGTATTTGTACAGGGTCTCACAATATCACATATATAAAATACAGAGTGTGCTGTTACTCCTCCCACAGTAGCTTATAGTTAGACTTTTCATGGCTTAGAAATTACCAAAGCAAACTCCTTTAGCTCTCTGGTGCCAGTCAGTCATCAGCAGGCTCTCCAGAGATTAACAGCTGTCCACAACTCCCAACAGTTTTCTTTCCTGTGAACTCATCTCATTATGATGGACATATGGTCATTGAACAGAATTAGGGATTGTACATCATTGCTTATATTTCCTTACTGTCTCTAAGTGGTAGTTAATTTTGTATCAACCTGAACGGATTACAGAGAGCCAAGATAGCTAAACATTGCTCTATGTCTGTGATGGTATTTGGAATAAGATGAATAAGATTCCCTCCCCCCGCCCCCCCGTGGTTGAAGGGTCATCAAGTTTTCTGAAGGCTAAACAGGATTTTTTAAGTTAAATAAAGGAATGCCTTTCTCCCTGTGACTGTCTTTGAGCTGGGACAGAACTCTCAATTGCCTTCAGACTTAGAGTTGGATTTGAATTGATACCACCAGTCCTCTCAATTTTCAGGCCTTCAAACTCAAGACTAAATCTATATATTTGTTTTTCCCGGTCTCCAACTTAAAGACCACAGATTTGTGGGAACTTGGCTTCTAGAATTGGGTGAGCCATTTCCATATGTGTGTGTATATATATATATATATATATATATATATATATATATATGTACATATATACCCCCAGCTCCAGAAAGGCAAGCTCAACCTTCTATAAACTCCAGGATCTCTCATGCAGGCTTCATCTAGACCTTATAGATTCTAACCCTGTGGCAAAGCAGGAAAAGCCACAGAGATATGTTTGATGCAAAACTGCTTCTTGAGGCCTTTTCTTCTTTAAGATCTTCCATAGAGTTTAAATGTACACTCAGAGCTTAATTGGACACTGCTCCTCTCTTTCTCTGTGGGATCCTGTTACTCCTTTAAGCAATAAAAAGTTAGGTCAGGGCCAAGTTGGTGTGGTGCAATTAGAGGGGATTTGAAGGGGGGAAAACCAGAATGCTGAAGTCTTAGAAGGTGTGATTTCATTTTTAAAATGCTTATGCTGCTTTTTGCAAGAATATCCATTTGACTGGATGTCTTTCCTGCTGACCAAAGAAAGCAATTGGCATGTATAAAAGTAAATCTGATTAGAACTCTCCCTTCTCCTGTCAAGGTAAAGGATACAGGCCCTGAGACGAGAACACATTTGGATTCCCAGTGTGTGCAAATGATTGTTTATGTGGTTTCTGGTGCCAAGTTCTACAGACGGCTCCAGGGCTGCTCTGTGGGAGCAAAGGCAATGGAGAGATTTTCTTTAGGCATTAAAAAGTTTATTTTATGTCTTATTCTCATTCACAGTGGTAGCTATTACTTTGTAATTTTCCTGGCATTTTGTTGGCAGCCCCAAATGACAGAAATAATATTCCTTGCTTACAATGCACAGTTCCATTTTGTTGAGCTCACGTCTCCATGTGTAATAAAGGCCACAGCTGCTAGACCTTATGCACAGACTAGGCTAGAGCAAGCTCTTGAAGTAAGTTCCTAATTGGGAGGACAGGGCAAGTTCAGACCACTTCCATTCCTTTATTGTAGCACCGTTATCAGAACACAGCAAGTAGTGAGGAATGAATACAGCCTTAGCAGTTATCATGGTTTCTCTCTCAGCCACCAATTAAACAACCTCCTGTATGCCAGTCAAGTATTCTTTGTTATAATACTATCTGCAAGGTGTTATCTGGAGAGGGGGGAGATCATGAGTCATGGCTACAGGTGAAAGTATTGAGTTGTAGCTAAGTGTGGACAGTGGGTAGAGTTACTGGGGACCTGGAAGAGGTGTGAGGAGCCACCTTCAGTAGGTAAATAGTTTAGTCAAAGCCTTAAGACAGAGTACAAAAGAATCACAGTTGGATACCAACTAGCCCAAATGAAAAGAGCAACAGACTGGTGCCAAAAGGTTCAAGCAGTTAGTCATGAATCAGGGGATCTGTGGTAGCCAGATAAGCACAAACAAGGCCACCTGAGCCCAGCTTAGCTTTAAGTAAAAAGCTTTAAACCCAGGCAAGCTGAGCTCCAGAAGCAACATCTCTGCAGACCAAACTTTCATATGCATAAACAAAGAAGCTATATTCATGTGCAGCTCAGCCAGAGCCTTCAGATTCAAATAGCAGCTTGGATCATTGGTAGAGGATCGAGAGAGCAATGGGTAGATCTATGTTCCTAAAGGTACAAAGTATAACTCCATGTTCTCCTGACTCAAAGCAGTTAGTAACTAACTTATGGAGAAGACAATCTAAAATACCTTGCTTTGCTTTGCATGGAGGTCAATTTTATATACGTAAGAAAACTGGGACAGACAAACACTAACTTACCCAAGAAAGCAGAGCTGGGAATGGAGCAAAAGGGATGTGATTACTATGTGTGTTTATTCCATCACTTAGCAATATTTGAGATATTGGGATATAGCTAGGCTAGTCTGGTTAACCCAGAGTTCTTGGGTATTAGTGTTCAGGGTAGACTCTACCTACTCTCTGAAGAGGCTTGGGTTTATCAATTATTTTTTTACTTGCTTTTGGAGCAAGTGGGATGTCACCGTGAGGCAACTGCAGTCTCATGAACACCACCATTCCTGTGGATCCAGGCTTCTTTGAAGACCCACCTAGCAAGAAGCCTGGCCCCATTCCAAAATCTGGAGAGTTGTACTCAAGGCAATTTTAGCTCCAGATGTCACGGTACTGTCATTTCTAGAGAAAGAGGCAGACAGTGACCCAGACACAGTGTGTGCTATCCGGACAGCAGATAGGAACGGCAGATGAAGTTTCCTAATTTGGGCTGGTAATTAGGATTTTGCCAGATAGGCAGTTAGTTATAAACAGCTAAGGAGATCTACAGGCACATTACGGGTGATGGTGAGTGATCACAGTAGAGATGTTGAAGGTAAGAGTTGTTGCAAAAACCACATTCTTGTCATGGTATATACTACCTGGCCCTCCACAGACAGGCAGGTAATATTGTAGACTTAGAATGGACTGAAATGAATAGATGACCATCACCCATAATTATGACACATTGTCTGTGCCAAGTTTGGTATTGAGATTGATGTGCACAGACCTGAGATAAACTGTGGTTTGGCATGTTTTCACTCTTACCTTGGTTCATTTTGTAAGGCAGGCAGGTTTTGCCTCATTGATTTCCACTGCTCATCAGTTTCCATTAGCCTATTCATTAGTGATGGCTTCATTTCCTCCCCACATTCTGTCTCCTTAATGACATTTCTTTGTGTTAACACTGTGCCTACCACTGGCCAGGATTATTGGGTATCTGCAGAATGTTGCATTACCAGCAGGGCCTGATGCTAGCAAGTGGCATCATTCTCTGTCACATTGGCACCCACAGGAAGGACAGGAATTTCAATTACAAAGAACAAAGAACACCCAGGTGGTACCCTGACATTATAGTCAATCTCTCTCTCTCTCTCTCTCTCTCTCTCTCTCTCCTTCCCTCCTCTCTTTCTCTCTCACACACATCCACAATCACACATATAGTGCCTTTATTCTTACATGTTTAAATGTGAACACATCATCGTAAGCCAAAAATCTATCCACCAGAACCATGATCCTCCCATCAGCCAAACTAAAGTCTGGAATCCTTAGGCAGTAAGATCAAACATGCTCCCTCAGAAATAGCTCTTGTATGCTTACCTTCTGTCCTTTTCCATCTCTCTGTTGTTCTAGTAGAATCATCATGTAAGAAATGAGATCTAGCCTGGTGCTGATGGCTCATGTTATAATCCTTGCTACTCAGAAGGCCAAGATCTGAAGATTGTAGTTTGAAATCAGCATGGGCAAAAAATATCTGTGAGACTCTTAATCTTCACTTAACCACCAAGAAGCCAAGTGGCAGAGCACTAGCTTTGAGCAGAAGAGCTCAGAAACAGCACCCAGGCCCTCAGTTCAAGCCTCAGGACTCATATAAAAAAGAAGCCAGGCGCTGGTGGCTCACGCCTGTAATCCTAGCTGCTCAGGAGGCTGACGTCTGAGGATCGCGGTCTAAAGCCAGCCCGGGCAGCAAAGACTGTGAGACTCCTATCTCCAATAAACCACTAGAAAACCGGAAGTGGCTCTGTGGCTTAAGTGGTAGAGCGCTTGCCTTGAGCTGAAGAGCTGAGGGACAGTGCCCAGACCCAGAGTTCAAGCCCCCATGACTGACAAAAAATAAAAAAAGAAGAGATTAAATTTTTAATTAGGTTTGCCTAATTCTTAAGCCAGGTCATTTTTGCCAAACATTCTTTCACTAATTGCTCTAGACCGAAGTGTTAACACCTGGAGCATTTGTTAAAACATAGGATTTTGTTCCTGGGGCCCTGCCCTAAATTTTCTCATTCAGTAGGTCTGGGAGGAGGCCTGAGACATTAAGAATGTGCTTGTCTAATAAGCCCTCAGGTGATGCCAGGGTACCTGGCTAGGGTCACACGTGCACAGCCATTACTCCAGGTGGCGTGTCTGGAACATTTTCTCAAGAGGCACAGCTCAAGTCAGTCAGATTTTAGTCTTGTCAGGCTGATCTGCCATTCGATAGTGGTATCTGGGAGCTGTGTCATTTGGCCTCACTGAGCCTCCCACCTTTTCTATAAAATGGAAATTGGATTTACCTGGCAGGGATGTGTTAGAACTGGGAATCAGGCACATGAATTAATCTCCAGGCTCTGTGGCTTACATGGGGTACAATTCAATAACTAACAGCTGTTAAAAATGTGTAAGTATCTGAAGCTCTTTGTTTTTTGAATTTCCAACTTTTTTGTTGTGACACTGCACTTGGCATCACTTACTTTTATTTCCAAATTTCTGTATGGCTTACTATTTCTTACCACTCAGATTTCAGCTAAAATGTACCCCCTAAGAGAACTTAGAGCCAGGCATTTATCCTTTTTGGATGTATACATTTTTGGAAAACTGATGCCATTTTTGATACAGTTATAGAGCTTTTCAGGCTTTCAATTTCTCCTACAATGAGTTTAAAGTTTGTTGTTTTTTTGTTTTGTTTGATTTTTTTTATTGTGAAAATACTGTACAGAGGGGTTACAATTACATGGGCAAGATAATGAGTACATTTCTTATCAAGCATTGTAGCCTCCTCCTTTGTTTCCCCTTCCCATCCCTTCCCATCCTCCCCCGTCCCCCCCAATCCTCCCCGACCCCCCCACTAAAGTTATAAAGTTTGTTTTCAACATGACTTGTACTTCTCATTGTTGCAATGGGTCCACCTGTATCCCTATTTAAATGACTTGTTTTTCCCCTTCCCTTCCATAAATTATACCGACATCAAATACAGTGAAAGCAAGGGTTATACTGTGGGGGAGGGATATACAAAGCAACAAAGAAATAATCATATAAATGTGTTAGAAACAATGGCATGAAAAAAAAATTGAATACATATTATCTATTTTGTTTCAATTTTCCTGAGTCAAAGAGCAACACTGGTGGTATACAATACGGGACTCTAAATTATACTACAGATTCATAGAAACAAAAATAGTATGGACTGGCATAAAAATAAAAATAGCATGGAGAATAGAAGACCCACACAGCTACAGCCATTTGAAATTTTAACAACTGAACCAAAAAGCATACACTGGGAAAAAATCTCTTTGACAAAGGATGGAGGGAAAACTGGTTCTCTACATGCACAAAATTGAAAGTAAGTCCCTGTTTCTTACCCTGAACAAAAAATCAACTTCAAATGAACCAGTGATCTTAATGGAAGATCTGAAACAGAATCTACTATAGGAAACAACAGAGGAAATAATGGATGACAGAGCATAATTATTTTTATACAGGATTCCAATCACCCAACAAGTAAGAGGAGAAACAGACAAATAGGTCTATATTAAATTAAATGAAAAAGTTTCTGTCCATCAAGAGACATCAAAACCATCAAGGGAAAACCCACAGAAAAATGTTGCCAGCTATTAAATGCAAGAGTTAACATCCAGAATATACAAAGAGCTCAATATATATATATATGTGTGTGTATATATATATATACATATATATATATATGAATGAATCAGCCAATTAGCAAATGGACAAATGAACAGACAGAGCTAAGAAGATATACAAATGGCTAATAGATACCTGAATAAATGTTTATCACTCTCAACCATAAAGGAAATGCAAATAAAAAAAAATTTGAGATTTCATTGCAGTCCAGTCAAAACAACCATTATGAAGAACACAATCAACAACTAATGCTGGCAAGGATGGTGGAGGGCTGTGGGGGAGGAATCTTTCTTCACTGTTGGTGGGAATGTTACTAGTACAAGCGCTATGGGAAATAGTATGGCTTCTCAGAAAAACCACAAATCCCAAAACCCAGCCCTAGGATGCTGCTGTACCACTCTTGGGAATGTGTCCAAACGAGTGCAAATCAGTATGGAGAAGATATTCCGTATTGTCTTACTTATTGCAGCTGTGTTTACGATAGCCAAGCTGTGGAATCAGCTTCGGTTCCCAGCAACTGATATTAATCTCTACCCCATTAGTAGTTTGGGCCTCTCACTTTCTAATATTTTGTAGATTCTTTTCTTTGTTGTGAATCATTGTTGTCAAGATTTTTTTTTTCTAATTAGTCCAAAAAAACAACAACAACCTTTTTTTTGGTGTGTTTGAAACTCTGTATCATATCTTTGTTTTTATTTCCACTAGCTTTTATTTCTGCTGTGTTTTATTTTCATTTCTCCCTTCAACCTAATAACTCTTCCCTTCAACTTAATAACTCTTCCCAGGCAATGGGTCCTTCGGTGAATACAACTCTCACGCCCAGGAGAAGAAAAATTTAAAGGCAAAAGGAAAAGGCCCTAAAATCCTATATCTTTGTCTATCACTTGGCAACTTGTTAAAATTGCCTGGATGTAAACTAGTGCTGCCTCTCTCCTATGGTATGGCATTCTTAAAGGCAGGAGGAACTGATATGTGTTTGTGACTCCTGTGCTTTATATTTGCCTTCTCAGCCTTCCTTCAGGCCACACAAACCTATACAGGTATGTAAGAACAAGACGGAGAGGGAGGTGCTTACTTTAATCACAGCTAGAGGTAAGAGTTAATTAAGAAGGGTCAGTGTTGAGAATAGCGCCCAGGCCAGCATGATTTAGAAAAGCAAGGGCAGGGCAAGGCCTCGTTCCGGATTCACTCATGAACTGATGCAGAAATGTAGCAGGAGAATGTAAAGCAAGGACACCCCACCTCTTCAGCAAGTTCCTCTCCTGGAAATTACATCCAGGTGCAGCAGGCTCTCCTTACACCCACAAAAGCAGCCAGGGGAGACAAGGTGCAGATGCTTCCCTTCTCAGATTTGAGAGCTCATCTCTCACACTCCCGGGGCACAGCTGGTTGGGATGTGATTATACAGTTGTTGTTGTTGTTGTTGTTGTTGTTGTTGTTTTAATACAGATTTGGTTCCATGATAATGAAATGCTAAAAGGAGAAAGGGAAGGGCAAATACCCTTTGGGAGTCACTCAACATTGTTGTCACGTGTCATACTCAGGAAGACATTTCTTTTTGTTTGGGAACAGCTAGCTACCCAGGTGGTGTCTGGATAAGGTTTCTCAGACAGCACCTTCCTGACCTGGTGAGGAAAGCTATAGCAATTTACTTGAGTTTTCTTATTTCTTCCCATGATTACCCAGATCATGGATCCCCCAGCTAATATCTCTTCCTTGCTTGAGTGGCAGGCAGTCATCACCTGTGGGACTCAGTTCCCTGGAGGGGAAGGAAGGGTCTAGCCAAGCTTTCTTTAGGCCAACTGGCTCCAGCCACAGGAAGCAGAAGCTTCTTTCCTCCTGCACCAGGAGGGCCAACGTGGGAGGACTTTGTGCCCATGAAGGTCTTCCAGCATCTCTTCTGCCCAACTTGCCTTTATTTTCTCAACCCCAGGCAGATCAGTAACTCAATGCCCCAAGTCTCTCTCACCTGAACCACAAGCAAAGAGATATAGCCATGTCAACCCAGGAACTGGTTAGCTAAGTAACCCTTCCTCTAAGACAAGGCTGGTGGTTCCTTCTGGTGTCCTTCCTTCTACCAGTTTAAACTCTTGGTCTATCCAGGAACCGGTAGTTCATGCGTGAAATACTAGCTAGTCCTAAGGCTGAGATCTGAGGACCAGAGTTTGAAGCCAGACTGGCAGGAAAGTCCATGAGACTCTATATTAACCACTAAAATGCTGGAAATGAAGATGTGGTTCAATTGGTGGAGCACCAACCTCCAGTGATAAGATTAAAGGATAGTAGTTCAAGCACTAGTACCATCACAAAAGGAAAAACAAACAAACAAACAAACAGCTCTTTGGTATTAAAAACTCTTATCAGTAATGAAACTCTGATACCTTTGATATACATAGTTAAAATTCCCTTACAGGTGGACATTTACATTTTAGTACATTATAACCCCATTAGGCATGAGAAACAGAGCATAAGTTTCCAGACAGTGCTGCAAGAGAGACGGATACCCCAGTGGCCATTTGTCTTTACTGTCTCCATAAATTGTCAATAGAGGAAGTTAGGCTAGAAGTTCTGGTGCCTTGTCTTGAACCCACGCTTTTAGCCTTTACATCTCAGCATAAGAGAGAGAAGTTCTTCCTTCCCACATTTCCCTCTAAGTCAGCCACTCACCCCCTGGAGCAAATACTTCATTACACTGTCCATATAAACTGTCTTTTACTTACACATCTGTTCATTAAATCTTACTTCAGAAGAGATGAAAAACAAAGAGAGCTTAAGAAAAGCAAATGATCCTATCATAAGTCCTTATGTCTTCAGCAAATGGAAGGAAAATAAAGATTTTTTAAGTTCTTCTTTTTCTTCAGATGAGTTGAAAAAATGTCCCTGTATAACTTGAATAGTAACAGAAAGGAAAATATTCCTCCTTCAGTGAGTACTTCCTCGGCTTTGAGCTGGCAAGAAATTCTTCAATAACAGGTTGTACAGAGCATTACTTCAAAGACCTCAAGTTGGCACTTTGGATACTCTTGCCATAAACTGTATCCAAAATCGATTTAACTCTCCCCCACACCCTGCCATCAATGATGTGTACAAATGGCACACAGACCACTAACCACACACGCACGCAATGTATGAATTCCCACATTCCTGATTTCTCATTCCAGCTGGAGAATATTTTTTCCAGAGCCAAAGCAAAATGAATCAGGTTTGTAAAGGGATATGTGTGAAAAATGCCAACTGAGAAATGAAAATCAGATGCTCCTAAAGGCCTACACAAGTGCTGTGCAGAGATGTCCTGTGTCCTGATGGCTCTTGAATCCTGCAGGCTCCAGGTCCCGAGGTGTGGCTGGAAGAGGAGAGTACGGGGTCCAAATAGCATTCTGAAGGAATGCCAGCATGGCAGGCTAGTTCTTATGGGCATAGCACAGGAATTTTTCTCTATCATTGCTATTGAACTTTTGGCTGGTAAGATTGGAGACAGAAAGAAATCAATCTCACCAAAATAAATCCCCCGATAGCATGTCTGTGTCTAGGGGGAAAAACATATTTTTTTCAACCTGGTACATTAATAAACTCACAAGAAGATTTATTGGGAACACAGAACAGTGGGAAGGTAATATTTTATACCATGGATTTCATTTTGATAAATCCCCAGTACAGATTCCTATGTTCTGAGCTGACTTCTCATTCACAAATTAATGTGTTCTCTGCTGTTCTTGTGAAAATCACAAAGTAGAGTAAATTCGGTCACCTTCTCTGGGAATGCTATTCATGGAAACAAGTAGGTTCAGTGACACCCTTATGAGTATTCTTTAATGCTAACCCAAGAGATTTTATGTATGCCATTACTTTTGAGACTCCATATTGGAGAAACTTAGCAAAACTATTCGGGATCAGTAGAATGTAAAAGACCTGGATAAAACATTACTACACATTACATAGTCTTTATCCTTTTCCCTAATGCTTGATTTAAATGCAAAGATATTTAATTAAGAATGTGCCTATCTGGTTGGATTTAGTCATTTTTATTTGAATGAGGCATAATAATAATTTAAGGGAAAGATTTGAATGTTATCATGGAATAGGAAATGTAACACATAGCTACAAAAATATGGTTGTCATATTAATACACAGCACTTCACATTTTCTGCAAGGGATCACTGTGGACAGATATCTAGCCCAGCCCCTTCCATGTCAATAATCTCTGCTTGACTGATATTAATCAAAACAGAAAGCATGACTTAGATAAATATAGGAACATGAAAATGAAAACAACTGATACCACACAAAAGGTTCCATCTTTTCTTTCCTGGTGTCGCCAGAATCACAATGCCAAATATTGACAAATCTAGCTCCACTCAATAAAATACTCTGGTTGTGTGAGTTTAGAGAGAAATTCTGAGTCTGAAGCATATCACCTCTCGCTTTATTCTGATAGGGACTGAGCTAGTTTTAAAAGAAACATTGTCCTTTTAAATAACTTGTTTTCAATTGCATCTGGCATCAGAGCAAAGCATAACTTCAGCTTTGACGCTAGACATCATATTAGAAGACAAAAGAGATACACCACCACCAATATTGAACCAATCATTAAGAACTGAACCAAGGTTCCCCTTTCTTTACAGTTGCTCTATAACCTTTGTTTTACAAGTGACAGCTCAAATTCAGAGAAGGCAAAAGACTCACAGATTTGCAGAGGAGCCTGTCTCACAAGATTAATTTCTCAATAGTTCTAACTTTCTGCTTCTGCTGCTCTCATTTTCTAAAACCTTTCCTTTGACGTGATCCTTCCTACCATACAGGAAATTCTCCTTGAGTAAAGGATGAAAGGCAAGATGTACAGTGTATATTTTTCTGTGAAAGATGAGGACCAGAACATACAAAATACACAATTTACAAATAAACGAAAAGGGATTTATAAGGCTATCTTACATGAACTATAACAATCATCATATGTTTATTTAGAAGACCGTCCATGTCAAGCAAATCACTGATTAAGTAACTTTTTAGGGGGGAAACATAGGCATAAAGTATACAATCATTTCTATGATGCATTCCTGAGAAACGTGAAAATATGTAGATGATATGTTAGTATAAAGGAAGTAGGAAATGTCACTATAACTTCATTAATGAAACCTATCCTTGAGATATCCAATTTTTACAGCAAACTGTCTATCATCTTTCCTTTAATCAAAGTTTTTGATTCATTGAGAAAAAAAAGTTCGAAATAGTAAGAGTAAAATACAAGGGGTAATAATGTCTAGTATTTCGAGTTTCTCTAAAGGGCTCTTTTCCCAAGTGTGACCATGAAAATTCAGTTCATTGCTTTTCAGCAAACATTGAGAGGAAGAAAGTTACTGTGTCTTACAACTCAAAATTGTCCTTAGTAACCTGAGTCACGAAGCTATAAGACCACAGAAAGAGCAGAAAACAATCTCAACAGAGCAGATCAACTTTAATGGGGAGTTGAAGAGGGACGCCATGGTGACCTGAGAGACAGGAGCCAGGAGGTCTGGTGCAATGGCTCATGAGGTGGTGGGGCCTAATCGGGTCCAGGTCAGGGGCCAGGGTCACAGGGAGCTCCAGAGGATTCAGAGTTTCACAGATTTGTGGTGTACGTCTGGCAGGTCCTGGAACTTCTTGTTTAAGTCCCCTGCCCCATCTGGAGCCTATCAGCTGAGAGTGGGAAAGCAGATTTTCACATTTAGATTAAGATTCTGGGCTGGAGACTATGCTGAAGAATTTCAGAACAATTCCTTAGGGGAAGGGTGGTCAATGGGCCAAGCCATGGGAGTAATAACAAAGCAGATTCCCATCCATCCTTCCATCAAAAGCAAGGAGAAAGTAAAAGGTGCAGAACTAATCATACTGGTGTCATCACTTATAAGAGGGGAAAATGTATTTGTAAATAATTAAAGAAAGCAGCTGCGGGTTATGATAAAGTTAGCTAAGTTTGTCACGTTTCACCTGATCCATCAAGCTTTTCTGCTTAGCATCTAAAAATGTTAAGGGTTTGCCTAGAGTTAATAGAACCATCATCAGTTACCAACAGCCAATTCTGGCCACTGTATTAAAATACTTGGACTAAAATACCAGGATGTTGTTCATGCAAATTGCCGACAGCATTCATAGCATCACATCCTGGTATGTCAAAGACAACCAAAAAACTAAATCATAAAATACAAATCTGGACAGCGTTCTGGAAAACAAACAAGTGACAGAATTGTTAGAGCCATCTGGAGATGAACGCAGGAAGAACTTGGTGTACTGTCACCTGGAAGCCTTCAGCTTGGTAATGAAGGAGGCAGGTTGCTGCAAGCTGAGATCCAGAAAAATTACATGGCCCCTCTCCTCCTCCTCCTCCTCCTCCTCCTCCTCCTGGTGAGGGGCTCAGACCAGCTAAAATGACAGCTTCTCCACCCTCCACTGAGATGTTAGCTTTGAGTTCAGGATTATAAACTTGAGGCCCTGACCATGTTTCATGGAAGAAAATGAGTCTTTTGCTTCCAGGATGGGCCTTAATAGCATTGAAAACATTCAGATCACATTGCTATTGAAAGCAATTGTTATGGCTGGACCAAAAGAAATAAAAGCAGAAAGAAGGAGTGTAGCCTTGCAATATCCTAATACAAATCTGATCTGTAACTTTACACGAGAGGCTCTCACACCAGGGTGCTGAAAGGATGTTCTAATTACCTGATGTTGAAGGCCCTGCCATTGTTTTGGGACTGTTTATCTGAAACTTCCAGGTGCAAACCAGAGAGCTGTCAGGTTGCAGGACTGTCTTGTGGAACAGTGGCAGGCACTCTGGAAATGAAGGTAACTTGGCCCTGACAGCTAAAATTACAAGGAACAGAAACAGAAGTCAAATGAAATGTTATTTGTTGCTTTGCCACCAAGGAGTGCAACCAAGCATGTGGAGAGCTTGAATTCTCACTAGTCACAATTAAACAGAAGGGAAAAATATATGATTACATCAGAACAAAAGAATAAACTCAGTCTTTTTATAAAAAAGAATGAAAGAGAGGAGAGAGAGAAAGAGGGACAGTGAGAGAAGGAAGGTAGGGAGGAAGGAAGGAAAGAAGGAAAGAAGGAAGGAAGGAAGGAAGGAAGGAAGGAAGGAAGGAAGGAAGGAAGGAAGGAAGGAAGGAAGGAAGGAAGGAAGGAAGGGAGGGAGGGAGGGAGGGAGGAAAGGAGTGCATGGGTTTGCATATACATGTGCATGCTCAAGTTTTGGCAGTCTTCAGAATCTTAAATTGGAGATCTCTATTAAAATTGGAAGGTGGCTCAGTGGTAGAGCGCTTGCCTTGCATGCATGAGGACCTGGGTTCGATTCCTCAGCACCACATAAGCAGAAAAAGCCAGAAGTAGCACTGTGGCTCAGTGGTAGAGTGCTAGCCTTAAGCTGAAGAGCTGAGGGACAGAGTTCAGGCCCCATGATCAGAAAAAAAAAAATACTGTTGGCCTCACTAGGTAGAACTCTACTACAAGGCCATAGTAATCAAAACAGCTTAGTATTGGCACAAGAACAGACCTGAAGACCAATGGACTAGAACTGAAGACCTAGAAATGAACCTGCAGACCTAAAGCCACCTAATCTTCAATAAGGGAGACAAAAAATAGAATGGAAGAAAGTCAGCCTTTTCAGTAAATGGTGCTGGCAAAATTGGTTGAACACCTGTAGAAAACTAAAATTAGGTCCTTATATATCACCCTGCACCAGAACCAACTCCAAATCGATCGAAGACCTCAAAGTCAAAGCAGACACCCTGAAAACATTACAGGAAGGAATAGGAGAAACTCTAGGAGTCCTTGGCACAGGCCGAAATTTTCTTAATAAAGATCCAGAAACACAACAAATCAAGGAAAGGTTGACAAAATGGGATTACAAGAAACTGCAGAGCTTCTGCATGGCAAAGGACATCACTAGCAAGATCAATAGAAAGCCCACAGATTGGGAGAAGATCTTCACTAGCTTTACGACAAGGGCCTCATATCTAAAATATACTTAGAACTCAAAAAATTAAATCCTCCAACAACAAATCTTCGAAGAAACAACTGCCCCATTGATTAGTGGGCTAAAGACTTAAAGAGAAACTTCTCTGAAGAGGAAATAAGAATGGCCAATAGACACATGAAGAAACACTCAACTCTCTATCCATAAAAGAAATGCAAATCAAAATAACATTGAGATTCCACCTCACCCAGTTAGAATGGCTATAATCATCAAATCTAATTACAACAGATGTTGGAGAGGATGTGGCCAAAAGGGAAACCTACTGCATTGTTGGTGGGAGTGTAAACTTGTTCAACTACTCTGGAAAGCAGTATGGAGATTCCTCAAAAGACTCCACCTAGAGCTCCCCTATGACCCAGCAATTCCACTTTTGTGCATTTACCCAAATAATCACAAACAAGGCCATACTAAAGCTACTAGCACAACTATGTTTATCACAGATGTATTCACCATAGCTAAGATATGGAACTAACCTAGATGTCCCTCAGTAGATGAGTGGATCAAGAAATGTGGTGTGTACATATATATATATATATATATATATATATATATATATATATATATATATATACAATTCTATGCTTCCGTCAGAAAGAATGATACCACCCCATTTGTTAGGAAATGGAAAGACTTGGAAAAAATCATATTAAGTGAAGTAAGCCAGTTCCAAAGAAATTTAAGTCCCATTGTTTCCCTTATGTGAGATAATTAATATACATATAGGATAATCTTTTGATGGAAAAACTCAAAAACTACATACATATGTCCATATAAGATGATGCTAAGTGAAATGAACCCAAGATAGGGACACACGAGGTCTGTCTTTATTGTTATCATTTTAAATGCACCATGTGATTTCTTCTTTATTTCCTTTGTATGTTCTTCCCCCTATGGCATATTCTCTGTTGTCACTGTACTTGATTTTGGTGCCCTGCATCTTGTATATACATTTGTCTAATCTGGGGAGGGGAAGGGGAATAACAAAACTCTGAAACAAGGACACAAAATGACTCATTGCAACAATGATACCCACAGGACAGTATATTGGAAATGAACTTTACAACTTTGGGCTGGGGTGGGGGTGGGGGATGGGGAGGAGTGTGGGAGGTGAGGGAGGGAAGGGGTAACAATGACCCCCAAGTAATGTAGTCATGGCCTTACTCATGTAACTGTAACCCCTCTGTATAGCATCTTTACAATACAATAATTTTTTTAAAAAAATGCTGTTGGCTAGAGAAATCTTGTTTTCAATGATTCGTAGCTTTGGGCTTAAAATGTCTCTGGAAACATCAAGTTTTACTAGTGCTTCAGCGTAGAAGAATGATTTAGTGATTCAGCTACCAGGGGAATATAGAAGTTTGTCTTTCTAACTGACTCATCTCTTGCATCCTGGGAAGCTGGGCCAGTTTCTTGATCTTCTCAAGCCTGTGTTTGTTAGGATTTCTTTCCCCAAATTATTTTTTAGCTTAATGGAGGGTAAAGCATAGACTGAGGGGCCAGGAGTTCCTGAGCTCACTTCCCATTTCTGTCACTTCCAGGCAGATTGACGACATTTCCCAAGCTCACAAGTTAAACAAAGAATCTGAACTTACATCACTTACGCTCTTGTGCTGTTCGAAAACCCCAATTATTTGATGTATTGGCTGTAACTACATCTTTATCCTCCATAGAGACCATGACATTGGACCTAACTTTCCTTCTCGGCAATATAATTTAAATTCTGCCTGTCTTCCCAGAGACTGTTTTTGTACCTAATGATTTTCATTACTCTCCCCTGTACTTTTCCAGACTTCTTTCCTTTTTTCTCTCAAGGCTGGCATTCTACCACTTTGGTTACAGTTCCACTTTTGACTTTTTGCTGGTCAAATGGAGCTAAGTGTCTCCCAGACTTTTCTGCCTGGGCTGGCTTTGAACCATAATCTGTAGATCTCAGCCTCTTGAGTAGCTTGAATTATAGGTATGAGCCACCAGGGCCCAGTTAAGAATTCTTTCTCATTCATGGGGGAAAACATAAGAAGATTGCACAAGAAAAAGCCTAACCAGTCCTGAGGTAGTAGAACCATCCCAAACATCTATCACTGTATTCAATGAATTCAAGCTTCTAACTCCAACGGCTGCTTCCTAGGAGAAAGCCCTGGACTTCCAGAGAGCAAATCCCACCCTAGTCTAACCCCACTATCCACCCAGAATGCTGAGACTGCTCCAGAGGTGTCCCTTCTCATGAGCTCAGCTCCTTCCTCAGCTAAAAAAAGGGGAGCTGGGCCCCTTCCAGGAGAAATCTTACCCAGACAACCACAGCTTTTAGGCTCATACTTGCATTGGTTGCCTTTATATTTGAATAGTTTGCTTATATTTCTTCTCTTAAATGTATAGCAGAGAAAAAAATCTCCTTTATTTTCCCCTCAGTCATGGAGCTTGAACTCTGGGCCTGGGCATTGTCCCTGGACTCTTCAGCTCAAGGCTAATGCTCTATCATTTTGAGCCACTGTGCCACTTCCGGTTTTCTAGTGGTTTATTGGAATAAGAGTCTCACAGACTTTCCTGCCGGGGCTGGCTTTGAACTGTAATCCTCAGATCTCAGCCTCCTGAGTAGCTAGGATTACAGGCATGAGCCACTGACACCCGACTGAGAAAAATCTCCTTTTGGTGCCTATCTTTGGACATTTTGCTTCATTTGAAATGGCTAACTTGGGCTGTAAGTCTTACTAACTAGAGGAAAGTTCAGTTGTCAGGCTCCCTCTTCCATTAGCAGGGCACTAATAAGTTACTAAGTACTTTCAGGCTGAAATAGTACTGTGTGGAGTTTGGTATGTGCAGCCTCTCTCATATTGACTGGTTGATAAATGCAGATTTAATTTATTTTGATAAAGCAGATTCTAAGAATTGAAGTTATTCGGTGGTGAAAATTGGCCAGAGTGAATTGGCCTGAATAAATGAAAGGTATTCAAAACTGGTTTTCATTTTCTAAGAATGATCATGGAAACGATAACAATGAAAATATTCATGTTTTTCTTTGTATCAGGCATAGTTCTAAGTGCTCTTTGCACATAGAATCTTACTTCATTTAACTTCTAACTTTGTTGGCAGTGTTAGGGCTTGAACTCAGGATCTTGCACTTAGATAAGCAAGCAGTCTATTCCACATAAGCCACATCTTCAGCCCTCTTGCTTTTAGTTTAGTTTTTTTCTAATGAGGTCTTGCGCTTTTACCCAGAATGGCTTTCTACTTTCTTCTTATTGTTTCCACTTGAGTTGCTGAGATTACAAGCAGAACCAATGTATCTAACTTATTTGGGGGATGAAATCTTACTTTTTTTATTGGGCTGGTCTTAAGCCATGATCCTCCGGGTATCTGCCTCCCAAGTATCTAATGAAGTGAAGAAACTGAGTCTAAATAATGTCACAGCCATCTTGCTATAACACTGGAAAATCTTATTTAATTTGGTATTAGCTATAGGTGGCCAGTTAATGCTTTATGGCCTTCTAGAGTAAGGGGATAAAATTATACACTTAGCTGTCTCTGGAATCTGAGCACGTATGTATATGTGTGAACAGAGCTGAATGTGATATGATATATATATATGATATATATTATATAAAATAATATATAAAAATAATAAATAATAATAAAGATAAAAATAATCTGCCAATTAACTAATGACTTACCAGAAAATGTGTAGTGTTACACAACACTAATGCTATTAAAATACCTACAATGTTCAGCATATAATTTAGAAAGTTACTAACATGAGAGTCATGGTAGGAAAATGTGATCATGATTGGGAAGAAAAGCCACCTATGGAAATACACACAGAGAAAGTACACGCTGTGACTGTGAGAGTCCAGCTACACAGATCGAAATTGAAAACTAGAAAAAAGAAATTATAAACTAGCTAAATTGAAATGATAACTATGAAATGTATACTAACCAAAAGCAAAAGCCTCACTGGATAGGTACCATAGCAGAGTGAACACTGCTGAAAATGAAATGAGCGAAATTGGAGGCAGAGCAATACTAACTATTTAAATGATCCACGCAGAAGCAGAGAAAACAAAACCAATGGGGCACTTTAGGGAATTGTTGTACAGTGAAGTACATGTATACAATTAGATCCCACAAGCAAAGAAAGGAGAAGTGGGCAGAAAGAAAACACTAGAGAAAATAACAGGCAAATTGTTCACCAATTAAAAGTGGTACTCACCAAGATAAAGAGATTCAGTGAAATCGGAACCTGAACAAATCGTAGACAAATTGCTAAAAAGTCAAATAAAATAAGAAGAAAATATTAAAAGCAAGTGAGTGGGAGGAGAGAGGGGAGATCATGATGGCAGTAGATAAGATCAAAGTCGTTTATATGCATGCATGAAAGTAGAATAATGAACCCATTAAATGAACCCTTTTAAAAGGAGAAGGGATAAGAAAGAAGGATAGAATGATAATAGATAGTATGAATATGATTCAAAGTACATTATATACATATACGGGAATATCACAATTAAACTCCTTTGTGCAATTAATGTATCATAACAAAAAGGAAGTAAATGGGGCCAGGTTTAGTGCCTATAATCCCAGATACTTGGAAGGTAAAGATAGGGTCAATCACAGTTTGATGTCAACTTTTGGGAAGAAGTTAGTAAGACTCCACTCCAACCAGTAAATAGCTGGACATCATCGTATGCACCTGTCAGCTAAAATAGAAGCATCATATTCTCATATGTTCATTTGTTGTTTCTATTAACTGTTGTTTTCTTTAATTCTTTGAACCTATTTTTTCCAGTGCTGAGAATTAAACCTGTGGTCTCTAGGCAAGCACTTTACCACTTGAGTGATGCCCCAAGCCTATTTCTGATTTTGTAATTTGCTTTCAGATAGAGTCTTAATAATTTTGCCCAAACTAGCCTCAAGCTTTGGATCCACCTGCCTCTGCCACCCTAGTAACTGAGATTATAGACATGTGCCGCCATGTTCAGCTTAATCTTTGTTTTGGAAACTTTTAAAAATTATCTTTAATTACTTGTACAGAAGGGTTTCAACTCAACATATTTGAAATATTTTTTATTAGTCTAAGTGTGTAGTTTTTTCTTACACCAAAAATTTTAATATCTTTTCTGTCAAGGATTTAGGGCTCATTCTTACCAGTTTTCTGCATGTGAAAAATCTCTATTCTCTGATTGTTTACAGTTTTTAATAGCATGAGCAGTGCATTTATTCTTAAAACTGATGATAGTATCTGAAAGGATAAGACCATATACATATATAAAGTATTTTTATTTTCTGTTCTTTCATTGACATTGGTACATATTTCAGCTATCCTGTGAGTTTGGAATATAACTGAGGAAACACCTTCCCCTGAGCAGGAGGCAAAGGTGACCTAGGTAGCATTGGGGAAAGGCAGAGAAATCCAGGGAGACCGGTCCTTGGGTTCAAATGCTCCAGACCATCTTCCATTTAAGGGAAGAGCTAAAGAACCAAGACCAAGCACCAGCAATGCCTAATGTGTGAGGAACAGCATTTTGGTCAGCAGAGGGTCAGAGGTAAGAGAAGCCCTGAGGTGTGGAAATAGGGAGCAGCTGAAGTCCAAGGACAGCAAAGGAGAACAGAGGCAACCCCTCTTAGGCTCTAAGATCTAAACAAAGTTATGATCCAGCCTCAAATACTGGGACACTGGCAGTGAATTGAATATAAGAAGCCAAAACCCATACTCAAATCAAATACAAACTTGAACGACCCAAACCCCAACAAAAATGGTCTGAATAGGTCTATCTAATTCTGCATATAAATACGACCCACCGGAAGTCTATTCTTCCTATTTCTGCCATTCAATGAAGGAAAAAAAAAATCAGAAGACACAAAAGCAAGACAAATAACTGATCCATCAACAGAGATGAGGACATAGTAAATGGTACCAGATGTGGAGATATGTCACACATGTTAGAATTATCAGACAGAAAGTTTAACATTGCTATCATAAATATGTTGCAGTTCCTAGAGAAAATGTCAGTGCTCATGGATGAAGAAACAGTAAATTTTACCAAAGACATAGTAACTATAAAAATATAAATGGAAATTCTAGAAAGGAGAAAGATTGTATCAGAGGTGTTTTTCTTCCTAGAAATCCAGCGGCAAGTAGGTCAAATAGTTTGATACTATCTATTGACCAGTCTTCCCATTCACTGTTTCTCCAGTTAGCAGTGCAGTCTAAGAAATTCTTCACTTCTGATATTATCTTTTTTATTTCTAGAATGTCCATATAAGTGTTTTTGTTTGGTTTTGATTGTGGTTTGGGGAAGAATGGGCACGCAACGCATGTGTGTGTGGGGGGGGGTACTAGGGCTTAAACTGGGGGCTTGGGCACTGTCCCTTAACTTTTTCACTCAAGTCTGATGCTCTACTTCTTGAGCCACAGCTCCAGTTACAGTTTTTTGGTAGTTAATTGGAGGTAAGAATCTCCACATACTTACTTGTCTGCATTGGTTTTGAACTCAGATCTCAGCCTCCTGAGCAGCTAGTGTTACAAGCGTGAGCCATTTCAATTTTGAGATTTCTGGGATGTATGCATCAGTGTTGCTCAGTGTCATCACCACTGACATCTGGGTGCAGAAAATCCTTCATGGAAGCGTCTGCTCTGTGTGTTGTAGAAAATCTAGCTGTATGCCTGGTTTCTATTCACTGGATTTAAGTGACACGCCACTCTCCAATGGTGACAACAAAAATGTCTACACACAATCTCAAATGTTAACAACCATTGGCACTATTGATATAATTCCATATGGTATTTGGATTAGGGTGGAGGGCTGCTCTTGTTAGCTTTTGCTCTCATGTTATCTGGTATCTGTCTATTATGTTGGCACTTTCTTTTCTTGTATTTCCTGTTTCTCTCCCTCTCTTTCTCTCTTTTCTGTCTTTTTATTCCTTACGGTCTCTGCCTGACTGTGTGTCTCTCTCACACACATTCACAGTATCAGGTTAGAATTGTTGACTGCACTGAGATAAATGCTGAGAAGTGAAATGATAGCCATGGAATTGCTCATTGTGAATATGTAAATACTCTGGGAAAACTTGAAAACAGTTGAAGGTCTTTGCATTAGGAAAGGGAAAGAAAGGAACAGGGAAGGGAAGTGTATGTCTTTGTGTGTGTGTGTGTGTGTGTGTGTGTGTGTGTACATGTGTGTGTTTGTGCGCATGTGCATGTGCACATGTAAAGCATGGAAGTGTAATTGGATGGTATATTCATCCTTGAAAGGGAAGTGAGTTGCAAAGAACAAATTGGAAGAAGTTAATAAGGTAAAATGTAAGGGATTAAAGGCATGGCCTTCGGTGTAATTATTGGAGTAAATTAGAACCGGTAAAATTTTTGTCAGGTGTTACCATGTAATATAAGATGTATCATTCTCAATCTATCTAAAAAATCTTTATGTTCTATAGATCATCATTTGTAGAATTTGGAGCTTGATAGCTTACCTTTGAAGCTTCATTCCATCAACTATCAGCTAGGACTTGAACTGAATACTGGGCCTTATTTAGCTATGGGGGCTAAATATGTGGATCATTATATCTTTCTGATTGGCTTTTCTGAGCAAATTATTAACCTAGTGACAAGCACACAAATGAAATGCTCAATGAGACTTAGCTATTTTGAGACAAAACTAGTATTAAATAATTGACAAATAGATGATAGCCAGACTGACAGACAGAGTTGTGTGTATAACTAAGCAGCAGATAACGTAATGAAAGAAGGATGGCACAAAAGAAAATACGACAAGCAACATGTTGGCATGTGACCAGGAAGATAAGGAAAATCATCCCCTAAAACTATAGCTTTCACCCTCCATGGCAGGACTTGAAACTACAGCTGGCTCCGCAGTGGTGGCTTTTTGACTGGAGAAGAATGCCTTACAAATATGGGCGTTAACCTTCCATGCGGTTGTTGTGCCATCATTATGCTGCACAACAGAATCACCTAGGGAGCTCTGAAAAGCATACAAGCTCCTAGATCTCACTTCAGAGCAACTGAATATAGATCTTTGGGGGATCCAGACATACACATTCTAATGACCAACCAGGACTGCCTTACAGCTGTGGTTCTCACAATCTGTGGGAACATAAGCTCTGATTTCCAATTCAGTAGGTCCAGAGAGAGTCAAAGAGTCACTACTCCTTAGATAGTCACTTATACTTTCTAGAAAGGGAGAAAAACACACCATAGAAAACCATGAGTATCTTAGAAAAACATGTAGTAAGATTTTAGAATAGGATTTGGACTTGGGTCTGGGTTTATAAAAAAAAAAAGAAGAAAGGTTTAAGAAAACAGGTGTTTGCTCCAGATTGGCGACTATTGGAAAGGAGGGCCAATTCTGTCACTGAGTGTCTCAGTAAACTTCATCTGCAGAGAAGAGAGAGTATCAAGAAGACAAACTCTACTTGGTAAAGAAGTAGCACTTATTTTGTTCAAGAGAGGAAGATAATTTGTGTTCTTCACGGTGATCTTGGTTTTCATCTGTATTTCGAAAAAATTATGAAGTGACCTTGTTCTGTGTCACTCATCGTAGTCTTAGAGCAACCTTAGAGTTGACGTTCTCTAAGATGAAATGTCATAGAAGAATACCATAGTCTACCATGTGGTGTGTGACTTCGTGTTAGGGAATACCTCATCCCTGTTCCTTTCATCATTAAATCCAAGTCATGCTGAGACTTCTGGTCAAAGATCTCCACATTGAGAGTCATTCATTACCTGATAAGATGCACTGACCTGAAATCTGGGTTTGGAACAGACACAAAACAGAACAAAAGAAAATACATAAGCACAATCTTAAAAAGCAAGCATATAGAGCTTCAAGCCAATGGTGGAAGGGAGACAAAATAAAATAATAGAGCCTAGAAGAAAATGTGGCCTGGGGAAACAGTCTAGCTCAGATTAACCTAAGGTACCCACATCACCTAATGGTATCCTTTCTTGAAAGCTCCATTTGTCTTTCTAACCAACTTCCCGTTCTTGGCCTATTCTCCCATTTGCCTAGCAACCAGTTCATCTGCACCCCCACATCTGTCTTTATGTATCTTTAAAAAAAATGCCTTCTTCACCAAAGCTTTGCCACATCTCCTACCTGAAATTACCTTCCCTCTTCGTTACTGATGCTCTTGAGGTATTATCAGAATGTAGTCTTCTGATGTGTAAGGCAGTGTCTGAACTTCCCTAGGAAATGGTGAGCTCCCAGTGAGCAGGGAAGTTGACTGACTTCTTGATTATTGTCTTTCAGCTGTTAGAACCGTAGTGAGAGAGAAGGGCTCACTCACTTCCTCCGCATGTGCTGGGTCACAAATGAATTCCTTTTCTCTTTTTCCAGTTCAATCCACACTATATCTCTTAAAAAAAAAAAAAAAAGAGTGGGTGGCGTTATTGTTTTGGCTTGACAGGGATGTTCTTCTCTGATTTCACTTACTTCTATTATTTCAGTGAAAACTATGAAGAGATGGAATCCAGAGTAATGAAGTTTGAGTTTCACATCATAACAAATTACAATGTATTTTCAAGCTCTCCCTGCCTTGCTTCAATTTCCATGGTTGCTCTTTTAGTTACTATTGTATGCTCCACGTTGGAAAGCTAGAAGAGACTAACATTCAAATGAATTTTTTCCTTTGGGCCTTTCATGTGTTTGAGACTTATTTCTTGAAATAGTTGTTTCAATTAAGTGTTCTGACACACTTCCCTAACCCTTCTTCTGGGACAGGGCTTGGTATAGCAAAGCTTTCTTGGCTGTGGGTCTGCAGTAGAACTAGATATTTGGCCCCCCAAATGATATCCAGCAGGGTCTCAAGAGTTTTGAATTTCAAGCCAAGCTGAATCTTGTTCAGATTTGGTTTAGCTGGCTCCCTAATTCTGAATGCAAAATGTCTCCCAATGCTTGTAAAATGGCAACAGAAGACGTGATGGACACAACAAGGCTCTCACTGAACGTCATTCCAATGAATTAAGTACAAATGAAGCAGGCACATATGGATCCCATAGTCCTAAAAACAGACAGGGGTTTAAGAGAAAAGCAAATAAAGAAGTTCCGTGGTGACATGTGTTTTGGAGTTTGCTGAACCGAGGATGCTGGAACGCTCCCCAAGATGTTTATCGAGACTGAAACGCAACTGGCTTCAACCACTCCCTTATGTGTGGCCTGTGACTTTAGTGTACCCCTTCTTCCCTCGCGATTTCAAAGCAAACCGCTGCTTCCCCGAGGTGTGGGGGATCAACTCATTGTCTTTAGCTTGTGCAGATGTGAGCAGGCTTCTACTTCCGGAGCCTCAGGGAACATGTGCACATGGAAACAGGCACCTCCTCTCCCCTTCACCCCTGGCCCACATCCAACCCTAGAGCCTTGCCTCTACTCTCTTCCGTGCCAGGAGTCAACCAGCTGGCATTTGAAGTGGAGTTGGCTCCCACACAGCCCTAATCATCTCAAAACCCTTCCTTGGGTTGACTGTTGATTCCTGCAGGCCATAGTGGAGTGTTCTTTGACTTGAGCAGACAGACTCCTTTCATGGAAGCTCCTGTTGCCTGGTCTCTGGCTCTCCTGTACCGGCTGTTGTCAATGAGCGAAGGACTTTCTTCTATAATTACTACTGGCTTGAAAGTTTCTTGGGTGGAAGAATAGGCAGACTATCATTTTTCCTGTAATCCTACTCTTCTTTTCCATTCTTTCTGGGGCTTGGGATTTATTTTCCTGTAATATGTAAATAACATGATTTACCACAACAAACAAAACAATTCCGCTGCCTTTGTGTCAGAGTCAAGCCTGTCTCTGGGATCTGGGGAAATCACCCCTAAGAGCATCTCTGTTGATTAAAAAAAAGTGTGAAGTTAATTGTTTAAGGAGCTTTCATTGTGATATTTATATATATATGCATATAAAGTACTGCGATCAAAATGCACCCTGTTTATGCTATTCTTTCTTAAATCCTTCCTCTTCTCCTCCTTCTGTTTATAGGTTTTAGTGGGCTTTATCACATCATATCTCTCTCTATATTTTTCTATTGTATTCACCTCCCATCACCCTCTCCTTTTCCCCCTCTCACTTCCATTGTCTTCCCCAAACAGTGCCACTTTTACAACCATGTACCATCCTCGTCCTCCTCCTTCTCCTCCTCCTCCTTCTCCTCCTCCTCCTCCTCACTTTAATTATTAGGTCTAGATTCTACATATGAGTAAAACCATGTGATATCTGCCTTTCTGAGCTTACAATTACTTCTTGTGAAAGGTGAAGTGACACTTGGGAAGTACTGCAGGGACTTCTAACCACCTGTTACTTAATGGCTCTTCCATTCCAGACTCTAGCAAGCAACCCCATCCCAGGTTAGACCAAGGAACCAAAAGTCTCTGGGTACAATGTGTCCCCAGGAGAAGCTTTGTTGGCAGAGCTTCATTGGTTTGCTTTCTCCCAGGTAAGTGGCCCAGAGCAAGCAAGGTCTTGCTTCACCTAAATGAAGTGACTGTAGAGGTTACCAACACACTCTGGGGCATTCATGCACAATTGGCTTTGCTTGTCATCTCATGTGAGGGAAGTGACTTAGGTTTCCATGGGATTTTATACCCCTTTGCTCTAATCTTTTCTTTTTCTGCTCATGTACTTTTTGCTTCCCAATACTCGGTGTGGCTGGCTTTTAGAAGTGCATCAAGATTTTTCTTGAGGAGAGACAGTGCGGCATAAGGGAAAGGGTTTTAAGGTGTGGAACAATGGATAAAATATCAGTTCCAGTGGACAAGAAGAGTCATCACTCCAGGGATGTCAAGAATGGCACTTCCTTGAGAACAACAATGTACTACGTGATTTCTTTCTTCTTATGTATTTTTCCCCTATGGTTTATCCCCTGTTGTCACTGCATTCAATTTTGGTTCCCTGGGTATTGTGTATATGTTTATCTGCACTAGGGGAGGGAAGGGAAACCACAAAATGGTGAGACAAAGGACAAAGAGGGAACCTATAGAACAGTGATACTCACATGACAATATGTTGGAAATGATCTGTACACTTGTAGGGGAGAGGAGTTGGAGGAGAGAGAAAGAGGGAGAAACATGAAGGAAAGGGTAACAAGATAGATATGAATGTACTCACTGCCTTACTTAACCATAACCCCTCTGTATGTCACCTTGACAATAAAAAAAGAGTGGCAGTCCCTCTTCAAGTCTAGATTAGCTTATGTAACAAGACCCAATTTCATTTTTATCAGAAATAGCCATACATAAGATCAATATTGTATTTAAAAAGTAAAATATGTTTCTTTCACTATGTTCCCTGAAGCTTCCTTGAACCAGCTTCAACCCTACTGAACAAATTAAAGAAGGGTATGCATGCTGAAAATACAGGGAAAACTGTTGCTCTCTGTGATGTTTAGTTTTATGTGTCATCTTGCCTGGTCCATGAGACACCCTATATTTGTTTAAATATTATTTATGAGTTGTAATCACATTTAAATTGCTAAATTGATCATAGCAGATAGCCCTCCCCAATCTGTTGAGAACTCAGATAGAACCAGAAGGGGAAATGTGTTTTTTCTGCCTGACTAATCGAGCTGGGGCATGGGTCTTCTCCTACTCTTGGGCTCTTGGTTCAACAATTAGTGCTTCTGTTTCTCAAGAAGTCACACTTGGACCAGAACTTATACCACCAACTCTCATTCATGGTCCTTTGGTTTCAGCTGCAATAACACTACTGGTTTACCTGGCTCCTACAGACCGCACATCACAGGGCTTCCCAGTCTCCATAGTTACCCAAGCCAGTACTTGGGAATAAAGTTTCTCAGCTACATGGTGACAGACTCTGACACAATGACTAACTTAATGATTGGCTTTACAATGGTGCACAAACAGGGTCTCAAGATGATAAACAAAACTGAACATTCAGTTTTGATTTTTTCTGGACTAGTGATTTGCTTTATAATACTCTCTTAGGGAAAGGATCCTGGGAAAGGGGATGGATATATTATACACATCTATGAAAATACCTATAACGATACCCAGTATGTTGTACAACAAATCCATGTTAATTAAAAATACTCTCTTGTGCCAGGTGCTGGTGGCTCATGTCTGTAATTCTAGCTGCTCAGGTAGCTGAGATCTGAGGACTGCAGTTTGAAGCCAGCCTGAGCAGAAAAGTCTGTGAGACTCTTATCTAAAATTAAGGATCAGAAAACTGGAACTGGAGCTGTGGCTCCAAGTTGCAGAGCATTAACCTTACATAAAAAAGCTCAGATAGTGCCTACACCCTGAGTTCAAGGCCCACAAAAAATATTTAAAAAATTATTTTAAAAATTACCTTGTGATACCAAACAGTGACAGTAAGTCACAGCTCCCAATCAGTTACTCAAATATGAGCATTAAAACCCTCAATAATATACTGTGTGGATAAGCTATGCTCTTTGATAGACTAAGGGTTCTAAATGCATTTTCAGCGTACAGTATTTTGAACTTACAATGCATTTATCTGAATTGATTTATAAGTCAAGGAATATATCTATCTACCTACCTACCTCTTACTTATCATCTATCTATCATTTATTTTGTATTAATCTATCCACCTATCTGTCTTTACCTATTTACTTTTGTATCTCTGAAAGACTTTTACAAATACACTGTCCAGCTAATATATTGGAGTAAAGGGTTAGTAATCTTATTCTTGACATAACATTATCACTGTCAGAAAAACAACCTAAGATTCTCTGGAGAAAAAGCCTATCACATGCAAAACATATGTATCCAGAGGTTCCCTTGGATACATCCATATATTCTCCCCTTTCCAGGATCTCTTCTCAGAATGACAGCTGAGTGACCAACACTGCTTTTGGCACTTGCTGATAAGACTGTAACAATTTTCTTCCCCATCATCCTCATTCTGTCATTACACTACACCGGTAACAATAACAAGTTCAATTACCCTAAAAAGGGAGAAGAAAAGCAATTCAGTTTAACTGAGCAAATGATTGGACTCAAGACCACAAAACAAGCAATCTGACACCTATCCCCAGATACAATCTGAACACACCTTTAAAATGCTCATTTTATTCCTATTCCAAGGATGGCTAATAAGATTCCCCATGGAACATTCTGAGGAAGGATTCTCTTGGATGGCTAGGAGAAAAGGAAACGATCTACTAAAGTTGTTTCAACACTAAATTTACAACTTTTTATGAGATGTTTGGCTCTATAGCCTTTCACTTCAGGGCAAGCTGGTGCTCTTGGTGAAGAAATAGTTTATATAGCCTTATAGACTTATGAACACTTGACTCATCTAGGCAGAGTATACGTTGAGTATATGGTCTCATTTTCTCAGCAAACACAGCTGCCTTCATGATGTTTGGCTTAGCTCTCATGACATTTTGCAAAATTAATTTGCAACCACTGAAGACTAATGGATAGTCTTCTTTCTTTTATTTCTCACTGCATTCCTCAATCTTCCCTCTATGATATATAAACAAGTCTATGATATTAACAAGTCAGGTTTCACTGGTTGAAATCTGAAAGTATGGAATCTGTCTCTATCATCTGCCATACCATTGACTATCATTCAGAGCATTGTTGGTTTACAACAGTAACATGAATGTGGCAAGAACATAAACTTTCTAACTGAATAAACAATATTGCAGAACTGATATTAGAACTGTATTTTAATGTCTTATTATCAATGTATCGAGCTTTTCCTACACTATTCTCTACATGGTTTATCCATAAGTGAGCATCATTTCTTCTTGTTTGTGTACTTTGTTTCTCAAAAATCTTTTTTTACCTGCCTCATTTTCTCATCTATATAATATTTAGGCTTTATCTGACAAGCCTCAATTACTCTGCCCTAATTTCTGGAACTGCTCTTGTCTCTGCAGTGCCATGTTCACATTCTTACAATGGAAGAGCACAGGACAAACTCATTCCAACCTCACGCCATCACCTATGCCTGTGCTCAGACACTGTTGATTGGTCAGCAGAGACCACTTAACTTATCCTAAGTAAGTCAAAACCAGTCTTATGAGAGCTGTAAGACTGCCAATTGTTGAATAGTGAGTTTTTATGAAGAGCAATAGAACAGTCTACCATATTGGGAAGAAAATAGAAATGTGGACTATAAACAGGAAGGAAAGAGAGGGTGAGAGAGGAAGGGAGAAAGGAGGGAAGCAAGGGATGAAGGGAGGGAGGACAAGAAAGAAAGAAAAAAGAAGGAAGGAAGGAAGGAAGGAAGGAAGGAAGGAAGGAAGGAAGGAAGGAAGGAAGGAAGGAAGGAAGGAAGGAAGGAAGAAAGAAAGGAAGGAAGGAAGGAAGAAAGGAAGGAAGGAAGGAAGGAAGGAAGGAAAGGAGAGAGGGAGGGAGGGAGAGAGGGAAGGAAGGAGGGATGGAGGGAGGGAGAATTAGAGTGCTTCTTAGATTTTCATAGTCCCAGAATCTGGTTCTAGTTCCCCCTGCAGCCTGGTTCTATGTTTATCCTGGGGTCCAATGCAGTGTCATTTTTAAAAATCAAATTAACGTTTCCTTTTTAGAAATTAGCTAGTATGTTTTATTTACAACCCAAAGAGTTTTAACTAATCTATCCTTCCAAATATCCTTATAATAATATATATCAATTAGCTTAACACAGCTGACATTGCTTCAATTGTCTTCAATTATCTTCTCTTCTTGGACTAGATATTACTCATTATCCTTCAAGACAAGCATGTCATGCCATGAACATGCTGATAGCTCCCTGAGTGTGGTCCAGATATATCATTCCAAGACCTAGCATGCTAGAACTCAGTATAATAGTGACTAGCTTAAATTATTCTCTGGTGGAAGTTGCTGCCTAGCCATCAAAGCTGATCTGTCCTCCTTTTGTGGGGTCTTCTGGCTTTTCTGTTCCTGTTCAAGTCCAGCCACTTTTCCAAGACCAAGAAATACCTATATTTTTTTCAAAGACCGTTTTCATTATTTATCATACTCTCTTCTGAGAGGTCCCCTGCTGCTCTCTTTGCTGTACTGAGGTTTCTGTCCTTAGAGTCACCTCAGTATCTACAGCTCAGAAAGGAGGAACACATCAACCTCTTGTAGATGCCTAAACACACCCAGGCATGCAGGAGCCCATGAATAAATGTTCTTGTACACAAAGCAAATCAGTTTTCAGCAAGTTCACCTAAAGAGCTTGTAGTGTGAGTCATGTAATCTATCTTTGTGACATCAGCAGTGCCTAGTGGTGATGGAAAACCTTCTCTGTCCCTGTAGTTATGAAGGGCTTATTTTTTTTTAAAAAAAGGAAGGAAACCCTGAAATCTTATTTCTCTACCTCAGTGCAAAACAACTACCCCATACTATAACTCTCGGGGCTAGATCTAGGACTTTAAGGTCTGTGCATTGTACATCTATGAGACTCTTGCTTTTTGAGGAGTTACTTGTTTTACCAGACTACCAACTGATTTTCATACAAGTTTGAAACACTGTGATATAAAAGACAAAACAGTGTCGAAGATACTCACATTTATGAAGTCAGGTGAGGCTGTGAGGATGTGATTTCTAAACACAGGCTCCAATTTTCTCTGGCTACAAAGTGACATTCAGGGTGTGAGATTCCATTTTCAGTGGTGAGTTCATTTTTTACTGCCTTTTATCAGTGCAAATTATGGTGCACCCAGTACTTACTTCTCAGTCACAGGAGGGGTCAAGTAGATAATTAATGAAAATTAATCTGTAAAAAAGGAATAAAACCTCCAATTCAAATCCCAGTTTATGACTCTGTTTATGATGCAAGTGTGAAACTTCAAAGAGAGGTAACTCCATGAGGCACTTTAATTACATTTTATTATATTTAAGAACTTTGGGGAAATTTTGCCTGCTGCAAAGAGATGTCTCTTAAGAATACTTTCCTTCACAGTGGGGCCCCTGTTCCCAGAGCAACTACAGAGGGCAGCCGCTGGCACCTTCTGCCATCTCACAAAGAAGGTGCCGACAGCTGCTGGGTGTAACATTGGCTGGAGGAGTGGGCAAGGACGGTTGCTCTTACATATTGGAAGTTTCTGTAAAAATTAAGGAACCCACCCATCCTACAAATTCACACATTCCCAATGGCAAGCTGGAAGGCTCACATTTCCAGAGAAACTCAGTGGACCAAAGATGAGCTGTTGGTTCTGTGGTGATCTAAGAAATGGCCACTTTTACAATAGGGAAGACAGGACATTCATTCTATGCATTGTAGCTTAATTAACTTAAACTCTCTCTTCCCTGTTTCTCTCTCTGTCTCTCTGTGTGTGTCTCTCTCTCTCTCTCTCTCTCTCTCTCTGTCACACACACACACACACACACACACACACACACACACACACACACACA
The DNA here is from genome assembly GCF_019054845.1 of Dipodomys spectabilis. Classification (NCBI taxonomy): domain Eukaryota; kingdom Metazoa; phylum Chordata; class Mammalia; order Rodentia; family Heteromyidae; genus Dipodomys; species Dipodomys spectabilis. The sequence continues at coordinate 26,028,290 of NW_024870817.1, forward strand.
CATAGAGTTGAGCCATGGCCTCAACTCTTTTTTAGACAAACTCTCATAGTTTTACTCGAGGCTGACTTCAGATCACAGCCTTCCTACCTGGAAGCTGAAATTACAGATGTAAACCACCATGCCAAGCTTATTGATGAATCTAAACTCTCACTAACTTTCCTGGGCTATGCCCAAACCATGATCCTGAAGATAACTTCCCTTTGAATAACAGGGATGCTGAATGTGAACCTGATTTTCTTTCTTTTAGTTTTGTTTTTAAATCTATTTATTGTTATTGTTAAGGTGGTAATGCACAGAGGGTTACAGTTACATAAGTCAGATAAAGAGTTCATTTCTTTTTGAACAACATCACCCTTTCCCCTGCTCTCTCCCTGTTTTTCCATCCTGCCCCTACCCACAAGTTGCATCTTTCACTTTCAACAGGATCTAGTGGGTATCGCACTGCATTTGTTCACCCTTTGTCCCGCCATTTCTGTGCTCCAGATACATAAACAAAAAGAAACAAAAACAAAAACAGCAACAAAGGAAAAAAACCTCTTGTTTTCACTTTCTGGAGTTCATTCCAATTAACATTAATTTATATGTTCATATGCACATAGCTATTGCACTATTATGTTCCTCTTCTAAGAATATCCTCCTTTGGTCTCATTCTGTGTGAATGCCTATAGACGTATAACTCATCATGTTCCAGTATGTTTTTTTCTTTTACTATCCAATGTGTTTACTTGTAGATTTAGAGGCACATTCTGGTTACCACAAATGAGGGAAACTATGCATATTTTAGATACAGAACCTCGCTATATATCCCAAGCTGGCTTCAGACTCTCAAACCTTCTTCTGTTGAGTTCTTACAGGTATATACCACAACGTATAGATCAAGAACTTCCCAAGTCATCTTGAGTTGAACAGTGAAGGAGGAGATCCTTTCTTGAATATCTATATTGTTTTCCCACCCCTCAGATGCCACAGATCATGAAAACAAGGAAGAATGATTCTTAGGTTAACATGACCCAGTGTTGATTCCAGGGCGAAGGACCAGAGTTCCTCCCTTCTGATTCCAGTTCAGGTACCAACTTGTGTTATGGCCTTGGGCACAGCCGCTTAGCCTTTGTGCTCTGCCCAGTGCTAAAATGACAGGGATGATGCCATCCCCACTGACCTCACTTGGAACATGGTGTAGACAAGTTGAAAGTTCCTCTTGGTTTGTTCTTTTTACTTTTATATAAAATAAAAAAAATGGTTGTGGTTTAATTTGTTAAATGGGCTGGAGGAATGGGCAGAAAAGAAAAAACCTCTAAGGAAATTTGGTTGATTTATTTGGCATGGCTAAGAGTCAGAACAAATGTGCCCAAAGGTATTCCTGTATTAAAAAAAAAGAAAAAGAAAAAGAAAAAGTAAATAAAGGGAGGAAATTGGCCCAGGCTTGAATAGTTTGGTTCATTCTCCTATCCTTCATAATGGAGGCAGCCCCACCGGTTTATAACTGGTAAAACCAAGAGTCATAATGTACTTCACTTGGAGTGAAGAGTAAAAAGCCCAACATTTTCACAAAGGTATAGTCACATAGAAAAGATAAAGACTGGAGATCGGGGCATGCCTACAAATGGAAGGAAATGTTGGAATTTTCCAGGTGCTCTTAAAATGTTGACTTCTAGGATTTTCAAGTCAAGAGAAGAGAGTCAACCTCATACTGAGTGCTGTGAGGGTATGGCCAAGATCGGTATCTACTTATTTAGCTAATAAGCATGCATTGAGCACTCTTACTGAAACATTGTCCATACTCTCAGCAAGCATACGGTTCTATGATGAATGGCAGAGTAGAAACACCTCATTACTATGCTAGGAGAGAGGAGGGGAATACATTGCTGGTTCATGTCTGAAACTTTCTTGCTTGTTTTGCCATCTTTCTAGCAGCATCTTCTCATCACATATCTGGACTTACTTGACCTCCTTTTGTAAACTACAACTTTATTTTGTGACTCTTTACTCTTAAGTTACTGGATTTTGGATGTGGCCTTTTCTTCGTTTATTGGCAGTACTGGAGTTTGAACTCAGGGCATCAGGCTTGCTTGGCATGTACTCTATTACTTAAACCATAACTGCAGCCCTTTTTGCTTTTAGTTTGTTTGTCAGAGAGGGTCTTGTGCTTTTTTTTCCAAGTCAGCTTTGGTCCATGACCCTATTGCATCTGCCTACTGAGGAACTGGGATTACAGAAATGTTCCATTACACCATGTCCTACAGAGTTATTTTTGCACATGGTTTTCTTTTAAAATACAATGAAGGGCATGAAACAATATTGATGATAAAAGTCCAACATAGGGCTGGGAAGGTGGTTCAGTGGTAGAGCACTTGCCTTGCAAGCATGAGGCCCTGGGTTCGATTCCTCAGCACTACATAAGCAAAAAGAAAAGAGCCGGAAGTGTCTCTGTGGCTCAAGTGGAGAGTACTAGCCTTGAGCTGAAGAGCTGAGAGACAGCACCCAGGCCCAGAGTTCAGGCCCCACTACCGGACCAAAAAAAAAAAAAAAAAAGTCCAACATAAACATGAACTAACCTCTCATCTAAATTTTTATCAATATATGCTGGAAGTGACTCAAATATATTTTGTGACTTTAAGAGTAATTTAAAAACCTAGAAATCAACTAATGCCAAAAAATAGTAGCAGGTGTAAACCCGACTGCATGCTTTCTAATTCATTATCAACATGCATCATAAAGTCAAAACTTAGAAAAGTATTTTTGATTCATGTCACCGGCAAAGGATTCATCTCCTAGATAGACAAGAAAATAGACAAATCAAGGTGAAATTTTCATGGGGGAATATATGAACATAAAGAATTTAATGTACAGACAAAGAAGAGACGTGTGTGTCCCCAAACAAAGGAACAAGTTCTCAACCTTATTTGTAGTGGGAAGACTGGGTCACCCTGAGCTGGTATCTTACACCTGGGTGTGTGGGGAGGATGGGGCGTCATCCTAAAGAACAGTTGTCAATGAGGCTATTGGGAAATGATATTGTAAGCCACTGTGGTTGGAAATGCAGCATGGATACAATCTGAGTAACTTCGAAGAAGCAGACAGTATACTTCATAATAACGGTATTCATAATGCCTCTACCCCTTGCCCCAGAAATCTCATTGCTAAGAGACTGTGTACAGATACCCTCATGCAAGTACAAAATGATATATAGAGAAAGCTATTTGTTGCGACACTGATTGTAATAGCCAAAGCTGGAAGCCACCCAAGTGACAGATGACAGCAACTGAGGATTTGGCTGAGTAAAGTATTGCACATTCTCAGAATGTACTAACAGGCTGCCACACAAAAAAATTCTCTTAACATTAAAACTAAAGAATGAAAGAAGCAGATAGTTGTGCGTGAAGATGGAGAATGGAGAGATCTTTGAGGCAGCCTTTAAGATGCAAGCAGAGCAGTTATGTGATATACTACTGATTGTATAAGGAAATGAGAGCCTAAGAATGTGCCCACACATATGTGAGCACAATACAAATAGATACATATACATTTCCTTACAATCACACAAAAATAGTTTGGAACATCTCTCTCTCTCTCTCTCTCTCTCTCTCTCTCTCTCTCTCTCCTCCCCTCTCTTTCTCTCTCGTCGTTTTTATTTGTTTATATGTATTTATTTTGATGCCAGTCCTGGGGCTTGAACTCAGGACCTGGGAGCTGTTCCTGAGGTTTTTGTTGGTTAATGGAAGATAAGAGTCTCACGGACTTTCCTTCATGGACTGACTTCAAACTGTGATCCTCAGATCTCAGCCTCACCGGTCCGCAGCTGGTGAGTCCTTTTCTAAGTAAGAAGTGACACACCTAACTTATTTCTTTGACAGTATATATAAACGTCTCATAAAACTTGTTACCAGCAGAGGGTGGAGGAAAATAAATTAGAAAGTATACTTATAAGGGGGTATATTCTACACATGAAAATAGTTTTTAGTAATAATGTGAATATTGATATTTTGAGATACATTGCTTATACCTCTATATATAATACAAGTAAGAAGTTTTGTTAAGATATTTTGAATCTTACATGTTCCCTAAAAGCTCATAGGTCAAAGACTAACAGAAATCTTCAGATGGAGGTTCACAGGGGCATCCCAGGAAGAAGTCATCTATAAACAGAGATAAAAAATGCCATGCAGAAAAGGAAAGTGGTTTATTAAAAAAGAAAAATCACTGATATTGTCTGATATGCTTATTTATATGTTGATTAGACATTTTGTCTGCTTCACACTTCCCATAAGAGTGGAAACTCTGCTGCAGTAAGAACAATATCACTCTTAGCTTGTACTCTCCCCATTATATAGCCTATTTTCCAGTACACAGATTACAATCAATGAATATTGATCAATGAATAGCTTATGGATATTGTTGGATCAATATGAGCATTGGGCTGGACCTTTAAGACAGAGGACAATCCCTACTTAGAAGAAGGGACTTTGCATGGAACTCTAAGAGACCCATGTACTCAAATGTTGTGCATGTCCTTGGATATCACCAACACAATTAGTTGCCAGCTACTCCATGGTTAACCTTCCATCCAAAGTGAAGTTAATAGTAAAAATGGAGGAGCAAATGACATACTCTGCTTCCAACATACTTTCAAATGACCAGTAACAGAATACATACTTTCACTTGCTATTTAGCTACCATGTATTCCATATAAGTTTATGTTTATACAATTTAAGGTCCTTATGTAGACTTTCTAAGACTTGGAGCAAATTAAGTATAAAATACTGAAGGCACACTTCCTGTGAGGTATGGAATATACTTATCCACGGTGGAGCTTAGGGAAGTCTGAAAAAGCTACACTGCATTTAGGCATCACTGAACAGCCTCAAGAGATGGACTGGTTTTATTAAGTAGCCAGATGGCCTTCCAGAGTAGCCAGAAGAGCAGACAGGCCCCAGATGACAAATGATGAGGGCTCTCCCTCTGGGCATTTTGTTGAGACAATGTGTTGACATTAGGTATGGAATAAGTCCATAACTGCACTGTTCATGCAAATTCTCAGAGAAGAGCAGGTGCTACTTATTGCCCACACCCAAACTAAAGTTTGTCAGAGAAAATAGCCCAACTCATTTTTAATCCAATTTCAGCAGACTATGTCCCTACTCCCCCAAAAAGGAATATTTAAAAACAAAATTCTTAAGAACAAAATGTAGAACAAATTTACTTCAAAACTGCCCTCCATTTGAAGTAGTTAACAGATACCTTGAAGAAACCTGGGACCTCATGTGGCTGCTTAGAATCTACTCATTTTAAATGAAATGCATATGCAAACCTCTCCATTGTCAGATCATAAAGAAATAACATACGAATATAAGAGATGCATCCATTTTTATTAGTGTCAATTCCACATATCTATGTCATGAAATGATTCCCAAATTCAGAGACACCATGGCAGATTGCTCAGGATTTAGTCCCCAGAAGAAAGGCTGAGGTGAGAGTTTGTTCTTGGCATCTATGTGTCTATGTTCATTACATTTTAATAACCATACCTAGATTCTCTAGGAAGAAGTGGCTCTGAGAATCTGAACCTCAAGCCAAGTAAGCAATAGATGGCAATGAAATGACCATAGAAAGCAAGAAGCCATAGAGAGATACCCATCTTCCATTACTACTTACTGCTACTCTGGGATGACTTGGAAATGATCAATTACTCACTCTAAAGAATTTTTCAGTTACCACTGCTCATTTTTGTTCCCCCAAACAAGTACTTTCACCTTTATGGAACTTGTTCATTTCCATGAAGAATAAAAGCAGAAAGATTAAGGATATACATGACAAAACTCTTTGTGATGAGTGTATGAAATTGTGGGTAGGCATTTTCAATGAAGAATGTATGCTGTGGACACATGTAGTAACAATAAAGGTAGAAGCAGGAAACACTGTGAATTGGATTGAGAGAATTATGAGGATTTTATGGAAGCCTGAAACCAATTGCTCATTAATAAAAGTTTCTGGGGTACCAGCCACTTGCTGTGGGTGCTGGAAGGAGTTTTAAGTATAATTTCTACCCTACAGGATCTCAGGCTGCATAGGTAGCAGAATTACTAGTCCATTCAAAGTAAAGTTGATTTAATTACAGTTAAGAAAGATGTCAGCTGAGCATTGGTGACTCACAACTGTAGTTACTTAACAGGCTGAGACTTGGAAGATTGCAATTCAACGCTATGTAGGCAGAAAAGTGTGCAAGATTGATCTCTAATTAACCAGCAAAAAGTCAGACTGGAGATATATCTTGAGTGGTAAAACACTAGCCACAACCAAGAAAGCCAAGTGAGACCACAAGGCCCTGAATTCAAGCCATAGTACCAGCACAAGAACAAGAAGAACAAAGAGGAGGAAGAGAGCCGAGAATATCAAAAAGGTTTCCTAAAAAAAATGTGTTGGGGAAAGTATATTGGGAAACAAGGAGGTAGATCTTATACTGATCAGTTTTGCATTCAGGTGTAAAAGCTGAATAAAGCACCTTAGATTCTTGCCTGTTCTAAAAACCAAGTATCTGTTGGATGAGAATGATAAGTAAAAATATCCAGCTGCATTAGCATAACAAATGTGAAAGCACAGGAGAGAGAGAAAAGACTGTTCGGTAGCATTTTCTTTCTGATAGATGAGTAGAATTCCATTGTGTATATATACCACATTTTCTTGATCCATTTGTCCACTGAGGGACATGTAGGTTGAGTCCATATCTTGGAAGGATATTGTATCATTCATAAGGAAATGAAAAGACTTAGAAAAAATTATATTAAGTGAAGTAGGCCAGAGCCAAGAAACATAGGCTATATTGTTTCCTTCATGTGTAGTAACTAGAATGTGCTTATAAATTTACAAGTAAACATACCCAGTGATTAATATATTATATTATATATGAATATATATTATTAGTAGATATACATATGCACATACATATTGGGACATGATAAATTACATAGGACTCTAGTCATTAACATACAGAGGCCAAAGGAGGCTATATACAGATGATCATATAAAATAATAGTCTATGAAAAGAAATCCAAGTAAACGAAACAAGAGACATTTTTAGTTGCTATTGTTACTGTTTTTGTTTTCTTTTCCTTTTGTTTGTTTGTATTTGGGAGGGTAAGGGAGAGCACATAAAAGGTGGAACAAGGTAAACAAAAACAACAGTGATACTCACTAGACACTATGTGGGAAATGAAGTGGATATCTTGTGGGTGGGGATGGGAGGGGAAAGATGGGGAGAGAGTGAAGGAAGGGGAGACATGGTTCAAAAAGAATTGTACTCATTACTCATTACCTGATTCATGCAACTATAACCCCTCTGTATATCAACTCTACAATAACAATAAATAAGAAAGCAAATTTTTTTAAAAGCCTGCTTGAGGAGTGGGAATGTGGCTTAGTGGTAGAGTGCTTGCCTAGCATGCATGAACCCCTGGGTTTGATTCCTCAGTACCACATACATAGTAAAAGCCGGAAGTGGCATTGTGGCTCAAGTGGTAGAGTGCTAGCCTTTAGCAAAAGAAGCTCAAGGACAGTACTCAGGCCCTGAGTTCAAGCCTCAGGACTGGCCAAAAAAAAAAAAAAAAAGACTGCTTAAATATTCAGGAGTCACCACTATTCAATGTGAAGCAGGGAGGCAAACTATCATTACACCCTCTTTCTGAATTATCACTGCCTGTCAACAGATGTGACAAATCTTTCTCTTAAAATCCCCCTTAGCTTTAAGACCAATTCTCTGCTCTTTACCCTTGACATGATGAAATATGTACCAACTGCACCTGTTCAGGGCCCAAATGTCAAGAAGGCAGCTATTTTCCTTCTCTAGAAGTCTAGGTCCAAGGTCTGCTACCGCCTCCCACCAGACCCCAGCAGTTCTGATGGCAAGGAATCTGCCCCAACAAAACCCATCCTGCAACAGGTGGCAAAGGCAAAGCACATGTGCAACTCAGACAACATGCAGAAGACAGCAGAGAGACACACCAGATGCATTGCAGTTTTCTCACTACACAAAGGAATCCAACTCAGCAGGGTTCGTACATGTGTAGCTTCTAGGCACACCAGCTGCAGGATCCTGAAGAGCTCGTGGAAAGGACAGACCAGTGTCGCTTAAGAGCAGAGGGACAGCAGTGCTAAAACAAGAAGCAAACACCTGGCTTCTATTTCTGAGTCTGCCGCAGACACTCTGGCAGTTTCTCCAGAAACTGTAAAGCTGTGGGTTTAAAATTGTTGGGAAAAAGTTAGCCTTGTGGTTTTCTTCACCCGTGGGAACACAGAGATAATTTTGCTTCTTTTTTTTTTCTTCTCTCTGAAATTGTCATCATCCTCTTCTCTTCTCTAGCATCTGACCAAGTGCTTTAGGGGAAATCTGGCACATGGAGAATAAAACAATGGCTAAGACTTTGTGATCCCAGACTCTTTCTATACATATATACATATATATATATATTAGTATACCCCATGTATTTTTAAAAAGCCCTTTATGCATGTAAATAAGCTGGGCAGATTTGCCATGAATTCCATGAGACATCATGCATTTAGCAAGTCGATCTTATCTAGAGACAGCACTTGAAGAAAAGTAAGAAGAGACGGAAACTAGCTGGCAAATAGGGAATCATCCCTGAAGTTCATAGAGGACCCCAGGGAATGAGGTTTTCTTAGGAGTCAGGGCAACTCAGTGGGGAAGAAGCAGCATGAACTCCTGGCTCAACTTAGGAAAACCTCACAGTACCTTTGTTCTCATTTGTACATTGGAGAAAGTGAAATTCCTCTTTGTCGGTGCCTCACCCAGCTGCTATATGGAATCAACAAACTCAAGAATGCCAGTGCTTAGAAAGAGATCAAGCACTCTCCTAATATGCCATTGTCCTTGCATTTATGTAGGGGATTGGTTCCAGGAACATCTGTCGATATCCAAGTCTGTGTTCAAGTCTCTTCTATAAAATGCCATAGTATTGACATACATCTACATATACTCTCCCTTGTATCTCAAATTACATAGAATATTTATATCTAATAAAATGCAAATGCTCTGTAAATAATGATACTTCATTGCTTAGGGGGGAAAGGTTTATTCATGCTCAGTACAAGTATAATTTTTCCCCACACCTGGGTCTACCATTGGTTGAATTCACATATACAGAGAAATAACTTATAGCATGCTTACAGAAGAAGGCTATGGAATAATTGGTTAGGAAGTCTGAGTAACGCTTGGAGACCTAGGTGAGGATCTCAATATCTCTTTAGGATGACCTTGTCCAGCCAAGGGCATTGCAGTAGAAGAGCCCAGGATCTTCTCTGAGTCATCAGCCACCTCCTCTAGGTGCCCAGGAACAGCAACCCTCTCCTCTCTGCTGCTTCTGCTTCTCTGCTCATGACAGCAAATGAGATGAAAATGACACAACTGTTAATACATACCGAGAGTGGAGCCATCAGATCACAGCCTGCTGCTGCAAAGACCACTCTTCCTCAAGTGCAGCTTCTCCACAGCACCTATGTCTGAAGCAGCATGAGGATGGGTGATTTAGGAGGAAGACACCCAGGTGTGGAGAGGGAACGAAGACTGAGTCTTTCTCCTTTGCTTTTGCTCTGATTCATTCCAGAGATATGGAGCATATTTTCTTAATCTTATAATATAGCAGTTAAGCCATTTTCAAAACAACTCTAGAACTCTGAGTCCTGTACCTATGGGCCCATCTTCCAAGTCTCTAGACTTTACATATAACTGTATCCAAGGTTCCTCTTACGCTATACGTGATACCTCAGGTTTTTATTTTGCTTCTTCATGCCTTTAATACAAGAATCTTTTGCTTTGCCCTCTTCTGAGCTACACCATTAAACAATTCAGTTAAATACCATCAGTCTTCCCAACAGTATGGATTTCAGTTACCCAAGTATAGAAAATACAAATGTCATTACTAACTCTTTGGTCCACGGATCTCTAAGCAAATAATTGATGATTAACACCATCAGGACTAACTATACTGATTTGCTCCAAATCCATTTGATTGGTCTCTGCACATCTGTCATTCAGTTCATGCATAGACAACGAAGTATATCATTGTGCTGTTTCTTTGGCTCCCAATGAGAAACCCACATGAAATTTTATAAACATGAATCATCTAAAGAGGGAATTGCCTAGCAATGATGCAAATGCTATAAGGAAAGAAAAAGTGATAACAATGGAAGTGAGACACAGGGAGTTGGGGAAGAAATAGAGAACCATGGGAACATGGACAGTTCTATCTCTTCCAAAGAACAGAACATTTAACCCCAGGAAGCTTGTGAATGCAAATCCATTAGCAAAAAATAAGCAAAGTGGCTTTGGCAGAAGCAATCAGAGTGTCCCAGAGGAAGGGACCCTGGCAAGAGACTTCAGATTAAAGAAACTTGAGGAGCTATTTTATGATGTTGAAAACAAGAAAGATAAACTGTTAGAAGTGGGTCCAAACTTAGAAATGAGGATGACGATTTGCTGGGACAGAATGCATGTTTGATCAGGATAGTAACTTCTAAGATCAGAGAGCCAGCACTGTTATAATTACACTTGAAAAGGGTTTTAGAAACACATTAAACACAATAAATATCTGTATTTCTAATTCCTTCAATTGCTGTGTACTGAAGAATTGTTAGTTTTCTCTATACATTTTAAACCAACCATAAGCGACCTTATAATTTGCTTTAACAAAGCCTTGAAAGTTTACAATCCCAATTTTCTCAATGATTACTAAGATGGCATGTATGTCACAGCTGACCCGACCATCCTTCCTGGCTCCATACTAGCATGGGAAGCAAAACTGATCGCATCTGGGTAACAGCTTTTGTGTATGTAGGTGTGCCAGTGCTGTGACTTGATGTCAGAGCCTTGTGCTCAGCTTTCTGGATGACCCCTGGTTCTCTACAGTTCAATTCACATCCATAGTACAGCTCTTTTGACAGCTAATTGGAGAAACAGTCTCATTTTGCTAACATGGGTAAACCTTAAGAACCTTCTGCTAAGTAAAATTAGCCAACTATTGGAAAAGCAGACATGGCATGACCCCACTTACATGTGGAAGCTATAAAAATCAAAGTCAGAAATGTGCTATGAGGGTCTAGGATGATCTCGGTCAGAGCATATCAAGTTTCGAGTAAGCAAGGTAAGTACATTCTAGAGCTCTACCTACCGAGATTGTCTCAAAATAAAATGGTCTCATTTTTACTTGTGAACACAGGGTCTGAATTTGGAAAGAAAAGTTAGCCCCCACAGCTTTGTCATCTGTCTAGAACACTTTCCCTGGATCTCAACTTTTTAACTGGAAAATGTGAATAATAAAACCTGTACATGGGGAATTTTGTAAAGATTGAATAATTTGTTTGTAGCAATATGTTGTGCTATAAGGTTTTAGAGACCCAGAAGACTTGACTATCTTCCAGTGCTACCTCCCAGTATTGTGACCCTCCTCCAAAAGGAGGAGATAATACTGTCTCCCCACAGTAGAATTCTGAAGCATTAATGAAGAACTAATTTTATAAAATGCAATAGGAGCCAATATATTTATGTGCAAGTGCATAAAACTTCTAAATTCTGAACCTATTTTGGCTTACTTCCTGCTCTGTCTCCTTATTTCCGATATGAATGTCCCTTAGGAAATGAGAAATGATGTATAGCCCAGTATCACTGAACTATGTGATTGTTATGGGTGAAGTCTTTTTGTATATCGAACACATACATAAAGCAGAAATATATCACTATACACTGAGCCATGCACAGTCTAGGCATCAGGTAGCACCTGGCCTACCATCTCTCCAAGAAAAATTTGGCCTGGGTAGAGAGAGGGATGAATCTCATTGGATGCCATTCTCAAGATAATACCAGTCAAGCTCTCTCTTGGATGAATTTGCCCATGTGCTGTCACTGCACAAAACTGGTGACCACAAAGGGAAAGATTCTTTCTCTAGTATCCCCCTTCCTGGTCATTTCTTTACTATTCATTCTTTTTCTTCCTTTTTTTGCCAATATTGGGAATTTGAATTCTGGGCCCCATGCTTACTTGTCTTTGCTAGCTATACCACCTGAGCTATACTTCCAGTACTGCCTTTTGCAGGTTATCTTAGAAATGGAATCTTGCTGACTCTTTTGCCCAAGCTAGCTTTGAATCATAATCCTCTGGAGCTCAGCCTCCTGAGTAGCTCGGAATATAGGCCTGAGCCACTAACCCCTGATTTTGGTCATTTCTTGGTGTCCTAAGCTGGTTGCTAATGTTGTTGTCAGGGACATGTGATAGCAGATAGGAAGAACAATATGCAGAGGGGAATGGCTAAGAGGCTTTATGAATGCTCCCATGATCAGCAAATCTAATCTTAAATCTGTCATAGTTGCAAATGGAGTGGTAGGTTGGCAGCTGGTATCTGGTGCCCCACTGCAAACAATAAAACATATACAATAGCACCTATGTATTGTTTTCACCAACATCTTTAAAATTAATATCATTATAACAATTCAATACTATAAGTCTGTAACATGCAGCACTGTAAGAGAGGTCCTGGGCTCCTCACCAAAGGCAGTGTCATGAAATACTGTAAGAGACAGGCGTGGAAGGATATCTCAAGTTAAAACAACTAAGGAAGCACCACAGCCAAATACCGTATGCTAACTTGATTGGATCCTAGATTTTAAAAAACAATGGTACTAAAATATGTCTTAGAGGTATATAAATGTAAACAGCACATTAAACAGTATGGAACAAATTTTAATTTTTCTGGGTGAGTACTTTTACCCACTTTAGGCAACTAAAGATAAATAAGAGAAAGAGTTATAACACAAATGGGGTGAAAATAGTGATGGGAAAAATGGGTGCTCATTTTACTATTTTTACAGTTTTCTAAGGAAGTGGTATTTTAAAATAATAAATAATTTATAGACTTAAAATTTCTCCAATATCTAAAATACGCTGAGCACTGTAGTAATCTACCTTTTCATGTAGAGGACATCTAGGCCAGCTGTTATTATTGCTGTTGCTGCTATTGTTTTATTAGGTAGTCTTAAATAAAGGGTTTCAAGTCCACAGGTTCAGTTATGAATACAATGTATCTTGATCATTCTCCCTCCATCTTTCCCCAAGAGACCAAACTCCTGACTCATATTGTGAATCCCTAAAGTAATGAATTCAACAATTTCAACAACATCCACAGGCATTCTTTGAGGACGTGTGCTGGAGGCAAGTCACAAGAGGAGTACCTCCCTAGTAAGCACTAAATCTTGAATTCAAGTCTCAGTACAGCAAAAACAAATAAATAGAACAAAAGAGTCTTGGGAGTGTCTTACATAAGGCTTGTTAGTAATCAAGATACATTAATATATTATTAGATGATTTGGTTACTGAACACTACACTATGATCTTTACTATAGAAAAAAATCATTGCCCAACGAAGCCAATTCCTGTCCAAATTCTCAATTTTGCTTTAATGTGTCTGGTTTTCTTCTACAATTAACAATCCAGCTCTCGAGCCTGGAGCTGGATCAGTGTATGTCTTCTTCCCCTTATTGTGTCCTGCCCCCTAATTCCAGAAGCTTTATTCAGCAGTCTATACTGAATCAGATCTAATTGGCAGGGAACTATTTAGCTCCCGGGTGCTCAAACAAGATTCCTGAGCCACACTACTTAACACTAAGTATATTTTTAAATCAGCAACAAAAATACAGTGAGCCCTGCATTACTTACAAAGCTGTTCATCTTCATGTACCTGAAGAGGCAAGAAAGAAGAACTTTTTCAGAAAAGAAAGAAAGAAGGAAGTAAGGGAGAGAGGGAAGAAAGAAGCAGGAGCAAGGGAGGGAGAGAGGAAGGAAAGTAAGAGAGAAACAAAAAGGAAGGAAGGAAGGAAGGAAGGAAGAGAAAGAAAGAAAAGGAAAGAGAGATTGCGAAGTATTTTAAAGACATTTCTTTCCACTAGACCTATTTCTTTTTACTAGAGAAATTTGATATTTAAGTTCCACGGCCATGAAAGACTACAGTGTATAGAACTCCTTGAAGATAGGAGGGAATTTCCTTGGGTTTTACTGATTATTTTATTGGATATTGATGAAACATATATGAAGGTTATTACAAAGGAGGGTCTTGTATGGATCTGGTCAGTGGTGACTAGAGATATTGCTGACTGGTAGCAGCCCTCCTGTGAGGCTTGAACAATAGGGGGATTGTTCAAACCAAGAACAACAGAAAGGCATTATATTGTTCAGATTTCTATCAAAAGGCTAAAGTGAATTTGTATGAAGAAATTGTATCCCATGTAAATATTAGCTCAAAAAGTAATTAAATGAAAAACAGTTCACTAGTTTGTCAGTTAGGTAATAATTATCTAAGGCAAGGTGTAGAATCCACACTTTAGTCCTGAAATTTCTAGGTAGATCCAAGAGTCCTTTAACTACAGAATATAGTAGATGATGGACTCTGACCCAAGATCTAAAGTAGTGATATCAAATACAGGGTGATATTAGAACAATGACATTAAACATTTCTCATAGAAACTTACCGCCACTGTGGGAATTTCCTGGTCAGCTTTTTCTCCTCCATTCACCCCTTCCCCCTAGTTAAAGTCAACAGACTAACTCACATTTAGAGAAAACCTTCTCTGACTATCAGATGTTCCAGAAGACTATTAGCTCTTATGCTTGGAAAGCCCAGCATATTTACCTAACAGCAAGCACCAGAGGAGACTGGGCAATCATTTGTTGAGTGATGACTATGTACTAGGTCATACACACCACTTCTAACTTTTTTAACAACCCAATCAAGCAGGTGTTGTTAGCGGATTTATGTTTCAGGAGCAGGTTGAAGTTTTGAGAAATCAGGCTACTCCCCCTACTCCCCACCACCTTTCAGGTGATGGGCGTGCCGGAATCATTAGAGAGAGGGTGAGGTGCAGTTGCCATGCTGTAAATAAAGATTCCGTGTTTTATTACCTCAGGGTCAGTGGTCATTTCTGTGAAGTTGGGACATTTACATCACACATTTACAACACAATGAGCAAAGCCAAGACTTGAACCTACTTTATGTGATTCTAGAACCCGTGTTTTCAACTTTCTCATTTATTCATTGAAGTGGGAAACAGAGACACACTAACTCTGTCATTGAGAATAGTTCCATAGACAGACAGACAGACAGATAGATATAGATATCTCACAAAATCCCTTGAAACTATAATTTCAATTGACTGTCACAAGTGGTATTATCTACTTTCTGTAAAAAGATGAGCACATCATGAGCAAACAGTACAAGCTAGTATACCAGGTCTAAGTCCCAGCTCATTTTCACAGTGCTTACAAACATTCTCCTTGTTCTCCTTCTTGTATGCTTTGTTCCTTAGCAATACAACTAAAGAAAATACAGACTGACAGGTGCACTCTCTCTCTCTCTCTCTTTCTCTGTCTCTCTCCCTCAAAAATCTTCTCATTTAACCATCTGTCTCAGATTTAACTCCACCTTGATGGTCTTGGCCTTGCCGGTTTTCTGAGCATCTTCCTTTTTGCAATGAATGTCGATGCTGTTTGTCCAGTAGAACTTTTGCCTCTGTGATTTCAGGAGTCTCTGGCAACTTGAGCATTGATCATCCTCTGCTTCTTAATTACTAGAGTGTAGACAGTCAAAGATCCACAAAGCCTGACATGCAATACAAATTGCCTGCAGCTTTCAGATGTTTGTTTTAAGAAGTATCTGCCAAAAGTTTGATTTCATTTGCTGCTTGATAGAAGGTTTTGTTTGAGAAGGTTGACTGATGTCAGCAGAACTAGAGAGACTGGACTTTTCCAAAGTTGCATGGCATGGAGATAAACAGGTCAGCTGAGATGCAGCAAAGTACTCAAGGGGAGAGTATCCAAGGAGGTCACTCACTGTGAGAAAGAGACTGAGAGGCCAGTGCTCAGGAGCTACGGACACATTTGAAAGGATGGCAGCATTCACATCCAGCTTGGAGGTAAGTATCTTAAAAAGTGACACCTTAGCATCATATCAAAGAGACAAGGTGCACAACCGTGTTTACTGCTGCATTATTCATGTAGCCAAGGTCTGGGATCAGCCTAACTACTTCTCAATAACTGAACATTTAAAGAAAATGTGGTGTCTATACAATCGAACCATAAAAAGAATATTCTCATTTGCAGCAAGGTGGATTTGGAACTGGAAGCCATATATGAAGTAAACTCAGACATAGACAAGGCCCACATATTCTTTCTAGTATATGGAGGCAATCAGAATGGACAGTTCTGATTGTTAGAGGCTGGGAAGAGTATGAATATTGGGGGTAGGAGTAGGAAAGGTTAGACAATGGGTACCATGATACAAAAGACATAGGAATAATTATGTGTTTTACAGTACAGTACGGCGACTACACATTATAGGAGCCTTCTATGCATTGCCTGAGTTATTAGAAGAGCAACTTGAAGGCTCCAAATGCCAACTCATCCAAGCAATTGCTTTAATTTGATCAGTACATATTATGTATATGACTTAAAATACGACACCATTTTGGGTTTTTGGTGGTGGTGGTATTTTTTTTTTTGGTTTGGTTATTTTTTTTGCTGGTCCTGGAGCTTGAACTCAGGGTCTGTGCTCTGACAAGCTGTGTTCAAGGCCAGCGCTCTACCACTTGAGCCACAGTGCCACTTTTGGCTTTTTCTGAATAGTTTATTCGAGATAAGAGTCTCACAGACTTTCCTGCCTGGACTTGCTTTGAATCACAATCCTTAGATCTCAGCTTCCTGAATAACTAGGATTACAGACCTGAGCCACCAGCTCCCGGCTACTCTACCATAGTTTATAAGTCTATATAATTTAATACTTGTTAACACAAAGTTTTAAATAATGTTGAACTAGATGGAAGCGTTAATTATCCTGATTCCATCATTCTGTCGACATGTATTGAATTATAATAATAACAATCAATTATAATTATAATAATCAATTACTGGGATTGGCAGGTGGTAATGGAATTGTGTTTATAGGTTATAAGTGAACGGCCATAATAGCATGGGTAAATGGACATATGTAGGAACACATACTAGTTGAGTACTAACTATGAGTATGTTCATGTGCATAAATCCTCCCCATGGCTCCTTCAGATAAAGGCTATTCTTGCAGTTTTGAGGCTGAGAATACTAAGATTTCAGATGTTTGAACTTTCTCTAAAATATTCCTACAGAAACCAGATACCTCTGTATACAGATTATACAGATTTTTAACTTAGTCTAAGAATTCTAGCTTTAAGGGTGTAGGATAAACTGAGACCTAAAGGAAGGGATACTTCTGAAATACACATTGCAAACACTTGGTCACCAGTGCCACTATTTAACCACTAGGCCACCATGGACCTCAGAGCATCAAGACCAGGGCCCAGCCCTTGTGTCTGGGTAGGCCCAGCCCTTGTGTCTGGCTATAGAAGGGAGGCCCTTGTACAGGTGATGTGAAAGGTGAACACTGAAAGATGATGAGCATCCTCGGATTTGTGAACTGAGTATAAGGAAAGAGTACCTGAAAGAGATTGAGATCTGAGGATACAATTAATCCACCGTGTAAATAAATGTTAATGGGAAATGCAAGCCTAAAATGCAGCCAAGTGAAGCCAGAGAAGCTGGCATTAGTAGAGATCTCAGTAGCCAGAGAGGGAGATAGAAAGAAGACAGGAAAATATGCTTTTCATGGGTCAGTTATGTTGTATACCGTGTATTTTTGCTATCACATAAACTACAAGTAGATATAATTCCTTTGCTAACACTGAAGAAATTGAAGGTCATAGGGTTAAAATAATTGTACAAAGACAGTTGGCTGCCTAATGCTAGCACTAGAATGAAAATTAACTCGTGTTCAGCCCAAAGCGCATGCTCTTTTCCAGTGTGCCAGGAAATGCCAAACGTTACCCTCTCCAGCTGAGAGTCCACCCCCAGTGACAGCCAGAATTGAAACACATTTGCAAAGTGGGTCTTTTGGCATATGTCATGTTCCTACTCTGCCTCCTCAGTCCTTCTGGAAAAACATTATTTGAGAGTTCTCCATGGGGGCCAAGACTCAGGGTCACTATGTTGGAATGCTAAATGCTTTCCTTTATTTTCAAATTGCTTTTCTGTTTAAAAAGCAACATGAAAAGCTTTTTGAATTTCAAAACTGACCACAGGAAGATGTGTCCATGCCATTTTGAACTGTGACTATTGAGAAACAAATGTCTGTTTTTATTTTTAAATGTTCCTTCAGAACATGAAGACATTTAAAAAAAAAAGAATGAAGCTTTTAAAATATTTTACTTATCCCTGGGGTGATCTATTCTCTGTAGAGCAAAAGCCAAATGGGAGTCAGAGAGAATCTTGCAGCTGAACAGGTATTCTCAGTGAGAACTTGTCTGAGACCCCCCTGTGTCTTTCATTGCTCTAAATCCACCAGGGCCCTTAAATGCAGTGTGGGCCTCAGCGCTAATGCTGATAGTACAAATCCATAAGTATCTATAAGGACATGGGAGGGCAGGAGGCATGGGTCAGGTGATAGTGTACCACCTAGCAAGTTTGAGGCACTAGGGTCAAGCCCTAGTATTGCCCAAATCAATCAAATCAATCAATAATAAAAACTCCACATAGCATTGAGAACTTGTGGTATATTTCACATCTCCACTATCCCATACTCCCATCATGAAATCATTAAAACCTGAAATTGATTAATTGTGTCTAGACTTTGAGACAATGTTCTATTCACTTTCCACCTGTTTTATATATGGAGCCCCTGAAATGCATAGCCTGGGATAGGAGATAGTCTGAAACATAAAACATGACTGTAAGGGTTGAAGGTGACCAAGTATTTTGTGAGGGTTGAATAAGAAAACTGCTCTTAACCTGAACATTGATTCTAAGTCAGGAAGAATTCAGTCAGGAAGATTTCCAAATGAAGCCTTTAAACCAGTTGCTAACAAATATTTGGTAGAGCCAGTGGGAAAGCTGGTTTTGTTTTGTTTCACAGTTTCACTGAAATCCTTTCAACTATGTTTGAGCCGGAGAGATTGGAGGGATAACGTTTTCTTTGTTTGCTATTAGGGCAAATTAAAATCAGTGCTTACTTTCCAGTGTAACACGGGAAAAAATGTACCTTAGAACTTGAAATAGTTTTTAAAAGGTACATTCTTTGATCATGAGATTAACATCTCAAAGGCCAGTTGACCAATTCAAAAAAAATTATATAAAGGTTGAAACTCAAGAATTCATTTTTATAAACAAAGGTTCATGGAGTGTTCCAAATCCAAACTGGCTGCCACTTTCATTTATGTCTTTTCAGGTGACCTTGAACATACTACTTCTTCTATTTTCCTTTCTGTAAATACTTGGAGAACAGCTAGATCTCAGATGGAGAGATTTGACTACCATCCCCATACAAATGTGTTTAAGTGAAGAATGCAAACAGAGCCAGACAATTTGAAAATGAATAGGACAAGTTGGTGTGGATAGGCTTTTCTAAATCACTCTTCTCATCCATTTAGTGACCTGATTTTTCCTCTTCTGCTTGGTTCTTACGGACTCAAAATTGATTCAGTAAGACGGGAAATAGACTGGCTTGTTGCAACAAAAAGGAAGAAGGAGGAAACGGGAATTCTAAGCAAATGGATCCAGCTACAAAATATCTTGGATTTTCATGTAAACTCAATCATAACTGTGCTCCTGAAGGAACAATGAAAGGACAAACACAGCAGTGATTCTAACAAATGATTGTTACCTCCACTTCCTACTCTGTTTAGTTGGTGGAGCTGCCCATAGTATTAGCTTCAGAATTCTGAGCTGGCTCTGTGATAAGTAGAAACATGTGTTAAATTAGTGGTAATTCTTATTAAATGTCTACTATTAAAACAATAGTGTGGGATGGATTTTGTAAATCCCATTTTGTAGAAGATAAAACTAAGACTTAAGGAACGTCAGATGTTCCAACAATGTTCTAGAGTGGAGATTTGAACTTAACCAGTCTGTGTCCTTCCAAAATCCATAGATTCTCTCTCTATTAGTTGCCTACCTAGTGACTAGTTGTGTGAAGGAATGGAAGGTACCCATCATTCGAGGACCCAGGATTTGCAAACGTTGAGGTTTTCATCTCAACAACCCCTTTATCACAGGTTACAAGGATAATTTAGTTAGTTTGGTAACTCTGAGTAAAGCATTCACCAAACCTTTAAAGAGTAGATGTTGTATATATGTATATGACTAGCCTGTAAGATGAGGGAAGTCATCTTTCTATTCTTTATCCCATGGAATACTCCACAATTTATTCTTTCTCTTTTCTTTTTTTTTTTTCCTTGTTGGTCGTGGGGCTTGAACTCTGGGCCCTGGGTACTGTCCCTGAGCAATTCAGCTCAAGGCCAGCGCTCTACCACTTGAGCCACAGCACCGCTCCCGGTTTTCTGGTGGTTAATTGGAGATAAGAGTCTCATGGTCTTTCCTGCCTGAGCTGTCTTTGAACCGTGATCCTCAGATCTCTGCCTCCTGAGTAGCTAGGATTACAGACATCAGCCACTGGTGCCTGGTAGTTTTTTTCATTTTTGAACACTGCAACTGAATTTACTACAAGCCAATAAATTCTGAGTATTTGATTGCCTTTGAAGAGCTCTGTAGTCACACGACAAAACCCTTTCCTATTAAATGCTTTATGGAGTGAAAGCTGGGAGAGAATAATCCTTGCCCACCTTCAGCCCTTTACAGTGCCCAAGCTTTCTGCATAAGGGCTGTTCCTCTAGGGGCCTTAATAGATTGCTGCAATTCTGAAGTTTAATATTATAATAACATTGGTTTTGCCTTTATATGTGGTTGAAAAGTTTTATAAAAATAAGCAACAATTTCTATGCATACTTTTACATCTACAATATTTGTGTTTATGTGGTTTTCTGTCAGCTTCTTTTTTCCATCTTACAAGTAATAAAAATACTCATGTTAATGTAAAAATATTGAACCAATTTCATTGGCGATCATTACTAGAATGATCCTGCTTTATACATTTGTCAGTTAAATACGTTTTTTGTGAGCTCCTGTAGACAATGTGTGAAATTGTTGGATGTTAGAGCGTGAAAATATTTCCTTTTCTTTCTATTTTTATGCTACATCTTTAAGTCTTTTCAGAACTATACCTAAGGGGAAGAGAGATGTATAGATAACAATGAATTTCTAATTTTTCAGGACTTAAGCACAGCAATTTATCTCACAAATTGCAATCTCAAAGTTAAAATATAAATATAGCCCACATCTAAATCTCCAGATCATCAAAAAGCTAGTAATTCACACTCATTTGGGTGCTATTATTAAAAATGGAAAATAATAAGTGTTGGTGAGGATGTGGAGAGACTGGAGCGTTTGTGCGTTGCTAGTGAAAATGTGAACTCTGGTAGCCACTGTGGAACAGTTTGATGGCTTTTCAAAAAGTTAAACATAGAAAAACCAGCAGTATTATAGAGCAATGCTGCTCATAGGTATATAGCCAAAGAATTGAAAGCAGAGACTTAAGTAGATAAACCCTTGAACATCAAATTTCATAGTGTTTTCCACAATAGTTAAAAGATAAAAGCAACCCAAATGTCTGTCAACAGATGAAAGAAACAAAATGTGGGTATATATGTACAATGAAACATAATTCGGTCCTTAAAAGTATGCAATAACATGAATAAATATTGAAAACATTATACAAAGTGAAACAAGCCAGATGCCAAAGAACAAATAGCATAAGATTCCACTTGCATAAAGTACTTAAAGTAGTCAGAATCATAAAGACAGAAAATTTAATAGTGGTTTCCAGAGGCTGGGGGCAGTGGGGTTGGGAATTACTATTTAATCAGTACAATGTTTCCATTTGAAAAAATAAAAAATCATCTGGAAATAGGTAATACTGACTATTGCACCACATTGTGAATGTACTTAATGCCACCAAATTATAGTCTTAAAAATGATTAAGCAGTACACTGATGACTCACACCTGTAATCCTAGCTACTCAAGAGGCTGAGATTTAAGGATTATGGTTCAAAGCCAACCTGGGTAGAAAGTCTGTGGGACTTTAATCTCCAGTTAACCAGCAAAAGTCAAAAGTAAAGCTGTGGTTCAAGTGGTAGAGCGCCATCCTTTAATGGAAAAACTAAAGGAATGAACCCAGGCCCTGAATTCAAGCCCCAGTACTGGCACACACACACACAAATGTTAAAATTAAGGATTTATATTATGTATATCTGACATAATTTATATATACATTCTATATAAGTATGTATATATTGTGATAAAAACCACAGTAAAAATGAAGATTAAAAACTTTAAAAGTAAATTCTGTCTCCTGTATTACTTAATAGACAAAACTTGCAATTATCATCAACTCATTTTTTAACATCACCAGGATTTACAAATCAAAATAAACATTTGGCTAGAAAGCCTAAATGTCATTAATTATAGTCTTTTTTCAGTATTTCTATCCCCAGATATTTATCAAACATTGATTTTGCAGAAGACACATTGCTCCTGGATGCAGAAGTGACAAAGCCACAGGACCTCAATGCTGAGGTCTGAGATTTCTATTCCTTACAGTTCACATGTTGAAACCTAACCACCAGTGGTTGCTATTTGTCAGAAGCTGAGTGGGCGTCCTCCTGAAGAAGACCCTAGAGAGCTACCTTACCTCTTGCACCACACGGGGATACAGCCAGAAGGAGGCAGCTCACTCCAGAACCCCACAATGTTGCCATCTGATCTTTGTCTTCACAGCCCCCAGAACTGTGAAAAACCTACTGCTTCCTGGTCATGAGTTAATCAACCCTTCCTCCTCCTTCCCATCCTCCCCATAACATCCCCTATCATCAAGCCCCATTGTTAGTGTGTCACATTGTCAGAACCTTCCTTTTATCCTGTAAAGTATTTCTGGCTAATATTTTAATTACTGACAGCAAAGTGGACTATTGAATCACCACGTCTAGGTGAGTTCTATGTTCTAAGGATCATTAAGACACTCATCCAAAAGAGTGACGTTAGAAGCAAATTTGATAAATTATTACACAAGGGAGGACTATCAAAACAGATTGCTATTATTATTATTATTATTATTTTCCAGGTCGTGTGCCTTGAAATCCGGGTCTGGGCACTGTTCCTGAGCCTCTTTGTGATTAAGGCTAGCACTCTACCACTTGAGCCACAGCAGCACTTCTGGCTTTTTCTGAGTAGTTTACTGATGATAAGAGTCTCGCTGGACATTCTTGTCCTGGCTGGCTTTGAACCATAATCCTCAGATCTCAGACTCCTGAGTAGCTAGGATTAGCAGCATGAGCCACTGGCAAGCAGCCTGTCATTATTGTTAATATTATTGTTATTATTGGTTTGTTTTTTTGGGGGTCCGGTCATGGGGCCTGAACTCTGGGCCTGGGTGCTGTCCCTCAGCTCTTCAGCTCAAGGCTAGCTCTCTACCACTTGAGCCACAGCACCACTTTCGGCTTCTTTTCTTTTTGCTTATGTGGTGCTGAGGAATTGAACCCAGGGCCTCATGCATGCAAGGCAAGCGCTCTACCACTGAGCCACCTTCCCAGCCCCTGTTATTATTGTTATTATTACTAATCTGCCTTTATTACCTTTCATTGTCAGATAACTGGAAGTCTCTTTTTCTGCACTCTGGAAAAGGCCAGCACAGAGAGGACCCAAGAAAAATGTATGTGGAGATTACCTTAGCCTTATTTTATTATTGTTTATTGTATGCATTGTTTTAATTTATTGTATTTATTGTCAGATCTTTTAACAGCTTTGATTGGCATAATGTTTTTAATTAACCTGTATAATAGCATGTACATATTTAATATATCAAGATGGTAACTTTAATCATATTTTTACAACCAAGAAGCCATTACCACAATCACAAAAATGAAAATAAGTTTACTTGTCAGTAAATAACTAATTGACTATATACGCATGCAAAATTATTTTGATATTTATGTCTACTATAAAATGTACCAATATTTTATTCTGTTTTGCTGCTGCAGAGTATGCCCTTGTATGGATATACCACAGTTTATCCATTCATTTGTTGATTGGCATTGGGTTTTATTTTCTATTTGTTTAGAGCTATTTATAAATAATGTTGTTATGAATATTCATATAAAAGCCTTTGTGTTGACTTAGACATCCTTCTTTGTGTTGAGTAAATATTGCAGCCTGAAATTGTTGAACTAAAAAATGTGTATATATTTAACTTTACGGAAACTTCTAAATTATATTCCACACTGGTTCTATACTTTTATATTCCCTCTAGTGCCACAGGAGAGATCCAATTCCTCTACATCTTCGCAAATGTTCAGTATGGTCAGACTTCAGATATCACTGTGGCTTAACTCTGTATTCTCCTAATTACTAATGAGGCTGAACATTGCTTCCTGTACATGTTTGTTTTCGATTTTCTTTAATGAAGTCTATTTTTAACTCTTTTGCTCTAATTAAATTATTGTCTTTTTTGAGCTCTGAAAAGAGTTATAAAAATATTCTAGAAGCCAGGTGCTCATGGTTCCCGCCTAGAATCCTAGCTACTGGGGAGACAGATCTGAAAAATGATGAACGTGACTCCCAATCAGAGGAAGGATTTGGAATTCACAATAATATTGCTATTATGGTTATCCAGAAGGTAACCATATTCTCAGTGGCTCCTATAGCTTAGGATATGGCTTACAGAATTTTCCATCATCTGTTCTAGATAAACTCTAGTGGTACTTCCTTGGCTTGGAGCACATCAAGCTTCAGGCACATGCCTGAGGGGGAATTCCTATGACTGCCCAGAAAAGGACAGATGGCATGAAGCATGCCCAGGCAACATGATCGCCTCTCAGAGAGAAGGTGGCAAGTGTCAAGGCACTGTCACAAAAGAACCCAGCAGCGTGCCAGGATCATGCATCTGAAGTAGGGAAGGGGAACTCTAGTGGCCTACTTAATTCAACTTTCCCATTTTACTGTTGAAAAGACTGAGACCTGAATTAAAACACGGTATCTAAACTGTCCCAGGTGGTTATTGCCAAACTCGAATAAGAACTCCATTCTTCTAAATAATGTTGAATGCTTTTTTTCTGCAGTGCTATAATCTTGACTGCAATTGTTGGTTATCTGTCACAGTTACCTTATCAAATATTGAGATAAATAAAGAAAAATCATAGGTTAATCTAAATTTTCTGAAGAATTCTCACTCTTCTTCTCTGGTCATAGCCACATATGGCATCTGAAAGTCCGCAGAATAATGTATTTAAAACACTTTTTTAGTTTGTCTTTGTGAAAATAAGTAAATCACAAACAAATAACTTCTCCTCTGGGAATCCAGTCTTTCCCTTCATTTTTTTAGCAGACACACCCCACTTCCTGGACCCATTGTCAGGAGAGAGTTCAACTTAGCTGATTATGCAAAAAGAAAACACATTCTCCATTTGTGAAAGAAAATCAGTGTGTGAGTTCATGATCTCTGGTCCACTTTCTTCGATCTCTACAAAGAAATAAGCCAATGTCCTGCTTCATAACTAGGGAAGCCTCAGTCTGGGAGATTAAATTTGATAGAAGTGTCAGAAAACAAAGTTCTATTTTATTTTCTAATTTTTGGTTATTTTAGGGAGAGTTCATCTGAAATGACATTTATTTCTTGATCTTATCAAATACAGCAAAGAGCATGACCTAGAAATTATGGCTACATCCTCTCATTGTAAATGCGCTTAATCTCAGTTTTGAAAATAAATACTTCACTGTACATGTGTTTCTTGTTTAGGTTTTTGCCTTTCTTAGATCTCTGGAACTCTGAAAACTATATATTGTTTATATGCAGCCATCCAAGTGTATTGGTATCTTTATGACTCATCTGAAAAAGGCAAATGGAAGAAAGAGACAGAGAGAGGAAGGAGGGAGAGACTAAGAAGAAAAAGAAGAAACAAAGTTATAATGCATCTTTTTTCCTACTACTTAATAAACACCAAGTGTTTATTTCTAAAAATTAATGATGTCTTTGTAGTGTAAGGAGAGAACTTGCCATTTCACATTTCCAAGAGTGGAGCCAGATATATTATTCCACAACTCCTTTTCCAGGTTTATGAAAACATTTTCATTACAACAGCTTGGACAGAGTTACAAGAGTAAAAGTTTCAGGCTGAAAGGGTGACTGATAAATTACCAGAACCGAAGCGCTCCATATTTTTTAATCTTGAGAATAAATTAAACAAATGTGTGGTTTAGGATTTATAATCATAACTCACTGAATAATCTATCAAATTTACAAAACAGACAATGATCACATACTATTCATCTTAAAATCTATCACTTTTTTTTTTTGGTCCTGGGATTTGAACTCTGGGCCTGGGTGCTGTCCCCGAGCTCTTCAGCTCAAGGCTAGTGCTTTAACATTTGAGCCACAGGAGCACTTCCTGCTTCCTGAGTGGTTTATTGGAGATAAGAGTCTCATGGCTTTTCCTGCCCAGGCTACCACTGAACCATAATCCTCAGATCTCAGCCTCCTGTGTAGCTAGGATTACAGGTGTGAGCCACCTGTGCCCAGCTTCTATCACATTTTTAAAAAATTAACTATCTATGATTATTCGGGTAAATGCCCAAAAGTGGGATTGCTGGGTCATAGGGGAGCTCTATGTGGAGTCTTTTGAGGAACCTCCATACTGCTTTTCAAAGTGGTTGAACAAGTTTACACTCCTACCAACAATGCAATAGGGTTCCCTTCTGTCCACATCTCCTCCAGCATTTGTTGTTATTAGAGTTCTTGATTATAGCCATTCTAACTAGGGTGAGGTGGTATCTCAATGTTGTTTTGATATGCATTTCTTTTATGGCTAGGAAGGTGGAGCATTTCTTCATGTGTCTATTGGCCATCCTTCTTTCCTCTTCAGAGAAATTTCTCTTTAAGTCCTTAGCCCACTTATTTATTGGACAGTTGTTTCTTTGAGGATCTGTTGGGCGTTTTAATTTTTTGAGTTCCAGGTATATTTTACATATGAGACCCTTGTCTGTTGTATGGCTGGTGAAGATCTTCTCCCAATCCGTGGGCTTCAAGACCATACTAAAGCTTTCAGCACAACTATGTTTATTGCAACATTATTTACCATAGCTAAGATATGGAACCAACCTAGATGCCCCTCAGTAGATGAATGGATCAAGAAAATGTGGTATAAATACACAATGGAATTCTATGCCTCCATCAGAAAGAATGTTATTTCCCCATTTGTTAGGAAATGGAAAGACTTGGGAAAAATTATATTAAGTGAAATAAGCCAGGCCCAAAGAAGCATAGGTCCCATGGTTTCCCTTATTTGCAATATCTAGTATATGTGTGAGACAAGCAGAAAAGTTCAGATAAGTTGATGTTAGGTGAAATGAACACCAAGATAAGGACTCAAATGTTTTTTTCTTTCTTGCTATTGTTTCTAACAGATTTATAAGATGATTTCTTTGTTGCTTTGTATGTCCTTTCCCCACAGTATAACCTCTGTTTTCACTGTATTTGATGTTGGTATAATTAACTGTCTATTACTCATACATCGAATTCTTGAACTAGCATAAGATATGGAATTATTTGTAATTTGCTTATTATTTATATAATACTAGAATTAGTGTGTTATAGTTGTTTACCTGAACAAACTTTTTGCTATATTACTTGGTATGATCTACATGTCTGTGTCACACTAGAATTCCTATGTGGAAATCCTGAACCCCTTTGGTGATGGTATTAGAAAGTGGGGCCCTTTGTAGACTCAAGTCACAGGGCAGAATATTCACAAATGGAATTAAGGCCCTTATCAAAGAGGCTCTAGAGATACCTCATGCCCCTATGACCATGTGAAAATACAATGAGAAAACGCTATCTGTAAACCAGACAACGTGCCCTCACCAGACACACCAGCAATTTGATCTTGGACCCCCACCTCCTCCAGAAGTATGAGAAATAAACTTCTGTTGTTTATAGTTTGTTTGGCTTAGTGCTTTCCATCTTCCCCTATCTTGTCCCATAGATCAGAATTTCATTACCTTTTAAGGCTGAATTGTATTCCATTAGATGTATATGTTTCATTTTGTTCATTCAGAGAAGCCTTGGTGGCTTAGTAGTAGAGTGCTTTCCTCGAATGCATGAGACCTTGGGTTCGATTCCTCAGCACTACATAAACAGAAAAAGCCAGAATGGCTCTGTGGCTCAAGTGGTAGAGCACGAGCCTTGAGCTGAAGAAATGAGGGACAGTGCACAGGCCCAGAGTTCAGGCCCCATGACTAACAAAAAAGAAAAAAAAAGGTCAAACCACAGGCAGTCATGGCTTATCAAGGCCAGGGGTGGGAGAAGGTGTGGCCACACTGGATGCAGATGTGACCTCAAGGAGGGGGGCGGTGACTGCCTCCAAGTGTGCCAGTTACCTAGGTGACCAGGTACTGGGCGGAGACTTAACCAAGAGGGGGAAGGAGGCTGCTCTGCCTTCCCAGGGCGGACCTTTCAGCTCTGAGAATAATTGCCCAGTAATTCTATGATCAGGTTTTTTTGAGAAACTATCAAACCGTTTTCACATAGCAATAACATTTTCATTACCATTAGTAATAATATTTCCAGTTTCTCCATGTCCCTATTAAAACGTTTGCAATTTTTAATAATTTTGCCCCATTTGGTATACAACTGTGATGGCAAAAAAATTAAGATATGAACTATCTTCTTATTTTGTTGAGGATGAAATTTGGGCCAAATACTGCTTATATAATACCCTGCTTAAACTTACAAATCCAATTGAGGGAATATTATCTCCAGCTAACTTATGAAGCAATAGAAGCATAGATAAATTGGGTAACTAGTTTAAGCTTATACAAACAATACTTTGCAATACTGAGATTCAAAATTGGACTGATCCAAAGCACAGGCACAATGCCAGCCCATTTTTCTCTCCCTTTGTGAAAGTTTGAAAACCCAGGAGAAAAAAAAAGAAAGAAAATTTCAGCGACCATAAAAACAAAGCAAAGTCAACTTGATCCCCATCCAGACATTGTTCACATTAATTCTTGTATTAACTCACCAGCTAAGCTCTCATGGACCTATTTTCTCCACTATGGGTGAGAAATTGTGAGTACTTATCCTTGTTTTTTTCTAAAGAAAGCAAAACACACCGATAATCTATTTCCCCATCACTCTAAAAGCTGGACACTTAGTTAAAGCATTAGGAAACCAATGGATCCCCACAGCTGTTTATTTAAAAAAAAAGGTATCCCCAGATTACATAGCAGAAAGAAGTTGTCAGATTAGAAATGTTGCCTTCCATTGCAACAATGAGACTCACAAGGCACTTTGTTGAAAATAAACTTTACACCTTTGGGGGTGGAGGGGTGGGGAGGGATGGAAGGGATTGCAGGAGAAAAACAAAGGAGGGGGGTAACAATTCTGGACAAGGAATATTCTCATTACCTTTCTCATGTAACTGTAACCCCTCTGTACAGCATCTTTATGATAAAATAAAATTTAAAAAAGAAATGTTGCCTTCATCCTCTGTAACTAAACACCCACCCAAGCTTCCCTATCTTGGATTCCATTATTCAGGTCAGACAATCTGTATACAGCACGCATTGAACCCCCAGAGAAGGAAATAGGGTTCAAGGAAATATTATAATCAATTTGGGAAATAGAAAATACGCTCGTGCTGGAAATATCAGATCATTTTAAGCCCATTTGGTCCAACATAACCAAATAGGGAGAAAAGTCATGTAGATTGTACCACGGAACAACATAACATAATTGAGCAGGGTGGAGTGTGAAACTGAGTTCAGCTTGTGCAAGGACTTCTAGCCTTGATGTTGCTCTGACAGTATGACCTTGAGCTTGCCACTGAAGAGTTCTGGAATTCTATTTTCTCTCGTAAAATGAAGCATTTGGTCAAGATTAGTCATTTTAAACTCTGCGAAGCCAAAAACCACTTTCTTTTCTCCTCCCAAATAAACCTCAAGTTGGGCGTTGGTGGCTCATGCCTGTAATCTTGGCTACTCAAGAGGCTGAGATCTGATGATTGCTGTTCAAGTGTAACTCAGGCAGAAAAGTTCATGAGACTCTTCCACCCAATTTACCACTATAAAGCCAGAAATGGAGCTGTAGCTCCAAGTGGTAGAGCACTATCTTTGAGCCCAAAAGCTCAGAGATAGTACCCAGGCCTTGAGTTCAAGCCCTAGGACCTCAATCTTCACCTGAATGCAAATCTCTCTCCTTCCTCCCTCAGAAGACTTTTAGGCTGCACATGTCACAACCTGACCTCTGGGACATGAGTCTGGACAGATTCTAAGATTCTTATTCCCCAAACAAAGACAGTAAAATGTGGGAAACAGCACTGGATGCAAATCAATAGTCATAGAGTAGAAATGGAAACATTTTTCTGTTGTGCAAAATGAAAAATCAATAATCCACTTGACAAGCAAGCAGGGTCATTCTTTCCCAGATTTATAATATTCATAAACAGTCATTTATTGAGCATAGTCTGTATACCAAGCACTCTGTATACTAAAAGCTGGGATATAAATCCCAGTACTCACTATTACTGGTTTTCAGAACAGAAGATGATAATTTTGAGAAGCAACCTCCAAAACAATGAAAAATATACAAAGTGCCGCCTACTAGAGCTTTTTTAATTTATTTTTTTATTGTGAAAATACCATACAGAAGGGTTACAATTACATGGGCAAGATAATGAGTACATTTTTTTTATCAACATTGTTGCCTCCTCCTTTGTTTCTCCTTCCCATCCTTTCCCATTCCCCCCCCCCCCCCACCAGGGCAAAGTTGTAAAGTTCGTTTTTCAACATTATGACTTGTACATCTCATTGTTGCAATGGGTCCACCTGTCTCCCTATTTAAACAGTTTGTTTTTGCCCTTCCCCTCCACAAATTATACCAACAACAAATATAGTGAAAACAGGGGTTATACCGTGGGGGAGGACATACAAAACAACAAAGAAATCATCTTATAAATATGTTAGAAACAATCACAAGAAAGAAAAAAAATGAATACTTATCTTGGGTTCATTTCACCTAACATCAACTTATTTGACCTTTTCTGCTTGTCTCAGACATATACAAGTTATTGCAAATAAGAGAAACCATAGGACCTATGTTTCTTTGGGCCTGGCTTACTTCACTTAATGTAATTTTTTCCAAGTCTTTCCATTTCCTAACAAATGGGGCAATGTCGTTCTTTCTGATGGAGGCATAGAATTCCATTGTGTATATATGCCACATTTTCTTGATCCATTCATCTACTAAGGGGCATCTGGGTTGGTTTCATATCTTAGCTATGGTAAATAAGGCTGCAATAAACATAGTTGTGATGGTAGCTTTCGTGTGGTCTTGTTTGTGATCATTTGGGTAAATGCCCAAAAGTGGGATTGCTGGGTCATAGGGGAGCTCTATGTGGAGTCTTTTGAGGAATCTCCATTCTACTTTCCAAAAATGTTGAACAAGTTTACATTCCCACCAACAATGCAGTAGGGTTCCCTTCTGTCCACATCTCCTCCAGCATCTGTTGTTATTAGAGTTCTTGATTATAGCCATTCTAACTAGGGTGAGGTGGTATCTTAATGTTGTTTTGATTTGCATTGCTTTTATGGCTAGAGAGGTTGAGCATTTATTTCTTCATGTGTCTATTGGTCATCCTTCATTCCTCTTCAGAGAAGTTTCTCTTTAAGTCCTTAGCCCACTTATTTATTGGGCAGTTGCTTCTTTGAGGATTTGTTGTTGGGGGATTTAATTTTTTGAGTTCCAGGTATATTTTAGATATGAGACCCTTGTTCATTGTATGGCTAGTAAAGATCTTCTCCCAATCCATGGGCTTTCTATTGATTTTGCTAGCTATGTCCTTTGCCATGCAGAAGCTCTGCAATTTCATGCAATCCCATTTATCCAACCTTTCTTTGATTTGTTGTGTTTCTGTGTCTCTATTAAGAAAATTTTGGTCTATGCCAAGGAGTCCTGGAGTTTCTCCTATTCCATCCTGTAATGTTTTCAGAGTGTCTGCTTTGGCTCCGAGGTCTATGATCCATTTGGAGTTGATTCTGGTGCAGGGTGATATATAAGGATCTAGCTTTAGTTTTCTACAAGTGATTAACCAATTTTTCCAGCACCATTTACTGAAGAGGCTGTCTTTCTTCCATTCTATTTTTTTAGCTCCCTTATCAAAGATTAGATGGCTATAGGTCTGTAGGTTCATTTCTGGGTTTTCAATTCTATTCCATTGGTCCTGAGGTCTGTTCTTGTGCCAGTACCAAGCTGTTTTGATTACTATGTCTTTGTAGTAGAGTTTGAAATTTGGTATTGATATTCCTCCAGCACTTTTCTTTCTGTTAAGGATCGTTTTTGCTGTTACAATTCTAAATATCTATTCACCAAACAACAGAGCACCCAAATTTATCCAAGAAGCACTACTTTCCCTCAAATCTCACATAGATCCAAAGACATTAATAGTCGGGGACTTTAATACACCACTATCCCCACTAGATAGATCAGCTCGGCAAAAACTCAACAGAGAAACTGCAGATCTAAACAACTGCATAGATCAACTAGATTTAACAGACATCTACTGAATAGTTCACCCAGCAGCATCAGAATACACATTTTTCTCAGCAGCACATGGAACATTTTCCAAAATAGACCACATTTTAGGTCACAAAGCAAATTTGTCCAAATTCAGAAACATTGAAGTTATACCTTGCATTCTCTCAGACCACAAGGGAATAAAATTAGAACTCAACACCAAAAGCCACCAAAGAAAGTCTTGTAACACATGGAGGCTGAACAACACACTGTTGAATCACCCGTGGGTCATGGATGAGATTAGAAAGGAAATTCAAATGTTCATGATATTCAACAAAAATGAGCACACAAATTACCAGCTCCTCTGGGACACAGCAAAGGCAGTACTCAGAGGCAAGTTTATAGCTCTGAGTTCCTACATCAACAAATTGGAGAAATCTAAAACCAACAATTTAATGAGACATCTGAACCTCCTTGAAAAAGAGCAGCAAGATAAACCCCAATCCAGTAGATGGAAAGAAATAATTAAAATTAAATCAGAATTAAATGAATTAGAATAAAAAAAAACCTTAGAAAGAATCTACTAGAGCTCTTAAGCACTGGATTATTTATTTTATCCAAAATCAACAGCATTGGACTGATTTATAATACATACAATGCAGTCTGAAGAAGGTCTGTGCAATAAGACCTCAGCCTAGAGAAACTACAAGTCCTCACTCACTTCAAACTTGGGAGCCCATGAGGTCATAAATACTTTATCAATTAGAGGTTAGAAGGCAGATAGGAAGAATTCTGTACAAATGATGGGAACTGGATGTATTTTATTATACGACCAGGCTCAGAAAGGGATGTATATCATCCCACCCTCCTAACTATTCCTCTCTCCTTACTCCAAATCCACTCCTGAAGCTTACACATTATTATCCTGAAAGGCTAAGAAAAAATCCAGTCTATTGGAATACCACAAGTTCAAGATATTTAATGAGGGTTCTTGATAAGAGGACCTACTTCTCTTTAAATGAAATCTAGCTCTGATTTACCACATAAGGAGATATGGCTGTTAACTCACTGAGTAATTTGCAAAACTGAACAATAAATTCTAACATTTTTATAACAATTTAAAAAAAATTGTTGTGTAAGCCAGGTGCTAGAGGCTCATACCTGAAATTCTAGCTACTCAGGAGGCTGAGATCTGAGGACTGTGATTTGAAGTCAGCTCAGGCACGAACACCCGTGATATTCTTTTTTTTTTTTCCCCAGAGCTAAGGACTGAACTCAGGGCCTTGCCCTCGCCAGGCAGCCGTTCTTCCACTGAGCTAAACCACCAGCCCCGTGATATTCTTATCTCCAATTAATCACAGAAAAATCCAAAATGGTGTTGTAACTGAAGTGGTAGAGCATTGGCCTTGAGCAAAAGGTACTCAGGGACAGTGCCCAGGCCCAGAATTGAAGGCCCAAGACTGGCAAAAATAAATAAATAAATAAATAGTGATGTACATTTTAGAAGCATTGTTATAAAAAATTATTTAGAGAGAAGATACAGAAAATAAGGCTACTTTTATATAGTATGTCTTTATACTATAGTTATTTAATATTATATAATATTTCATATAGTATTTATATGTAATACACTTACATACTAATAAAATAAAAGGAAGTCTTTGAATTTCTTTGGATGGCATCCAAATCATTCTGAAATTGAGCATTTGGTTTCTTCACATCATTTAATCATATTAACTTCCCCAGGCAATGAGGACTCTTGCCTGCATTGTGTGTATATCACTATAATAAAGATGAATTCAGGGTCTGAGTGCTGTCCCTGAGCTCTCTTTGCTCAAGGCTAGTGTTCTACCACTTTGAGCCACTGAGTCACATCCAGTTTCTTTGTGGTTAATTGGAGATTAAGAGTCTCACTAACTTTCCCTCCAGAGCTAATTTCAAACTGAGATCCTCCAAGTAGCTAGGATTGTAGGCTTGAGCCACTAGCACCCAGCTTAAGTCACTCTTCATCTCCTTTATCTATGGTAGAAGTATCTGAGAAGATACTTCTATTCTTATCAGAATAAAATGAGCTATACTTAGATTTTCAATGTAAAACAAAACAAAAACAAAAAACTAGTAAAATTAAATATTTTTAATCAATTCAACATAACAAAATGTTATTTCAATATGTAATCTATATGAAAACAATTACAATCACTGTTTTATATCATCTTAAAATTTGGTGTGTATTTTGCACTTGCAATATATCCCAGTCTGCAGTAACTGTATTACAAGAGCTCCATCGCCATACGTACCTATTGGCTACTTGTTGCACAGCATGAACCATGGGTTAACTCTCCAAGGCATAAACAATTGATAATCAAAAAACAATGAAGCATAGAAAGGACTTTTTAAACAGTCATCAGGAGTGTGATGTCTACAGGTTTTAGTGTGTATCGTCAAATGACAGACTATTGTATGCTTATAGTTTATGAAAGGTGTGATTCTCCAGAATAAGAGTACACACAGGGAAGAAAATATGAAAGGAGGGAAAACCTTTGCAAAAAATACCTGGTGCAGTTGGCTTCTACTAGAGCCAGTGAGTGGTCCGTTGTGCTGGAGACTTTGTAGAACAGAAAGGAAAGCTTATGCTCTAGCTCCTGTCTCATAATGCTGAAAGAAAAGCCTGCAGAAATTAAAGCTCCCAAATACCTAGAAGTGAATGGAAGAGTGAGTGTCCAATAATTTTCCAGAATATAGGCTCCCAGGAGAGGAAGCAACAAGCATCTGATAAAAGACAGAGATGAAGTATTGGGAAGTCTTGGCCCCTCATGGCTATGCTGATCTCACCAAGCCCTTAGGCCAACTGAAGCTAGAGAGAAAAATAAGACTATGAGGATTCTGCTGTAGGACACCACAGGTGTCCATGACAATGTGCTTATAACTTGCAAATAAATATGTGTCCATAAAAACCATTTCCAAAGAGAATTTATGGCCATAGCAGGAGATGTGGAACACAAGGAAGAAAGCTTGTGGAGAAAGAGACAGAATATCAGAAATATTCTGGCTAAATGTTCCCATTTTCATAGCCTCAGAATTGTGTGAATACAGTTTTTTTTAAAAAAATACAAACTTCTAGCCAGGAGATGTAATGGTCCTGGTTTCCACGTGCTTATCTTTATTGCATTATTTTGGTGCTCTGGAATTAATCAGATTTTCACAATTGGCACAATAACCAATCAGTTCCTAGAAATCATATGTATTTAATGAACAACACATTTCCACCACATATTGTTGAGATAATTCTGTAAAAATATTTACCCAGAGCTAAAGAAATCTCCAAAGATGATTCAACTCTTCAACTTCTACTCTTTGGCTCACTGTACATAGGGTAGATGTACAATGAAGAAGTTGGTCAGTCATCCAGAAACACTGCCAAATACACAGTCAAAAAAATGACACTGAATAATTTCTTTTAAAAAGCCTTGAAAACCTTTACTAATGATGGTCATTCAATATGAGAACAAATGTGAAATGTCTAGCTCAATTTTGAATATCAACTCCTGTCTCAGCACTTACAATTGGATCAATACTAGGCAGCTAACCCACCTTCTACCAGAAAATGATGGTCTCTAAAACATGCTAAACTCAAAGATATCTCATCTTGAAAAAAAACTTTTACTAATTATACATTGTAATATCTATATGATTCTATTTACCTAGCCACCGTGCTATAGCAGTCAGTGCATCTCTACATGAGGAGTCAGCTTCGTGATTGCTCAACATGTCTGAGATAGTTTATTAAAGCAAGTGTGGCCAGGCACCAGTGGCTCACCCCTGTAATCTTAGCTACTGAGGAGGCTGAGATCTGAGGACTGTAGTTCAAAGCCAGCCCGGGCAGGAAAGTCCGTGAGACTCTTATGTCCAATAAATCACTAGAAAACTTGAAGTGGTGCTGTGGAAGAGCGCAGGGAAAGTGTCCAAGCCCAGAGTACAAGCCCCATAATGGACAAAAAAAAAAAGCAACCGTGATTATGAATATGGCAGAAATTCTTTAAAAAATATTTTATTATTTTTAAGTAGTTGTACAAAGGAGTTGCCATTTTACAAAGCAGTATATAAATACCATGCATCTTGATCAATGTCACTCCTTTCTATTTCAGTTAATTCATCAAACTCTTCAATGACAAAGAAAGTGAGACATCACTATTAATTTCATTCTATGAAGCCAGCATTACACTCATCCCCAAACCAGACAGGGACCCATCAAGAAAAGAGATCTATAGACCTATCTCTTTGATGCACAGATTCTTTTCTTTGTACCTCAAAGTCTGATTCCTGTTAAGTAACTGACTAAAATTATGACAGTTTGCGGACAGGAATTATTAATCTGGAAATTTATATAGACAGTTACTCATCTAGGAAGCCAATGACAGACAGTACTGCAATTTACAGTCTCATTTTCCTTCTCCACATCCTTCCTAAAGGGAATATGTAGTTCTTACTTGGCGAAAAGCTGAACTTATCTACATAATAAAAAGCTGACAGAAAGAGAAAAGAAGGGAAACGAAAAAGCCACATGGGGTAGGAGATAAAGAGTAGAATTGACTTGGGAGGTAGTTGAAAAAGATGACAAGAGGTAGGGAGAGAGAAACACGCAAACACTGCTGTGAACTGGAGAGTAGGCTCTCCCTCAGTATTCCCTGCTGGATACTATACATTCCCCTTTAGTTAATGCTGAATGTTGCGCTATTCTTCAGTGCTTTGTGAGCCTTTGTAGTGGTTTTTTTCTCCTAAGAACTATTAACCAAAGTATGTGAATGTAGACCGATTGCTGACTCATTTGTCTGTATATCTTGGTTTTCATATTAGTTACGAGTTACCTTTTTTTCAGAGCTGTTGTTTTTAAAAATCTTTCCTGGCTTCGATTTGAAGTATTTCATCTTATTGTAACAGTTCTGGTGGTTAATTTTCCACTGCATTTCTAAGTTATTTCATTTTGCTCACCAGGTATTAACTGAGTGAGAACCATATGGCTAGCCTAAGAACTAAGAGTTGGAGATGATCAATGGTCATCCTGCCTGGCATTGAAAGAACAATAAATAGCTGCCAGTAATGGTACTGGAGTATATTCCAGAGCCCCTGTGCAGCAGTGTTTACCAGTATACCTACATCAATCCTGGCATCTACAATATCACAAGCCCTGACCTCAGGAAGCTAAGTGTCACAACTTCAACTCTTTGGCTCACTGTACATAGGGTAGATGTAAAATGAAAAAGTTGGTCACTTATCCAGATCTGTTGCCAATGCTCAGATGTTTCTGGGCAGCTGTCTGATTTCCTTCTCTTTCATCTCAAAGTTTGGCCTCCAGTGGCCATATGTTGAGTGTTAACACTTTTAGGAATGTATATCCTTGGCTTCCAGGGCATTTTCGTTTGATTGGAGGTGATAATACAACTGGAGTTGAGTCATGGCAATTGATGGATCCTTTCTATTCTAGAAAAAAAAAGGGTTGGAGGATGTTCAACACCTGAAATTAGCCAGCACTTCAAGTTATACATCTTCTCGTTACATTTATCACTTCAAAACCTGAATTTTCTTGACATGGAAAGCTTTTTAAAATAAATACTTGGATCTGGGAAGATGCCCAGAACACTAATCCTTGAACCATACAAAGAGAATCATTTTGTAAATGGAAATAAGTCCTTTAATATAAACTGGGAGATCATTCAATCACTAAGTCTTGCTTTGCAGTATCCTATTTAATCCTCTGTGCGTTCTGTTCTTTTCCATTCATCCAGTTTGAGCCACAAATATGCTGCTTCTCATTTTGCTTTCTGTAGAATTTTATTTTCTTATCATAACATAGAGGTAGCCAAAAGAGTAGTATCAGTGACTGGAAATGAATTATGAATCATTCAGTTGTTTTAAGATCCAAAAGGATACGAAAAGCAATAATCCAAACACATCAGCCATTCTTTCTAACCCCATCATTTTGCAAGAAAAATGCCATAAGTATTCTGAAGAGAAGAGGTAAGAAGGAAAAAGAGGCAGCTAGACAGGGAAAATATGTTTATCAACTGGGATTTCTCTGTTCCATATATGGACCAGGATGTGAAAACAAGGTATGTGAATATCACATCTTTATCTTTACAGTGTGGTTCACCGCTTTCCATCATATGAAATATAAATGGAAAAGCAGAGTATTCTTTCTCTGCTGTGAGCCAGACCAGCCTGGATATTAGAAGGCCCAGGCAGGAATGAAGGCTGGTTCATTCAGAGATGACCTTGGAGTATGACAGCAAAATGCTTCTGTATTTGAGAAGCTCAACCTAAGCTAAAAAATGAAATCAGTGGTCCCTAGGAAGTTGACTTCATACAGTAAAACTAGCTAAGTAAGTTAAATAAAGAATAAGTTGGAAATTGTCTTGAAAATCACTGAGGTAGGCTGGGAAGGTGGCTCAGTGGTAGAGCGCTTGCCTTGCATGCCTGAGGCCCTGGGTTCAATTCCTCAGCACCACATAAGCAAAAAGAAAAAAAAAGCCGGAAGTGGCGCTGTGGCTCAAGTGGTAGAGCTAGCCTTGAGCTGAAGAGCTGAGGGACAGTGCCCAGGCCCAGAGTTCAGGCCCCACGACCGGACTCAAAAAAAAAAAAAAATCACTGAGGTAAAATGAATCATTCAGGAAGGAAAATGCTCACACTTTCTGTCAGACTCAAAGACAAATCTGACCTAGTATAAAGTAAAAGCTGGTGACTTTTTACCTACAGATCCGGGAAGACATTTCTACCAAGTTTATTTTTTCAATGTCTTCCCAGGTCTGTAGGTAAGAACTGTGCAAAATACTCTACAGAATACTTTAGATTTGAGAGATACTTCTTTTGCAATGCTCTCAATCATAAGCTGTATTGGTAAAGATTTGTTAGTACAGACTAATTAGCAAAGATAATGAAGATAATCTCAGAAGTTCAGCTAGTCCCAACTTTCCTACCTGTGATAACAAGAATTGGACCCAGGGCTTCATGGATGCTAGACAAGCTCTCTACCGCTAAATTATATTCCAAATTCTCATAGCATAATCCCACAAATGGACAAAAGTGAGTTGTATCAGTTTAAATGACTATGCCAGACTATTATTTACCTATCCCAGTATTTAATTATCTCTTCTCTTTAGTAGTTGAACCCTGATTTCTATCTAAAATTGCTGGAGCTAGCAAATAAAAATACAAAATAGCAATAAAGGGGCAAAAGGTAAAAACCAATGCAGCAGTGGTACTCACTGGACACTATGCTGAAAATGAACTATACAATCTATGGGTGGGAATGGGAGGGAAAATCAAGAAAGAGAGTGTACTCCTTACCTAACTTATGCAACTATAACCCCTCAGTATGTTACCTTTACAATAACAATGAAAAATAAAAAATAAAACACATATAAATTTGGAAAAGAAATTCATTTCAACACAGGTAGGTCCCAAGTATCGCACACAGGATGTCTCCTTAAATTCAAGTCTTAGAGAAGCAATGAATATCATTTAAGTCTCATACACTGCATGTTTCTAGGAGAAGATATTTTATCTAAAAATCAGATTTTATTAGACATTGCTTATCTTGTGACTTCACTAACTGCTTGTTGTGTCAATTCAGCTAAAACTACACTTTCAAGGCTCAGACCACAGTGAGACTATGAGACCAGATTCCACCAGAGAGGTGGAAGCTTACATTGAATGATGCTTTCAGGAAGTGACTTTTCAAGAAATGGGGAATTCTCTTCTTTTTCTGCTTCATCCCACAGATGCTGTCTGGGAGGATGTGATAAAGGAATGGAAGGGCAAGCATGGGTCATGAGAAATGGGCCAGACCATAGCTGTGCTAGAGAAGGAAGGAGCTGCTCCAAGGGATCCTCATCGAATGGTATGCCAGCCCTGAGCCTCCCTAAGGGTTTCCTTTGAGAGAGACAGAGGACTGAACATCTCTTATTTAAACCATCCCTTCTTCTTTTACATTCAACTGCACCAAATCCTAATTGAAATAGAAGTTTATATCCCTAGAGATTTGTGAGCACACCAATGCCAAAATCTGTTGGACAGGAAATCCTTTGACAAGCAGAGTATTTGAAAGAAGGGTAATGTTCACTGTCTCCTAGATTCTCACTAGCTGACTGCCTTACACACATATATACAGACTCTTTTAACTCATCCTGGGTTTTCTAACTTCCTGTCCGGTCTTCTTCCTGACAGTACTCAAAATAGTTAGCTCTAGCAATCTAGAAAAGAAAATATCTAGGCCCACAGGATCTGAACATAAAGCTAAATTGTGGTTAAAAAGAAATCTCGTTGAAGAGGTTGGATGACCATTTCTCAGAAGTATTTTGTTAATACTTCAGTATGCTGTCAGGTGGCAGGAAGAATAATAAAATAAAATAATTTAATACTTTGGATCTTCTTTGTTGTTTGGAAAAAGATGTAAAAATGAATTACTGACAATGAAACCATGTATAAGAGGAAGAGACTAATATATAATCCTTTGAAGTTTTCCCAGGTCAAAACACTTTATTTTTTAATGTCAAATTCATTGCCTGAAAGAACAATGTTAATTTTTTTCTTTCAGTATTTGAGATCTGGAAACTTCAACATTTTTCTTGGTGCCACAAAAGATGTTACCACTGGCAGGCATTCCAAGTAAGTAGGAAAAATAGTGTTAAATGATGGAATTATGAGAAGAGGAGTCTCTAAATATTTATTCATGTCTCTTTTGGAATCTTTAATTGGGGGATCTAGTTTCTATTCATAAAAGGAGTTAGAAATATATAGAAAAGAGACAAAAGAAGCAAGGT
Source organism: Dipodomys spectabilis (assembly GCF_019054845.1). Classification (NCBI taxonomy): domain Eukaryota; kingdom Metazoa; phylum Chordata; class Mammalia; order Rodentia; family Heteromyidae; genus Dipodomys; species Dipodomys spectabilis. The sequence continues at coordinate 26,069,633 of NW_024870817.1, forward strand.
TTTTGAATGTAATGGCTAAGAATTAAGACAAGGACAAGACATCAGATAGATAGATAGATCTGTATGTACATAGTAAAAATGCACCACTCATAGACTTCTATAAAGTTTAAAACTTTTCACTGTAGTTAAAACCTTTAGTGTCTGAGTGCTATTCCCCTAATGTCATGGACACTTTGAACCTCAAAATTTGACCAAATTAGAAATATGTTCTTTTCCAAAGAAATGAGTTAAGATTAGAATGGTTTAGTGTAAATTGGCCTTAAAACCAGTGCTTGTCATCTTTTTAAATAAACAAGAAGTTCTGGACTTATGCTTAGTTACTTGGAAGACCAACTTGGGAAGATTGTGATTCAAAACCAGGACTGGAGGCATGGCTCAAGTGGTGGAGCACTAGACTAGAGAGCACAAGGCTTTGAATTCAAACTCTAGTAGAGAAGAAGAAGGAGGCAGAGGAGAAGGAGGCGGAGGAGGAGGGAAGAGGAGGAGGAGGAAGAGGAGGAGGGGAAGAAGGAAGAAGGAGGAGGAGAAGAAGAAAAAGAAGGAGGAGGAGGAGGAAGAAGAGGAAGAGGAGAAGGAGAAGGAGAAGAAGAAGAAGGAAGAAGAAGAAGAGAAAGAGAGAGAGAAAGAAAGAAAGAAAGAAAGAAAGAAAGAAAGAAAGAAAGAAAGAAAGAAAGAAAGAAAGAAAGGAGGGAAGGAAGGAAGGAAGGAAGAAAGAAAGAAAGAAAGAAAGAAAGAAAGAAAGAAAGAAAGAAAGAAAGAAAGAAAGAAAGAGAGAAAGAAAGAGAGAAAGAAAGAAAGGAGGAGGAGGAAGAGGAGGAAGAGGAAAGAAGGAACGAAGGAAAGAACGAAGGCACGAAGGAAGGAACGAAGGAAGGAGGGCAGGAAGAGGAGGAGGAGAAGAAGAGGAAGAGGAAGAAGAAAGAAAGGAGGATGGGGAGGGCAGGAGGAGGAAGAGATTCACAGAATGAGGTTCCAGAAAGGAGATCAGAGTGATATGGTTACAAGCCAATGAATGAGCACAGCAGACACCCAAGAAGTTGAGAAGAGACAAAACCATCTCCCTCCGGGCCCCCAGAATGGACCAGCCCTGCTGACAACTGATTTTGAGCTTTGAGCCTCCAGAACCATGATAGAATCCATTTCTGTTATGTTAAGTCACCCTGTTTTGTGGAACTTTGTCATGGCAACTCTAGGGAACTCCCGCCTCTTCCCATGCCCTTCACCTCTGAAAGAAAGCCCTTTGAAATTACTCCACTGGATTATCAGCCACTCTGGAGTTCGGATGGGTCTTTTGCAGTTCCTCTAGATCTTGACCAATGGATGCTATTGACAAGCAAAGTTGGTTGGGAGTGGGGGGAGTGTGGATTTTCATTTGAAGATCTTTTATGCTGTTTACCAAGTTGGCAAGACTGTGAAATTGTATCTTCTGTTGAAAGTTCAAATGTTTATATTTGTATTTTGTGGCTGCATTTTCCATTTTATTCTTAAAAGGAAAGAAAAGAAAGCAAAGACAAAGGAAATGACCAAAGCAAAAATGTATCCACAGTCAAAACTCTCTGAGCCTTTCCAAACACATTAGTACAATCAGTGTATCTCATGTTATCCTAATCATGTGGGTTCAGATAGAAAATGTAGAAAGTTTGGAAATGATTCACCACTACATAAACAAATGTTTTTGTATTACTTCTTAACTTGGACGGTCCAACCAAGGCAAAACAGGGCTCTATTAACTTTCTATGAATGTGTGCTTCTGATCAACACTGAGGGGCTCTGAAAAATGTTAATCTTTTTCTAAACTAGTAATTAGTAAAAAAAATCTGTTATTCAGTTAAGCAGATATGACAAGGGTGCAGAAACATATTTGAAACTTTATGTAAAGATACGTTGCATTTTGTGTATTATATAAAATATAAAATGTTAGAAATGGTATTAAATATTAATGGAATAAGCATTTGAGGAAGAGGTCTTCAAATGAACAAAGATGCTGAATAATTTTTTAAAATACTAAATTCAGCAAGTTTACAAAGGGAACCATGTAATTATTATTCACTAAAATTTAGACATTGAATTTTTTCTCCTTAATCACCTAGTTATTATCTTACAGATCCACAGATGAGAATTCTGGATGTTTTAGCTGGGTTCTTTGTTCATATAGACACTGAAGGATAACCTAAAAGACACCCACAGGTGCCTACAGGACAGGAATCCCTTCTTTAAATGTGTGTTTACTATCCTTTTGAAATGTCCTACACTCAAATAATTATTTAATAGGTAGTCTTTGATGGTAGCTACAGTTTTATCTGTCCCACAGGCTTCCTAATCTCATTTTCTCTTGTCCTTGGGCAACTTTCTTCCATCTCTCTGTAGCTTGGGTAGGGATCCAATCACAGAACACTGACATTTTCTCAGTAGTGAAGGACCAACCAATAGTTTTGGTCCCAGTGATTGGTATTCATGCACCCCAAGCAGAAATTCTATGGAGTAAATATGAGTTATTGCCTGCTCTTAATGTTATTGCTCAAATACTTACTCCTTCCTTCCTTCCTTCCTTCCTTCCTTCCTTCCTTCCTTCCTTCCTTCCTTCCTTCCTTTCTTCCTTCCTGCCTCTCTCTCTCTCTCTCTTTCTTTCTTTCTTTCTTTCTTTTCTTTCTTTCTTTCTTCCCTTGGTTGTGGGCTTGAACTCAGGACTTGGGCACTGTCCCTAAGCTCAAGGCTAGTGCTCTACCACTTTGAGCCATTGCTCCACTTCCAGTTTTTGAGGAAAATTGAAATTGTTTTCCCTAAAGTCAAGAATACGGCAAAGGTGTCCATTATCCTTCTTTTATTCAGTAGAGTACTAGAAATCCTAGTCAGAGTGATAAGGTAAGAGAAATAAATAAAAATGATTCAAATAAGAAAAGAAGAAGATAAACTATCCCTATTTGCTGGTGATATGTTCCTATACCTCACAGGCTCAACTTCTAGATCTGACAAGTATCTTCAAGAAATATATCAGGATACAAAATAAACACTGAATTTGGGTAAAGTGAAGGAAGGGTGACATTGTCTAGTAGAGAAATGTATGTATTTCCTGAATTGTGAAATGGTAACCTCTCTGTACAACATGTTAAAATAACAATAAAATTATATTAAAATTAAAGTAAAATAAACACAAACTCAGTAGCTTTTCTGTCTGCCAACAAGGAACAGGCAGAGAAATAAATCAGGAAAACAATTCCATTCACCAAAACAATGTAACACTTAGGTATTAGCTTAATAAAGAAATAAAAGACCTCTACATGAAAACTACAAAACCTTGAGGAAAGAAATAGAAGAGGATAACCCCTCTGTATGGTATTTTCACAATAAAAAAAAAAAAGAGAAAGAGAAGAAGACATCAATTTAAGTATTTCTAAAGACTACACAGCTAAATTACATTTACCAGGCTCTGGTACCCTGGGTTCTAGATACCAGTTAGGTTCTACCAATCACACATGGATTGGACAGAGCTGGTATGCTGAAGGGAGGTGGACATCATACTTGGTTTCTGTGGGCAGGTATGATTGGGGAATGTGTAGTTTCTCAAGCTCACTTGTTTAATACATGTTGTCAGAACAGATGTGGAGCTTCCACTGTAATGAAATGTACTTGCAATACTGAATTCAGAAATCATCACTATACCAAAGTGCATATAGGTTCTGCTTCTTCTGCCTTCTAGGAATTTTAGTTTCGCATATTACATTAGTTCTGTGGTAACATTTTGACTCAATTTTTGTGATGAGTATAAAGTCTGTGTCTAGATTGATTATTGATTTGTTTTGCATGCAGATGTCACGTTGTTTCAGAACCATTTGAGAAAAACACTGTTTTCTCTGCTGTATCATCTTTCCTTCTTTGTCAGATCAGTTGATTATATTTATATGAGTCTACATCTGGGTCTTTATCCATTTCATTTATCTAGTATTTATTCTTTTGCCAGTCATACACTGTCTTGAACTGGATTTCTCATAAGTGTTGAAGTTCTCTGACTTTGTTCCCCAATACTAAGTTAGCTGTTGTTATTTTGGTTTCATTTATTTGTCACTCCATGTAAACTTGATGATCAGTTTATTCATAGCCACAAAATAATTTTCTGAGATTTCGATTGAGAATCTATCAATCAAGTTGAGAATAACTGACATCTTGCCACTCTTGACTATGGTCTCTTTACTTGCTTGCTTTTTAAAATTTCTTTTCATCATGTTGAAGTTTTCCTTGTGTAGATCCTGCACATATTTTGTCAGACATATCTAAGTATTCGAGACAAGAACTACTGTAAATGGTAGTATATTTTTAAAGTTCAAATTCCTTCCACTTATTGTTGGCACTTATTTTTGTCATTGTTGTTGATTTTATATTCTGCAAATTTTTTGCCATTACACATCAGTTCTCAGAGTATTCTACATGGAAAATGGTGTGATATATGAACCAAGACAGCATTATTTCTTTCTTCCCAATCTACATATCTTTTATTCCATCCTCATTTTTGAATGTTTATCACCAAACTGTCTTGGCAAGGGTAGTTACTTTCTTTCATATCTTGGAAAATATTATCCATCAATTTGTGGTTCTATTGTTTCTGTTAAGGCCTGCTGCCAATTTAATTTAGGTTCCTTTATAGGTAAACAGATTTATCTCGCTGCTTTGAACTGTTCCTCTTTGTCATTCATGCCATGTAGTTATGTTACTATGTGTCTGGGCTTGCCATCAGACTCTTGTGTGAGTGGTGATTGATATCTCCCCAGTATCCCTTACTGAACTTCCAGCCTCTCTCTGCTCTGAGTAACCTATGAAGGTGAGGATGAGTTTATTTCCTCAGGCTCTAACCCCAGCAGGAAGTTCTGTGCCTGGTGAGCAGTAATATTGCCTCAGTCACAGCTGTCTGCACTTGGTGTGGGTGAGAATATTTGTTCTGTCTTTCTCTGGGGAGATGATAAGCAGCAGAGCACATTGGTTGGCAAATGTCCTCACCCAATAATGCCCCAGATCCTGAAGCTTTCTAGGCCCACTGTACTTGTTTCAGAGGGTCCAAGATGACAGGCCACAGTGACTGAGCAGTCTTCCAGAGGAAGAGTCTAGTATTAGCTTCCCACTTAGCACTCCCAAATCCATGAGTGGGGCAAGAGGAGGTAGAAAGCCTTCCAGAGAAATCTGGATACCTATTGTAAATGAACACATTAGGCCATTGAGAGTTCTGAGGGAGCGTGGGGGAATGAAAAGCTGTAGACGGTCTGGGAAAGTGGCTCAGTGGTAGAGCGCTTGCCTTGCATGCCTGAGGCCCTGGGTTCGATTCCTCAGCACCACATAAGCAAAAAAAAAATAAATAAAAAAGACTTCTTTAAAAAAAAAAAAAAAAAAGCTGTAGAAACATCTTTCCTCTCTCAGAGAGGCAGATATCTAATATTATCTAGTAATATGCCCTTTACATTTATAATACTCTCTAGACATATGCTTCCTATAATTTGAAAGTTTAGGTTATAGCTATTCCAGTTTACAAAACCTTCTATTAGTTCTATCCATTAAAATACACATGGATGGTTACTTCCTGAGTCAACAAAATAATTGTACAACAAACTTACCTACTTACTTTGCAAATATTGTTGAGCACATACTATTGCCCACCAGGTCCTACTCTAGACGGGAGTTTCACAGAATGAAAGCATCGGACAAGATCTCTCTTTTGCCTTTGTAGAAGTGGTACTGTAATTGGAAAGACCAAGCAACATAGTCACACAAATAAAATAACTACAAACTGGGACAGTTGTTATGAAAGAGACTTAAGAACAGCGGAGCTGGAGAATAAGAATGCTCTATTACGTTTATCATGATATATCATAATTATCTGGCCTCTGTCTCCTCATTAGACTGCAGAAACCTCCAAGGTCACAACTAACTCTGTTTGACTTTTATTTTCCTAATAGGAGAGAGCTTGACCCACCATGGGTATAGAGAAAATGCCAGCCAAGTGAATGGAGTAATGAGTGGTCATGTTGAGCAATGAATTAATGAAGGAGTGGAGCTTTGTTGAGAAATGCTTATGCTTTGCACAAACACAAGAAAGCAACGTGTACAGTCTGCATTTCGCATTCTGAATAACATTTCGCATTTAATGTTCAAGTTCTAGGTTGATTCGACCCATAAGCGAAGGTAGGTTTCACGAGACAACACTGTGATTTCCAAGTTGTCTTACCCTTAGCCAGAATAGAAGACAGGAACTGAAAGTGTTAAGCTGTGTGATCAGAGCTGAGCAGGTCTGCCATGTGCCTGAAAGCTTTAGTCATAATTAAGTTCCTTGTTCTCGGGTTTCTTGTCACCTTCCTGTAGCTGCTGAAAGGAACAGCACGCCTCAGTCCTGACTGCTGAAGGATAAAGGAGCAGCTGGGCTTTGTTCCTGGCTCTTCCCCACTGGGCCCCCGCCCGATTCTCAGTGGCTTCCTTGAATTTGCTGTCACTCAGGAACTTCCCCAAGGGCACCAGGTGAGTGGTACTGGTATTTCTAAGCATATCCACCACCCCACAAATGATTGTGTAGTTTCTGTTTTCTAAAAGGTATATATACTGGGTGAGATCTGAAAGAACAAAGTTCCTCTAGAGGAGAAAACCTCTGCTGTTCTCAGAAATACTGAAATGATTATCGCCTCCAATTTTCTGTCTTTATAAAATAGAAGCTGAGACTGGAGAGGTAAAGCAAGTAAATGAGCAAGATGGTAAATGGCAGGCCATGGGCCAGAAGACAATCCTCCTGGCTCCAGCTACAGGTGTTTTGTCTCTATTTTATGACTGATAACACCTTTCCTCTAAACAACCCTGTCATAGTTAATCTATAACACCTAGAATTCAATTTTTAAGCATTCATGACCATACTGACACAAATATTTATGGATCACGTGTCAAATGTATAGGTGCTAATATAAAAATTATCACTAATAGTACTGACCTCTGCTCTTGGACAATCTTACAGTTGAGAAAGCAATCATAACCTTTTAGAGCTGGAGTTCCAGTATTTAATGGAAAAGATATGAAGTCTATAGAAAGGATATTTTCATCAGAGTGAATAGCTAATAGAAGAATGAAACTAAACCCCAGGTCTCTTAGCTCTGAGGCTGGTATGTGCTCTATTGTACCCTGCTGGTTCTGTGTAACTTCAAGAACAATGATGGGATAATGTGGAGAAACAGGAGCTGGGCACATTGACTACACCAAAAAGAAAAGAGTCGTAAAGGTTCCATGTAGATCCTGGATGAGAGGGGGTAGAGAAAAGGAGAGGGTGAGAGAGAAAAGGCGTGAAGTAGTAAAAATAAACCAGGTTAACATCGAGGGAGATGGACACATATTGAATGAAAGTATTTCAGGAAAGCAGAGAAGTCCGGCATGCACAGCTGAGCACCCTGTATATATAAAGCACTGTGCTAGATAGGCACCAGAGACAGGCAGGCGAACAAGAAATGGTGTTCCTTAATAGTGGTTTTCTCCCCTGGGTAACTGTAAAAAACATTTTTTTTGGTAGGTCGTGGGGCTTGAACTCTGGGCTTGGGCACTGTCCCTGCACTCTTCAGCTCAAGGTGAGCGCTCTACCGCTTGAGCTACAACACTACCTCTGGTTCTCTAGTGGTTTATTAGAGATAAGAGTCTCACAGACTTTCCTGCTTGGGCTGGCTTTGAATTACGATCCTCAGATCTCAGCCTCCTGAGTAGCTAGGATTACAGGTGTGAGCCACCAGTGCCCGGCTTAACTGAAATTTTGATGCAAAAAGTCAGGTGAGATTTTCCAAATCTATTTACAGAATGAAAAAAAATATGAAGAGCTTCAGCAGAATTTCATACAAGATGACAGCAGGATGAGATATTTAAAAAAGAAATGCTGTAAACAATTGATATAAGATCAGATAGCTCTGGATCCATACCCAGGAGTGGTGACCTCTAAAATGTACACATTGATGTTGATGTCAAGTGCCAGTAACTCCTCACATAAATAGGAGGCCATGATATGGGGAGTATTTTCTGAGTTGGCCTGGTCCAACTCAGCCTGGGTCTCTGGCCTCTGATCACCTCTGATGGGGTTATTCAGCCCTCCCTCTGAAGCCTTATTTGTGTTTGTTGTTAGTTTAATGCACATATTGTTCCGTGTTGATTTGCTTCTCTCCAGAACAGTCTGCAAATTTTGGTAGTGAGTGAGTGATTATGGAGTCCGATATCATATCTGTTTCCATTCCCTAAACACATCATTTTCTGGCTGTCATTTTTTATGAAGAATTACCATTATACTGTATGTTTTTAATTCTTGGGAAAAGATCATATCCTATATAGAAGGTGAGATGAAAATAAATGCCACAAAAAGCCTTTTGGCAGCAACACCATCTTGTACTAAATAGTAGGTGGTTGACATTAGGAAAAAAATCAGAATTTGGTGATGTATTGGGTATGAGTCAAGAAGAAGCAGGAACTGAAGTCATGCCCGGGCTTAAAGTATCTGCAGTTTCCCTAGATCCATGGTGACTTGTCTCCCCTTTGCAAACTCCACTCTTGGAACCACAGGCCATGTGCTGTTTTGGGATCTGTCCACTGCCACCCCTTGCATCCTTGAGCTACACTCAGATGGAATAGAAAAAGAGAAAATGCTTATTTTTTTCATATTTTCCTCCATTTTTTTAAATTACAAAAATATTTAAACGTGAGAAAAATCAACAAACCAGTAAAATAAGCCCCATGTATTAACATATATTTATTTCAATCTTATTCTGTTTTATACTTCATTAGATATTATACAATTTATACCTTTATATACACTTTAGGCATTTATGTACATTATGTACATTTTATACATTATATATTTTAATCTATTGTCTGATTTATAAATATGGATTTGGGATGGCATGTCTAAAAATGTTTTACAAATAAGAGTATCATCTCACACTTGGGCTACCCAGTCAATAGTCATTTCAGGAAGAACAGCGGCAATGATTATGGTTGCTTGCTGTGCTTACCCATGCCAGGTTCAGAGCACGTGGCCATCCTATAGGAGTACCCGTGGGGCCCAGGCTGTGTGCTGCTCCTGAATCATCCAGAATTGGTCTAGAAACTGAGTTGGTGGATCTCACGCCAGGACTTTCATCTCACCCTCTAAAAAGATTTGTCTACAAACAACCAAGCTTATTTCAAGCTTCATTTCCAAACTTATTTCTTTTCTAAATGTATCTTAATTTTCATATTTGATGACTAATATCTGGCCTTGAGGAAGTCATTATAGTTTTAGAGCCTCTTTTGGTATCTGTAAGTGAGGGAGCTGTAGGTGTCTATGTGTCTACTAGCCTCCTAGCTCTAACATTTTATGAACCATTTCTATGAAGCCATAAATCACCAAACCTTCTGCCCAATACGTTATTTATATTATGCCTGCTTTTGCAGGAGGAACATTCCACATATTGCAAGATGTTATATAAATCTTTATCACAATCATCAACATTTATTGCATGCCTCTGCTCAATGGCAAATGTCACCAAATGCTACCAGGAAGAAATGTGAGGACACCCACATTTTATGGATTCCATTCATAGCTATGTGGCAAACTCAGAGCACACAGATCACACGCAGACTCTCAGTGCTGATCGTGTTATTGGCCTTCTGTCACCTTCTCCCCTTGGGAGTAACTGCCTTGGTGTCTGAGAACTGGCAGCCTGCTCAGCTGGCTGCAAAGAGACTTGTGTCACGTACAAGGAATGGGATTGTGGGACAGATTCCTTTCAGGAAAGTGATAGGCCTATCAGACACTGCTGTTCAAGCTCTGACATGCCACAGATTAGCAAGCATGTACAAGGAGTATGACAAGGCATTTGGTCCATGGGCTGAAATCTTCAACTCCTCCCTCACATTCTGTATAAGCCATATCCACCCTGTCTCACTACTTTGAACAACTCAAGTGCAAAAAAAGGAAAATTCATGATAGTGACTACCATTTCCTTTGAACACTGTGTTTCCATTTTTCTGTCAGATACAGCTTAAAGAAAAGAAGTTATTGAGACTAGTTACTCATCCAAGTGGATGAGATCAACTTGCTCATCATAGAAGATACTAGAACACATTGGTGTTCAACACAGCCTTGATTTATCACATGGTGACTATGCATTGGCCATAGGACCCAGGGAAGGCTAACTTTCAGAAAATTACAATAAATTACGATAAATAGAGTTGAAGTCAGACTTATGTAAATTAATACAAGTGCCTAGTGAGCACTTTGGTATTATAAAACTAGAACCAGTTGTTTTTGTTTCTGAGGATGCCTTTATTAAATTGTAACATGAACAAATCTCTTGGATTTCAAAGTGGCAACTCATCCAAAAAAACGGATTGATATAATCAAGAATTGCAAAACCAACAATTGAGTGCCAGATGCCCATGGCTTGTCCTGTTCACTTCTGTGTATGTCAGCAAAGAGGGGCCATGTTACTTACTGCCAAATAAGCTACAGAGGCAATAAACTTGAGTCCTAATTGCCACACAATTCCCCCAGGTATGACCCAGTTGGCATACTATAACAGTATATGCATCCTCCCTACTAAAGATACAATGTAGACTCCCAGTGGGATTGTTGCAGAAACTTCTGGACTCAACTGTTCCAACACAAATCCAGACTTGAGAGAAGAAATGGAACAAATGGTCTTTGCAACATTTTCAGATCAGGGCTATGTTTTTGTTTTTTTGGGGGGGTCCAGTCGTGGGGCCTGAACTCTGGGCCTGGGCGCTGTCCCTCAGCTCTTCAGCTCAAGGCTAGCACTCTACCACTTGAGCCACAGCGCCACTTCCAGCTTTTTTCTATTTGCTTATGTGGTGCTGAGGAATCGAACCCAGGGCCTCAGGCATGTAAGGCAAGCGCTCTACCACTGAGCCACCTTCCCAGCCCCAAGGGCTATGTTTTTATCTGTGACCTATGTCCTCACTATTGATGGCAAACTCATGTTTGTAATCTTTTTGTCCTTCTCCCCTGTTCAGATCCCAGGAAACTTTCAGTAACAGGTAAGAAGCAATCATCATATGACCTGAATAAGATAGGTCCATCTGCCATGCTTCATTCTCCACGTTCATCTCTTGGGTATAAGTAAGGTGATCATGTAACAATGTGGTGCTTTCTTCATCAGAGTATTAAAAAATATTTGTGGAGAGAAAAACCTAGTGTTTGGTTTGCATAATCCATCAGTATCTGAGGAAAGTTAAAAAGTCAAAGTGAGGGCCTTCATGTTATCTTCCTGGGCTTCCATGGGAAAAAAAGATGGAGATGATTATAGGAAATTAGCCAAGATATAAATTGTATCATTACAGTACCCTACTAGCAAAAGCTTAGGAAAGCAGGTTGCTCAGAGAGTCGTTTCTAGTCTTTTTGAGTTTATAAAAAAAAAAATATAGGCCAGGCACTGGTGGCTCATTCCTATAATTCTAGTTATGCATGAAGATGAAATCTGAGGATGGAGGTTTGATGCTGGCAGGGGCAGAAAAGTCTGTGAGATGCTTACCTCCAATTAACCAGCAAAAAGCCACAAGTAGAAGTGTGGTTCAAGTAGTAGGGTGCAGGCTTTGAGTGAACAAACAAATGAGGCCCTGAGTTTCAGCCTCAACACCTACACATACACACACACACACACACACACACACACACACACACACACACACACACACGTAAATACAGCAAATGACCAACCTGCATAGCATTCAGGAGTAAAGCTGAGGTTGTTTTTGGAAGAGCTGGTTATCCTGGGGACTCTGGGCTTGCCTTGACCTCAACCCCAAAGGCTTAATAAAGACTTTACATCCTTAATAATCCATTGGAGGTAGCATAGGTAGGAAGTTCAGAGACTTCACTTAGCTCTGGATCTATTTATAACCCCAGAAATAAAAAAAAACTATGAGGACACATTAAAAACATTTTTTCACAGATAATAAAACAAAAACTTTGTCTCTGAAGTATCTAAAAGATGGCTAACAGTAATATTATATGATTAAAAGGGTTGATCTAAAGTCAGATATGAATCCATCTATTATGACCTCAACTATTTCTAAGACCTTCAGTCAGTCTTGAGTTCTCTCTAGCTACAAAGCCATTGCCCCTCAGAGAAATGATGAGAGAATCCTAATCCTGTGCACACAGAGCTTGACGTGGCATACCAAGTCCTCTGTGCTGTCCTGAACACAATTTTGTGGGATTTTTTATTCTTTTCTTTTAATGTGGGATTCTTTTTACATGGAAATGAGCAGTGATTGAGGAGGAGGAAAATAAAGAGACAAAGAGTCACTGGTTTTGCTACCCTTCACCCCAACCCAGAAATGATCTACCTTCCAAAGTGTAGCTGTGTTTCATGTCCGATGACTTGCAGTTCTAAGCTTACATGTATGTGGCCAATGTTAGTTAGCAAAGGTAAATCAGGTTTGTATTCAGACAAACCTTAGTGAACTAGCTGCAGAATCAAAATCAAAGGGATTTTTCTGGCTTCCAGTACTTCACAATGTTCAATTTCTCTGATCCCATGCTTTTCCAGCTTCCCAGGGGACAGACATCCTGACACCATTTGCTTGGGAGTAGGCAACAGTTCTTTACACTTCCACAGCTTGGTCCTAACATCTAATGCTGAGTGCTTGGCAGACCTAGTCCTGACCTGGGGGCTAGGCTGGAATAGTCTCTGACCCAATTTATGCTTTTGGAATAAAGAGTAGATGAACGAGTTTTTGAACTTTCTGTTCCCCCTGCCTATAAGGCATTTTACTTTTGGAGGATTAAGTCTACTTCTTTGGAACTGCATTGCAGTTTTCCTTCCTTCCTTTAGGTCTTCACATGGCTTCTGAAAGGGCCCCAGGAGTACACCTCTGACAGGCTCTCTGTGTTTCTAAGTTTCATTGGATGTGTCCCCATGGAGAAATTTCTCTTACCTAGCTGTGGTGAAGCTGTGCATACCACTGGACAGCATGGTCCTCTCATGCCTTATGAGCCCCTTGACTTCAAAGATATCAGAGAAGAGATTTAGTTAACAAGAAATAGATTGCAGCAGATTTGACACAAATTGCAAAAAGTCAGATGCTTGGGATTGACGCATTTGGCTATTTATTTACATCTAACTCTCTTTTCCACTTCCTTCCAGAATGAGAAGAATTGCAAAGGCAATCTCCATTGAGATCCTATTCTCTTCTTCAACCCCTTTCCTCTGAGAAGTCTTTATATATCCTAAGAAATCCCTCTGGTCTTTAATCCACTCCACATATGGTATATATATTTGTTTAGCGGAACTCTCAATTTGGACGGCCCTAGTGCTCACTGGTGGGTGGAAATTGGAGTCAAGGGTCTTAAAGCTTAATATCCTTGGGTCCACCAATGCCTTTCCCACCCCAGAGCAATGAGAAGGAAGAGAATGTGTATTCTACAACGTATGGGATCCGCAGAGCCTGATATCCTGTTGAGGCTCTCCCCCGTGCTGTTTCTCTGATTCTGTCTCACTGTCTCCTTGGCTTGACTACTTTGGTAAGAACTCACTTTCTAGGACACAAGTCAAAGAGACCACTTTTCAGGAGGAGCGTCCACTTCCTTTCATACCACACTTTCCTTCCTGAACACAAGGAAGCCTGTTCCTTTTCTTGGAATAGATGGAAATCCATGAGGAAGGCAATGCAAAGTATGCCCATGAATTACCTTGCTGTAATATAGACACAACTTAAGCTGTTTCTAGATTTTATTTCTACTGTACACCAAGGAATAATGAGCATTCTAGTACAGATAGTCATTAACATACTCATTATGAGCTTCTATGGGTAAATTTCTAAAGTGAAATTGTTAGGCCAGAGTTACATATGAATAATGTTTAAAATAATTATCATTAAATCAAGGCTGGGATGCAGCTCACTGGTAGAATATTTGCCTAACATGCACAGGTCAGACACTGGATACAAGCTCCAGCACCATAAGAAAAACTAAATATTATTAAACTAATCTTCCAACCAAAATAGAGACATTTACACTTCCTCTAGTAAGGTATCACTTTTATCAAATTGAATTTTTTCACTTGTTTAAAAATGTTATCAAACTCAAAATCTTAAGACACTGTGTTGAAAATGAGCTTTACAACATCTGGGTGGGAGAGAGAGGAGTTGGGGAGGTTGGGAGGGAACAGATGGTAGGGGAAAAACAAAGGAGGGATAACAATGCTTGATAGGAAATGTACTCATTACCTTACTCATGTAACTGTAACCCCTTTGTACAATATATTTACAATAATATATATATATTTAATAAAAAATTAAATCTTGATTTTGTTTGTATTTCTTGGACTATTAGTATGGAGATAAATATCTTTTCTCATATATTTTTTAATTATACTAAGTAAATTAGTTAATGTTAATTAAATATGTAAGTTGTTAACTTATTTCCTGTCTAGTTTTCTTGCTGATGTGTAAGCTTTTTGGTACACCAAGGTTACAAGGCCATGATTAACTGGTCCCTAAGAGATAAAAGCCCTGTAAAGCTCCATACATCTCATTCTCACCTAAAGGAGGAATTACTATAGCAGAAAAGCCATACCTGCCCTCACTGAAGAACTATCCTTTGGACCTGGCCAGCAAAGCCTGAAGGACACTGCCAGTCACCTAGGAACCCAGGCCCACACTTGGCATGCTAGAGTCTCCTGGAAAGGGTCTATGTTGTATGTGATACCAAAAGCATCCACACCCACCTAATGAGTCTAGGGCTTAAAGTGAGGGGTGGTATGCTGGTAGTATGTGGTATAGACGTGTGAAAACCTTTTCCTATGTAAGTCAACACCTTCAGGCAATTTTTCCATGGTATAGTCTTTAGAAGCTACTGGACTTCCTTTCAGATAAGGTTTCAAATGTATGAAACACAAAGGATTACAAATGAATTATATTCTATTAAAATATACCTGTTAAAATGTTTTTAAACATAAATGTATGAAATTCAAGTAAGAGCTGTGACTCAAGTAGTAGAAGACTAGCCTTGAACACCAAAGCTCATGGACAGCAGCACCCAAGCCCTGAGTTCAAGCCCCAGGACCATCACAAAAAATAATGTGAAAATAATATACATGGTTTTATTAGCATTTCAAATAATAAGGCCTAACAATGAGTCTAATAACCAGAATAAACTTGGAGTTAGTGCTGAGGATAAATAACTATAAGCTTTCTGTTCTCTTCATTTATATCATTGTCAAAGCCACATGCAATACTAGAATTAATATAATTTACCACCTTCTTTCATAATTGAAAATGATGTGAGTTTTAATTGCAAATATTTCAGGTCAGAGAATATAAGACATATATGTTTTTCATATTCAAGTTCATGGACATTCTGAGTTCTAGAGGTAGGCTAAGAAACTCTTTATAGGGGCTGGTAAGGTGGCTCAGTGGTAGAGTGCTTGCTTTGCATGCATGAGGCCCTGGGTTCGATTCCTCAGCACCACATAAGCAAAAATAAAAAAAACTGGAAGTGGTGCTGTGGCTCAAGTGGTAGAGCGCTAGCCTTGAGCTGAAGAGCTGAGGGACAGCGCCCAGGCCCAGAGTTCAGGCCCCACGACTGGACCCAAAAAAAAATTAAAAAGAAAAGAAACTTTTTATAAAAGAAGTAACTGTTAGTGTTAATTCTGAAGAGAATTATGCTTCAAAGACTCCCTTTAGAAAAGCCTAGAACATATGTTTGTAATGAGTTTTCCTGTAAAGAAGTTTTACATTTTTATGGAGTCCAACTTTAACTTTGTGGTTTCTCATTTTTCTGCATACTAGTGTTTTTGGGGGTAGAGAGGATTGCAAGGAAAGCCAGGGCAAAATGTGACATAACACAATGAGTAGCTTGCTCTCAAAGCCCGCCCTGCTCTTTGGGGCTACAAAACATGCCTTGGTACAAGGTGGCCTTCCTAGAAGCAGTCACAATGGCTAGCCAAGTCTAGAGAAATAAACTGGGCATGACACTTGGTAAGGCATCTCCCAACCAAGGTTTATAAAGTTATTCACCCATGTTTCATACAATCTCATAGGATAAAATGTGTTCAAATTCTTCTTCAATTTGGAATTTATTTTGAGGTAAAGGAAGAATGAAGAATCTGGAGTGATTGATTTAATCTCTTTTGCAAATAGATGACTATTTGTTACAGGGTCCTCTTTTCTCCACTGATTTAAAATGTCACCTGTATGACATACTGAATACTTATGCATATTTAAGTCTGTGTCTGTACCTTTGATCTGCTTCATTAAATTACATATTCGACAAAGGTTTGCTTATTGACTTTATAATTCATTTAAGACTTGATTATTGGACAGGGCATGGTGGCGCATGTCTTTAATTCCAGCTATTTAGAAGGTAGAGATCAGGAGGATTGTAATTTGAGTCCAGGTAGGCCATTAGTGGGATCTCCATTTAAGTGGACATGATCTTCTTGTCTATAAATCCCAGCAAGGCAAGAGACATATGTAGATGGTTCAAGGGAAAAAAGAAAGATTCTATCAACAAAAAATAAAAAGCTAATGTATGGAAGAAAGCAAAACCTGATTTAAAAAAAAAATAGCTGAGTCAAAAAAGGAGTTGGGGAATAGGCCCCCACTTCAAATCCCCAGTCCATCTAAACCAAACAAAACCAAGGAAAAGAAAATCTCAGATTCTTGTGGGTTACTAGGAAATTCAAGATCACACCTTAAACTCTAAAACAGGGGAACAATGATTATCACTTTGTATGACATCTTTTGGTCTCTGTGCAACTGACATCTCCTCTCTGCATTCTTCCCACTGTACAGAGTCCTTCTGTACAGAGTCCCTCTGGATTTTTGGACTCCCTGTAGAATCTTTCTTAACATATCTCCATCATCATAAGATACCAGGTGCTTAATCTTGTGACTAAGCAACTAGTTCCGTGGAAGGACATGTTGTACGTATGACCAATGTGTGTGTGTGTGTGCATGCACACACACGCACACATATTCCGATCTTATTTACTTTTAAAGGACAAACTACTGGGTGAAATTATCCTTTTAAATGTGTTCACTGTATGCTCATTAGAATACTACTAATCATCAGCTGTTTTCTATTATACATGTGGCACTGTGACCTCTTCATCTATACCTCATATCACTATCTCATGCTATTTCTTTTTGTATAATTTCAAGTATTTTTTAATTTAATTTTTATTAACATAAATTATACAAAGGAATTTCACAGTGCCTTTTACAACATCCATACAGTTGGTTCACTTCAAATTCACCTCCTCCATACTATTTGTTTCTTCACCATCTTCTCCTTCAACAGTTTTTGGTGGGCTTTGTTCAATTGTCTTCATATTTTCATGTGTAACACACTTGTGCAATATGTACCTGATCATCCTCTCCTTTACCCCTCCCCACCTGCTGTTTTCAATCACAAAACAATCCCTTCATCTCATGCTAGTTCTAAATTTTGCCTTAAATGTCACTTTGCTAGAAAATAAGTGTCCTGTTTTATATTCTTATGTATAATGATTATGAAAATTTAGTTTGGCTATTAATGTTTTTCAATATTTTATTGTAAAGGTGATGTACAGGGGGCTTACAGTTAAGTAAGGTATTAAGTACATTTCTTGTCAAACTTGTTACCCCTTTAACCCCTTCCCTCATTTTTCTCCTACTTTCTCTACCCCCCAACCCTCCCCTAGTAGTACAGATCATTTCCAACATACTGTCTTGTGAGTATCGCTGTTGCGTTGGGTCCCCCTTTGCCTTGGTCTCACCATTCTGTTGTTCCCCTTCCCTTCCCTAATTCAGGTAAATGTATACATAATACCTAGGGTACTAAAGTCATTTACAGTGACAACAGGGGATAAACCATAGAGGGAAAAATACAAAAGAAACAAGAAACCACATAAAACATTAAAAACAACAACAACAAAGAAAAACCTCTTGTGTCCAGGTCTTAAGAGTTCATTTCACTTAGCATCGTCTTATATGGTCATATATACATAACTATTGAGCTATTCTGCTCATCTGCTAGGATTATCCTAGCTGTATACTAATTATTGCAAATAAGGGAAACCATGAGACCTATGTTTCTTTGGGTCTGGCTTACTTCATTTAATATGATTTTTTTCCAAGTCTTTCCATTTCCTTACAAATGGAGCGGTGTCATTCTTTCTGGTGGAAGCATAGAATTCATATATATATATATATATCACATTTTCTTGATCCATTCAGTTACTGGGGGGCATCTGAGTTGGTTCCAAATCTTAGCTATGGTAAATAATGCTGTTATGAACAAAAGGGATCCAAATAGGAAAGATGAAGTAAAACTCACCTTCTTTGAGATGACATGATCCTGTATTTAAGGAACCCCAGAGTCTCCACTCCCAAGTTACTCAAGCTGATCCAAAACTTTGGCAAAGTAGCAGGGTATAACATTAACCCTCAAAAATCAATGGCTTTTCTGTATGTCCATAATGAGAAGAGCAAGGCTGAAATCAGGAAAGAAACTCCCCCCCCCAAAAAAAAATACCTAGGAATTAACTTGGCTATTAATTTTGACCTCTCTTGATACATTTTGGGTTCCATGAAGACAGTAACCATATTTGCTTCAGTATCTCCAGTGCCTAATTCAGAACTTGGTGCATTCGTAAAGTTCTGTGAATCTTGGCTGAGAAAACAAGTTATTACTTTCAACAAGAGGACTGGTATAACATCGCATCACCCACCAGAATGTTTGGGTCTAAACCCAATGTCTACACCATTAGTCAGCTGTCTGACTTTTAGTCTATTACTATACTTTAGTGCTTTAGTTTACTGATCTACTGAATGAGAAAAAATAAATATGAGGCATGAAAAATATTATACATCTCATGTCACATCAGGTTATTTTTTAATTTTTTCAAATAAGGATACCCAAAAAAGCAACAACAGCACAACTGCTAAACACAATTAAAAAAGGGAAGCTTCCAGGAAGTCATGATTACCAGGGATTTCTATAAGCAGCGAGTCTCCAGTCAGTGACAACGAGACATACACCCTTTCCTCTTTAAACACACTCTTTATTCCTTTAGCTAAAAATGCTTCTTCTGGGGAAAAAAAAATGTTGCCTTATTACCAAAGAACTTCTGACTGTTCCAGCAAATTTTCTGAGGTAGTAGCTCATTTCTGGTGAAGACTTACAGCTAGGTTGGTAGGAGAATCCAGGGGACAATGGCTAGCTCATGTTTTGCATTTGCATGCAAACTCTTGGCCAGCAATGTCAATCATCAGCTCCTACATCTATGCCACATGCCATGAAGTAATAAGTGCCATCATCACATCTTTACTATTCATAGTTAACAGTAATCGAACACTTGCCCTTTAAACCTCAGAAAGAGTTTCTTCCATGATCTGTGGGATGTATTTCTACCCTACCATGTGTCTGGTTAACATACCTGTGCTTGCCACAGCAGCATTTCTGTAAGAAAACAAAAACAGCTCAAGCACCACTTACCCAATCATAATGAAATGAGCAGGTCATAACCACCAGCATGTAATGTAGATAATTAGATGGATAGATAGAATGTAAAGATATAATATAGAATTTGAATAAAAATAATAATAACCTTTTCTGCTTACATTTTTATTGTAGCAAAATTTTTCCTCCTACTATCTGCCTGAGAGCCTATACCTCTTCCTCCATAAAAATCTGCTCAAGGTGCCTCAAAAAGATTGACTGACACTAGAAAGGCTTCAGAGTGACTCAAACATAGTGCCCGGAAGACTCAGTGCTCCAGATAGACTGATGTTGGCCTCCAGATGGCCTCAGGCATTCCTTAAAATTAACCACTTTCTAGATTAGATAGAAGCCAGGCCTTGAAGTTCCATTCTGCTCTTGGGAAGAAGTATGGTTACTATTCCATGGCCAAGTTGGTAATTCACACCTTTAATCTCAGCACTCAGGAAATAAGGTTGAGATCAATCCAGGACCACATAGCAAGTCTTTGTCACAAGACAAAATTTCAAGACCACCAAAGGAAGAAACAAAGAAAAGGAGTATATTATGTGAAAACAAAGCATTGCCAGAAGCCTTATTAAAAGGGAGGTAAAGCCAGCAAGGACCATGAGGCAGATCAAGGAGTAATGTGTGGGTTCCTATGAGTTCACTCCTGGTGAATCCAAACATTAGAAGACTTTCTTTGGTCCTCCATAGGAGAAGAAACTGCTCTAAGCTAGGACACGGTGATGAAAGATACAGAAGTATCTTGCCAAAGGACAGCAGTCTCAATCAAGGTGACTACGTCTCTGCAAAAGGAGATTTGGTCAATATTTAATATCCTCTGCCCTCACTAAATGTTGAAGAACACAAATAATAGAATCACTGAAATGATATCATTGTTTCTCTTCAAACTTGGGTTAAATTTTTTTTCTCAATATGAACCCTGTTCCTGCCAATTTTAAAGTTTTCAGCTCCAGCTGTTAGGGAGTTATGTAAGAGCAGAAGTGATCAAAAAACCTCTCCACCCCCTCTGCCGCCCCCTGCCCTCATTGTATAACTCCTGGAATGGAATGGCCAATGCAAAATGCAACTGAAACATTGCCCTCCCAATCCATCACCCCCAGCTCCTACTTCTCCAGGAAAAAATTATCATGTTGGAGAGACAATAGAAAAGAACAGGAAAGATACTGTTGGACACAAATTTGGTATGCCAACACTTTTCAACAGAAACTTGCAAGTAATTAAAATAGGTAAAAGCAGAAATCAAATGTCTCTTACGTTTCCCTAGCCAAAGTCCTCATCTTCTAATGTTCCTCTTTCTAGGGGCACTTTGGCCCCTTCAGAGCGGGAAACATTTTTTTGCCTTCCAAGTTCCTAGTGCATAATATTCAATCAATCTCTAATATACAAATAAAGATTGTAGAAAACATGGCACTGTCCATATAAATAAACTATCTGCAGAAACCTAGACATGACAACTTTTAGAAGTAAGAGTCAGAAGATTGATAAAGACCAAACAAGTTTCATCTTGCCAATTCACTTCTGTCCTCATGGCTCTGATTTCAAAAGCAACAATACTCAAAGCTAGTCAAAGTCAGATAACAGGATGGGGCAGAGGTACAAGTCCCTCGTAACCATAAGGGACAACTCCAGAATGTGTTCAGGCTCTTGGAGACCAGTAGTCTGCTTTATTCACTTCTGGAAAGATCAGCTACCAGATTGTAGCAATCACCGCCCAGAACTCAAATGAGTTAGGAGAAGCCTGGGCCTAACTGATCGAATTCTCCTAAATATGAACCAATACCCACTTAGTAAATGGTATTCCAAGATCCAGGAGACAGTATATACTGTCCAATCAGTGGACAGTATAATGTAGAATCATAAAGCCTGTTACAAAAAACAATCCCTTGGGAGATCCATCTTCGATGAATAGATTTCACTGCAGTTGGAGGAATGGAAATTGTCTAGAAGGAGAACAAGAAAAGAAGATGGCATTTTCCTTGATAACTTCAGAAGATGCTTCTCTCTTATACACTTAAGTTAACTAAAGTAAATAAGCCTTATTTTCCTGGTCTTTATCATTTACCAAAAGGAAAATTTTTTTATATACTGGAAAATTAGAGGATCACTAAGGTACTTGTAACTTTGGACTCTATGTAAATTCCAATGCTCTTCTTTTTGTTTTTTACACTTTTCTCTTAGACCTTTCCTACTATGTAGAAGCATGCAGTTGCTTTCATTGTTTTAGAATACTGTTCAAAAGGTAAAAAACAAAAACCACACAAAAGAAACATCTCTCTTCTTGCTTAATGTCTACGAAATGAGTCTACTTAGTGTGACTTTTACAGTTATTCTAACTGTGGTCTGACCTTTCCATTTGTGTTCTCTGGAAACACTGTTCCCTTGGGAATCAGGCTCATCTTTTGCCATCTAGCCTAGGTATGTTTCACTTAACTTCTCCAGACCATAGCAACTTGTCAGTTCTCTGAAGTCTTGTAGAATACACACTATATTAGGAAACCTGTATGCTCTCAGCCTTCCACTCTTTGCAGGAATCATGGATTAACAATTTATGTGTAGGTAACATCTCAACATCTCTTAAAGGGAGTTTCCATAATACAAAGAGCACTGATAACAGAGTAAGAGTCCAGAATCTCAACTTTGTTCAGCTAGGCAACTGCTTCTTGGCCTTGTACAAGTGATTTACAATGAGTAGAGGAAGAAGCATTGTACAATTCAGTAGCACATGCCAGAAATCAGAGATTCCAGATTGCTTCAACCACATACTCAGTGTCATACATCCTGAACTTAGCAATACAGACTAGTTCCATAATGGAAAAGAAAAAAAAGTAAGGTTTGATGAAATCTTGGATAAAGACTCTTCTTAGAAATTCATGGTTTCGGCAGGTGCCAGTGGCTCACACCTGTAATCCTAGCTACTCAGGAGGCTGAGATCTGAGGATCACTGTTCAAAGCCCAAGCAAGAAAAGTCCGTGAGACTCTTACCTCCAATAAACCACTCAGAAAACCGGAAATGGCGCTGTGGCTCAGGTGGTAGAACGCTTGTCTTGAGCTGAAGAGCTGAGGGACAGCACCCAGGCCCAGAGTTCAAGCCCAAGGACTGACCATTCTTTTTAAAGAAAAAAAAAAAAGAAGTATTGATTCTGGAGATAAAAGACGTGTCTTAGGGGATGGTACATCAGAATTTCTGGGAACAAATGAGATTTTTGTGATTACTAAAATGGGTGAAATGTTAATTAAATGGAGAAATTAACATATCTCTTATTATTTAATGTAGTGAGAAGAAAATAAATTAGCCATGGAGCTCTTGGGAAAATTAGAGAAAGTCTACATAGTGTTTGTGAACAGCAAAGTACTATTTAAATATAATAAGAAGCTCTCATTTTTCTGGATGAACTAAATCCATTTAAAACAAGACCCAAAGTGGTTGTAGGAAATAGAAGAGAAAAATGAAAAGCTGGATTTTAACATGACCTGGAAAATGTTACAATTTCTTTATATTTAATTTACTATAAAATATTATTGGGCAGATGCTAAATTGTAGCACAATAAATTAGCAAAATGTGGGGAAAGCTATGCATATTTTATCTAGCAAAATTGTGTCATATAATATAATTAATCTATCTTACATATGGGTTTTCCAGAATGCTCAGAAGAGGATTAGTTTTGTTTAGAAGCCCCACTGAAGCATGGACTGTCATTTTATCTCCTTCAATAATCCCACCATCAATAACAACCCTGCTGGGTTTTAACTCCCCAAAAACTTTTAATCAAATTGATCATGTCTACAATGTCAATGTTACTGATATTGTAAAACACCTAACATTTTCTACATAGGCCATTTTTGCTTTCATTTTTTTCCCTTTTACAATTAGTGGCTCATGCCTGCAATCCTAGCTACTTAGAAGGCTGAAATCTGAGGATCATGGTTTAAAGCCAGCTTGGGCAGGAAAGTCTGTGAGATCCTTTTTTTTTTTTTTTTAATTGTGAAAATACTATACAGAGGGGTTACAGTTACATGGGCAAGATAATGAGTACATTTCTTATCAAGCGTTGCAGCCTCCTCCTTTGTTTCCCCTTCCTATCCCATCCTCCCCGCCCCTCCCTGCTCTCCCCCAGCCAATCCTCCCCCACCTCCTCTGCCCTACCAAAGTTGTAAAGTTTGTTTTTGACATAACGACTTGTACATCTTATTGTTGTAATGGGTCCACCTGTATTATCTCCAATGAGCCACCAGAAAACCGGAAGTGGTGCTGTGGCTCAAGTGGTAGAGCACTAGCCTTGAACTAAAGAGCTGAGGGACAGTGCCCAGGCCCAGAGTTCAAGCTCCACAACCAAAAAAAAAATAACTATACCACTATGACATAAAAATTTTTGTGCATGAAGGTAAATACTGTGGAAGTGGGTTGATTTGTTTTACTAGTAGTTTATCAACTCTTGTGTTACTTACTTTCCTCTGCAATTGTATTGCAGTGTCTTGGATGATAAATTCTTAGCTAATTTCTACTTTATCCTACATTTCTAATGATGTTTGTTGTCTTCTGAGACAGGTATTTGTTTACTTGTTTTTGATTGAAAAAGTAACTGAGTGAGTAAGTGAATGGAGAAGCTGAAGAAAGAAATGAATGCTAAGCAGCTATAGGCTTCCAGTATAGAAGATGCATTTTAGCAAGAAAGCCAGCAAGAACAAACCTCAGTTAAATAAGATAAACACAGCAGAGATGAAAATGAACTGAAACCCATGTTGTCCGGCCTTTATAGTTAAAATGCATAGGTTCTCACTTGGTCTTTCCTTAAGAAGAGCTCTAAAAAATAATATTTATAAAAGTTATAATCCTTGCAATAATTATTGGTACCTACCCCATCTTGGGAAGGGACTTTGACCTGGAGGACCATGTGCATAATGGTTAAAATACTTAGTCAAGGAATCCCAACACATCAATAAAGCTATAATTAATTATCTCAAGGCAAAATTTTACTTAAAGATTTGGGAGGAGGAACTTTTCTATTACTTTCTTATAACACTCATACTTTTGAGCAGAATAAAAATCAGCCATGTATCTTTTATAATAACACACCAGTCTTCTAGACATTTTAATTTTGCAAGAGGTGTCGAGGCTATTTGCAGTGAGCACCCCACTATCTATCCGAACAGTCTCCCATGTACACTGCTGCCTCTGAGCTCTGAAGGACACATAGGGAAATTCTGGAATACTCTCCATTATACTGGGGCTTCTCCTAGGCAGGCCAGTGACACAAGCAAGTAGCATGATCCTCATTTTTTTAGCATTAAAAATTTGAATCCAACAAATTAAAAAGGTTGTTGTCTACAAAAGCCTGCAACAGTGTCAGAATCCTGCTTTTCCATAAACTGTGTTGTCTGGTAGGTAAGATGGGCCCTGCTGCTCGATCCATTTCTCTCTTCTCTACTTCTCCTGACCTTTGCCTGAACCTCCACTTTCAATTCTCCATTATTGTCCTTCTGGAGGAAAACAGTCTGATGAACTGTCTTCACGCTTTGGGGTTTTAAAAAGTTTGTGCAGGCATTATTTACCATAGCTAAGATATGGAACCAACCCAGATGCCCCTCAGTAGATGAATGGATCAAGAAAATGTGGTATATATTCACAATGGAATTCTATGCCTCCATCAGAAAGAATGACACTGCCCCATTTGTTAGGAAATGGAAAAACTTGGAAAAAAAATTATATTAAGTGAAGTAAGCCAGGCCCAAAGAAACAGGTCCCATGGTTTCCCTTATTTGCAATATCTAGTATATGTATGAGTCAAGCGGAAAAGGTCAGATAATGTGATGTTAGGAAAATGAACCCTTAGATATGTATTTTAATGCTTTTTTATTTCATGCATTTGTTTCTAACGCATTTATAAGATTATCTCTTTGTTGCTTTGTATGTCCCTCCCCCACAGTATAACCCCTGCTTTCACTATATTTGATGTTTGTATAACTTGTGGAGGAGATGGGGAAAAACAAGTCGTTTAATGATACAGGTGGACCTGTTGCAACAATGAGAAGTACAAGGTCATGTCGAAAACGAGCTTTACAACGTTGGTGCGGGGGGGGGGGGGGGGGGGATTGGGTGGGGGGAGTAGGGGGGAGGTTGGGAAGGGGTGTGAAGGGTAAACAAAGGAGGAGGCTGCAATGCTTGATAAGAAATGTATGCATTATCCTGCCCATGTAATTGTAACCCCTCTGTACAGTATGTTCACAAAAAAAATTAAATTAAAAAATTTAAAAAAAATAAAAAGTTTGTGCAATTCAGTGTAGGTGATGTTCTGGGATCGAGGAGGACTAGATTTAGTCCCAGAGGACTAAATTGCCCATAGTGGAATTTTTAGCTCTTCAAAGGCTAAGTTGAGCAATACATGGGTATTGACACCTTTCCTGTGTTCCTCAGCCTGCTGTGAACGTGTGCAGAATGTCAGACCACTGTTTTCTTAGAGCAAGAATCAGCCAAGATATCCCTGCCACACTGCACTGTGTGGGCTACCTTTTCCAGAAGAGGGTAGGTAGAAAGCAGTAGCAGGTAAAGGGTCTGCTAGCAGACAGGTGGCAAGTTTCATACTGATTCATCACCTCATCTTGAAGGCTATTCGACATGCAAGCACAAGAGTTTAAAAAAAGAGATAAAGGATGTCCTTACATCATATAGAAGATGTCCATATCAGAACCATGGGGCAGCTGATCATCACAGAAGCCGATGAAACAGAAAAGAAATCCTCCTCCAACATCTCTCCAACACAGAAAGCAGAGTCATTTACCTTGGGAAGTTGGTCCAGAACACAGGAATTTATGAGTTGAAAACAGCCTTAGAATTTCCCACATTGGCTCAATCCTCCAACTTGTGGATAAACCACAACTGGACATAATATTCCTTCTTGCTAAACTCCTATATAATTCTGGTTTGAATATGTCCATACTTGCGGTTTCTATTTCTGCCCTGGTTTGTTTTCTAAGCTTCAGAAAAGCTAATCTAGTGATCTCTCTCTTTCCCTCTTTGTCTCTCTGCTTCTCTTCTCTTTCTCTATCTCCCCTCTCTCCTCACCTCCCTTGCTTGCTTTCTCCACCTACCTCGCTCCCCCTCTCTACCTCGCTCCCCCCTCTCTACCTCGCTCCTCCTCTTTCTTTTTCTCTGCTGCACACTTATATGCACTCACATTCACACACACACACACACACATTTCCCCCTTTAGCTCCTACCCCCACACATTTTATATCTTTTATTAGAATTTCTTTTTACAGACTTGCAGAAGCTAGAGGGAAGAGGCCTTATCTAACCAGTTAACTAAAGCCTTCTAAAGAAACCCTGGGAAATTTTTCTTGCCCAGAGGTTTGTCACTATAATCAAACATGCAAGAGATTGAAAAGAGACAAAGAAATGAAGAACAAATTGATAATATAAGCACTGTTCATTTGGTTCTATAAGACAGGTACATCCTCTGGACTTTGAATAATACTCCTGGCAAAATGTCACAGGCTAGGAAAGGTTATGTTAACTATCCTCAGTTTACAGGTGAGAACGTTGAAGCATACAACACTTAGGTAATTTACTTAATGCACAGCTAACTAATTGTACAGAAGAGTGAAAAAATTTGAACTCAAATATTGAGGCCATCAAACCCCTGCAGGGCTAACTTTGTAAGAGATGGTGAGACTTTGTTTGCTCACCCCTCACAACCCAAACCCTCTGTTCTGTTTCTTTCTTCCTACTCCCTAGTCCCTTCTCTCTTTTCTTTCCATTTTCCTTTCTAACTCACTATATTTTCCTCAACAGAAAACAAAACTTTTTAAAACATATTTTATCATGAATAACATAAATTATTCATCATTGATTCAGCAGATAGAAGGCACCTCCTTTGGTGAATGCTTGAAAAGAGAAATAAGAATTACTTATCAAATTAAAAATAAAATATGTAACTAAAAAATTTTTAAAGCATATTCAACAAATCAGTGTTTCCTTCTCTGTCTATGTGTCTGAAGAGGAGTTCCCTGAGGATTGGTTAAAATCTCTCTCCTCCATACTCGTTCTTTCTTCAGAGAGACAGTAATCTCCCCCACATCCACCCACCCATATCCACACACACACACACACACACACACACACACACACACACACTTGTCTTTATCTGTTTTCCTAGGTGTTTTGGGAACTTCAGGCCCCACACAGTGGTTTATGGCTGGACTAATCTGACAGAATTTCAGAAACTTGTGTATCTATCATCCACTTACTATAGCCATGGTTGCTTTATCTTCTCCCTGAATGTGCATTTCAGTTGTCATTTTTTATTACTGGGGATCTTTTTAAGGTTCTGCTTTTGAATTTATCATTAAACCCCAACTCTATCTCTCCTTCCCATTCTAGGGCCCATTCTATTTCCTTGAGGAGGCAGTCAGCTCTGATATAGGACTTGTTTTTAACTCCTACTAGACTATCAGCTTCTAAAAGATTGGTAGCACATGTGTCAAGAAGGCTTCACATGCAGAATATATAGGTGCTTAGCGATTGCCACTTAATCCAATGAAATTGTGACCACATGAATCCTTTCCCTTTTATTAAAGTATCTTTAAATGGTTGTATAAAAGGGCTTCAATTCAACATGTCAGTGTATGAGCACAAGTCGTCCTAATCCTTGTACCCCTTTTATCTTTCTCCCTCATCTGCCCCAGCCCCACCCAATGCCTCAAGTTCCTTGGTTGCATGTTCACACACGTACATTGAATAGTGTTACTGTGCTCACCTTCCCTCCCTCCGCTCTTCTGCCCCTCTCTTCTCAACATTCTCCCATCTTGCTCATCTTCTTGCCTCACACTTTAAAGTCAACTCCATTTTCAATTTGCTCATGGAATATATTGCATCATGAAATAGAATCTTAAGTCAAACCTTAAGTACAAAAAATGTTGTAAATCACATGACTTTCTTACACTGTAAGATGTTTTCTAACAAGCAATCCAAACAAATAGGTGCTAACAACTGAACTTGACAGTAGATACCTAGAGCTGATTTTATTATTTTCATGACATTTTTCTGACCTTTCTTAGTCTACCTGCACACACAGTTTCAGTTTAAGATAATCGTGATTTTTAAAGAAAGTGGTAGTAATCAAGTGTTTACTCAGTTCCTCTGGGCATAATTGCAAAATAAGGTATTTATCTTTGTTTCACAAGTATTCAAGTACTGATTTAAAACCATTTAGCTAGAGTTTATGAATGCCTTTTAGTTTAAAAAATGGATGGGTTAGCCAGGCCCTGGTGGCTCACGTCTGTAATTCTAGCTGCACAAGAAGTTGAGATTTGAGGATCTCAGTTGGAGGTCATCCCAGGCACAAAGATGCAAAGGATTCTATCTCCAATTCACCAGCATAGGAGGAAGAGAAAAAACGAGGAAAGAAAGAAGGAAAGAAGGAAAAACAAAAAAGAGATACAAAGAGTACTAAATATTTTCTTTGGGTAGTTTTTCCTCAAATACACAATATTGGAAGAACTAGTCCAAACTCCTTAGGGCAGCAAGAGCAACATATTTTTGCCTGAAATTCAGTTCCTTCTGTTTTGCTGAAAAGGCCAATTTGTGTTTGACCTCTCTCTCTTGTAGGTGTTTCCTTAGGGTTGTGAAAGTTGGAAAAGCTCCCCAAAGTCAGTAACAGTTATACCTATACAAATACCAGGACAGGGGCTGGGAAGGTGGCTCAGTGGTAGAGCACTTGCCTTACATGCATGAGGCCCTGGGTTCGATTCCTCAGCATCACATAAGCAAAAAGAAAAAAAGCTGGAAGTGGCACTGTGGCTCAAGTGGCAGAGTGCTAGCCTTGAGCTGAAGAGCTGAGGGAGAGCGCCCAGACCCAGAGTTCAGGCCCCATGACCAGACCCAAAATAAAAAAAAAAATACAAATACCAGGACAGTGGCATCAAACGTGGATCAAAATCTGATAATTAATGATGTGTCTGGTAGTCATACTGATGAGATTAACCCTGCATCCAAGATCCAAGGCCCTAACAAACCATGTATGTAGTAGCTACAGCCAGCTTTAAAGATGAAGAGCTTCATTGCTCTCCAAAATAAAATATTGGCAAAGTTACAGACCAGGCATCCAGCAATATGATAGCTCATTTTTAGACACTTGTACACATCACATCTGATTTGAATTGATTCAATATGGTTTCTCCAGAAAAGGTTAAAAATGGAGTAAATATGAAGCTGATCTCATTGTGTGAGCCAAACTCAATTTTTGTCATTATAATCCTAACAAACTAAACCTCTTCAAGTGGAACATTCAAGTTCCGCTGACCCACTTCAAATGAAAGTATATGTGTTTGAAGCCAATGCATGACTAGCTGGGCATAGTTGAAAGTATTTGTGTTAATGTTACTTTATTGCAGGCCGCAATGTTTAGTATATAACCAACTGGTATATAGCCAACTGGTAAAGTATATCATTCAACTGTTGGTCCCTGGAGTAGTACAACTTTTGGTCAAAAAATTCTGGCCGGTTAATCCAGGTTAGCAGATCAAAACTCAGGGTATTTATTTCATTTGGCGTCAATTGTAAAATTAAATCAACACATCACCAAACACAAACTTTCCAGAAGATGTGGTTCAGGCAAGCATCCGAGTGGAGTCCCAGAGAAACATTTTTTTTATGGCACATAAAGTTTTTATTATGCATAAACTCTAAATTATTTTTAATTTTTTCAAGGCTGTCAGTGGGAGAACTATTGGCCAATAGCAAATTGCAGATTGTAAAAAAAAATCTTTCCACAATGAGGCAACAAGCTTTTTCCACAGTGACTGTGGTCCAGGTTCTCACAGCAATGGTCTTACCATACTGGGTCATGGCCAGGTACCTTGGAGGTCAGGCGAATGCAGCTAGCTCAATGATAGTCCTGTCACTATGTCTCATCCTGTATCCGTCCTAGACATCAAACCATTGGCTTTCTTGCCACAAGACCATTACACATCCTCTTTTCCTGTTCCATTTTTTCATACAATGGCCAGCATTCTACATTGCTCTTGGCCTATGGTTCCGCTCATGCTCCCAAAGCCTTGGAATCCATTTAGAAATGAGGCTCTTATAACCCCAACTTCCTGTGTAGACTTCAAACACACATACAAGGACCAGGACCAGCTTTGAAAAAAACAACACAAAATACACAAACCTGGTTGTCAACCCTGCCAGAAACAGACTAATAAATCTTCTCTTGTTGCCCTGGGTGGAAGAAACACTTCTGGGATCATTTCTTCTCTATTTGAGGGATGAGACATCCTCCAAACCCCAAAAATGTAGCCTAGATTCTTTGCAGGTCATCCCTTTACTAGTTTAGCACCACAGAGTTTCTGAAATAAAAGGTCACTTTCTGAAGATTGTAGGACAATTATCCATCTATTGATAAGCAATAAAGTTTCTTTCCAAACATATTTCCTCTTGTAGTAGAAATAGAAATGCATGTGCAAATAATCATCTTGTAATTTTACATTAAAACATGAATATGTAAGATTTAAGTCCCTTCCAGAAAAGATTTTTTAGACAATCACAGTAAGATTTTCTGCTAAAAGGAAAACAAATCTTCCTTGAGGAAATAAGATTTGAATTTATTCCTAAAAGAAGGATAGATTCTGTCCTTTTCCTTCCCCTACCAGACCTTCTAATGAGAAGATAAGAAGTTACAGAAATGATAGAGATCAGGACCTGAATGGCAGCCACATAAAGGAGAAGGAAAATCTGAGAGGCAGCTCATTTAGATTGTTCACTCATTGCCTGAGTGGCCACCAACTATCCATACCCATCCATTGCCTTCCTACCCAATGTACCTCCTAGTAATATCCTTGAGATCTTAGGGTGGCAGTTCAGCTGAGTAAATCTTCTTGGCCTTTAGGCAAAAGAAGCCAAATAACTGTTTCCATTTATATCTGTTCGATTCATAGCCACTGTCCAGGTGATAGGAACCACAAGTTAATGGAAATTGCCCTCTTCAGGGTCAATGCCTCCTTTATTCTGTTTCTGGAGGAGCTCTAACCAAAAAACTCAAAGAGGTGTCTAATTCCAAACCGGTCTTCTAGCTATCAAAACATTCTTTTTTCTTTTTTTTAGAATCGAGATTTGCGATATGTTGAAAAACAAATTATCTCTGGCAAAAGAAAACCATCTTTCTATTTATGGACCAACAGAAAAAAAAAGCATTCTACTTCAAGTACTACCAAGAAAATTAAGATCTTCAGACAACAAAGCCTCAGAAACACAGCATGCACATAAAACCACTATGAGTCATACTTTCCACAAATAAAAGTTGTTAAAACTCACGTGTATGGTGACTGAACAAAAGTCAATGAGACAAAAGACAATGTGAAGAGCCTTGGCACCAAGGCTCAAAGGATAGCCCAAATATGATGAACACATAGAACTGTGCTTAACTAAACATGGGTACTAACAAGGTGTTAATGCTAGACCAATAAAAAGCATTGCATGATCAGAGAGATTTCTCCATTTCCTTAGAATGACCTATAACTCTCTTACCAGGATGGATGAAATTCATGCCAATAGCTATTCCTTATTTAGGATTAGAACAATGGTTATCTATTTCTTCTCTTATAAAGTACACATACCCCCTGGAAAGTGGTATGACGTTGACACATTAGCAACTGAGCAAAATTACGAATCAACAAATTCCCTAGACACTGAATGAATGAGATAAATTGCACAATCAGAAATATAACATGTAGTAGAAAAAAAACTATTTCCACATTGTACTCTATGTCAGAAAAGAATTTAGCAGAGTGAAAACCAACCAGGGATACGTAGAATCTGCTCAAGAGAAATCCTGGATACAAAAAAATGTGAACACAAAATAATAAATCTCTCATGGTAAATTGTCAGCTGTCCTTCAGATTGCAGTCCCTACATTTGAGTCGTCTCCTATAAGGCCATTAATTGAATTATATTTGTTTTATTATATAAAGTATTATTTTTGGTACAAATGAGCTATCTGTCTCCACTTAAATACAGGCTATTTTCATCCTACCTTTCCCTAGCCTAAGGATAAGATAGCCACCTGTGCTGGAGATCGTATACATTATAAGTATACAAAGAAATTTATCCATCCCACACCAACCTAGCTCTAGCTGCTTTATCCTACTTCTTTCTTGGTCAATTCAGTCCTAATCCTCTAGCTGCATTGCAAAGTTTGTTTCTTTACATGTATTTCCAGACTAGCTTAAACTCACTATCTGACAGTTTGGGTTCTTGAGTAGTGAATAAAATTCCTAGATAGCCTATGTTGGTTCCAATATTGCCCTAGGAGGTTCTGAGAAGACAGGATTTGGGGAATTCTGACTGATGAGCCTCTGTGGCTGTGAGAAGTAGGAGTCCAATCGGACAGCCTTACCCCCAGAAGAAGAAATGATGGAAATGTTGGCCCTATGAGCTACTGTGAGCACTACCCAGGAGGGTGTGGAAGCAAAGGGTTACAGCAAAGAAGGTTACAGCAAAGAAGGTTATAGAAACAATTTAATAGTACTAGTTTGCTGTTCTTCCCCCTAATTACAAACCAACATATATTATTATAGAAATAGATTATAAAATACAGTGGAAATACAAAAATGATCATTTTAAATCATTTATAATCCCTTTACCCCAACATAATCTCTGTCAGTATTTTATTTTATAATCTTCCTTTACCTCTTATGTACCATACATGTTCACATAGCAAATTTCAAAATATACACATACAAAATAAACACTTCCTGTATTTAAATAGTTGCATTATTGCATAAAATCAATAGAACGAGTAAGTATGACAGACAAAACTAGAACTACGAAAGGTGAATAGAGCAGAATCTAAACATGAGACTCATTCTCATTGGGAGGAAGTATCTCTTGGGGGTGGTGATCAGTCACTGAAAACCCACATGCTAAACCACATAACCTAACTCAAGAACACTGGGGAGAGGAGGAAATACCCTAGTTCAAGAAGAAATTAGTAGTGCATTCTTTCACATAGGCTTGGTCTTTCTTAGACTGATTCCAATCTACAAAACAAAACTCATAAAGATTACTGCCTAAACTTGTAAGGATACATGTGGTAATGCTTGTGAGCTGGGAATGTCCCCATCCTAGTACACTAATGGACGGTGGTGAAACTTTCAGGTGTGGGGACTAGTGGAAGAAAGCTGTTCCTGAGGATGTGCCATTGAAGGGACATTGGGACTCCAGCCCTACCCCAACCCTTCCTTGTTCTTTCTTTACTTTCTAGCTCCCTCGGCTCCCCACACTCACACTATGAAGCTGCAAGTCCAAAGTAATAAGGCCAGGAAACCCTAGACTGAAGTAGCCAAAACCACAAACCAAGATAACGTTTCCTACTTTAAGATTCTTTATCTCAGGTATTTTGTCAGTACAATGGAAAGCTGATGAATACAACATGAAGTACATATACAGAAAGCAAGTAGCATATAAAATATTGCTCACATACATCAGACATACATCATTAGGATATCACAAATTTAAATGAAAATAAGATGCCACAATACACCTATTGGCAAGGCCAAAATTCAACATACTGACAACATCAAAGGCTAGTGAAGATTCAATAGCAGGAGCTTTCTTGGCTGCTTCTAGAAAAATGATGCAGCTGCTTTGGAAGACAATTTGACAGTTTGCTACAACATGAAACATACACTTACCATAAGATCCAACAAACACATGCCTTGGTATTTACTTCGATGAGTTGAAAACTTATTTCCACACAGAAACTTACACACAGATGTTTACAGCAACTGTATTCATATTTTCCAAAACCTGGAAGCAACCAAAATGTCTTTCAATAGATATTTGGCTAAACAAATACAAGTACAATGGGACCTTATTCAGGTCTCAGAAGAAATGAACTATCAAGCCATGATGAACCCAGAGAAACAGTATGCATACTGTTATGTGAACAATCTAGATTTGGAAAATCTATATGCTCCATGACATATACTATATGACATTCTGGAAAGGGAAAAATCTACAGACAGTAAAATGGCCAGTGCTTACCAGGGATAAGAGGAAGAAAAAAAAGAGAAATATAAAGATGGGAGCATATGGAAATCTGAGGACAACAAAACTCTTTTGTAAGCATATGATATGACAGCATAGAACTGTGTAATGCAAAAGTGAACCTGCTTTGGTTAATAACAGTGTGCCAACCATAACAAACATAACATGTTAATTCAAGATGCTAATAATGGAGGGAATTAGAAGGGAGAAGAAAGATGCAGGAGCTCTCTGTACTTTTTGCTGTTTTTCCACAAACTTAAAATTGCTCTCAAATGTAGTTTATTAATCATCTTATAAAGCCACCCCCACCCCCTCTCAGATTGATGAGTTTCTTTGAACAGCAAGAAATGGAATGAATGCCTCTGGACAGGAAAAGCTACTAAAAATTCTTTGATAAAAGATGGGACTGTGAAGAGTCCCACTGCATACGGAGTGCAAAGGCAATCTGGAATACGAATTTGTGAGGCCGCCTGCCAATGGAGGCTCCTTCTTCTTCAGAGTTTTGATCTTTTCTTGAAAGAAAATCTGACAGAAATTTCACATGCATGGAAGCAAAATGGCTCCTCCCGAAAATCCCGTGAGAGAAGTGTCCTGTAGCCTTGAGTGTAAACACAGACTGGAAAGACAGCTTAGATGAATTTCTGACTCTTCTCCTGGAGTCTCAACGTGTAGCTTCCCAGCCAGCTGAAAAGGCCAAGGATATTTTTGGTTTGCTGTTGCTTTGTTTTGTTTGAATCAAGGACTTACTATTTAGTCCCAAACTAGCCTCAAACTTGCAATTGGCTGGTCAGCACCTCCCAGAATGCTGAGATTATTGACATGCACCCCCAAGCCAAAGTATTTGTCTTTACTCATCTTTGAACTTTATTAAAGAGGGTATTTATTAAGTGCACCTGAGATGTAGGAGCTAAGTGGGACAAGAAAGTAAGGAGAGCAGAAAAGCTCAGATAAGATGATGTTAAGCGAAATGAACCCCAAGATAGGGACACAAGTGGTTTTTTAATTCCTTGCTATTGTTCCTAATGTATTTATAAGGTACCATGTGATTTTTTTTGTTGCTTTGTGTGTCCTTGCCCCATGGTATAACCTCTGTCTTCACTGTATTTGATGTTGGTATAATTTGGGGAGGGGAAGGGAAAAAACAAAATGTTTAAATAGGAATAGAGATTGGCCCATTGCAGCAATGAGATGTACAAGACACAATGTCGAAAAAACGAACTTTACAATTTAGACAGAGGGAAGGGGTGTAGTTGAGGAGGTGGGAGGGAAGGGATGGTAGAGGAAAAACAAAGGAGGAGGCAACAATGCTGGATAAGAAATGTACTCATTACTTTGGTCATGTAATTGTAACCCCTTTGTACAGTATTTTCACAATAAAAAAACTCATTTTTAAAAAAAAGAAAGTAAGACGAAGGCGTAAGAAAAAACAGAAGCTGGGTGGGTACTGGAGTCTCATGCATGTAATCCTCGCTGCTCAGGAGGCTGAGATTTGAAGATCAATGTTTCAAGCCAGACCAAGCAGCAAAGTCAGTGAGATTCTCCAATTAACCATCATAAAGCTGGAAGTATAGCTGTGGCTCCAGTGGTAGAATGCCAGCTCTGAGCAAAAAGCTGAGTTCATTCCCCGGGACTCACGTAGACACACACACACACACACACACACACACACACACACACACACACACACACACACAAAACAGAGATCAACAAAGAGTGTCAGACTAAAGCACTTCAAAATTATCTTTTCCAGTTTAAAGTAAATAGATAGGTTTTGCTGGTTTTATAAAAATCTAAGCACTGGTTTTGTAAAGGTGCTATGCAGAAGCGTTACAGTTACATACGTCAGATAAAGAGTACATTTTTGTGAACAATGTCACCCCTTCTCTCACTCTCTTCCCAGGTTTTCCCTCCCAACCCCACCCATAGTTGTATAGTTCATTTTCAACATAATGTCTAGTGAGTAATAGATAGCTTTTAGATGCATTTAGCTTAACAAAATTAAAGCAATAGGACATAAATTACTTAACCATAACAAGCAATGAGATTGAAGTTGTAATAGTGTCTCCCAACAAACAGAAACCAATGACTAGATGGGTACACAGATGAATTCTACCAGGTCTTTAAGGAAGAAATAATATACTAGTGCTCCCTCAAACTATTCCATAAAACAGAAAATGAAGGAATAATACCACACACATCTACAACCATATGATTTTTGGCAAAAGAGCCAAAAACAAGATCGCAGCCACTTCAGCAAATGTTGCTGATAAAACTGGCTTTACATATGTAGAAGATTAAAACTAGAAACTAGACTCTCATCTTTTTTTTTTAGTCTCTCACCTTATCCCCTCCCCAACAATTAAAAATTGGTAAAAAAAAAAAAATGTTAATGTGAGATGTGAAAATTTGAAACTACTATAGGGGAAAAAAGGAGAATATTAGAATATATAATCATAGGTCATTATTTTCTAAATAAGATTCCAGTTGCCCAGGAAGTAACAGCAAGAATGAAAAATAAGATTGCCTCAGGTTAAAATGTTTCTATGCATCAAATACTATGATTTTCAGAATAAAGAGACAATCTAAAGAATGGGAGAAATATCTTCATAAGCTTTTCAATGGATAAAGGATTAATGTCTATTATACACAGAGTTAAAAAACTTAAATAACCCAAGTATGAACTACACGGACAATCCTCAGGAAAATGAGTCCCAATGGCTAATCAATACATTCTTAGCCATAAAGAAAATGCAAATCAAAAGCATACTGAAATTCCACCTCACCCCAGTCAGAAAAGCAATCATCAAAGAAACAAGTGATAGTAAAGATGCCAGTAAAAGGAACCTTCATCCACTCTTAACAGAAATGGAAATTAGTATGTAGTGTCCTCAAAAAACTAATAGTAGATCTGCCTTATGGATCTGCCATCTCGCTCTTGGACGTATATCCAAAACAGTGTAAACCAACATACAATCTTAATACTTACATATACTTGTTTATCACAGAACTATTCACAGAAGTCAAATGGTAGAACCAGTATAGGTGTCCAACACCTGATAAATGGATAAAGAAAATGTCGTGTATAGATACACAATGGAGTATTATCCCACCATAAATAAGAATATAATTGTAGTATTGCTAGAAAATAAACTGAAGACCACATTGAACAAGATTAGCCAAACTTAAATATCATATGCAGAAGTTAGACATAAACTGATGATGATGATGATATGATGCTGCTGCTGCTGCTGATGGTAATGATATGATTATGTTGTTGATGACGTTATAGGAGGGATTGTCTGGAGATGGGAATCAGGAGAGATGAGGGAGAAAAGAAAGAGTACTAAGTGGTAAAAAGGATGGAAGTTCATTTTACAGTACATATATACAGAGCTCTGTGTGTGTGTGTGTGTGTGTGTGTGATGTATGTATGTGTTTGTACAAGGAGATAATACAATCAAACTCAAATGCTACTTGTAAAGGGAGGAGGGAGAATATGGGACTAGAATTAAAGAGACACTTGTTCAAAGCATATCATACCTATCTATAGAATTAACACAATAAAAACCTTGGTACTATCAATGCATGCTGATCAAAACAAGCAAACAAGTGATATTTTCCAAAATCTTAAAGCACAGATGCTTAAATACATTATTCATGACTTGAACTGGCATTAGTGAGTAGAGGCAAAGGTACAAGCATGTTCAGGAAAAGAGCTTCACAGGAGAAGATGATACTTTATTCCATTGTTTCACGCTCTCTTACTTTTACCTGTTTTCTCAATAATCTCCCCTAAACCAGTGCATTTTTCTGATATATTATCTTGTAATGATTGCAAAATACTAATTAATTACTTAATTATGAACCACCTTCCTTGGAATTTTTTTCTCATTGTCTCTATTTTCTATTTACACCATCCTAAGTTGGACAAATTCTTAGGCAATTCTTAAATCTGGGTTTAGAGGGTCTAGATTGAATGGCTAACTCATACTAGGCATCAAAATGAGACAAGCAGAAAGGAATTTATAGATTCTGGAAACTAGGTTCTTTAAAAAAAAAAAAGTGAAGAAACTCGGTCTTGCAAAGGCTCAGAAGCTTTCTCATCATGACAGACCTAAGGACTAGAGGCCAAGTTTCTCAGAATCTATTTGATTTACAGAACTATATCCTTGAAGGAGAATACAAATATTATTTCATTATTTGAATTTAAAATGCTTTTTAAACATGAGAAGCATTCCCTTGTTAATTCATTAAATTGTTCTACAAAAACACCTTGGAAGGCATTATCTCCTTCAGTGGGTATAAGTCCCAGCAAAACCTGTTCTAACCAGCACATGACAGGGTCAATATGTCTATTATAAAAGTTAATAAATAAAATAAAGAGAGGTTGGACAAAAAAAGAACTTGCTTTCATGAAAGTTAAGAACAATCAGAAAGTACATAAAGGGAAATAAGAAATATAATTTGAGATTGAAAAGAGATTTTGAAAACACAGATCCCGAAAATGGAACAATGAAGCTTTTTGAAATTGGTTTGGAAAGAGGGGAAGATCAGGAAGAGTGATTGAAGGGATGTGTCTGTTTGAGATATTTTTTTTATGTTGAGTTGAATTTATCAAGATGAAACCTCTTGCACAACTAATTGATGCTAGTAAAGATGGGGGAGAAAACAATATTAGAATCTAATTACTGTGTTCACCAGAACAGACCTCTGTGGGGATTTTTGCAGTTACTCAAGGCCTTGCACTTGCCAGGCAGGTGCTATATATACCACTTAAGCCACACTCCTAGCCCCAAAATGGTTTTATTCTGTCCTAATTAAGGAATCACTGGAGGATATTAGGCAGAGACATCATGCATGAAGATGTGTGTTTTAGAGAAATTCTTTCAGTGAAGAAAGAGACAAAGGACTAGCCTAGACTGATGGCCACCATGTATTCCACCTGCCAGAGCAGCACACAGCCCAGTGCTGACACAGTGCAAGACACCAGCTCCCCTGCTCCAAATCTCTCTAAACTCCATCTTCACCTCTGCTGCCATTCCTCAAAGGAGAGTCTGTTAAGTGGAGTCATACAAAACTCCAGAGCCACAGAGGAGGCAATGTAGACCAGAACATATAGGATCAAGGCACTGGTCCCCTGCTAAGACCTCAAGTAGGAAGGAGCTTCCAAACTTTTCTTAAACTCATACCAGAAATAAAGTCAGATGACTATTAATGAAGAGAATCCATTTGGATTTTCTACAGCAGGGGTTAGTAAATGTTTTCTATGAAGAGCCAGAGAGTAAATATTATGGGCATTGAGGGCAATACAGTCTCTGTTGCATTCAGCTCTGTTGTTATAGACAAAATGTAAATGAACGAGTGTGGCATGCTTCCAATAAACTCCACTTACCAAAAGGGCAGAGAGCCAGATTTAACCTTACAGACATCCCTTCCTCCCACCCCCGCATCTGCCTGTCTTATAAGAAATCACTATCTAAATAATTTTTGTTTTGCATTGTCTCATTTACTCTCAACAAGTTAAAATGTGTTTTTTCAATAGAGTAGCTCTTCTTGTTTTTTATTCTTTGTATTGTTTGGAGATTATTTTTTTGTGTTTTGAGGTTTTTGTTTTGTAAAACCAGTAATTGTTTGTCAAAGAATGAATAAAGAATTTTATTTGATTTTAAGACCTCTATTGAAATGGTAGCATATAAAACTGAAAAGGGGCTAGTGATCTCCTCATCCAACCCCTCGGTTTTTGGCTAATACTAAAAACCAAGGTGACTTGCCTCAGATCATATAGCCCCATATATAGTACAGGTCATGGGAACCTTATTTGAATTTCCTTCCCTCTGTACAACCATGTATTCTCTTTTTCTTCATTTACTTCATTTTTTAAAAAAAGTCTGCAAAGTATTCCAGAGAATCACATCCTAAACAGCAGTCACGTGAGTTGGCAAATCATCCAATCCAAGGGCTGTGATCAAAGAGGTGAAACTTGTCAGGCAAACATTCTCGTTCCGGCAGGAAGGTGACCAACTTAGGATATACAGAACTAACAGGTCTGTAGTATTAATCAGGACTATCCATTTTTCTGTCCTAGAGCTGCCAGAATTAATTTTACTATAATTTAAAAATCTGATTTCTCAGAAGTGCATCTTCAATGATATCTGAACCTGCTGAGGTCTTACCTTTGTGGGAGAAGTTCCTATAAGTGTCAGGTGTGGTGGTACAGCCCCATAATCCCAACAACTTGGGAGGCAAGGATAGGAGCATCCAAGTCTAGGATAGCCTGGGTAAAGTCAAGAGAGGCTAGGGGAAAAAAATCTAAAGCAAATAGGGCTGCAGGAATAACTCAAGTAATTACATGTCATGAAGCTACGAGTTCAAGCCCCATCACTATTCAAAGCAAAGCAAAGAGAATTGAAAGGAAGTGATGGGAAGGAAAGGAAAGAAAAAGGAAGAGGAAGGGAAAGGTGAGGAGAGTAGAGAGGAGAAGAAGGGAGGGATAGGAAGGGAGGAGAGGGACTGGAGGGGAAGGAAAGGGAAAAGGAAAAGGAAGGAAAAGAAAGGAAATTTGGCAATACATATTGGGAGAGAGGGAGGGGAAATGGGGGGAGGGGAAGGGGAAAGTGAAGGGAAATGGGAAGAGAAATGGAAAGAAAAGGAACGAAGTGGAAGGAAAAGGAAAGGAGGGGAAAGGGAAAGAAAAAGAAGAGGAAAGGGAACGGCAATGATAGTTGGCAATACATAGTGAGTTTGAAAATATTCTTCTACTTTAACCTAGGATTTCCACATCTAATATGTGCAAGGAGTACAAGGACACAGGCATTTTTGTTCGTAACAGTAGTATTTGTTATCATATTAAAAAATGGTAATAATGAAGCCAGCAAACAACTCACTAAATTCTAGAATAACTACACTATGTAGTTATACTACGCTACACTACACTACAATATAGGATTACTACATTTTGTATGACTGTTGAAATGAATATGTGAAGAACCACGACATGTAAACCACAGGATAAATCTCAAAATTAGAAATGCTAGGTCGACAAGTAAGTTATAGATTGATATAGTTTGACATGATTTGTGTACATTTTTAAAAACAAAACCCTTCACCTAATGGTCACATCTGCAGCTATTTAACTGTCAAAAAGCAAAACAGAATGTGTCTTGGGAAATTAAGGCCACAGAAGCTGGGCTGTGTGGCCCAGCACACCACTTGGGTAGAGAGATGACTATGGCTGACCAGATCTCATCCTTGGCACATGTACTCTGAGCTCAGGGAAGCCAGATGAATTCCAGACCCCACACATGCAGAGAATGAGCCAACAGAAACCTGACTCTCAAATTGCTCTGGGACCAGACAAGATTGAGCTTCCTTTGAGTGACTCTTAGATCAAAATCTTCAGGGGTTTGTGGGGGAGGCAAACTCAGTCCCCTAAGAGGCCTTCAAAGCCTGGTGAATTTCCTTCTCAAATAGAAAAAAAAACTATGGGGAGACAGAGCCAACTCTATCAATGCTAGCTACTTCTATTAATGACAATACAGAAGATAGTAAAGACTCCCTCTTACTGATCATTCTAAATTGAATCTATGAAATTGCCATTTTGTACATAAAAACTGGTTAAATCTTGGCAATTTTCTATGACTCAGTGTCCTACAAGGGTTGGACAATATGAACTCTTTTCATGGGAAATGTGACTTTTTCAAGTTAGGAGTAGATTAACTTTCCTGCATGTTTCATTTCCTCCCTCAGAAAACAGAGGTCACAATCCACACTGTTCATCTTTAAATGGAATTGATTTGTGTCACAATAATCATAATAAAAATCATTCACTAAAAGAAAACATGGGGCTAAGACACTAGCATGTTAATATTATAATAATACAGTAGGATTTCATGGCATCTTCATAATTAATATAAGTCAATGGAAGTAAGTCATCAAATCATATCAGCCAGTCCGTCTGTCCCCCCCCCAACCCCCCCCCCCCACACCTTGCCTAGCTGATCATTATCTGAATATCCAGGTATCCTCCCTGCCAGACACAAACCAACCATTTGGAAAGAAAGAATATTCAGAACAAAGCTCTGCCTCCAGTTCTCTCCTGGGCATCCTGTGCCCAATTGGCCTCAGCAAGATGCTGTCTAATCTCACCTTTCTGTGGCACAGGAGCTGGGTATCAAAGGGTAAAAGAGGTCAAGTCCAAAAAGCAAACCCCTATAGCTTTTTAGAACTGAAAGGAATCTCCTTGTAGGCAGAGCCAATCTCCCCTCTTTATCTGCTTTGCTCCCTGGTTAGGTATGCTCTGAGGTCTCAGAAAGGCACTTAGCATCAATGGATCTGAGAGGAATGTTCCCACTGACATTATCCAGGAAGGATTCCAAGCCAAAAAGAGCAGTAAGAGCCAGGAGGACTGGCTCAGACTGCCACTCAGACAACTCCCTTTCCTGCCCCTTGTCTTTTGTACTTTCCATGAAGAAACCCAGTGGCCATTTTAAGGCTGCTGTAAACTTTCAGTTAAGGGAAAGCTTAGTTACAATGACAGCAAAGTTGCATTTCCCAGTGGCAGCCACACTGTGTGTGTGGACAGTTCCTTGGGTCTGTCAGGTGTAACTGCTGGGCAGGGGTGGGGTAGGGGATGGAGGGCCATCGTGCTCAGACCCTGCTGCTACACACAGGAGCAGGAGCTCAGTCCAGGCTGACTAGAGACCGTGGTGGTTCAGGCAGGAAGAGAAGGATGGCATCTAGATAGAGTGGAGGGTTTGATTCAGGCAATATCCCACTTCCCACACACATAGATTCAGCTCATGCATGGGCTTGCCATCTGTCCTTAGGGCAGAGCAATGAAAGACATCCTCAATTCAAGCAATTAAACAAGGAAAGTGACTACAATTATTCGAAAACACTGGAATCCAAACCTGTGTCACCAACCCACCTTTTCTGGTCTAACAAACACTCTATTTCCCCTCACCATTGGCCCATTGCTCCACTTTCAATACCATCCCCTGGCTACATGGGACTCAGAATAAATATATCAGCCACACTCTTTCCTCTATACTTTTACTTTTGTATTCCTCCCAACCTCCAGGGAAATATCTGGCCTCCCTATAGAAATCTATCTGGATTCATGTAATATTTATTGAGTAAATATTTATGGAGTAAACTGAGTGGTTCTGGCGTGCCAGGCTCTGGGGAGACCAGCCATATTCAAAGAAATGGGAGTTCTAACTTTACAGAGTCTCTGATCTTTGATTTCCTTTCTCATATTTTTAAAGTTTTCACAATAGGATCCTTCACATCTTTGCTTAAGTTAATTCCTAGGGTTTTTTTTTTTTTTTTTTTTTAGGCTATTACCAATGGAGTTGCTTTCCTGATTTCAGTTTCAATACTCTCATTGCTGGCATATACTGATTTTTGTGGGTCCAGTTTATTACCTGCTGCTTTGCCAAAATTTAGGATCAGCTATAATAGCTGATAAAATATAGGGTCCTTTAAATACAGGACCATGTCATCTGCAATGAGGATAGTTTTACTTTTTCCTTCTCTATTTGGATCTCCTTTATGCTTTTCTCTTGCCTTATTGCTCTTGTGAGGTATTCCTACACTATACTGAAGATGAGCAGACAGTGGATATCTCGGTCTCAGTCCTGATTGTAGAGGAACTGGTTTTAGATTTTTACCATTAAGTACGATGTTTGGCTGTAGGTTTGTCATATACAGTCACTAATATATTGAGGAATGTTTCGTGTATTCCTAGCTTCAGAGCTTTTCTCATAAAGGGGTCTTGGAACTTGTCAAAAGCATTTTCTGCATCTATTGAGATGATCATGTAGTTCCTGTCCTTGCTTCTCTTGATGTGTTGTATTACACTTATTGATTCATGTGTATTGAACCAGTTTTGCATCCCTGGGATGAATCTGGTTTGATTATAATGTATGATTTTTTTTGGTTAGTTATTGAATTCGG
This sequence comes from Dipodomys spectabilis, assembly GCF_019054845.1. NCBI lineage: Eukaryota > Metazoa > Chordata > Mammalia > Rodentia > Heteromyidae > Dipodomys > Dipodomys spectabilis. The sequence goes on from NW_024870817.1 coordinate 26,114,114, forward strand.
TTGGCCAGAATTTTATCAAGAAATTTTGCATCAAAGTTCATCAAAGAGATGAGTCTATAGTTCCCTTCTTTTGATGGGGCCCTATCTCAATTTCAGATGGGAAGAGAAGGAAGGAAGGAAGGGAGGGAGGAAGGAAGAAGGATCTGTTTGACATGAAGGGCTATTTGATGTTAATCTGCAAAGGCCAATGAAATGAGTCCAGAAGCCATTGCTTCTTCAGTGGAAGGAGACATTCACATCAACAGAGTCAAGTTCTAAATCATAATTTTACCTTATATACAAAGCTTCTTGATTGTACATGTCAACATGGGACCACCAATTCTAACTGGCCACTAGTATCTGTTGGCAGCTAATGATTAAGATTTGGTTACTTTCAGAAATTTGATTTTAATTTTGCCAAGGAAATGACTGTTTGGTAATACAGTGGAGGCTAATAACTGGACTGGTGAGCTAAGTATTTCTTATTGAGATGAGGCTTATTTCTTTAATCTATATAATGGAACATATCATCTCCATCAGAGGAAAAGTTCTGGTCAAGGGTCCTGTCTACCTGACCAGCATTGTCAGAGCCTAGGCAAACACCATTACTCACTTGTTCTCAAAGTGGCCATCTGCTCAGTATAGATCTCAAGTGGTTTCGGTGAGTTCTAGTCATCTAACTGAGTTAGTAGTGTGGCCTAGTCTATTACCTCTGTGTTTGATGGCTTTCATATGGTAGATAATGAAGGGCAAGACTATAAAGTATTTGAAAAGGGGTTTAGGTTATTTGTACAAGGACAATCTAATGAATCTGATCTCTGCCCTTTAAGAAAAAAAAATATGTATTGTTCCTTCTCTTTCTACTATTTTTTCTGTACTTCCCTAGGAATGTTCTCTACATAGCTTCATTGATGAATGCTAACCGTCTGAGATTGCACGCAGATCAATTCAACAGCAGCCATGGAGAACAGGCTTGATATAATACAGCTCACCAAGAGTTAAAAGATCACTCTGTTAGTTGGATCAGAGCTATAGCATTCTTTAGCAATTTCCACCTGGGAAGAGAGGAAGCATCGCAAAACAAGTAGTGTTCTAACCCAACACATCAATGAGCTAGATGGTACATTGCTGTGTCCCTCTTACCTGTTTTTAGTGAGAAACATATACACACTAAAGAAATGTACTTGTAAAAACAAAAGGGGGTTAGAAAAAATGAACAAAATATTTTTATTAACTACTGCACAGGTAATCTACTGTGGACTCTTAACACATTGCAGGAAGGAAACAGGACCCCAGGGTCACATAGAGTTTGTTATTGTTGACCACATCATGCTTGTGTCACCTTTGCCAGGGGAGCAACAAGGATGGAACCCTGTGTTTAGCAAACAACTTTATGTCAGACATTCTTTACACCCTGTATTACACTGAACTTAGTCTTACCCTAAATATTTAGTCAGGTTATTCCATACTTAGTATTCCCTGTTGACCTCATCTGCAAAAAATAATGAGAATGACTTTGTTGAAGCTGATGTTTAGAGTTTCAAAATGTCTTGCAAATCCTAAGCTGTAGACTGGGATTTTGAAGGCAATTTTCTTCTTATTAGAGAATCTTCTTTAGTCCTCCACACTCCAGGTTAGAAGTAATCCAAGAATACGTTTTACATATTCATTGCATGTAGTTATAGTTGTAAAGTAGGAGATAATTGTAATTCTGAGAATGTTGTGTGTCAGAGAATGTTGTGTGGACATATGATATCAATTAATTTTTATGGAATATCTGTATTTGCCTAAGAAAGTAAAATAAATTATTAAAATATTAAGGGTAAATGTAGGGCTAAGATAATACCTGGAGCCCACATATTCCCACAATTACACAGTCACACATGAATAGCTCGTGTGTAGATGGGTGTTCACGTAGGTATGCTATCCATTGTGCACATGGCATCCCTTTAGCAATTGTCTTGTTGGAGTTCACCAAAGTTCTCACTAACTCCAGTTTAGCTGACACCAGAAGAAAATCTGTTCTTCGTCCATATGTATAAGGGCCTGCTTGAGGCCAAATTAAGAACTCAGTTGCATTTATTTTCAGAAAGTAATGAGCTAAATGTGAACCTAGTGACTTACAAGAGTTGGCATTGATTCCCACATTCCCTATTCACTCTTTAGAATGTCTACTCATGGTGAAAAGTAAATATATATAACCAGTTGCCCACAAAGATACAAAAAAAATCTTGTAGAATTTGTCATCACTGGTTAGAAGTATAGTTTATTTATTACTACATATTTATTTACCCTTACATGTTAGTAGCAAAACATTACTTAACCAATTAATTATATAACATTTAGGGGTATTTTGGTAGAGTCTGTACTTTGTAGGGTCTGTACTTACTAAACGTAAACTAAACTCCTAGCTCCACTGATTGTGGATACAAAAGACCTTCTAACTTCCTTCTAAGAATAGTTCTGGGGTGAGACAATTTGAAGAAAAAAAATGTCTAGCATTGTGGTTTGGTTATGGTCTACTGAATTAAAAGAGACTGAGCAACAGTTCCACTGGGAAATTCAAATGTTGAAGTCCTAATACCCAGTGACGCAGAATATGACTCCATTTGGACACAGAGCCTTCAAAGGTAATTAATTAAGGTAAAGTGAGGCCATGTGGTTGAGCTCTAACAGTGTATAACTGGTGCCAGAGACAAGGATAAAGATGCACACAGAGAAGGTCATGTCAGAGCAGCAGAGACAATCATCTGTGGCCATGTGGAGGGGCCTCACTCCAGAAGAGACAAACTCTAACAGCATGTTAATTTCAGATTTTGAATCTCCAGGACCATGAGAAAATACATTTCTTTTGATTAAATATCTCATTTTGTAGTGCTTGGTTATAGTTGCCTTAGCAAAGTAGTATGTCTGCTAATCTATAAAATTTCCTAAAATCCCATCTTTGACAAAAATGTTGCTGTTGAGTGTTTTGTTTCTATACAAACATGTATGTCTGAATTTTCACTTATAAGTAATCCATCTGTCCATTTTAAAAAGCAACCTTGATTTAAAAGACCATTAGCTACCACTTCTTCTTCAAGTTTCAAAATAATGACATTTAATTTAATTTAGACTTTTAGTGATTAACTTCAATGTTTCCTGTAATTTTCCTCAGTTATGTTCTAGTTTGTATGTGGCTTGTATATTAGATATAATGGAAATTATGAGCTGTTAGTAATGCCATTTAAATATCCTAAATTGTAGTTGCTATAAGCTTTGAATTCTTAGTCACATTGTTCTTGAATCCCATTGTTAAATTTGATACACAAGTTGATTCACTGTATGCCATTAAAATGTTAGGTACACAATTTGGATAATTTATAATTAAAGAATGAATCATAGGAGTAAAATAATATATACATAAGCAGTCACTCATGTGGGGGAAAGTAAAATAGGCCTGTGCAGATTTTGACACAAAGAAAGAAATATACAAAATATGATTAGAGAGGCAGAAGAGAGTCTCAGTCTCAAGTACAACAGGAGAAGGCAAAAGTCAGAAAGTTCCTGTATGTATAATCTGCTACCACTGCCAGGGCAGCTTCACTATCAGGAATTCACCTTCACATGGTTCAGTAGACTGGAAGTCTAAGCTCGAGATGCTGAGGCAAGGCTGGTTTCTGGTGAGGCCTCACTTTCTAACTGTGGCTAGCGACCTCTTGCTATGTGTCCACTGGCCTTTCCTCCTATAGGCATGTGGAAAGATGCCTGGTGGCCCTTGCCCTTCTTATAAGGACATCAGACCTCTTGGATTAAGGTCCTTACTTTATATCCTTACTTAAAACTTGATTACCTCCTTAAGAATCCTATCTCCAAATGCATAGTGGGAAGGCTCAGTTTCAATATGTGAACTTTAGGGGAACATTCAGTTTATAGTTCCCCAAACCTTAACCTATTCCAGCATTAATACCAAGTACAAAGTCCCACTAAATGTCATCTGAGTCAGATAAGGGTGAGACTTAAGATATGATCCCTCCAGAGGCAAAATTCCTCTGCAGCTGAACACCATGAACCAAGGCAAGTTACATGGCACTTCTGAAGTACAGATACAGCTGGCCCTTCAATTTCAAAAGGTTTAAATTAGAAAGAAAGAAGTGATGGGTCCCAAACAAGACCAACACCTAGAAAGGAAACAAATAAACAAACAAACAAATCTTAGACCTAGTCTTATATTAAGGCTCAAGAAAATCCCCTTTGCTCAGATGCCCTGCCTGGGGATTGGGGGGGAGGGGTGTAAGAAGGGGGGGAGAAGATGGTAGTAATCATTCTCAAGGCACGGTAACCCCCTGCCCTGAGCAATGAATGCATACCAGCCCCCCCTTGTGAAGCACCAGGAAGCCTGGCCCAAAATAACCAAGAAGTTGTGAAACTAGCTCTGTCACTGCCATCAGTGACCACGATGGTGAGGGGGTTCCTTCTGCTTTCCAGTTTCCATGCAGCATCACAGATCCTTGAGATCTACACAGAAAAAGAAGTTCAATAAGACAAATAAGAAAAGGAACACAAAGAAGAATCTTGACTCCATGGGAGGTGAAGTTCTAATGAAAACACCCACCCCTATTTTCAGCAACTAGGTGGGAGTTTCAGCAAGTACATCTGCTAAAGTAGGGGAGAAATGGGGTGGGGGACATTTCTTGATCCTCATATGGAAAATGGGAACAAAGGGCTCCAAACAGAAGTGTCTATCTGTAGCCTTTCTGTTTCCTGAGTTGGGAAAATATCCATGGTCAAGGTCCTCTGTGGCAACTCAGTGTGGCAACACAATGGTTCTGGGAGAGTGAGATGTGAAGGCCCACCCAAAACGTAGGGAAATAAGTGACTTTCAGGAATTCCTTTATGTCAGAAAGCTTTTCGTTCTTGCTGTCTGTCTAGTACTTCTATCAAAGGATACAGCTGATGCAAGGAGCCCCTCCAAGTCTAGTATGCACCTCTGAGCCTCCTATTCTGGTTAATATCTAAGAGAAGGTGTGAGGAGAAAAAGACCTAGTAGCTTTGGGTTTTAGTTTTGGCTTTCTGGTTCCTTAGGTCTGAGTCTGCTATGTTAGTATTTATTAATTTTAATTTCCCTGTCTTTTTATCTATCTTGCTTCGGCCTTGCACTCTGAAAGCCTGAAGGAAGCAGCTTTGTCTTCAGAGTCTATAGGCTCTGGGCCAGGTGTACTGGCAGCCTGCTGACCTCTGAATCACCTCCAGAGCCACCTTCCTCATGCAAACAAGGCATGTTGGCAGCCAAATTGCTTTCCTTGGCCTTACTGTAAAACATAATATGACCAAAGCCATCCTGCTGGTATCATCTCATTCCTTTTCCTGGCTTCCCCTGGATGGTTGATTAAAAACATAGTTATCTCTTTCTGTGCTAGAGCAATTGCCCAGCACAGAAATGGTATTCTTGCTAGAATTGGTGTTTACATTGTTTGTAGCATGAATGGGTATGTTTAAGTTTCCCATCTCTGTAACACCATACCTAAAAGAAGCAACCACAAATGAGAAAAGATTTCCTTTGGCTCATAGTTTCCGAGGTTTCCATCCATGGCCACTGGGTCCTAACACCTCTGGCCTGGAACAAAACAGAACATCATGATGGGAGTGGCCATGGAGCCAATGTGCTCACTTCATGATGGTTAGGAAGCAGGGGTCAGGAGAGGGGGCCAGGGTCTCCATATACCCTTCTAGAACACCTCCCCCAATAATCTACTTCCTCCAACTAGGTCACATCTTCTTAAATGTTCTCCCAATTTCCACAGTACCCTCAGCTGGGGACCAAGTCTTCAACAGATGAGATTTTGGAGAAACTTAAAGTCCAAATCACATTAAGTAGTCTGAAATTTTCCCCTAATCTTCAAGTTTTGCTCCATTTTGTTCAACGTTTATTTCAATCTTTCATCCTCTCACATTTTACTTCAAGTAGTAAAGAATAGCCGTGCTGTATCTTCACAACTTTACAGAAGAATCTCCTCAGGTAGACAACTAATTTTATCACTGACAAGTTTAATTTTGTATAAACCCTAGGTCACAATTCAACCAGGTTCTTTGCTACTTTACAACAAAGCTTTCCTTTCCTGCTGTTCCTAATGTGTCTGAAACTTTACCAGAATCAGAATCCTCACATTTCTACCACCATTCTGTCCATGATGATAAATGTATACTGTAAGTATCTTTACTTCCTCTAGGAAGGACATATTTTTATTACATTAGGACCAATTCTTGGGACCATAATTAATATTCATAACCTCCTTAAAGACTTTATCCCCAATAAAGTCACAATGGAAATGAAGGCTTTGGCATATGACACCATTCAGTTCATATCAGAACCCAAGAGATTCACTTAAGAGCTTTCCTTGAGCGTCCTGAGTAATGTAAGATAGACCAGAAGTAGAGCTAGAATCATAACCTCTTGAATCTAGAAAGAACTTCAAGAGGCCATGTCTCAATTTTTAGCTTCAGAAACTAAACATTCAAGTAATCCAGAAGAAATGATTTTTCTATTTTCTTTTTCAGTTTTTGGAATGTGGATATTTTCTAAAGTCAAAGGCTTATTGATGATGAATAAATCTTTCATCTTTTCAGTCTCCCCGCAATCAGTAAAACTATCCTGCACATTACATATGCAGAAATTCATTTTACTTGGTTCAGCCAGATTTCTACCCTACATTTTTTAAAAGTCAGTAATGAAAGTAATAAGAAGAATCACATGTATCTCTCATTCAGAGATATATGACATCACATCCTGCCTGGCCTAGCGGAACCTGCATCAGGACTGAAACCAAACTTGAGATCTGGTCCTACCTTGACCACTATTGAGACTCGTAGCTTTAGCTCAACTTCTCCACATCCTGTTTCTTACTGGTAGAACAGTTGCGGCTATCAAATGTAAAAGGCTTTTCATACATTCTAAATACCCATAATTGTCTAAGATATTTCATAAATGTCCCTGATTTATTCTTATTCAACTATTCAACTGTCCAGCACAGCAATTATTTTTGTGTGCCATACAGCACAATGTTCCCAACTGGGAACTATATTTTAATGAAGCATTGATCCACAAGAGGTAGGAAAAGAATTATTCCTGGCCTTGGATATCATTCTGATTTTATGATTTCTCCATTTCATATCTCTCTTTCTTCATGATGGAAAAGAGAATAGCTGAAAAATTGGTAACTCAAAATAAGTTTGAACCTGATAAGCAGCCAAGGCATGAATAGACCAGTGAAGGACTCATAACATTTTCAACTAGTCTGAATTTTTTAAATGTGTATTTTTACATGAAGCTCATTAATTAGAATAAACAACAGTACAAATTCCTTTCCCTTGTTTCCTACAGAAGTCATGCTTTATCAAGAAAGAATTGGATACTTTGCTGCATTGGGGGAAAAATGCGATGATGGTGTAAACTATAATGCATGACAATGATCATAATCTTTTCTTCATTGACTGGGTGTCAGATGCAGCTCAAGTGTGGAGGTCTATCATTTAAAGTGTCACCTTTCAAAGTGACTTGTGCATTACTGCATGTCTGGGGTCAAACATATTTGACCTGGCACCCAAACCCAAAGTGCCTTGAAATTTGATTCCAAAAGTTTGTATCCTACGTAATATTATTTTTAAGGTAGAGAGATTATCTTCACTTTAAAATAGTAGCTCACTATTTTAAAAGTCTCCAGATGATGTAATTGCCATATATTGACTTGCAATTCAGGAGGCTCGGGTTTAGTCTCAAATTCTCAGACACTGGGTAAGGAGATGCTAAGAATGTTACAGAAATGATAAGCTTAGTCTGTGGGCAAGAAAATTTGCCCATCTTATTTTTCAAAACGTTTTGTTGGTGGATTTTATTCACTTAATATGAGAAACAAAAAAAGCTACCTACTTCTCAAAGTATGGTAAAAGGAAAGCTAAACTGTTTGGAAACCATAATGAGCTGAAATATGAACACTATTGCGTAACTCCTGTTGAGGAGTAAGACTGTATTGTTCTCTCTGTATTGGATATGTTCAAGGAAGAACTGAGTAAAATGGTAAAACAATTCAGAGGTAGAATTACTCAGAGCCATGGTGAAGAATAATGTTCATTGGTCTTAAGCACAGTATTTCAGGTTGCAAATTATATAGTAGAAAGATAAAGCGTGACAGACAGAGCAAAAGATTCCAGAAGAATACTTTGGGACATTGAATAGAAGTCACCAATTCTGTATTTTTATCCCCATGAAACAGAATTTCTCATAGAGGCTCCACATTCCTCAGGCTCAGACATGATTAAACACCATACCTTTTAAAATGTTTTACTATTCCAAGCAGAGGAATATATAAATAACCCCTTTCCAGCTACCACTCCTCAGCCTGGAATTTCAGATGAGTGCCTTCTGGGCTTTTAGTCTGCTTTCACCAGACTCCACATAAGAATAAAAAGTCAAAGCTGCCTGGTGGGACAGCCTGAGAATGTGGATGCAGGAGGAATGAGGTGAACCAGGGCAGAATATGGAGGTGGAAAAGAGCAGTCAGCAAAGCAGAAGCCTTACTGCTCTCGCCTTGGCATATTGTTTTGTTTCCTTTTGTTTTGTTTTGACACTGAGGCTAGCCTCAGGGCCTTGAGCTTTCAACTGGCTTTTTCTGCTCCCGGCTGACATTCCATCACTTAAACTACAGCTCCACTTCCAACTTGTTGCTGGTTAGTTGGAGATGGTCTCAAGATCTTTATGCCCTACCTGGCTTTGAACCACAATCCTTAGATCTCAGCTCCTGAGTAACTAGCACTACAGGCATGAGCCACCAGTGCCCAGCTGTTTCTATGTTTTTTCTAATACTATAAAGACCCTTTCATTTCTCTCATTTTCTTTTTTTTCCCCATTTTTCTTTTGTTTTAATCATAGTGTGTGACAGAGCATATACCCAAGTAAGAGGTCCTTATACTTCACATAGAAATATATTTCCAACTATGGTTGTTAAATCTCAAGTGTTGCTTATATAATTCATATTGTGAAGTTCAGAAGCAATTTTGCCCATTTTAACTTTGCATTATTCTTATCAAGTAAGATCTATTCTTATCTTGGAAAAGAGTCTATTTCAACTGAGTTGAACATGCGAAGTCATGTTTTTTCTTTTCTTTTCTTTTCTTTTTTTTTTGATCAGTCATGGGGTTTGAACTCCAGGTCTGGGCACTGTCGCTCAGCTCTTCAGCTCAAGGTTAATGCTCTACCACTTGAGCTACAGCGCCACTTCTGGTTTTCTGGTGGTTAATTGGAGATAAGAGTCTCATGGACTTTCCTGCTTGGGCTGGCTTTGAACTGCGATCCTCAGACCTCAGCCTCCTGAGTAGGTAGGATTACAAGCGTGAGCCACCAGCGCCAGGCTTTACTTCTCTCATTTTCTTCCCTCCTTTCTTGCTTCCTTCCCTTCTTCCTTCCTTCCCTGCCTCCTTCCTTCTTTCCCTCCTTCCTTCCTTCTTTCCTTCTTCCTCTCCCTTTCCACTACTTCTCATTGTCACTTTCCTTCAAATCTCACTTCATGTGTCATTGCCTTTTAAGACCTAAAATTCATGGTCTTTTTTTTTTTTCAAAACTATAGTCCTCAAACTCTCTGAGTCAGAATGCAAGGCCAATTTCTGAGCTGCTACCCAAGAAATCCCTGTGGTGAGAATCCAGAACTTGCATTTAAACAAACTTCTTAGCTCACTGAAGTTTGAAAACCTCTTTCACAGATTCACTGCCCATCCCTGTAGCAGATGCTACCAGTCCAGCGTTTGAACAACATTGTACAGCAAGAGTGCCTTTCCAGTGCTCCTCAAACATCCGTGTCTATCAGAAACCTGGGAGAGCTAATAGAAAATACTGAAGTCTTAGCTTCATAAATCAGATCTTTGAATTGTTACCAAGTTCACCTAGTGATTATGAGCTACATTAGGATTTAAGGACCACTGTGGTGTCCATTATTTGTCTTCTTATTCACAATAAGACTCTAGGGCTACTGCATCCATTGCTATTACTTTTCTGACTACAGCCTGTGTTCTCCACTGAATGATCTAGGACAATGACACTATTTATACCTGGTAAATGCTCAGTGCAGAATACCCAAGACACTCAATAAACAAAATACTATAACTAACAGTGTTGTTGGTGATAATGAAGATAGTGATATGATATTCTCGACTGATTCTATGTCTTTAAAATCCTGAGATTTTAATTCGCCTTTATGCCCTGCAGCGAATGTGTTGCCCATCTTCTAGAAGGCCAACTATATGGTCATGTGGCCTGGGCCTGTGTTCAGAATCATACATTTAGTTTAATGCTCTGTTGTCATCTACTGAAATTCTTACTTGTTTTTTTGAACGATGGATCCTCACTTCTATTTTGCACTGGGCATTACAAATTGAATAGTTGGCCCTGGTCTGACAGATCCATTCATTTCCTATCTCTCTATTCTGCCATCTCATACCCAGCATCAATCACTGTTTGCCTTTCCTGTCATCACTCTTTATTGCACTGCCCTTATTAGCAAAAGAATGCAAGACAATCAGACATCTATCAATGGAAAATTAGTCAAATGTAAACATGTGTCTATCTATGCCTGCACATGCATAGACCACTTGCAGATGCACATGCAAGAAGCAAGGAGTAGCTCTTACTTCTGAGGAATAATGACTGGGATTAGAAGAAATATCATTTTTTTAATTTTTCATCACTGAGTCTTCACCCACGTGATTATTTTGTTAGTCACAAAATTAAATATACCTTGGGGCAGCCAAGTATGGTAGCACAGGCCTGTGTTCCCAGCACTCAGGAGTCTGAAACAGAAGAGAAATGGGTTTGAGGCCAATCCAACCTACATAGGAAGATAGTCTCTAAGCCAAACTGAGTCATAGGTCTTGATTGAAATCTCTTGTGATAAGTTAAAGAAAAGTCCCCAGAGGCACTAGCTAGGAACCTCTGGGAACTGTCTATACTACCTTTTGTGGAAAAATACCTTTGTAGATGTGATTAAGTTAAGAATGATAAGACAGGAAGATTTTCCTGGATGATCTCTGTGTTATCACCACGTGCATCCTTATAAAAGAAAGACAAGAGAGGATTTAGACAAACACGTAGAAGATGATATGAAGAGAGAGCCTCTACAAAACCATTGAAGATCCTGTCTTGATGATCAGAGTGACATCGCCATGGGAGAGGTGCAAAGCTAGGGACTGGTTCTCTCAAGAGCTGGTCCAGGAAGCAGGGCTCTGGTCACACCTTGGCTTTGACTCATCAACACATCATTCAAACTTCTCACCTCCAGAACCATGAGAAAATAAATTTTTGCTGGCTTAAGCCAGTCATTTATGAGAACTTGTTACAGCAGCCACAGAAAATGAACATCTCTTAATTAATTAAGTGTGGCCAAATGTACTTTAAGATAGTTATTTTAGAAGTTAAGAAAATAGATGGAAGAGTGGTCAGATCTTGGGGAAAGATTGCAAGTTAGGGTATTCGTGGTGTAAGTCCAGGGTAAGGAAAGGATAGTCAGCTGATTTCACCTGTGAAAATAGAAAAGATAATGCCATTACGATTAAAAAAAAAAAGTCACAGAAGAGTTAACAAAAAAGAGGTCTAAAAAAGACAAAGATGAGGAAAGATGTTTTTAAAATAAATATTGTGGGATATCCATTTAGAAAAAAAAATGAACTTTGAGCCCTTCCTCATATAATAGACATTAGCAACCTTGGCTACATTGTAGATTTAAATATGATTGGTAAAACAATAAAACTTTGGACAAAACAAAAAACTTCTAATATAGATTACAAAAAAAGTGATAATCTGCTGTCATTCTAGCTACTTAGGAGGTTATTATGACCTTAAGGATCTCTATTTGAAGCCAGCTCAGGAAGAGAAGTCTTTAAGATTCTATCTCTAATTAACCAACAAAAAGCTGTACTTGAGGTATAATTCGAGTAGTAGAGTATCTGCTGAGCCAGCAAGCAGAACAAATGTGAAGACACTGAATTCAAACTCTGGTTCTGGCCAAAAGAAATGGTAATTATAAAAGAAATATAATCCTTAAAAGATACCAAAATAACTGAAAAAGAAAATAAATGAAGTAAAAGATAACCACAACATACATATCAGACAAAGTCACAGTATACATATCAGACACAGCACTAAAACCCTCAAAAATGCACAGATCCTCTTCTGAACAATAAGAAGTAGGTAAAAGCTGGGCAATGGTGGCTCACATCTGTAATCCTAGCTGCTCAGGAGGCTAAGGTCTAAGGATCATGGTTCATAGACTTTCCTGCCTAGACAGGAAAGTCTATGTGACTATGATTTCTAATTAGCCACTGGAAACTAACAAACAAACAGAAGTGGAGCTGTCCTGAGCAAAAATGCTCAGAGACAGCACTGCAGTGAGGAGAAGGAAGAAGAAGAGGTAAAAGACTTGAACTAATGCTTACCATGGAATTCATGTTTTTTAATATTCTTTCAATTGATGTGTAAATGGCTAAGGAAAACAAATGAAGAACAGTTTGCCTTCATATATGGTTAAATAATACAGAGAGTGAAAAATATTTCAGATGGAAATTTTCATATATTTCTGTGGACATAGAAAAACTGAACTTTCATGTACTCCTAGGTAAAATGTAAATTGGTAGAATCTCTGGGGAAACTGTTGGGCTTCATAAATATATACTAAAACTGAACATATTTATAATCTATGACCTAGTATTTCACTTCTAAAAGCACCCCAAATGTGATGAGTACATTGAAAGATATACACTAGCATCTCTAGTATTGGCAGCCCCAATGTAGAAATTATGCAAATGATCATCAATAATAAAATGGCAAATATATCATCATATAGCTACATAATGGAGTACTATACAACAATAACAATCTACCACTAAGCTGCACAAATATAGCCTTGTTTAAACTCTTAACATGTATCTATATTAGTTTTTAAATCACTAGAATAAAATTTTAAGTGCACTAGATCTTGTTTGTTCTCAGAAACATGGAAGAAACCAGACATGTAAGAGCTTACAGAGAAGGAAAAATAGAAATCAAAATGTGTGCATGCTGACAGAAGACTGGGTAGGGATTATCTAATGAATGCGTAAGGATTAGCTTGGGGAAAATTATGAAGGACATTAAGGACTTTCTCCACCTTAATTTTATAACTGTATTCACACTGCAAATTCAAGCAGTACTGTCGAGAGATGCAATTCTTTGTGCACATTTTGAGTAACCCAAAGAACTGATGAAAGATGCAGAGACATATATGTTAAGAATGCACATATGTTTCTGCACACTTCCTATACGCAGAGAACATTGTTCTTATGGAGGATTGAGCATACTTCCTAAAGCTACTCTGAAACTGAGCTCCGAGAGTCCTTGTGTCCTTGTGCTTACTTGCCCTTTCTCATAAATTTTTTTGAAGTCATACAGTTTGGTATTTTGGTATTTCAGCACATTTCTTTTCTCCCAGTAGAGGAAAGACAGGAAATGTCACATGAAGACTTATATACCTCAGATGCAATTCTGCAAATGGCTGATAATTATGCAGTTTTCATCTCTCCTGGACCAAGAGCACTTATTTTTAGATACTGTGCAGTCGATAGTTGAAGAAGTCAGCCAGTGCACCCACCTCCCCTTTCTCAGCCAGATCCTGTTCACTTGGGAATTTACATTTCCAACAGTCCCAGAAGGAGTATAATAATGCTGAGAATGAGCTGATTTGTAAAGTGCAACCCTAGAATTGGACAAAAACTGGTTTTTGCAATGGCACATTTAAAAATGAAATCAGTGTCCACTTAATTTAAAACCAATGTTTCAAGAATAAGAAATGAGCTATAAAAATGATCACCTTCAAGACACTGGGTCAAATTACAATTCTATAAGAAATAATAGGTTCTAAATTAAATATCAGTTTTAAACAGTGAGGGCACCAATGACATACAGAATTATTAATATCATAGCTCATCAATATGACTCTCAAGCCAACAGCATCTGCAAGGCCCTGGAATCTTGTTAAGGATGCAAATTCTCAGGCACCCTTCCCTAATGAACTAGGAAGTCTTGCGAATGGGATCCTACAGTCTGTTTTAATAAGCCTTTGAGATGATTAAAATGTACCTTAAACTTTAAGAATCACTATTATGAATACTTGTTCTTCTACATAACCATTATGCTTCATTACAGAAAAGCATTCTTCACATATCTGAATGTGTTTAAGAGAACTCACCACTATTCCCCCCCATTTATCTCCTGATATGCTAGAAGTAGTAAAAGGATGAGTAGCAACACAAATTGCCCTTATGTACAGAAATTGTGTGTATATGTGTGCTTGCTTGCTTGTACAAGCTCTACCTATATTAGACCAATTGAACCACAGCAGCCTGTCTCTGTGTGGTACTCTCTGCAATAACCTGAAATGACTTCATTTGCTTGGATTTGAAAAAAAAAATCTGTACTTATTTTGAACTTTGCTCACCATCTAAAAACTTGTTGGCAACACCAAACAATATGCATGTAAACTCATAAATATAGTCAAATGTAAATTGAAGGCAATAGTTGGGTTTTTTCAGGGCAAAATATGAATGCTGGAAAAATATCCCAGATAAGTTTTTTAAATATTTTTATTATCGTTAAGTATTTGTACAAAGGAGTTGCCATTCAACAAAGCAGTTTATGAATACAATGCATTTTGATCTGTATCATCCCTTCAAAACTAAACATAGAGCTACCATATGACCCAGCAATTCTTTTCCTTGGCATTTATCCAACAGAATACAAACAAGGCTACAATAAAGCCACCAGCACAACCATGTTTGTTGCAGCACTATTTACCATAGCCACGAGATATAGAATCATCCCAGGTGCTCCTTAATGTGCAAATACATCAAGAAAATGTGGTACATATACACAATGGAATTCTATTCATCCATCAGAAATAATAATATTACACCATTTTTAGGGAAATGGAAAGACATGGTAAAAATTATATTAAGTGAAGTAAGCCAGATCCAGAGACACACAGGTTGCATGGTTTCATTTGTGCTAGCTAATATGTGCCTATAAATCTATAAGCAAGCACACTAGGTGGTAGGCAAGCAATTGCAAATGAATTAGCTGAAGTTTAATAGACTCTATGGATTGCTAAAATAGAATAATCCTTTAGAATGACTAAGTCAAAGCCCAACAAAATAAGTACAATAAATGGAGGGAGGCAGGCAAGGGAAAAGGGGTAGTTGAATGAAGCGGGGAGGGAGATGAATGCAGCCAAGAATTCATTGTATACACCACATAAGGTTTTAAAAAAAGCATAGTACTGTTGAAACCAAATTGAGCTGAAGGGAAAGAACCCTTAGATTCAATTTTTGATTAAAAATGTTCTATTATTAAAGCTTGAATTTAAACATTTGTGAACACATCAATGGTGGTTATTGCTAGGCTTTTTTAAAAAGAGATAGCCGAGTAAGAACAGCACCATGCACATGGTATTCAGGTAAGGGGTAGGTTTATTCAGTAGACCTGCTGGGACCAGGCAAGGTTGACACTCCGCGTGGCTAGGAAAGGCCTGGGAAAGAGAGAGAGCTGGGAAAGAGAGAGAAAAGAGCTAGAAAAGAGCAGAGAGAGATCTAGAGAAGAGAAGGGAGCTGGGAAAGAGAAGAGAAGGAAAGAGCTGAGAAAGAGCTAGTAAAGAGCAGAATGAGAGCTGGAAAAGAGCTAGAAAAGAGCAGAGAGAGCATCTGGGCCTGGGCTAGGCCTTACCTAGGGTATGGGTGGAGAAAGGTGTGGTCACATCAAATTCAGATATGACCTCAGTGGATGCAAATGTGACCTCTTCCAGGTGTCCCAGTTGCCTAGGTAACGCAGGTACTGGGTGGAGACTTTGCTGTTAGGAGGGTGGAGTCTGCTTGTCATCCAGGAGCGGACCTTACAGTAATGGCCTTTTGCAGTATTCTGTGCAACATAAAGCTCCGAATCCTGTGATAAGGTAATACATCTAGTGACAAGAGGACAGGTAGGTTAGGATAACAGAAAACCAACATGAATTAGCCGTGTTAGGGGGGTGGGGGGGCTTTTTGGTGGTTAATTGAAGATAAGAGTCTCACAGACTTTCTTGCCTGGGCTGGCTTTGAACCTGAATCCTTAGACCTCAGCCTCCTGAGTAGGTAGAATTACAGGTATGAACCACTAGCACTGGGTTTAACTTGAATTAGCTTTAAAAGAGCAAAAAACAAAAGGAGAAAGATGGAGAAGACATTAGGACTATAGTGGCTCACGAAGACAAAATCTAGGAAGAGGAAAGTTTGGTATTTGTATAAGAAAAATCTATCATTGACTCTCTTTTTTGTTTGACTTAACATAATGGTTTTACAGTTCATCATGTGATAACATGTCAGCAGTTAGTGCTTTTCATGGCTCAATAGTGTTCCATTGTATAAACAAATCACATTTGTTTTTCCATTTGTTAGTGGACAGATATTCAGGTTGTTTCCACCTTTTGACTCCTAAAGACATGGCTAGCTAGTAGAAATGGCTGTCATCCAGATTGTCTGGGTGGTAGGAATATAATCACTAGTTCAGATGCCATTCTCACTCCAAGTCTTTTATAAATTCGCAAGCAGAGAGGACTAATACCTAAAGGTTTCATATTTTAAAAAGCAGCAAGAAAGGATCCTATAGTTTGTTTCTTGGATGCCTCAACCAAGTACCAAAGGCTTGATTACTAAAGTAGCTGTATTGGGAAGTAATAGTGTTTCTAAGAGGTGGAGGCCTAGTGGGAAGTCTTATGCTATTTGGGTCATTCATAGAGCCTCACTAAGGGAATAGTAGAAATCCAACTTCTTTTTTCCTCTCTTTTTGTTTCCTGGCCACAATAAAGTGAGCAGCTTGCTCTAGCATGTGTTCCTCACCATGATTTGCTGACTTTGCCACAGGCCCAACTGATCATGGGCTATAATCTCCAAAACTGGAAGCCAAAATAACAAAAGAGGAAACCCTTCTTCAATTGATTGACTGAGGCTTTTTCTTGTACTAATGGAAAGGTGACCAGCACAGCAAGTATTATTTGTGCCATTCAGTCAACTCTCAACCTAGGCTAAAGGGCTAGAGATATGGAAGCACCTAACAATTCAACCACTCCTATTCAGATCTCTGGCCCAGAGTAGATTAGGGAAATGCTCCATAAAAGCATTAGGGAACCATAGACCTTGGTTCTGTGGATATGTTTGACCTCTCTCATTTTTGTCTACTTTAGTTCTTCCAAGCATTTATCCTAAATCTCAAGCATATGAAGATCTGATAACTTTGAATATGAAACCATTAAAGCTAACAGCTATACAGTCCTTCACAAAGGTTCTAGCATCCTCAACAACAAAGCAGCATGAGGTAGGTCCAGAGTTCAAATCAGGAAGACTACATAGTGTGTTGAGAGTTCATCCAGCTAGTCAATCATCAGATATTTATTGTACATCTACCGTGAGTTTCACTGGGTAGCAAAATGAATAAAGACTCATACAATGATTTGGAACTGCAGTGATCTTGCTAACCTTTTGTTTACTTTCTTGTTCTTTCTCTGAGTCTCTCTTTAACTCGTGGTGGTCAGTAAGAATGCAGGCTGGATGTTATGTGCCCCAGGCCTACAAAGTTGTAGATGTGCTCCACTGTCAATCACCCGAGTTAACTCTGCTCTATGGCCTCAGAATTCAACAACCTCCTTCCCAATAGGCTTTAAACCAAGAAGAGAAAAGAAAGAATGCTCAAATCTGAAAAAAAAAAATCCATTCTGGTAAACCATGCAAAGATTGCCAGGCACTAAGATTTTGTTTTGTTTTGTTATTTGGTTTTTAGCAAAGGGAAAGATTGAACATAAAAAATAGGAATCCCAAGAAGTACAAGATTATGCTCTTTGCTGTGTGTCTTGTCTATGCTGTTGCATGTTGCCTTTTCTTTGGGGATCCAGCTCCACAACCACTATCCTTGTCCTGAGAAACTTTTCCTTTTAAAAGTTAACTTCAAACAAAATCCTTAACAAAGTTTAAGCAAGTTAACATTACTAGAGAGCCATAAGTAAGTCCCCAGGTGCTGATGGCTTACATTTGTAGTCTAAAGGATCACAGTTTGAAGCTAGCCCAGACAGAAAAAGCTCAATAGACTCATCTCCAAAACAACCAACAAAACGGGGCTGGTGGCATGGCTCAAGTGGTAGACTCTTGGCCTAGGAATTGTGAAGACCTACATTTAAACCCTTAAAAAAGAGAATCTACATTTAAACTCTTTAAAAGGAAAAAGAGAGAGAATAAAGGAAGAAAAAGAGAGAGATAGAGAGAAAGAAAGGAAGGAAGGAAGGAAGGAAGGAAGGAAGGAAGGAAGGAAGAAAGAAAGAAAGAAAGAAAGAAAGAAAGAAAAAAAAAAGAAAGAAAGAAAGAAAGAAAGGGAAAGAAAGCAAGGGGAAAAAAGAAAGGGAAAGAAAGATTGAGAGGTATCAAGCTGTCAGGTCACCTTGGTTAGGTCTTACTACATCTCCACATGTAGTAATGGCACAATGGCAAGCAGGGACAAATGCCATGTCCTCACATGACAAAAGAGTAAGAGAGTGAAACTTCCCTTGGACCAA
Source organism: Dipodomys spectabilis (assembly GCF_019054845.1). Taxonomy (NCBI): domain Eukaryota; kingdom Metazoa; phylum Chordata; class Mammalia; order Rodentia; family Heteromyidae; genus Dipodomys; species Dipodomys spectabilis. The sequence goes on from NW_024870817.1 coordinate 26,132,716, forward strand.
CACCTTGGACGCCCTGTTTATAGCATTGTTAATTCAAACACAGGGCAGAATCCCCCAACCTGCTGTGCTGAGGATTCATTTCCAAAACAAATATTGAGAAACACAAATAGATCACAGGAATATGTATAACCATGTCAAAAAATAAATAAATTAAAAAGATAAAATTACCATCCAAAAGCCATCTGCAATTTGCTCCTGATGTTAAAAAAATTATACTTTGTATTCATTAAGGAACTTGTAACATTAGGCTATTATTTATGGATAACTAAAATGAATTTATGCTAACAATTATTTCCTTTGAAGTTTAACATTTATTGGATAACTATTGGATTCTTCTTTATTGGGGTTTAATTTTAATGCAACTATGTCTTACCATGTACAAAACTCAATGTATTCTTAGAATCTGGTCAAAAATACCAGGAGACATACATGCCAAATATTCTTTATATTTTATGACAATATGAATGCCTGATGACATGTGATTAGGTTAAAAACATTGGTAATATATTATTTACCACATATGATATACACTGGTATTACTGTACAAAAAGAAATAAAGTCACTTGACAATTGTAAAGAAAATATATGTATATACAGTTTGGAAATAACCCATAGAAAAGAAGAAGAGGAAGGTGAAGAGGAGGAGGATGAGGAGGAAGAAAAAGAAGAGGAAGATGAAGGAAGAGTGAGGAGGAAGAAGAGGAGGAGGAGGGAAGAGGAGGAGGGGGGAGGAGCAAGGGGAAGGGAGAAGGGGGAGGGGGAGGAGGAAGATGGAGGGGGGAGGAGGAGGAGAGGGAGGGGAGGAGGAAGATGGAGGGGGGAGGAGGAGGAGGAGGGAGGAGGAAGATTAAGGGGGGAGGAGGAGGGAGGGGGAGGGAGAGGAGGAAGATGGAGGGGGGAGGAGTAAGGGGAGAGGGTGAAGGGGGAGGGGGAGGAGGAGGAGGAAGAAGAAGAAAAGGAGGAGGAGGAGGGGGAGGAGGAGGGGGAGGAGGAGGTACTTCTGAAGAAAATTCGCTCTTTTTCTGAGAATAGTACCTTCAAGGTGGAATTTAGCTATCTATTGTACAACTGAGACATCCACAGAGTGAGTCTTTTGGAACAATGGAATTTTGTGGATAATGATGTAAAAGAGTTGTCTGAGACACTAAGATAGGTTAAAGAAAACACAGGCCCTAAATCAAGTGAATACAGAGTTGGGGCAGGTGGGCTGTCTCCAACAAGAACAGGGAAGTGTGAAGAAGCAGCTGCGGAAGGACTCAGATCCCAGCATTGGGGAGCAAGAATGTCTGGTATAGTCTAGATTCTTTCCATCTTGGCAAGGCAATTGCCTGTGTTGTTCTTAAAGCATTTGTTAAAATTTTATCAGACACTAAAACATAGATGGAAGTTATACTTCTTATATTGTTGGGGGGAAGGAGAGGGCCTTGGGTCACACTCAGAATGCTCCTGCCATACTCAGAAGGCTGCCTTCGAGATGGGAGGAAGCTGCTCAGCATAGACAGGAGGCCAAAAATGAGATAAAAGGAGAGTGGGAAGTCCGAGAAGACAGATAGGACCGACCACGTCAGAGTTCTGAGGGCACTTTTTTTTTTTTACAAAGTCTTAGAATTATTTATTTGTAATCTTTAAATTTTTATTGAAAAGATGATGTACAGAGGGGTTACAGTTACATAAACCAGGTAGTGAGTACATCTCCATCTGAACAGTGTCACCCTCTCCCTCATTCCCCTCCAGTTTTTCCCCTCCAGACTTCCCTCCCTTCCCCCTCCCCCCTGCACTCCTATACTTCATTTCCAACATAATGCCTAGTGGCTTTCACTGCTGAATTGGTTCACCTTAGGTCCCACTGTTTCTGTGCTTCCCCTTCCCCTCCCCAAATCAGATTAACTTATATACAAGACAAAGGGGACAGAAATAAAAAACAGTGGCAAAGGGAATCAACCAAAGGAATAAATAGAACCACAAATGGGGCAATTAAAAAATCCTCTTGTTTACATTTCTTGCTGTTCATTTTTATATGATTTTATTCACATAGCTATTGAGCCCTTGTGATCATCTCCTCAGCATATCCTCCTTGGTTTTCACTGTGTGAACGTTTCCCTCATTCATGATTGTAATAATTAGAATGTGGCTACAAATCTACAAGTAAACCCAATGGATGCTAAAAAAAAAAAAAAAAAAAGACAAATAATTACACTTAGATGTGATTAAACAGCAGTCTAAACGTTCAAGGAGAAACTCTTAAAGATGAGACCTTGTGGGGTATGAGGTTTCAGGCTGTGTTTGTTAGCTATGTTAAAGAAACCCCAAAGGCAGAATGATTTGGGAAGGTTATGATCCCATGTGTAACATTCTGGACACATAGTAGACACCCAAAAGTATTCATTTCCTTCATCTTTATTTTTCCTTTATTTCCAAAATAACAATAGAAAAATAACAAAAGATTCATGACACTATTGACCCAACATGATATCCAAGAGCTATTCAGAAGTACTTTGCTTGCACAGGACTGCTGGCTGACTAGTTTCTGGTCTACTGCTGACAGATTTCATCTTCTTTTATGTTTTACTACATGAGATGGTGTCAGGTGCTGGGATGTGGGTGCAAGTGACCCCCAGCACTCTCCAATCAAGTTCCAGGCCCTGAGTTCAAATGCCAATATCAAAAAAATGAAAAAAGGATTGACATCTAATTGTCAATTGAATGTCTTCATCTCTAGCTCAAAGTAAGGAATTTCTTATCTGGCAACCACTTTAAGATCTCAGAGCTTGTCCTAGCTCTTCATTGTATCCATCTTCCCCACACATGTTTGAGAGAAAGGTTATATTTGAGAACAGGCTTGCTGAGACAGATCCTACTTGCTAATACAAAGTGGTCTGATCTCACGATGTCTGTCCAAAGGATACTTGGTAAATACATCCTTTTCGCTAATGGCCCAAAACACCCACTGTAGAAATGGTTTTTCTGCCACAATAACTATATTTTCCTTGCTCATGTTTCTCTTCACTCTTTATTTTTTAAACATTTTCCTACTGAAGCAAGATACACTTTTGTGATTTTCCTTCCTATCCAGCATTTCTTTTTCCAATGCCTTTGGCTGAGAGTTACAATTTCCTAGTAAACTTGGAGATAAAGTCTGGCTGCAGATACATAATTTTCCCTGATTGGCACCATCAGGAGGCATGCTGGAAAGATCTGAAAGTAGGTGCACATTATCCAAGCTAGAAAATGGCTTATGGGCACTTTAATTTACTTTATAGCTTTTTCCCAAGGCTGGTACATGTCAGCAATGGAAGAGTCTCAGCTCTTCCTTTAAGTGACCGGAAGGAAGCCATCCTCCAGTAGAAGGAATGCACACTTAAATTTATGAGAGCTGAACTTGGCTGCAAGAGCCACATTCTTGTTCTACTTTGAGCTTGGCAGATCACATTAAGACTTGTGCTTGGTCTGTAGATGAGAGAACTGTATTTTCTTTTGTTGAGATCTTATAAAGTTCAAAATATATTTTTATTTGAGACTTTAATAGACTATTATGTGAATAAACTTTTGTCTGGCCCAACAAACCAGCCAAAAGAACATATGTACAGAACACTTATGCTCCATTGCCAAGATCCTGCAATGTCTGGCCAGCCTCTTTCTTTACACCAAGGTAGATTTACAGTCAAACCGTGACAGCAACTTATTTTATTCTAAGCTACTTGCTCAATCAGGTCAGCATGGAAGTCTGGTTTTAACAGGAATAATATTTTTTAAAACCATATAGCTGATAGTACAAATGGTCTGGTATATAATCCATTGAAAATGCTTTTCCCTCCTGAAACTCACACGCTAAATCCAGGGGCAGTAACATGCTGATTTACCTCAAACTTTCATTCCACCCACGCCTATACATTCAAGAATAATCACAATTACATTGTCACAATATAGCAGAAGGAAATTTTCTTAGAAGAAAGACATAGCAAAAAGAAGAAGAAGAAGAAGAAGCAGAAGCAGAAGCAGGAGGAGGAGGAGGAGGAGGAGGAGGAGGAGGAGGAGGAGGAGGAGGAGGAGGAGGAGGAGGAGGAGGAGGAGGAGGAGGAGGAGGAGGAGGAGGAGGAGGAGGAGGAGGAGGAGGAGGAGGAGGAGGAGGAGGAAGAGGAAGAAGAAGAAGAAGAAGAAGAAGAAGAAGAAGAAGAAGAAGAAGAAGAAGAAGAAGAAGAAGAAGAAGAAGAAGAAGAAGACAGACAGACATAGCGATAAACCAAAGACAAGCTGGAGTATCATAATGAGAAGACAGGTACATGTGAAGAGAGAAACAATGATCAAATCACTACATATTATAAGAGCTAGCTAGTAGTAAGGGATGAGAAGAAAAATGGTGGTCCTAAGAATCCGAAGGGAACTTACACTGAACTAGAATGTTCCCTCTACAGCATTCTCTCACTGGTGCCAGGAAAAGGTCTCCAGTGCCACTTCCAGACTGGGGAAAACTTGATTCACCTGGATCTTTCTCATGTCCCTGAGTCTCGGCAAGGGAACGTGAATTACTCTTCATCTTAGTCTGCACTATGCATAGCCACCCACACCTTAAGAACTTTCTTCTACTAACTAGATGACTATACCTGGGTTTCACAAATGCCATGTAAAGATGGCTGTACTAAGACGTTCCCACACACACTTCTCTCTGTCTGTCTGTCTGTCTCTGCCTCTCTCCCTCTCTCTCTTGGCTAGTGCAAGTAGGAATTACTTGAAAGAAAAGAAGCAGAAGTCATCAGTAAGCAGCATCTATTATTGAGAAAAGGGGCTGGGCCAGATAGATCCTCTTCTTAATTATACATGCTCCATGTTGCCAATGTTCAGATGTCAGGTCCATCTCACTCAAATGACAGGGTTTCTTGAAAGATAGTTTAGATGGTCCATCCCATTGTGTGTGAGTAAGAAGAACACTCGGATCAGAAAGAGGAAAAGTTAGAATCCAGACATTAAGCTGCATGCTTAATCCCAACACTCAGGACTCAGAGGGTCACAAGCCCAAGTTCAGCTTCAGCTACATAACAAGTCCAGGCCACCCTGGACTATATAACTAGACTTTGTCTCAAAAAAAAATTTTTTTAAAGAGGAAGAATTAGTAGCCATGTGAGCTTTTACAATTTGCATGTGAAGAAATGCAAGTAGTATCTGAAAGTCCATAGATAGCTCATTCTGAAGGGAGTCCTGATTGATTTCCATCTGGTTTACGAGCAGGGGGAAAAGAATATTAGAGAAGTAGTTAGAGTCCCCAAGATTCATGGCAAGTTGGAGGGAAGGCCAGCCGAGCCTGTAGCCTCCTGCTCCTCATGCTCCTCATGTACCGTCACCATGTCAAAGGTAAAAATGCTCTAATGTCATCCACACACGTTTACCCAATATAACCCTGTTTTGTTCACCAAGTGTTTGTTTTGTTTTTCTAATTAGAAATGACTGATTGATTCAGATGAACCCTACTAGCTGCTTACGATGGATATTTCTTTTTGTTTTTTTTTTTAGTTTATAAAACACATCATTTAATTTTTATTTTTTATTTGCATGTATATGAAAGTTACTACTTTTCTCTATATTCTTTTTTTATTGTGAAAATACTGTACAGAGGGGTTACAATTACATGGGCAATATAATGAGTACATTTCTTTTTTTTGGGGTCCAGTCGTGAGGCTTGAAATCTGGGCCTGGGCGCTGACCCTCAGCTCTTCAGCTCAAGGCTAGCGCTCTACCACTTGAGCCACAGTGTCACTTCCGGCTTTTTTCTTTTTGCTTATGTGGTGCTGAGGAATGGAACCCAGGGCCTCATGCATGCAAGGCAAGCACTCTACCACTGAGCCACCCTCCCAGCCCAATGAGTACATTTCTTATCAAGCATTGTAGCCTCCTCCTTTGTTTCCCCTTCCCATCCCTTCCCATCCTCTCCCCAGCCCCCCACCGAATCCTCCCCGCTCCCTCCCCACCAAAGTTGTAAAGTTCATTTTCGACATAACGACTTGTACATCTCATTGTTGCAATGGGCCCACCTGTATCCCTATTTAAACAATTTGTTTTTTCCCTTCCCCTCCACAAATTATACCGACATCAAATACAGTGAAAACAGGGGTTATACTGTGGGGGAGGGACATACAAAGCAACAAAGAAATAATCTTATAAATGTGTTAGAAACAATTGCATGAAAGAAAAAAAACATTTGAATACATATCTTAGGGTTCATTTCCCTAACTTAAGTGAAGTAAGCCAGGCCCAAAGAAACATAGGTCCCATGGTTTCCCTTATTTGCAATAACCAGTATATGTCTGAGTCAAGCAGAAAAGGTCAGATAAATTGATGTTCGGGAAACGATGGATATTGCTAAGGAGCCTCAAGTAAGCTTGACACAAAGAGAACTATTGAAGCAGGTGAGGATCCTCCAGGTACAGTTGGAAGTTCTGTCTACCTGTCATTTACTGAGAGAGATTTACAGGTCAAAGAGGTAAAGAGCCCCCCCCCCTTTGGAACTTTAAAATGCCTGACCCCGTGTTAGAACAAATGGGAGTTCAGCAAAAGGTGGTACAGGCTCCCCTCTGAAATGATCTCAGGAACAAGGAGTTGGCAGCAGCCTATCTGAGGACCCATGCACACACCTGCCTGGGGGCTGGGGAAGGGGCGAAGGCACCCAGAGGTTCAAAGACACCCCTGTGCTGAGACACCTTGACCAGCAGAGACCCATGTGTAACAACTTTGGTTAAAAGGAAGGAAATTTTGCTTACAAAAATAGCCTCAAACAAGGACACCATAGCCCTCTCTCATAAATGCTGTGGTATTTAACGACTCAGCTATGAAGCGCCCAGCAGAAGTCTGGCATGACAATAAATGTGAGTTCTTGTTTCCACTATCAATAAATAACAAATAGACCAAAGTTTGCTGGTCATTTTATTAGAAAATAGTTCTCTTAGATGTCTAATTTAAAACCCTGACACTGATTCCCTTCTGGAAATTTATACATTTACAAGATGTTTACACATAATTTCAAGTGATCTATCCTTTCCTCTCAGTTCAGGGTGCCCTAATATAAAGTGTGCATCTTCTCTAACAGGAAGTGATTTTTTTTTGAGAGCTGAACTGGCGTCCTCAATTTTTCTGCTCCTCACAGCCCTTCTAACACCTAGTCTATGAAAAACACTCAATAAAAAAGATTTGTTGATGCTGGATTTTAATTCTATATGGAATGCTGAAATTAAGCTCTTAAAATCGGGAAATCTTCATACTCAGTAGAGGAAAAAGTGAATCTGGCTTTCATGTTTTTTAGAAGCTGTTAGTGTGAGGATTAACTTTTTGCCAAGAATGGAATGATCAATTCCCAATGGGATTCTCCAAGTTTCAAAAATTCTATGGGCAGATCTCAGGAAGGATACCCAGACCACTGAGTCAAGTCATACCAGCTGGGAAGAGGGTCTGTTCTCTGCTAGCTCCAAAACCAAAAGTTCTTCCTGTCCAGACTGATGACCCATCATCATGGCACATGCCAAGCCTAACCTTAGGTAAGCAGGCTAAAACTCAGGCTGAAAATGAAGTAAGAACTCTGACAATAATTAGTTTGTACTACCAAAACAATTTTGTTAATATAAATGCACTGTAAACAGACTATTCTTCATGCAAAAGAATTGATAAGAAGGGTGTTTGTCAATGTGTGAATGTGGTCCCTCCTCCTCCCTTGCCCTTCCTTTCAGGATTTGGCTGTTGTTCCTTCCTCTTACCTCCTATTTATAGAGCTAACACAGTTGGGGAGGAACAGATAATGACTAGAAATAGCATAGCTTTCTTATTCTATTAATAAAATTCGTTTGTGTCTTTGGTGAAGTAATCTATTAATTCACCATACACTCTACCACTTAATAGTGATGAGAACTGAAAAATGTAATAATTGCTATAAACAAAAAGGGGGGAACAAACCCCATAGTCTCCTTTTATAGATCCTTTCAGCATGAAAGCTCACACTTCAATAGTTTTGTTCTCTTCTCTGTCACATGCATGACAGATTCTGAGTAGGTTCTTTTGCCCGAGCTTTTGTGTTCTTCAGACTAAATAACTCTGGTACCCTGAGCACAAGAATGCACATGGCTGGTGAGCAAGTGTTGGCTTGTTTAAACTACTGCTCAGAACACTAGGAGAGGATATGCCAAGAATTGGGAGCAGATTGTGGTGATTCTGATGTTTGGGGTTGCACTCTCTTTTAGCTTAGGGGAAACAAATCCAAAGTCATGTTTATGGGCTTATACTACAAGGAGGGAAATAACTAGCTAATGGACCTTCTGCATGAACGTCCTGCGTTGACCTTAACAAGCAAAATGAGTACAAGACTCATCCGACAGGGCTTACTTTTGTACGTGTACAGTTGTGCATACACTTCACCCCTTGAAATAAAGCATCTACATATTAAATATCTGTATGATACACAAAAATATATATTGAGCCACAGCACTTGGTCTGTCCACTCCACAACCGCAACAAGCTAATTCTCTTTACCCTAGCTCCTCCTCCCTCTGTCTGTGAGTGGACCTGGGAGGAAGTCATCAGGATGTGAAACACAGAAATCTCTACATAGCTTAGGTGTCCTAGATATTTCTACAAAAGCAAGATACCTGGTACTTCTTCCAGTTCTTCTCCACCTGACTTTGAATGTCCCTGAAGGCCAAATCTGGTCACCAGTGAGTTAGATGTTCTGCCCTCTTCATATCCTACCCTATCCTTTAATAATCTTGCCAGGAGACAGGGAAGGGTATTGTCCCTTTTGTTAGATAGGTAATATTTTACGGGACTATGAGTGTGTTTAATAGCTCCAATGGAAGTCTATGTTTATCCTCTTTATTCTCAGTGGATAGATTTAGATTTGTGTGTGTGCATGCGCACGCACGTGTGTGTGCGCACGTGCTGGTTCTGGGGCTTGAATGCAGGGCCTGGGTGCTGTTCCTGAGCTCTTTTGCTTAAGGCTAACTACCATTTGAACCACAGCTCTACTTCTGCCTTTTTTTAGTGTTTAATTGAATATTAGAATCTCAAGGATTTTCCTACCCAGGCTGTCTGAGTACCACAGTCCTCAGATTTCAGCCTCCTAAGGAGCTAGGAGTGAGATTTTTGACAGCAACTAAAGGCCATTTAATCTTGCACCTGAAGATTGTAACTGTTTCAACATTAAACCTGAACATTACAACTGATTGTCAAGTTGAGAGCTTCTAAAATGGCCCCTAGTAACGCCTGCCTCCTGCTATCCCTAACCTCAAATTATCCTTTCTCCATGAGCACAAATTGGAAGATGATGATCAGGATGAGGGTATTATTATTATTATTACCACTACTACTACTACTACTATTACTATTTGCTTAGGGATTCTAAGGATGGAACTTAGAGTTTTGTGCATGCTAGGCAAGTGCTCTACCAACTGATCCATATCCCCAGAATTCTCATTTAAGAAGTAGAATACAGGAAAAAATATGATGCTACACCATTCTCAAGACTGGATTTCATCTTACTGGTATTCTCTTCCCATGGTTGTCCCCTTGCTGGATTTGAGGGAAACCCTATGCCAGGTTGTAAGCTGCCTATGAGAGGCAAGCAATTAATGTCTCCAGCCAGTGGCCAGACATGAGCAAAGGTCTGCTCACAGCCACCAGAATGAGCTTGGAGCAAATTGCCCTTCCCCTAGTCATACCTTAAGAAACCTGCACCTGCCATTAGAAAGGACAAAATAATCGCATTTGCAGGGAAATGGATGGAGCTAGAAGAAATCATGTTGAGTGAGGTAAGTCAAGTGCAAAGAGACAAACAGCACATGGTCTCCCTGATAAGTAGATGTTAAATCCAAAATGTTAGGTGATATGACAAAATTAACAGGACTTAAGAAACAAAGGACTTCCCTCATCTGGTCGAATCACAACTAAATAAACCCATGCTGCTGATCATGTGTATGGTGTATATGTGCACACCGGAGGGGTACCAGGAGGAGGACACAGAACTAGAGGGAATCAGGGAAAAACATACAACAGCGGGACCCATTAGCTGCACTGGACATTGATCAAAATGAACTAAGCATCTCAATGGCACAATGGGAGGGAAGGAACAAGTGGGAAAGAGGGAACAGCTGATGCTATGCAAAACAAAAGAAATGTACATATCACCTAATGTGGAAGAAATAGCTATCAAAAAGCTCATAGACGCCGGGTGCTGGTGGCTCACGCCTGAAATCCTAGCTACTCAGGAGGCTGAGATCTGAGGATCGCGGTTCAAATCCAGCCCGGGCAGGAGAGACCGTGAGGCTCCTATCTCCAATAAACCACCAGAAAACCGGATGTGGCGCTGTAGCTCAAGTGGTAAAGCGCTCGTCTTGAGCTGAAGAGCTGAGGGCCAGTGCCAGGCCCAGAGTTCAAGCCCCATGACCGACAAAAAGAAAAAAAGCTCATAGAACTCATAAAGTGTTTGTGACTTTAAGCTTCACTATCCCACAATACTGTGAAATTTGGGGAATTATGTAACCACTTAATCACAATAAAAAAATTTGAAAAAATACAAAACAAAAACAAAAACCCTGCACCTGACTGCAGCCTATAGACTGTAAACCAAAAGACTCACAGAAGCTACACCCAGGTTCCTAACCCTCAGAAATTATGCTATAGTGTGTGTTACTCTTAAGCTGCTATGATTTGGGGTCCACATGTAAAGCAAAGTTGATTAAACCAGGATTAAATAAGAATGTGGCCACTGAGCAAGGAGAACAGTTTTTGTTTGGACTTCAGAGTGACAGCTCCAAATTAACTTGAATCCTGTCTCAACAAGCAAACATGTATCTAGAAACAGCTTTCTCCAAGCCTGCCCACACCACCTGACTCAGGCCTCTCCACTGTTTGGACCTCTATTTAACTATGTGTTTATGGGTCGGATCAATGAGCCAAGACTAACTAGAATAGGACACTACCTTGCAGAGTGCTCAATAAATCCTTCCTAGGCTGCCAGTGCTTCCTCTTTCTATTCTCTAAATCACTACCCTGCCCTCTTGCCATAGTTAGAATGGGGAAACAAGGTTTAATTGCACCTTCAGTTATAGCAGAGACAGTTCTGTTGAAGTAACTAGCAGATCAGTTAAGTAAGAAATGCAGAACTAAGTTCTGGGGATGGTAAGGCTGGGTAATCAGTACTCCCCACTGTGCACCCCAACTTTTAAATGAATATCACCTAACCATTTTGTGACTAAACTTTTATCAGCTCCACGCCCTTAAAATTGCACTTGTCTATAGTCAGCCTTCTCTACAACTAATTGAAAGGAAAACAGGCCATTCTAACTGCTCTATGGGAATCTCTTGACACCTATAGCCTTCTTTCCCTGCTCCTTGGGGGAAAAGCTGTGAGGTGTATAACACTGATGGCTAGAGAGAGAGGGAAAGTGAAAAGGGGACAGAAAAAAATGGACGGTGAAAGGGAGAAAGACATGAACATGAGAAGGCAGATGAGACTGGCTGAATGGAGAAAACCTTCTGCCCGCCCTGCTCCTGAAGCCCCATGGCTTCCCAAGAGAAGACTTGCTTCTTTTCCTGATAATGGACTTGCAGAAGTGTACCTGCCAGCTTTGCCTCCACTTGATATTACAGACTGTGTCACAGAAATCTCAGACTTCCCAGAAACAAAGTCACAGTATAGTCAGCTCTCTGTATCAGTGGGCCCAGCATCTGGGAAATTAATCTACATAGATAGAAAATTGTCAGGGGAAAGTTGAATTGGCACTGAACTTGTGCAGGCTTTTTTCCTTGTCTCTATTTCCTAGACAATACAATATTACAACTAGTTATATAGGATTTCCATTGCACTTGATGTAAGTAATCAAAAGATGGTCTGGGGAAGGAACAGACTAGATCAAGGAGAATGATGTGATGCAAGGGGTGACTCTGATAAAAAAAAGAACTGGACACTTAGATGAATTAAATTCTAATCACCTTGTATGACCTTTTGAAGTTCAGGAAAAATAAATTTATAGAATTTTTTTAAAGAGAGAGACAATTTTAAGTGTCCAGGAGGATATGCATGAGCTAGGTGCAAATACTCCTCTATTTTATACAAGGCATTTGAGCATCCACAGATTGCATTGTGGAACCAATTCCCCATGGATACCGTGGAGTAAGTAGATGCCTCCACTTCTACTTTTGTCAACAAGCTTCTCTATAAAAACTCAGTGGCCTACTTTTTAAGTACCTACTTTTCTCTGAGTGGGGAAAATAAGGACTGTTTAAAAAAATCTGGAATTGTTCTATCAACTGAAAGGAGAGAAAAAATAACACTTTAAAAAACATGGAATTTTACATTCCCATGGTAACTCCAGTCAAGAGACAGTTCTCACTTCTGAGATTATCTTGCTGACCTTTTAATGTCACTGTAGGTAGTTCTGGGTTCAACTGTTATGGGAATCTAAATTGCATTTTGTGTCTTACGGTAGTTGGATATCTACAGGGGAAAAAAAAAGAGTATAAGTACGGGTAGCTCACACCTGTAATCCTAACTACTCAAGAGGCTGACATCTAAGGATCACAATTTGAAGGCCAGCTTGGGCAGACAAATCTGAGAGACTCTTTTCCCAATTAATAATTACCAGAAGAGGAAGATTTTTGACTAGCCCAAGTGGTATAGCACCAGCCTTGAGTGAAAAGGCCAAACAGATCACAAGGCTCTGAGTTTAAACCCTAGAATTGGCTGGTACACACACACACACACACACACACACACACACACACACACACACACACACACACACACGGTATAATAATCTTTTAATATAAATTTCTATTTTAATATTTTATTATCTTTAAGTAGTTGTACAAAGGAGTTGCCATTTAACAAAGAAGTTTTTTAATAAGTTTTTTATTGTGAAAATACTGTACAGAGGGGTTACAATTACATAAGCAAGGTAATGAGTACATTTCTTATCAAACATTGCTTCCTCCTTTGTTTTTTCCCTCCCATTCCTGCCCTCCCATCTCCATTACTATACTACCTCCCCGCCACAGTTGTAAAGTTCATTTTTTGACATAGCATCTTGTACATCTCATTGTTGTAATGTGTTCACCTGTATCCCTATTTAAACAATTTGGTTTTCCCTTCCCCTCCCCAAATTAAACCAACATCAAATACAGTGAAAACAGGGGTTATACTGTGGGGGAGGGACATACAAAACAACAAAAAAAATCACCTTATAAATACATTAGAAACAATAGCAAGAGAGAAGAAAACCACTTGTGTCCTTATCTTGGGGTTCATTTTGCCTAACATCGTCTTATCTGACCTATTCTGCTTGTCTCAGACATATACTAGCTTTTGCAAATAAGGACCATAAGACCTAGGTTTCTTTGGACCTGGCTTACTTCACTTAATATAATTTTTTCCAAGTCTTTCCATTTCCTAACAAATAGGGCAATGTCATGCTTTCTGATGGAGGCATAGAATTTCATTGTGCATATATACCACACTTTCTTGATCCATTCATCTACTGAGGTGCATCTGGGTTGGTTCCATATCTTAGCTATGGTAAATAATGCTGCAATAAACATAGTTGTGCTGGTAGCTTCAGTATGCTCTTGTTTGTGATCTTTTGGGTAAATGCCCAGAAGTGGGATTGCTGGGTCATAGGGGAGCTCTATGTGGAGTCTTTTGAGGAACCTCCATTCTACTTTCCAAAGTGGTTGAATGAGTTTACACTCCCACCAACAATGCAATAGGGTTCCCTTCTGTCCACATCCCCTCTAGCATCTGTTGTTATTAGAGTTCTTGATTTTAGCCATTCTAACTGGGGTGAGGTGGTATCTCAGTGTTGTTTTGATTTGCATTTCTTTTATGGCTAGAGAGGTTGAGCATTTCTTCATGTGTCTATTGGCCATCCTTATTTCCTCTCCAGAGAAGTTTCTCTGTAAATCTTTAGCCCACTTATTTATTGGGCAGTTGTTTCTTTGAGGATTTGTTGTTGGGGGATTTAATTTTATGAGTTCTAGGTATAGTTTAGATATGAGATCCTTATCCGTTGTATGGCTAGTGAAGATCTCCCAATCCATGGGCTTTCTATTGATCTTGCTAGCTATGTCCTAACAAAACAGTGAATGAATACAATTTATCTTGATCAAAGTCATCCCTTTAATCACTATCAACCCATCCCCCAACTTTCCCCTTTCCTCACTTTTCTTAATTTTGTAGGCTATACATTGAATTCCTTTCTGCATTCTCTCCCCTCCACATCCTTCTCTTCTTCTTCATTCATCTACTCCTTTCCCCATGACCACCCCTTTCAAGTACCCACTTCCTGGTGTTTACTAAGTTGAACTTAGACTTTGTCTTCCAAGAAATTATACTATTTGAGTTCACCTTGAATCTACTATATTTCAGTTAATAGGTTTGTATACACTTACATACAACCTAATGTATTTACTGATTAGTTCATAAGCTAATTCTACCTTCCACATATGAGAGAAAACATGCAGCCCTTGGCTCTCTGAACCTGAGTTACTTCACTTAACATAATTTTATCCAGGTCTTTCCATTTCTTAAAGATGGTATAATATCATTCTTTCTAATGGATGAATAAAATTCTATTGTATATATATCTCATATTTTCTTGATCCATTCACCTATTGAAGGACATCTGGGCTGATTCCATACCTTGGCCATAGTGAATAGCAGTACTTCAATGAATGTGATTGTGCTGGTGGATTTACTGTGTCCTACTTTGGAATCTTTTGGATAAGTGCTCAGTAGTGGACTGTTGGATCACAGGGTAGTTCTAGGTTTAGTTTTTTTTGAGGAGTCTCCATACTGCTTTTCAGAGTGGTTGAACAAACCCACCAACAGTGTAGTAGTGTTCCCTTTTGGCCACATCCTTGCCAGCAACCACATTGTTTGTTTTCTTGATAATGGCCATTCTAACTGGAGTAGGGTAGAATTTCAGTGTTGTTTTGATTTGCATTTCGTTCATGGAGAAATGTTGACCATTTCTTCATGTATCTCTTGTCCATTTTTATTTCTTCTGAGAAGACTCTCTTTAGCTCATTAGACCATTTCTTAATGGGGTTGTTGGTTCTTTGGAGGTTTATATTTTTAGCTTTCTGGATGTTCTGGATATTAGGCCATTGTCTGATGTGTAACTGGACAAAAATCTTCCATTCTTTAGTATATTATTTTAGCTTTTTGACTATGTCCTTTGCTGTATAGAGATGCATTGCTTGATGTATTCCAATATACCAATTCTTTCTTTGATATACTGTGTTTTTGGACCACTACACAGAAAACTTCCTTCCTGTTTCAAGGAATCTTAAATTTCCTACTCCTTCTTATAATAGTTTCATGATTTGGGGTCTTACATTAGGTCTTCCATCTATTTTGAATTGATGCTGGTGAAAGGTGATAGATAGGGATACAATTTCAGTTTTCTGCATGTGGATGTCCAGTTGTGCCAGTACCATTTGTTGATGAGGCTTTCTTCCAGCCTATGTTTTTTTTTACCCCCTTGTCTATGAGCTTATTTATGGGCCCTCTATTCTAGTCCATTGGTCCTCCAGTCTGTTTTTGTGTGAGTACCAAACTGATTTTATTACTATAACTCTGTAATAGAGTTTGAAATTTGGTATTATTATACCTCCACTACTTTTTCTGCCTAAGATTGCTTTTGCAATTTAGGGCCATTTTAGAGTCCATATGAATTTCTGGATTGTTCTCTCTAACTGACTGAAGAATGATGTTGGAATTTTGATGGGTATAGCATTGAATTTGTAGATTGCTTTGTGATATTGCAATTTTCACAATATTAATTCTTCCAATTCAGGACCATGAAAGGTCTTTCCACTTCTTATGTCTTCTTTGATTTCCTACAAACTTTTTATAGTGTGCACTGTAAAAGGTCCTACACACACACACACACACACACACACACACACACACACACACACACACACACCCAGCACAATAAATTTTAATGTGAATTTCTACCTGGCTGACTTTAAGACAATCTGAATATTCATTGCTCTAGAGGTATGTGTGTGTGTGTGTGTGTGTGTGTGTGTGTGTGTGTGTGTGTGTGTGTGCTTGCTCATTATAGGGCTTGAATTCAGAGCCTGAGCGTTGTCCTTGGACATTGTTCCTCAAGGCACTACCACTTGAGCTACACCTCCACTTCCAGGTTGGGTGTTTTGTTTTGTTTTGTTTTTTTCAGTTGCAGAGCCTGAACTCTGGGCCTGGATGCTGTCTCTGAGATCTTCAGCTCAAAGCGAGTGCTCTACGACTTGAGCCTCAGCGCCACTTCTGGCTTTTTCTGCTTATGTGGTGCTGAGGAATCAAACCCAGGGTCTCATGCATGCAAGGCAAGCACTCTACCACTGAGCCACCTTCCGAGCCCCACTTCCAGGTTTTTTGGGGGGATATTTTGGACATTAATTTGGAGATAAGAGTCTCATTGATTTCCTACTGAGTTTGAACCAAGATGCTCAGATCTCAGCTCCCTGAGTAACCAGGATTATAGGAATTAGCCACCAATGCCCAGCTTAGTGTTCTTTTTTTTTTTCACTCCATCAGCACACATCTTACCAAAAACATTCTTTTTGCTCACTGGATTCAGGAGAATGTCAGTACAACAATACATAATATATTTAACAATTTAACAATAAATAACAATCTGTCCTCCTTGGACCATGGGGGATGGGTGATTATCTAGAGTATGAGAGTCTAAAAGCAACCTGACCCATAGAGGTGTATATATTTCTAAGATACTAGATTCAGTCCCTGAGACAGAATCTTTTTTTCTTTCTGGTGGGAGCATGGAAAGTGATGAGTACCTGTTTCTTTCCCTACTACCATGACTGAGTAAAGAAGGTTTACTGACTTCATCCTTCTCTTTCTTCACCAGTCTTCTGAATTGTTCATCCTATGTCCAAATCAGAAAATCATGTAGTTAAGATTTGATTAGGGCTTATGAGTATATGAAGACACATTAGACCCTTTCAGGTGTTTGCCTAAAAGAGAAAGTGGACCTTCTGACCTATGCTTCTGCTGGATGATTATTGTTGCCCAATCCTCTTCCATAGGTACACAGAAATCATATACAAATATAGATTCCAAGTTGTCATTTCCTCTCCCCTTCCACATCAAGAAAGCACTTGTTTGTGAGCATGGGCATACTTGCCTGTAATTCAAATACTCAGGAGATTGAAACAGAAAGTTCATAAGTTCCAAGTAATTACATAGTAAGACATTCTCTGTAAAACACAAAACCAAAAAAAATGAAGAGAAAGTGAGGAAGATATTACTATAAGGCTGATATCTGCTATCACTTATACTTAAAAAAATAAATGTCTATATTAATACTTACAAATATTACTAGTAGCCAATTGCAGGCTACACCCCACCAGACTTTGTAGTACAGTGTCATAAGTATAAAAGTCTGGGTCTCTCTGCAACATTATTTGTAAAATTATTTAACCTCTGAATTCTTCGTTTCTTTTGAATAATGGAGCCAGTGATAATAAATAGTATGTGAAGTTAACCAGATAATAAAATACTATAAATGCACATAAAGCTATAACATAATGATAACTTTAGAAAAGCTATAATACAAGTTGTTCGGTTATGGCAAAAAGTTTTCCATGTATGCTAAAATTAGTAGAATATTTTCCATCTCACCTATTTCTTGGGCAATCTTCTTACTAACATAAGACCAAGAATATTTGTCTCTCACAAAGACTTAATCCATAGCCCAAACTACCATGTATAGGCCAAATTCAGATCACTAGCTTTTGTAAAGAAAGTTTACAAAACTCAGGAGCACGTGTACTGACTCTACTGGCTCTGTGTGTGTGTGTGTGTGTGTGTGTGTGTGTGTGTGTGTGTGTGTGTGTGTGTATGGTTGAAGATGGAACTCCAGACTTTGCAAGTGAGCAAGTATTCTACCACAGAGCTATACCTTCATCCTTTTTAGCTGCTTTGAGCTACAAGTGCAGTCTAGTAAAGACAAGTGATTATGGCTTACAAAACCTGTAATACTGATTCTCTGGCCATTTATAGAACAAGTTTGCTAACTATTAGCCTACCCTGAGACACTATTTAGATCACAAGATAGCCTGCATTGATACAGATTTTATTTATTACAGACCAACTACATAATTTTTAGGGCCCATTGCAAAGTGAACATGTGAAACCACTTATAAAACCATATTAGGAATTCTAAGATGGTGACAACAGATCGTTATGCTGAACATGGGCACTCCCTGAAGTAGAACCTAGTGTGAGTGACAACAGAGATGCCATATGATGAAACCAGGCCCAATTTTATGTTCTCTAGAGATTTCCCCTAGTAGAAACTCTGTTTTCATTTTCATATACAAGTACATTCTAAGTAAAATATAGAATAAAAAAGGGCAGTACAACTAAAATTATGTCCTAAATAATTCCAGGAAATTGAAATTTGGGGTTACCTATGAAAGAAAGAACAGTTCATATAAAACACCTCCCTTCACAAGCTTCTTTGCTTCTTTCTTCTTTGTGTTAAATGGCTATCTGGGCTTCCTCTGGTTTCTTAACATTGTGCAATTAACCATAATACCCATAGTACCAGTGATATTGGGGATTTTGACAATTATTAATGTTTTTCCATGAACAATAAAGAAGATGTTAGAATTTTTTATCCTACAAAATAGAAAATGTGTCCTAAAGGTTAAAACAGCAAAGCTTGTTAAAAGGAAGAGTTTGAAACAAAGTAGAAATAACCTCTCAGTTTATCTTTCTCTTGTTTAGTCTTTCTTTTTTTTATTTCAGGAGCCAAGAGCTTTTTGATAATGCTACAAGGTGAAATGTCTGATCTAGGAAGCCAGTTTTTCCTTCTCACATAACAAGCAGAAGGGATACTACACAGTGGGCTTCATCTGGGCCCACCTGCCAGCTGTGCCATACTGACCTGAGAAAACACAGGGGATCTGGCTCCTCCTGAATCTGGAAGAAGAGGTCCACTGAGGACTGGAGGCCCTCCAGAAACACTGGCTGCCCATGTTCCTGGGCCATGGTCAGGTTGACACCCAAACTGCTGCCCTGAGGTGCATGGTGGAGAAGCATATGCAGAAGGGCTATCTTGTTTATTCTAATAAACTAATACCACCCAATCAAGTTCCTAACTTACAACTGTCTCTTCACCACCAGAGAGCCTCATGAATGCTAAGCACAAACTTTACCACTGAACTACATCTGTAGCCCTCTAAGTTTTTTGTTTTGTTCTTTTTGTAGTGCTGGGAATGGAACCCATTCAGAGTAGTGGCTGATTCGTGATGAGCTCCTAAAATGTTACTTTTTGTTGCTGTGATGACGTGTTGCTGTTCCCTTGTCTTGTCTCCTATTAAGGTGAATAGGAAAAGTCTCAGGTAATTTTTAAAGCAAAGAAAATGTGTGTTTCTAATATCACAAAAGGATTACATTTCATCAAAAGCCCCATGTGGAAAGTACCAACTGTTTGTGGAAGTAGGGCGGATAATTGTAACTCAATCTCACTGGCAACTGGATTGCAAAGTGAAAATTGTACAAAGAGAAAGTGCACTCTGATAGCTAGCTTCTTCCTCTTTAATCCAAGTACAGTTTAATCAACTATTTGGGAACTAGATAGAGATCCTTCCCTTACATATTCAAGTCGACAGACCTTTTGTATTTTAAACAGATCTTTAATGTAGTTTGGTACAAACAAAAGTTTTATTTGTAGGATTTCTAACAACGGTAGGCTCTGAACTAAAATCTGCTGAGTAATCATATGACCTCAGGCTGGGGAAAGCTTTCCACCTCTGTGAGAGTGACTTAGAAATCCAATTTTGTTCCAGAACAAAAGGTTGACCACCTGGTTCCTTTTGTCCATCTGAGTAGCCCTCTAGCACATGATGAGCTCACCATGTCAGAGTAAGGTTTCCCTCCAAGAAGAACAAGGACTTGTCATCACAGTCCTGTTGTGACCAGGGAAGTATATGGATTCGTATGTGCCCTGGGGAATATACACAGGCTTCCTGACTAATCTCCTCCAGGAACAAAAGCAGAAACCAACAAGAGGATGGGGAAGTCAGATTCATGACCTACAAAGGGGAAGACTGAACTTAGATGTACCTGTGGCTAAAGTGACATCACACATGTGAAGAGGAAGGGCAGAATGACACAATGGACAGAAGGAGTACTAGAGTTAGAGTGCCAGAGTTTGAGTCTTGTTTTCAACATTGTACTTAATGTGCTGCATGGCTTCAAACTAAGTAAGATAAAAAGAATCTCTCTCTCTCTTTCTCTCTCTTTTTCTCTCTCTCTCTCCCTCTCCCCTGTGGTATGGATTGATTTAGTTAATGCATGTAAAAATGTTTATAACATTGCCTAGCATGTATTATCACTGTCTTGGCTGTGATTATTGGTGTCTGATGTTATTAGTGTACTGAAATACTTTGCAATGTGTAAAGCAATATGCAAACATAAGGCACTGCGCTTGATGAATCATTATATTAATTTGTCAGGATTGCCATAACAAAGTAACACACAGCATGACTTAAACAACCCAGACTTATTTTCTCACAATACTGAAAGGTTAGGAGTCAAAGACTGAGGTGTCAGCAAGGTTGATTTCTTCTAAGGTCTCTCTCGCTGTCTTCACATCTTCCCTGTCTTCACATGTTCCATTCTCTCTGCTTACCTATGTCCTAATGAACGCTTCTTACAAGAATGACACAATGGACAGAAGGAGTACTAGAGTTAGAGTGCCAGAGTTTGAGTCTTGTTTTCAACATTGTACTTAATGTGCTGCATGGCTTCAAACTAAGTAAGATAAAAAGAATCTCTCTCTCTCTTTCTCTCTCTTTTTCTCTCTCTCTCTCCCTCTCCCCTGTGGTATGGATTGATTTAGTTAATGCATGTAAAAATGTTTATAACATTGCCTAGCATGTATTATCACTGTCTTGGCTGTGATTATTGGTGTCTGATGTTATTAGTGTACTGAAATACTTTGCAATGTGTAAAGCAATATGCAAACATAAGGCACTGCGCTTGATGAATCATTATATTAATTTGTCAGGATTGCCATAACAAAGTAACACACAGCATGACTTAAACAACCCAGACTTATTTTCTCACAATACTGAAAGGTTAGGAGTCAAAGACTGAGGTGTCAGCAAGGTTGATTTCTTCTAAGGTCTCTCTCGCTGTCTTCACATCTTCCCTGTCTTCACATGTTCCATTCTCTCTGCTTACCTATGTCCTAATGAACGCTTCTTACAAGGAAATCACTCATAAGAGCTTTGAAACACCCTGATGACCTGGTCTATTATTAATTACCTCTTTGAGGATCCTCTCCCTAAATATAGTCACACTCAAAAGTACAGGGAATTAGGATGTTAACATCCTAATTTGGAGGCTGAGGGATGCAATGAGGCCATAACAATCAGTTGAACAATTTGCTTAAGCTAGAATTGTGTTCCTCTTCTCTAAATAGTTCCTGGTATTATTTGGATAGAAGAAGTACTTGTTTGACATGGTATAGATAGAATAGTAATGGTCAGTTCTCTCTAGAGAATACGGTGATGAATGGAAGTGACATGTCTACAGAATCCAGCATATCCTCTGCTCCACAGCTTTGCGCATTGTTGACCCTATTGGTCATTGCCAGGTCCAAGAGTGAGGACCCACAGACTTGTTCTATCCCCCTCACAGTCTTACTTACATGATTTCTCTGATTGACTGGCTGGCAAATCTTCTGGCCACCAGCTCCCCAACCTCCCCATAGTTCCGAAAACTAAAATCTAATAGGGAAGTAAATCTTTCTTCCTGTAATACACAGAATGACCACTCATGTGACTGAACCCTGACTAATACCAGAAGGAGTGGGAGCTTTTCTCTGGTCATGCTATTACTGAATCACATGGATATATTTTCAATTGTAATTGAAATTCTAATTATTGTATGCTTAAACTCATTCCAAATCCTTTGAATTAGTCCTTCAACTTCTCTCTTGATTCAATTACATCCCCCAATGACTGCCATATAGAGCTTCTTGAATCATACTCATGTCACCAAGTGATGGAGAAGAGAAGTCCCCAGATGGCAGCTGACTAGCCACCAAGAAAGCAAGAAGTTCAGATCAGAGTCCAAGGATGGAGGCTCCCAAAGGGATCCTCTATTTTAAAAAGAAGAAACAGATGTAGTCAATGTTTGGGAAATATTAAGAGAGTGCTTTACAGTAACCTTGGGTCACTGCAGGAAAAGTAGTAATGAAGCATACAAAATTAAGAACAATTTTTTAAAGTGTTAGACATACTAAAAAAATCATACAAAATATACACTAAAATTACACTACACTAGCCAAAGGTAAAGAGTTATTTGGATTTAATAATGTGACGTGTACATACTTAGCATGAAGATATGAGTTAGGAGCATGAGGAAAATGAGAAAAGAAGGGAATGGCACACCAGCACAGAGCACACTAGAGCCTGGAGTGTATTGGGGAGTTTTTCAAGACAGCATGTATGAACAGCTCCTTGAAGAAGCCTGGCAAACATCAGTGCCTGTGACATGGAGCAGTACTGGAGGCCATAGGGGATAAGAGAAGGTTTGAATGAGATCAGAGCATGTCCATATGCTTTAGGACTGACTCAGAGGAAAGGAGAGATGGTAGCAGAAGAGAAGATAACAAAGAAGAGTCTGGGAAAAGGGATTAATTCAAGCCCAGATAGAGGGTCTGAGCTCTGATGGGAGTGAGGCCTACATTATTGAGGTAGGAGAAGGAAGACAGGTCTTAGAACCAAGAGGGTTTGTATGAGTAGGTTGAAAGAAAGATACCTTCCTTCCTTTCCTCTCATCTGTACCTCTACTCCCTTAGGTCTGAGCTCTCAAAGTACTTCCATAGAACTGCCTCTCTCCTGGCCAGCTGGGGAGGTCAAAATGGAGTAGAGATAGAAAGCTAAGTCAGAGAGAAGGAGATTGTAAACCAGGAGGGAGATGAACCATCTTGTTGGAGTCACACAGCTAATTAGGGACTAAAATCAAACTGGCTTCTAGCCTAGTGCTCTTTCACTACCAAATTACCATGTAATATTGAACAGATGGGAGTGATTAAGGCATAGGGCCATTATGAAGACTAACATAACCCAAGTTACATGCAATAAGGAACAGAGTAGAAATACAGCCGAAAGGTTTAAACCTCATTTTGCAGGAAGGGGTAATTTTACCCACTGTGAGCCATGATTAGATTAGGGTGGATTGAAGTGAACTGTAAACTTCTTAAAAGCACTGACTTCCCTGTTATCTAATCCAGCTGGGCTGGGAGAAGCCCTGGCTACATTGGTGACACTCTAGGAAGAAGACAAGATAAATGCCAGTCATCACATCAACCAACGGACCTTAAATTAACCCTTCATATGACACAAGCATCTGTTAAATAGGAAGTGCTTTAAAATAACATATCGTTCTGCTTGCACAGATGTGGGAACCCTGACATTCATATTCCATCAGAAGAGGCTCTTCTTCAAAATACTTACCCCTCAGGCTTCCCCTTCATGCCATTCCTTTGTTCCATTTGCAGCAGAAACCTTCTCCTGTTCTATATTTGTATTTCTAACAGTTCTTAGAACATGGCATTTATTTTGAGTGACATTCTGCTATCTGCCATGCATGTTTTATTTTCCCCTCAGTATCACTTACTGGGACAGTTATTGAATTATGAATGTTAGCCTTGATCAATCAGATTGGTTTTGCTCTTTGTGGGGAGAAGAGACTATTTGGTTACTGATCATATTGACAAGTCAGCAGATTATGCTAATTCATGATCATCTTTGTAATTAAAATCCTTTTTGCTAGACACTGCTCATAATAAATATTGAATTGTTAATATCCAACCAATGGTCACTTTTCCTTATAAACTTGAGCCCTGATGCTCAGAGTTCTAACTCTCAAGTCAATGCTACTTTTCCCCTCTTTTTTTTTTTTTAAAAAAAAGAATTGGTTGTGGGGCTTGAACTCCTGGCCTAGGCACTGTCCCTCAGCTTTTCAGCTCAAGGATAGGGTTCTACTACTTGAGCCACAGCCCCACTTCTGGCTTTTTCTGTTTATGTGGTGCTGAGGAATCAAACCCAGGGCCTCATGCATGCAAGACAAGCATTCTACCACCGAGCCACCTTCCCAGCCCTACTTTTTCCCTCTTGTCCTAAGTAGAGCTCCTGAAAACTAGGGGAGACCTAGAAGAATTCGTTTGACAAATTTCTCCCAGTATCAGAGGGAAAATACCCCAACAGCCAATATCCAATATTTCTATTCTTACTAAATTCTCATACTTTTACTCAGACTTGGTAATTACAGTCGCTTGTTTAGGTCTCGTTTCATCTGATAAAAGAACAAACAATACAATGGATACTGAACACAGTCTAATTTCTGGTCAGAGAAAAAAAATGATTGTAAATGCACATACCTTCCCTGACAACCTTTCATTTCTTTCCCCTTTAAATTTATGTTTGTAATAGTTATTTGAATTTTTATTTTACTTGCTTATTATCTGTTTTGTCCCTTGCAATCTAAGATTGCAAAGGGCAAGAACCCTGCCTCTCTTGTCCTCTATTTTCTAGGAACCACATCTCCTGGGTGCAAAACAGATTCCAGTCAAAAATCTATTGGGTGACACAGTATAACCACTGTTTTCCAGTATAACCCGTTTTTACTGTATTTGATGTTAGTGTAAGTTGGGGAGGGGAAGGGAAAAAAACAAAATGTTTAAATAGGGATACAGGTGGACCCATTGCAACAATGAGATGTACACGACACTATGTTAAAAAACGAACTTTACAATTTAGGCGGGTGGGAAGGGGGAATAGTAGTTGAGGAGGTGGGAGGGAAGGGATGATAGGGGAAAAACAAAGTAGGAGGCAACAACGCTTGAAAAGAAATGTACTCATTACCTTACCTTGCTCATGTAATTGTAACCCCTCTGTTCAGTATTTTCACAATAAAAAAACTTATTTAAAAAAATCTATTGGGTGAATGAGTGGATAACTAGTAGATGGATAGTGGATGGTAAGTGGAATGATGAATGAGTAGATGGATGGTATGAATGGATGGATGGATAGTAAATGGGTAGATGGAAACAATATGCTGTCTTCTCCTACTAGGAGAGTATCATACGCCAGTGAGGCACCTATTTAAAAGGCATCCTAGCTCTGAAAAACTAGTGGAGATAAGTAGATATAGCAAGGAAGATGTTAAGATGCAATTTATGTCTGATTAACACTCTAGAGAAAATTAATAAGAATAGAAGGAGAGTTTGGGGAGACAGGTGCTGGTGGCTGGTGGCTCATGCCTGTAATCTTAGCTATTTGGAAGGCTGAGATCTGAGAATCGCAGTTCAAAGTCAGCCAATTCAGGAAAGTCTGTGAGACTCTTATCTCCAATTAACCACCAGAAAACTGGAAGTGGCACTGCGGCTCAAAGTGGTAGAGCACTAGCCTTGAGCTGAAGAGCTGAGGGACAGTGCCCAAGCCCAGAGTTTTAAGCCCCATGACTGACAAAAAGAAGAAGAAGGAGGAGGAGGAGGAGGAGGAAGAGGAAGAGGAGGAGGAGGAGGAGGGAGGGAGGGAAGGAGGGAAGGAGGGAGGGAGGAAGAGGAGAAGGAGGGGGAGGAGGAGGAGGGGGAGGAGGAGCAGGAGGATAGTTTGGAGGAGCAGGGTCGAAACTAGCAGAAGGAGAAACACATAACTAGAAAACCATCTCTTGACATGTATCTTGAAGAAGGCAGATTTGGACAAGAAGGGAAATTATATTAAGATTAGGAGATGCTTAACAAATGTATATTGATTAACTGGATGGCTGACAAAACATGACAATGTGAATTATTTTTAAGATTTGTTAGGGTAAAGCTTCCCATGCTTCTGAGGAGGATCCAGCATTGGTATGAAGAAGAGCAGACTGCTTCCCCATGACCCAGCTCTCCTGTCCATATCCAATAGGTTCACACTGACATCCTGCTAATAAAGTTACCAAAGGCTATTTTACCATACAGCTACTTCAGGATAATCCAAGTATTAGGCTCTTCTTCCTCACATCAAAAATATTTCTCCTGAGTCTAATCCCTTAAAGAACATGATGATAAATAGTTAACTGAACACTCTTATTCCTAGATTATTTCCATCAGAGAAAAATACTGTAATTTCTTTTTTGTTTAGTTTTGTTTTCAGAGTCTTAGACTGGGACTCAAATTCTGTACCTGAGGCCCCTTTTGCTCAATGGTTATCACTCTACCAGCTGAGCCATGCTTCCAATCCCAATTTTCTCATCTTAAAAATAATAATTTGCTGACCTCACCCTTCCCGATAGCTATAGCTCCACCTGCTCACATTTCTATTCTCTTCTTTACAGTAAAATTAATTCAGAGCTTTTTCCTAGGGTTTAGGATAGCTCATTTGGGGATGTCGACTGCTTTCCTGGCATGTATAAGGCCCTGGGTTCTAGCCTAGCCCACAAAAGAAAAAAATAATTCTTCTTACACTTGCTATTTGAAATTTATCTCCTCAGTTTTTTCTTGAATCTTCTCAATTCAGGGCTTTTTATAAATTGTTCTAAACAAGGACACAAATAGACTGTGAGTTACAGTGGCATAGGCCCAGTCTATACTAGCTAGCTAGCTCCATTATCTCTTATTAGTTTCATTTCTGATCCCTATACTTCCAGCTAGAATGATCTCTTTTTTATCACATCCCATTCTTCCCTTCTTTTTTAAAAAAAATATTTATTTTTATTTTACTGTAAAGATGCTGTACAGAGGGGTTATGGTTGCATGAGTGAGGCAATGAGCACATTTCTTGTTGAGCATTGTTACCCCCTCCCTTGTTGTTCTCCCACTATCCTTTCCCTCCATTCTTCCCTTCTGCTCCAATATTTCTCAAAGCTCTTTTGACCATCAGTATTATTGTGTGTTATATTCTCTGCCTTCCCACATGGTAGGGTAGCTTCCATTAGGGCAAGAAGTGCTTCTCTTTTGTTATTGCCTTATTCTCACTCCCAGCTAAAACATACTTAGCACAGAGTAAGGTCAATGAATTGTTGAAGCAATGGAAAAGCCATTCTGAACCAATGTGTTCATGATTTCTAACATCTTAATAGGAACGGCCTAGATTCCATTCATATGAGACCACATAGATTGAGACAGCAGCACTGGACAATTTAGTGGGGATGTATTTTGGGGGTGGTTAAGGCCTTGTGGTACCCCTCAAATTAGACTACATTTCTGACTGCTGTATGAAAATAACCTTGGCCACATACTTATGAGTCACAAGAGTAGATTGGCTGCCAAGAAATACATGCAATTGTTATCTCTGTTGAGGATAATTTGTTTTAATGGATATCACACCTCCATTGTTTTCTTGTGTAGTAAGACCACATTGGAAGTATTGTGTTCACCTGTGGGGATTATTCTTCAGGAAAAACATTGACCAGAGAAAATCAACCAGAATTGTGAAGTAGTTCATTGTGGTCTATACAACACAACTGAAGGGAACAAAGGTACTCAAGTACTCAGCGATTACCTTTAAGGACAAAGTCTAAAAGTGTGTAACATGTGTGCCACCATTCTTCCCTCCATCCATGGCAGACATTATTAATCAGTCATGATTCTCTTTGTAATAACATTTATATCTCCTTATTAGGTGAGACAAAGATAATCTCTAAATTTGATCTCCCCCTAAGTTCTATGGATCTCTTGCAACTTGATTATACTAGACAAAGCCAGGGAAAAAGGGCTGATGAAAAAATTCTGCACAGAAAAACCACTCACTTATAGACTGCAGTTATCTCACTGAGGAAGATAACAGAAAATGAGAATGAAAGAGACCATCCATGAAGCACAAAGAGATCAGGTGATTATTTCTAAGCTATTATGACAATAGCAACATGGTCTGCCATTTATCTTAGTTCTTTTCTATCTCCACATGCTTTAACCCTATGCTCCAATCTTTTTGGGCTAGAAGCCAATTAACTCTGTTTAAAAAAACATGGAAAAAACAGCTGATGCCAGAAGCTTGTCTCTCTGTGTTCCAAGACTTGGTAATTCCTCCCCTAATGACACAGTAGAGACTCTGTCGCCACAGTTAAGAGCAGGCTTTAGACAATTACTATATTTAAGTCTGCTCTGCAGGTTATCATACCCACATCTGCAAGCTATTCCCTTTATAAATCATTTGGAGTTATTTGCCACAGAAAACTCACTGGAAAAGGCCAGCAATTGCTTAAGGATGAATGTCACTGAGGCATTCCACGTGGCTAGTGGAAGACACACTGGAAATCTCCTTTGCTGTAACTTTACTCCCACCCCTGCCTCTTGGAGCCAGGATCTTCTTATCCAAGCAGGAAGTCTATGCTTGGGATTGAATAAAAGGGTGGTAAAGAACAAATCTTTTATAGCCATCCATCCACTGGCCTTTGAAACAACGGATTCCAATCCAGAGAACTTATCTGCTGGAGGGTTACTCTCTGAAATTCTCCTTAGTAATTATAAAAGGCAAGAAAAAAGGAGCAGGATTTCTGCATAAGATAGTATTTTATATAAGAAATCAGAGAGCATGCTAGATCCTGCTGAATACTTGGTTGCTTGCATTGGTTGCCTAGGGGTAAGGAACAACTGTTCTGGTCTTGAAGGCTCCCTCATACAAAAATAGGGGACAATCATTAATTTTACTTCCCTGGAAGAATTAAATTAGAATGGACAGTTGATAGGAAAGCATTTTGAAAAGAGATTTCTCTATCACCCAGATGGCTGCAATGTTAGTCTGAGCTCTGTTCTTGTTCTAAGCCTGTGGTGATAGTCACCTCAAAGATTTCACATGGTGATACCACAAATCCAAAAGAAAATGCAGGCCATTGGTACACTTGTACTTTTGTGTAGGACCTTTCTGTCCATGCTTCCTGACTTCATGCCTTTGGGAGTTCATCTGGAATTTTAAGCCTTTGAGTTGGTTAATTCTTTTCAACTGTCACCTAAATATTGAAGGTTGGTCATTGTCCGGAACAGTGTCAGGACTGAAGGACTTATGATACATAAGCCTCAGATAGGACATTACCCTTCTATGTAGGACCAATGTATGCCCACTTGTTCCACCACACCCATTCTGGTCTTATTCTATCTTCATCTTCTCGTCCCCAGTGAGTCAGACCTATGGGGATCTGCTCTAACCCAGTACTCCCATTCCTTATAGACTAATTATTTTGGTAATATTTTCTTTTTTTTTAAGCCAAGTATTTTTACTCTCCATCTGTTTTCATCTATATAACTTTCCATTTTTCTGCCTTAATAAAAGAATGAAAGAAAACTAACTTAAAGAAAATTATTTAGTGGGTACTAAGAGAAAAAGGGGTGGGAGGTTAATAGATAAGAAAGGGAACATGAGGGTAAAAATGAGGCTTGTATATACTATATAGTATTGTATAATATCACCAATTACCATGATCTATGCAAGGCAACTCTTCCCAGAGATTTCCCGACTTCCTAATAAGATAAATCTTCTACAGCAGTATTGGTTTGACTCCCTCAGGTAGAATCCTGAAGTATTTGGTAAGTATCAAGCTCTTTAAATTCTATATAATATAATCACAAAAGTCTAAGAAATACTAACTACTGAATGCCAACATATTTCCCAAAATATATCCTTATCTTCAATAATTTCAATTGTACTCACTTTATGGAATCAAATAAAATGTATGATTCTAGAAAATGGAACTGTGTCTTAAAGTAGCAAAGTAGCGAAGTGCTAGCCTTGTGCACAAAAGCTTAAAGACAATGCCCGGTCCCTGAGTTCAAGCTCCATGTCTCACACACACACACACACACACACACACACACACACACACACACACACACACACACACACACACACACACACAAGAACATATAATTCTAATCTGTGTTGCATTTAACACATTACAAAAAGATTACTGTACACAAATTAGAAGAGAACAAATAAATCAGATTCAGCCAGCAGACAAATAAATTTATCATATAGATTTACTTATTTTACTTCCTATTATAGGTACGGTTGCTACATATTTGATACAAAAATGACAGTTCATGACAAAGATGTCTGTGTTCTTAGAATGATTATTTGTTTTAGCAAATAAATTTCAGTGCACTAACCCAGAAAGAACAAAACTTAGGAGTTAGAGAATGAAATGCATAGATAGATAGACAGACTGCATAGATAGATAGATAGACAGACAGACAGACAGACAGACAGACAGACAGACAGACAGACAGACAGACAGATAGACAGATAGACAGATAGACAGATAGACAGATAGATAGATAGATAGATAGATAGATAGATAGATAGATAGATAGATAGATAGATAGATAGATAGATAGATAGATAGATAGATGTGATTCTGCTTAATATTTTGTTTCTTTTTCATGGTCTTTGTTTATCCCTTCTATTCCTTCTCTGGTCAGAAATTCTATAAAATAGTTTCCCCTCAGACTATAGCAGTTCATAAAGATTGTGATCAAGACTCATAGTCTATTTCCTTTTATCCTCATGTTTTTATTAGCATTGATTAGCTGTAGAAGGGAGTTTCATTCGGGCACATATGTATGCATGCAACATACCTTGATCAGACTCATCCACTCCATTACTCTACTGTCCCTCAATCCTGCTGCCCACTTCCCAAATCAGTCCTACCAAGCTTCGTTGTCCCAATTTCAGATAGATAGAGACCACATTTTGCAATATCCTCCCTACTTCACATTCTTCATTTGCCCTCCTCCCTTTCATTAGTTCCCATGCTCCAGAGTGGATGTGTTTGACTTCTTTGTCATTCATTGTTCTAATTGTTGGAACAGATTTTGCCCTGGCATTTTACATGTGCATAATACAGTACTTTAATCACAATGATCTCTCACTCACTCTTACTTTCCTCATAACCACTGTCTCCTAGTACTCAACAGGTTTCAGTAGCAAACTATTTTCAACAGTCCTAACAGATGCCATTCATTTGCTATCATACCCAAATGCTAGTTCCTTTCCCTTTGGTTATGATTTGCTAAATTCGGTGAGCCTAGGCTAATTATCAAAATGGCAGTCATACATGTCTTTTGTGAGTGCAATGTTAAACAAGCAATTGCTTGTCAGTAAATGCAGTTAGATACATATGTGAAAAGGTAGTATCTCTGTACACCATAGAGCAACACCTCTTTTGTGGATCAGTGGAGAGAATTTTGGGAACATCTCATGTAGCAATTTCTTAGGACTAGGTTGTAGAGTAAATAACAAACAAGAATTTTTCAGGCTGCCTGGAACTTTCAGTGCAAGGAATTCCTCTTTTCCCAATAGAGTTATTCATATGCTCTTTTGTTCTCATCCAGAAACAAACTCAATGGCAGTAACTGTACACATAAAGTGTTAATTTACACATGGACATGCACAGCAAACTCTCAAAGGAAATCTAAGGAATATAGAAGACAAAATGAGCATATCTCACCTATGTGCACCATGAGCCTTTGGAATGTTGTGCAGAGGAAATCTTCCAAAGAAACTATTGCTGAAGTAAAGACTTCTTAAGCACAGTTCCTTTAAGAGTAACTGTTTACAAGATATATTTTGTTAATAAACTGCTTTGTTAAATGGCACCTCCTCTGTACTACTTCCTAAAAATAATTTTTAAAAACTAAAAAAAGAATTTGTTTAAAAAGCAAACCAAATTTTGAATGAGAGGGAGAGAGGGAGGACCAGCAGGATAATGGAGAGCTAATGAAGAGATTAATGAGGATGAATATGGTCTAGGTAGTTTATTTTCATGTATGAAAATGCAACAATAAAACTTTTTAAATAATTTTAAGAAACAATGAGGAGAGAGAGAGAGAGTGCTGGAGGATATACTATATACATGTGTGAAAATATTACAATGAAATCCCTCTTGTACAGTAAATGTGATAAAAATGAATATTTGTTTAAACTTATTGATCCATTAGCATATTAGTATATTTGAAGGATACAAGATTTTCTTTGTAAAGAAAAAAGCAATAGCAAGCCAAAGTAGCTGAAGAAAAAAATATCAGGCCCTAAAAGTGAATCAAAGAAGCTCAGTTCAAACCTCTAACTAGAGCTCAGACAATTTTACTTAACAATGATACTCATAACTGGTGTTCAGTACATTCTTACTTTATTGATCTATTTACTTAGTCCTTATTCATTTGTTTTTTTATATAACATTCACCAAATATATTCAAGCAATAAAATCATATTCTAGTACCAGTTGTGGTCCACCTCAGGGAGAGATGTATAAAGTCTCATCGAACGAGGTATTCACCTAATACCCATGATGCACCACATACTACTCTAGAAACCAGGATGCAGCAGATCAAAGTAGACATAAATCCCAACAACTTTTTTGCATCTTATTTTGCTGTATAAAGAATGTTAAGATGAAGTTATGCCCAGGTGCAATGGGATGGAACTAACCAATCTAGGCTTGTAATTAAGATGGAGCAAATCAGAATTGGAACAATATGGTTGTTCCTAAAGCAATATGGTTGTTCCTAAAGCATGAACCTATCCCTTTTCCCCATCATGAAGCCTTAACTCACTGTGACATGAGAGACAATTAGAAAAGTAATATGGTGAATGAGAATTATATCTTATAAATTTTTAATTTTATGTTATTTTGTTGTAAAGATGATATACAGAGGGGTTACAGTTACATAAGTAAGGTAATGAGTACATTTCTTGTCAAACTTGTTACTCCCTTCCTCATACTTTTCCACCCCCTACTCCCTCCCAGTTGTTCCGATCATTTCCAACATATTGTCTTGTGAGTGTTGCTGTTGCATTGGTTTTCCCCGTTTGTCCTTTGTCTCACCATTTGGTTCTTCCCCTTCCCTCCCCTAATTCAGATAAACATATATGCAATACTCAGGGTACCAAAATCAAATACAGTGACACAGGGATAAATCATAGGGAAAAAATACAAAAGAAATAAGAAATCACATAGTACATTTAAAACAACAACAACAAAGAAAAACCTCCTGTGTGCCTGTCTTGGAGCAAAGTAAGGAGGCCAAGTCTGGCTGGCACCATGTTGACCACATGATGGATTGTAGGGTCTGGCATCTTAGATTCATGCTGGGGGAAGAACCCCCCTCCCCTCACCACCTGCCTCCCAGGTAATGGGAATGCCGGGACCCCTGAAGGCAGGGGCAGGCACTTGGCTGATAGGTTACTGAATCTGTCAGTCTGTGCCTGGGACTGGGAATTTCCTGAGGATCTGCCCCCCTCTGCCTACCTATTTAGGCCCTGGACCAACCTGGCCGCCAGTACCCATGCCACCAGTGTCCTGTGTCCTATCCGTCTCCAGTCATCATGGCGTCCCAATTCAGCTCTCCATTGGAGCTGAATTGGCTTGTTGGTATTGTTTTTATTTCTTTCCTCTTTAGCATGTTTCCTAGCTGTGTTATGTGTATCTGCGTGCTGCAAGCCTTTGTAACAACTGGCAGCCTGCAGCCTGTTAACTGTATAATAAAGACTCCAATATTCTATATTTTAAAATGTGGCTTCTGGGATGATTTACCTTACAAGAGGAGCTCATTTCACTTCGCATCATCTTGTATGGTCATGTGTACATAGCTATTGAGCTAGTCTTCTCATTGTCTTATAAATTTTACAACATACTTGGAAGTAACTGATAAAGTTAACTCCAAGATTCGTCATCTATGACTGTCACCATATACTTTTTAATCTACACAATTAAATGTGATACTTTCAAAGTCTTTAGGAAACCAGGATATGAGGATTTCACTAACCATCAACAAGCTCATCTTTCTGAAAGATGACCTTTGAATGGTCTCCATGAAACAAGGGCCATTGGAATTTTTTTCCAGGATATACATCTTTTTTTAATAATTATTATCTTTAAGTAGTTGTACAAAGAAAGGAGCTGCCATTTAACAAAGCAGTTGATCAATATAATGCATCTTGATCACTGTCACCCCTTCCAACATTCTCACTCATACCTCCCTTCCCTCCTTTCTTAATTTATACAATATACATTAAATTACTTACTGCATTCTCTCCATTTCCTCTTCATTCATCTACTTCTTTCTCCTTGACCCCACCAAACTCCCTTTCAAGTTCCCATTTCCTGGTGTTTATTTTGTTGAACTTTGTCTTTGCCTTTCTTAGGAATTATATTATTTGAGTTGTCCCTTGAAGATACCATATTTCACTTAATGCTTTTGTATACATTTGCATACTACCCAATATATTCACTTATATGTTTATCTAGATTCCATACAAGAGGAAAAACCTGTAACCTTTGTTTCTCGGGGCCTGTTGGTAAGGATGTGGGCAAAAAGGAACCCTAATGCACTGTTGATGGGGATTTAAACTTGTTTAACCAGTCTGGAAAGCAGTATGAAGGTTCCTACAAAAAAAAACTAAATATGCACTACTCTTCTACTCTTGTGCATTTATCCAAAGGATTAAAAAAAAAGATATTAAAGCCACTAGCACAACCATGTTTATTGGAGCACTATGTACCAGAGCCAAGGTACAGAATTAGCCCAGATGCCTCTCCATAGACAAAATGGATCAAGAAAATGTGGAATATGTATAATATATATATATATATATATATATATGATGCAAATGTACTCATCCCTTAAAACATTATATGATCTGAAAAAAAATGAGAGGACCTGGGAAAAAAGTGAATTAAGTTCGCCTGATTAACAGGGTATATATCTTGAGCTCTTCAAAGATTGTGCATAACATAATTCTGTTTATTTTTTCAAATATTTATGTCCATTGTTGGCATATGCCTGTACATCAATTAAACATGGTTTGAGAGTTACACATACCATATCATTAGGAGTGGTTGGCTCAGGAGTATGGAAAACAAGATTGGGGAATGAAGTGAAGTTGTATAATGTAAGAATTTTTAAATGATTACATAGTTCCATAATGCATGTAATTATATGTTGTCTGTGTAATTTTCAAGCCACTTTGCTGAAGTGTGATTAGAATTGGGTATTTCCCTTCCCCTGTGTGGAAGACCAAATCTTGCTGGCCACTTAGGCTCTGATCAACCCCAGCAAATTAAGCTCTGGTTAGTTTCTCTGGAGAACAAGCCTCGTGAAAAACATATTGCTTGAACATATTTAAAACTGTTCCTTTGCTCCCCTCCCTCTTCTCAATGAACCATGGAATTGTTCACTGATACTTCACAAGAAACCCTCACAGGAGACTTAGGTCAGTTTCCAGTGGTCACTGAGGACTGAGCCTCCCTGAAGTTTTAACAATCTGACTTGTACACATCAGCTTCTGGAAATAGGTCAGTTACAGTTCGGGTTCTTTTACCTTGGCCCTGTGGGATTTCTCTGCTCTAGTATAATGTAATTCTCTGTACCCACCTGTCTAAAAATCTGAAGACCACAGTCTAACCTTCTCTTACAATTCCTCTTCTAAGAGGAATTGATGTTTTAGCTGGATGGGATTTTTTTGTTTGTTAAGAACTTAGTGGTTGATTTCTAAAACTGGAAACCAGAGTCCTTTATTTCACTTGAAAACATACAAAATGCATAATGAAGTGACTATGTAGTGGCTTATTTATCTAAGTCTCTAAGTTTTAGATGTTTTAATCATCTAACGACCTTGTTAAAGGTATTTTCAACTGAGTAAAATATGCTCATCTACTGTTTAAACCTGGAATCTTCTTAATGAGAAAATACAATAGAATTAGCAGGCACTTTGGGAGATGTAAGTTTATAGGGGTTGTGATAGTAAAAGGATGGAGAAGTAGAATTAATAACCAGATCTCCATTAAGTGTGATTTATTCTGCCTTTTTTTTCTTTTTTGGGTGACATTAGGGTTTCAACTCAGAACCTCATGCCTGCTAGCCACACTTGCAGCCCATGCTCTGACTTCTTATTTAAACACTATTGGACAAGAGAAGCCAGAAAAATAAAAGGGAAAAAATTAAAATTTAGAACTAGAAAAGACTATGTAGATAATTTTTTAATCTCTGGGAAGATAAGTTCTTTAAAATGCTAAATGATTTCGAAATCAGACATCAATGGTCATAGCATGAAATTATAATACCTGCTTCCCATGTCATGTTCTTTCTATTAAATGTCCATCTTTTGATGTCTAAGAGTCCCATTGGATTTAACTTCCAAAAGCCTGAAAATATAAGAGTTACCAAACACAGTTTCTTACCTTTTAAAAACTGTGGTCTATGTAGCCCTTGAGCGCCTGATCCTCTTTATCTCTGCCTCATGAAGTTTCTTACAGTTTTTTTGTGTGCCAGCCCTGGAGCTGGGCACTGTCCCTAAACCTTTTTGCTAAGGATAGTACTTTACCACTTGAGCTACAGCTTTACTTCTGGCTTTTTTTGGTAGCTAATTGGAGATAGGGACTTTCCTGCATGGGCTGGCTTTGAACCACAATCCTCCAATCTCAGCCTTTTGAGTAGCTAGGATTACAGGCATGAGCCACTGGCAACCAGCAATTTCTTACAATTTGATCAGCAACCATGATATGCCTAGCTCTGTTAGCACTAACATTTCACCCCACCCTCACCAAAAATGATGTTACTGCTTTGCTACATCTTCTCCAGGAGCCCTGGTGACACTTCAACCTCAAATCCAGGTGGTTCTCTGAACTATGGGGCATTTCTACCTGGTAGCCTTTCTGAAGAATCAGCTTCAGCATTGTAGGTTTGTCTTCCAAGCCCACTCAACCACATCCATGTCTATGCCTGCATGTTTTCATGCTGGGCTGGGCTGGGCCTGGAGCGCTCTTGTCCTCATTTCCCTTCTCTCTATCTTCTCTTCAAAATACAGTGGTGCAAACACAAAACTTTCTCTGATGATCTCCAGGAACATCTTTGATGATTTGAACCCCTCTCCTACAACCCAACTATTTAAAAGTTAAATTCTATCATTACATTCCAAAAGTGAGGTCTAGAGGCAAAAATCCATAGCAAATTAAATTCAGAAATGACAGCAGAAAGCGCTCCAAATATTTTTATAGAAAAGGATTGTCAGTTTGGGCAGTAGTAAAAGAGGCTGTGATTGCTCAAGAGCCTTTCAAGGGTCCAATTTGGGACACAGAAATGTAATAATGATTTTGGTGTTGTAAGGGATGGTAATGATGCCACATACTGTTTTCATCAGGCACTTTGGCTCTACATGGACGCATTTTCTAATGTCATTTGTTAAAGCCCTTAAAGCCAACACCATGAACAACAGCAGAAGTTTCCTCTGAATCACCAGCCCAGGCCTGCATCAGATTGCCATGGACAAACTACAATGACCTGACTGAGCTGAAATTCAGAAGCTACGCATTGACCTCTAAGCAAGTACATTGCTGGGTAAGCAATAAAGTCTACCCTCAGTTAACAAAGGTAGGCACTGAAACTAACATACACCTTCATCTCTGTGAATTTACTCAAATGGTGTCATTTTTAAAGGTAGTTGTGAACAGTGCTCAATGAGCACATCCTCTTTTGTATCACTCATTCTTTTTCTCTAGTCCACCAAATACCATTTGCCTGAACTCAGTGGGGTTCTTTGAGTTGGTATCCCAATTTTTTGCTCAGTAACATGTTTCCTTTTTAACAATACAAGGTAGAATTGCTTCAAAACTGAATTTCTGAGTATTCTCAGGAAAAGGCCCAAATGTATCACTATCCTAAATCTTCATGTATTAAAAAGTTAGTGGCTACAATATAGAATTCACTCCTAGTATAATTGTTACAATTGTATGTCTGTTTTTATACCTCTTTAATTTTTTTAAATTTTATAAAATTACATAAATAGCAAGATCTCCCAATTCAAGTTGAAATGTATTTATGCATAAAATACCAAATGTATTTATGCATAAAATACCTTTGTGCCAAATACTAAATTCTATTTGCCAGGGTATTCAACACTATCAGATTTTATTGAGCTTAGAACAGAGGATTTGCTACCTTTATTAAACTAGAGGTTAGTGAAAACCTGCTAGGTATAGATGACAGATAAGCAACTCTTTTTGACCAAGTAATATTTTGGTCTAACGGATCAACTTATTATTATCCTGGTTACTATTGGGGAAGTTGAAAACTTGTTGTATTCCTGTTCATAGAATTTAGAAGTACAAGCCACACACTAGTGGCTCAGGCCTTTAGTCCTAGCTATTAATAAGGCCAAGACTTGAGAATCTTGGTTTGAAGTCAGTCCAGGTAGACAAATTCAAAAGACTTTTATCTACAATTGGCCAACAAAAAGTGAGAAGTGAAATGTGGCTCAAATAGTAGAGCACCAGTCTTGAGTAGAAAAAGCCTTGCAAAAATGTTCAAGGCTCTGAGTGTAAGCCCCAGTACCTATAGACACATAAAAACAGAATTCCAAAGTTCACTTGAAATTATTAAAATACCATCACACCTATCATCTATGCCCAGAAATAAAAATATCTGTCAATAGAGCAAATTTAATCTGGCTTCTAAGATTTTCCCCAGGAGAACCTGGGAATAACTTGAACGTGAATACTCAACAGACCATTTCTATTCTCCAAGTAACACTGGGAGTCTCTCTGGGTGCTCATTTAATGTAGCCTCTACACTCTAATTTTATAATCCATTTACTCTACAATTCTGTACAGATAGTAATTATTTTCAATAGATCCATTTTCTCTTTCCTTTTCTTTTTAAACATTTATAAGAAATGAATCTCAGCACTAAGCACTTGAGAGGCTGGAGCAGGAAGATCTCAGGTTTGAGGCCAGCTTGAACTACACAGACCCTGCTCAAAAAAGCAATTTAAAATAATTATGAATCTAATTGAAAATTTTTCAAGTCTTATTTTTACTGTGTAATCAGATGAATGTCTTTATACATTTAACATGGATCTGACAAATCCCCCTTGAGATTTTTCTGAGATCTCAGTCTCTTAGTTGTCTTCACTAGCTGACACTGTTGGTCTTCTGAGATTAATATAAGTTGCCTTGCTGAACAGCCATATAACAGAGGTGATGGGCTGGAGATGAGGCCTGGTGGTTGAGCACTTGCCAAGCTTGCAGGAGATTCTGGGTAACTCCAGCATACCATAAAAAGTAAAGGAGGTGTGGCTAGCAGATATGCACACGTACTTCCTCTCTAGAGAGTACCCTTCAAAAGACAGTTGAACCAAGATCTCTCCAAATATGATGTAACAGGATCAAATATTTGGAATTTAAGAAAATGAATATTAAAATTCTGACTCAACATAGTCCCATAGCCAAGATGACAAAGAGTGACTGGTGTGCCTATAAATCATGAGACCAACAACTGAGTAGAATTTCTTGGTGCTCCTCGTGGACAATTTAGAAAACTCCTGGCTAACAAAAATATGAAACAATGATTTTTTAATATAGTTTCAAATCCACACAAATAAAATAAAATTAAATTAAAATAAATAAATAAAAAAATAAAAAAGAAAAAAATATATAGTTTCAGATCCATATAGTCATTTAGTTACAACAATTCCAGTTAACTACACAGATGGATTTATAACAACTTCTGGTGGGTGTAACTTAAGATGAAACACATGACTCCACCAGAGGATTAATCAACCTCTTCCAAACTGCAAATTAAAAGAGAAACAAATCAAACACTGCATTTTCCTCACAGATGTGAAACAAAATATATTCAGTCTTACTCCTATAATTACAGCATTAAGAGAGATTCGCCAACATCAAAGTAAATAAAAACATACCAAAGAACAGGCTGATGAAAAACTAACAGAGAACTGAATAATAATTTTTTTAAAAAATCTTGCAGCCACAGAATCTTATTGATTTCAATTATATATTCATGTCTTCCAAAAAAGAAGGTCCAGAAGTAGAGAGAAAATACAACTCTGATGGTGACCTGAGCTCTATGCTAGCTACCTACTAGCCAACTAAATTCATATCTACCATCTGCAGGTGGTTAAAAAATTATATTAAAAATTTAATTAATAGATATAATTGTTTACTAAAATTTGTATTATATTTATATTTGTTTGGCCAGGCTTTATTTGGGCTTTTTTAAACACCAGTAAAACAACCAACTTTAAAAAAAAAATAAAAAGCAAAGAAGGATTAAAAAAACTAACAAGCACCAGTAGGAATACCCCAGATCTACAGTATTCAAAGTAAATGTTATTAATTGGTCTTCACATTATATACTGTTTTGAGTGCAATTAGCACATTCTCACAAGTGATTTCCGATTAGTGTCTCTCCTACAAAACTTCCTAGAAATCAATGGAAGCCAAAGGACTAATCTGTCAACAAACTTAATGGCAAGCATTTTATTCCTTCTTCCCTTCCTGCCTCTTAATACCCACAAGACTAAGCCACAATAAGTCATGGCAGTATTGCTACAAACTGACCGAGGCCAGACATCCTAGTACTACCTTAGTCTCTGCTCAGCAGCCCATTGCATGCTCAACACTCAACACAGCTTGAGACTCTCAGTAGAATGGAATGATAAAGCTGTGGTCAATCAAAGCTATAACTATGCCAGCTCCCGCCAGTCTGTCTCCACTCAAAGCGTCCATTTAGCCTAGAAGCACAGCAAAATTTATAGCCTGAACTTTTATTGTGTGGAGTTTTAACACTGTGAGGAACCCTATACTCATGTCTGGGAGCCTTTGAGAAGGACAGACCCTGAATTCATTTTACCAATAGCAGAGTTCAGGAACCAGGCTACAATGGGCCTGAAATTAATCAGTTTGACACTCACTAATTTCTTAAACTACTACTTTACTTTTGACTTTTGAAGATGCCACAGGTTTTATTCCTTTCTTTTTTGTATAACATATCTACTGAGAACTCCACATAAAATAAAAATGTCTGGGAAACACTTTAACATAAATTTTATGGTATATATTTGAGATTTGTTATATAATTACATGAGATACATACAGATAGTAAAGTAGCTACTGTAGAATGTAAATTAACGTATCTACTAGCTTACATAGTTACTTTTTTGTGAAAGAGTGACTAACTCTACTTACTTAACAAAAACCCCCAATAAAAAACTAACTGTATTGACTTTAGTCCTTGGGTTTCCAATCCTGAGGTCTCTAAACCTATACATTCTACCTATCTGTTATGTGACATTCAACACATAACATGACGATCTAGTCCCCCCCACCACACACACACACCCTGATTCCACCTTTGGGAGCCACATTTTCTGTCTTTATCTGATTTCTTCTATATTTTTTCCAATTCACATATAGGTGAAATCCTGCAGTATTTCTATTTGTATGTCTTGCTAATTTTAGTTAATATCCTCCAGATCTATCCATGGTATAGCAAATAGAAAGATCTTTTGTTTAGTTAAGACTAAGTAATATTCTATTGTACACATTGGACATTGAGGATGTCTCCATATTTTACTGTGAATAATGCTGTAATGAACATATGAGTGTAGATGTTTTTTACAATTCCCTTGTGAATATGCCCAGAAGAGGAGCTCCTGAATCAAACAGTAGTTTTATTTAATTTCCATAGGAGCCTCTGTGCTCTTTTGCAAATGGCTACACTAATCTCCATTACCACCAACAGTGTTCTAGGGCTTCCTCTTCCTCACACCCTGGCCATCCTTATTATCTCTCTTCTCCTTACAGATGTGATTTCTTCCATGGTCTTTAACTTGCACTTCCCTTTTGACTAATAGTGTTAAGTACCTTTTCACATACCTGTTGGCAATTTTATGTCTTCTTTGGAGAAATATCTTAGTGTTCTGTTTTTATTTGGTTTGCTTGATTTCCTGCTATTGACTTGTACAACTTTATAAAGCTTGAATATCAAATGCTTATTAGATAGGTAGCTTTCCGTGAGAGCCTCTTCGTAAAATACAGTGTTTTAAATGAAAATTGTAACCTAGTCTTTCCAAAGGTAGTTTATCATGGGACCATTCGGATATTCCTAACATCATACAAGTGTATCAATACAGGCTGACAGACAGCTGGGGCAGCAAATAAGAAACACATGAAAAGCGTACATGTTTTTCCCACCATACACTACGACTGCAAAGGCCATAGAGATGCCAGGCATTCTCAGCCTTGGAACTGACCAAAGCAAAGGTCAGGAGAAGGGCTTTTTGTCTTGGTTGTTCACTGTGGTACCCACGGTGTCCAGCACAAAGCCTGGCACAGTCAGGTGCTCCATAAATGCTGTGGAGTGGATTCATGGCTGTCCTCATAATTTATAGACATAGCCAATGATTGCTCTGTCTCCTCTCTTCACTTTTAATGGGTTTCAAATGAGGACTCCAGACCCTCGTCTAATGTATGAAAGTTAGCCTGGATACTGGCTATCACCCAGCCCATTCTTAAAGACAGTAGTCCTACATAAACGTACAAAGTTAAATATTGTTCAATGTATTGCACATCCACATACTACAAACAATCACTTTTGTTGTAATTTAAATCCACAGCCTCAAGCAGTGGCTGTTGTGGCCGATGGTTCCATGTACCCCACCACATCCACTATTAAAACCAAATGGTGATGAGTCAGGCTGGGAATTTCAGAACTAATTGTTATACACAGGTCCTTGAGCAATGATTGGGCCACTCACATATGGGACCTTGAGAAGGTGAAAATCACGGTATTCTCTGGTCAAC
Organism: Dipodomys spectabilis; assembly: GCF_019054845.1. Taxonomy (NCBI): domain Eukaryota; kingdom Metazoa; phylum Chordata; class Mammalia; order Rodentia; family Heteromyidae; genus Dipodomys; species Dipodomys spectabilis. The sequence continues at coordinate 26,175,365 of NW_024870817.1, forward strand.
AAATCTTTTCTATAAAGAGTTAGAAAATGTTTAGTAGTATCAGGCTATGTCCCATTCAGTGAGAAAGTAGTCATACACTATACTCAAAACAACTATGCTCCAGTAATGACTTACAAGAATGGCTGTGAGTGGGTCAGATTACAACTATGCCCCATAATTTGCTGCTAGCCCCTGATCTAGACCAGGATTACATAACATTATTCCAAGTCTCACTCTCCAGGTCCTTACAATCAAATATGGTCCCATTGGCCAACTAAGATACTGAATGCAGCACATGTATCTGCCTACCAAATTTTATAAAAGAATAAACACTCCTGACACTAGGGAGATACCGTAGGAAGAATACATAGACTACAGAGCAAGTCTCAGTCTCAAAAATGCAAACAAATATAAATATATGCCCAGATGAAAGGATGGACAACATGACTTCATCTTCCTCAGATAGTTTCCAGGTTCCTTCGAATTTCAGTAATCTGATTGTCTTCAGGCTACATTTCTCATATTTGCCTGTATCTTTGAGCTTCCAATATGACAATGCTCAATAGAAAATGTACTCATTACCTTACTCGTGCAACTGTAACCCTTCTGTACAGTTTTTTACAATAAAAAATATTTATTTAATAAAAAGAATACAAAATAAAAATCTCAATTTTTCTGTTTTCCTTTCAGTAACAAAAGAGGTTTTATCTTTGTCGCTGTTGTTTTTAATGTACTATGTGATTTTTTTTTTGTTTCTTTTGTATGTTCTTCTCCCATGGTATAACCCCTGTTTTCACTGTATTTGATTCTGGTACCCTGCATCTTGTATATACATTTTTCTAATTTGGGGAGGGGAAGGGAAATAACAAAATGCTGAAACAAGGATACAGACTGACCCATTGTAACAATGAGATGTACAAGACACTATGTTGAAAACAAAGTTTACAACCTGGTAGGGAGAGGGAGGAGTTGGGGAAGTGAGGAGGGAAGGGATGGTAGGGGGAAAACAAAGGAAGGGTAACAATGCTAGATAGGAATTGTACTCATTACCTTACTCATGTAACTGTAACACCTCTGTACAGTATCTTGACAATAAAATACATTTTTAAAAATCTGGATTATTTGAATGATGAACTCTAAGCATTTAGGCTTTAGCACCTATGTTTATTTTGGATTTACAAATGTACATTTAGGGTATCATACTGATAGCCCAAATGACTTCAACTAAATTTTAATACATTGGAAAGCATCACTAGCTACCTAGGAGACTTGTGGTGTTTTTGTTTGTTTGTTTGTTTTGTGTGCCTGTCCTGTGGCTTGAACTCAGGGCCTGGGCACTGTCCCTGAGTTTTTATGCTCAAAGCTAGCACTTTACTATTTGAATCACAGCTCCATTTCTGGTTTTTTGGTGGTTAATTGGAGAAAAGAATCTCATGGAGTTTTCTGCCTGGACTGGCTTCAAACTATGATGCTCAGGTCCAGCGTCCTGAATAGCTAGAATTACAGCATGAGCCATCAGTTCCTGGCTAGTTGGCTCCATTTTAAAATCCATGTCTTATGTCTACAGTTGTATTTATGTTTGAATGAATTGTTGAGGTTACATCAATAAAATTATAATAGTAGAAAAGAACAGAGGCAAAACATTCTCCCAAATGATATATGCAGGCCAAATGAAGGGCAGAATGTGGCTTGATGAGATTTGGATGGAATAGCATGGTGGAAAATGGTACCATCACATCACAACATTTAAAAGAACTTTTATGTCTGTGAAATTTAAAAGAACTTTACCAATTGCTGTCAGTAGCCTTTTTAGTTAACTGAATGAGAGGATTACATTTCAGCAAAACAACATCATTGTCCAAAGTAAATTACTTTATTTGATTTTTTTGGTCGTGGTTTATACATAATTTAGGATGTTAATTGGATTTGATAGTTGTAGAAAACCTTACAGGCATACAGAATATACACCTGGATTTCTGCTTATGGATATTTAAGAAACATTTCCACTAAATCAGGTAATAATTTAAGTTGTTTAACTTCATTTTGCATTAGGATTATGAAATCAATACCAGATTCTCATACCTTATGTATGGACATCTTTTAAAGCCATGCCTACAGCCTTTTCATTTTCTATTTTGCTTTTGACATATGGTCTTTCTACCTTTGCTTAGCTTGGCCGTGAATGGTGATTCCCCTGTCTCTATCTCCTGAGTAGCTGGGATTATAAGAATACCCCACCTTGCTTGCTTTTATCAGGAATTGTTTTTGGTTGATAACTTAGCAAGGGGGGATCATACAAGATGGTAGCCAGCAGATCGACATCTAATGCAATAGGGGAAAAACTGTAGAGCCACTTGAAGCAATAGGGTTATATAGATACCATTTAAAAGAACTCATGGATCTTTTTCTGAAGTCAGTTTTCAGCTTTAAAAATCAGGTTTTTTAGGTCCATTTACACCATAGGAAAGTTTTGAACAGAGTTATTTTTGTACACCAATGAATAAGAGGAAGAAGTCAAGATGGGAGACAATGATGAGGTCTCCATTTGGGGATGTGGCTAAGAGAGCTTCCCGTGAGACTTTGAGGGAACTGCCCTCAGTGGGGAAGGCTGAATCAATGGAGCCAAGACTGCCCTCTGGGGAGGGAGGTCATGTTTGGAGTTCTCTGAGGGAAGGAGCTATGTAAATATTAGGCTCTCTTTCTTATTATTAATGTTCACATACAGAAAATTATTTTCAGTATTTACTGATACTTTCTACTTGGGAGTGTAATCTCTTCCAGCAGCTAGCTACCCCAGGCTCTGCTCAGCAGAGTCAGGGGTTTGTCCCTCTCCTATCAAATCTCTAGTCCTTGCTAACGGCCATCATGCTTCTGTTTCATCAGAATGCTCCTTGGAAAGAGCATTGACAAAATAAAGGAGGAAAAGGAAAAGGAATGAGAAGGAGTGGACAGTGGCCTTCTGCAAGGTAGATTGAGAAATTCTCACATGCGTAATTTTACAGCTTCAGCTGTTATTTAACCATTTAATGAGCAATGATTTCACAGCCAGACCTGGAAAACATTAGCCTGGAAAAGCAAATGACATTTTTGGCTATGCATTTTTAGTTCTTAAGCTACTTTCCTGAAAGTTCAGACACCGGGCATAAGTCTCTGAGGAGTTCAGACGAAAACTAGTTTATGGGGATCATTACTGTGTCAGATGTGTTAGGAAAATGTGACTTTCCTTGTGACATTTGTCTCTGACTTTACTGTGAGGAAAATTTGAGGATCATCAGATTTCCATAAAATATATTTCCCCAAATGTCCTCATTCCTGAGACAGGGATATCCACACACCTCTCCAGGGGCAGAGTCTCCATCTACATGTGTTTTATACTTAGCACTGAACTACAAAGGTAGAAGGTAGGTAGAATATTCAGGCAAACCTATTACAATGTTTGTTTCCTACCACATCTCCTTCAGGTTGGTATTTTGAGTCATAAGGAAGATTTTTTCAACAAATTCAGACTTTGAGAAATAAGAAGCAGCTTCTGAGTAAACTGGATCCATAAATTGGAGTTCAAAATAGAATAAATCCATCCGATTATTGAATTTTAACAGAAATCTATGAGGAATTGTTAAGTGCCCACAAACTAAAATAATTTTTGACTTAATGAGGGTGTTTTCTGCAGGCTCATTTCTCCCATATTTTAAATCTATAATGGTAGAAACTAATGAGTAATTTACTAGCATGTGATAGGTAGAGACCTTGTGTTGTTGCTGAAAGCCACTGAAGGCAGAGGCAGCACTGTACAGGTAAACCACAGGAACTCCCCAGGACACCTAGCCTTGCTTGACCAAGGAACATTCTACCTCTGCCTTTCACCAGCTGGGTGAGCTTGACTCATACATATAATCTCTTTGGGCATGAATTCCCTGATGCAAGAAAAGCTCTCTAAAGACCTACCGGACTGTCTGCCACCATCTCTTCATGTAGCTCAGCTTTGTCAGAGCTAAGACTGGCTTTCTGTCTGTCTGTTTCTTTGTTCTCTGTCTCAGTAAAGGGAGTCATTTTCCATTTGGCATTCAAGAACAGAGCTCCTGGAACTACCTTCTTACTTCTCCCTCCTTCTTTATTCCTTCCATATTGTCTCTCTCTCTCTCATTCCATTGACTATTTCCTTCCCTTCCTTTCTCTCCTCTTTTCCCTCTCTCTCTCTCTCTCTTTCTCTCTCTCTCTCTCTCTCTCTCTCATATGCACACACTCCTCTTTACCTTATATACTGAAAAATTACAATGTCTTCTACCAGTCTTTGGGAGCCAAAAGATAAATAAGGTATGAACTTTATCTTCACAGTCCAAATAGCAAGAGGAGGTAGAGAAGGGGACAAATAAGTGCAACATTCCATTGGCAGTGTTATGATGGAAGCAGGATTAAGACAGAATAAAGGCTCCAAGGAGAGAGATGATTTCTCTGCAGTCAACTTGGGAGAATAGCAATTTTCAATGATAACTTGACAAAGTTTGGCTAACCTCTTTGTAGGCACACAACTGAACTCTACCCCAGCCTTTCCTGCAGATGAGGGAGGCTATTTGTGAATTCTGGCCAATGGTATGTGGGGGGATTTTAAATGCACATTCTACTTCCAGGTCTGCTGCTGAGACTTCTCATAGGTTTC